>NW_024544005.1:1200000-1800000 GCF_018167655.1 Microtus oregoni
CAGCACCCTGAGTACTGTGCACTCAGCACCCTGAGTACTGAGCACCGAGTACCCCGAGCACTGAGCACCCAGCACCCTGAGCACTGAGCAGGCTGAGGACTGAGCACCCAGTACCCTGAGCACTGAGCACCCAGCACCCTGAGTACTGAGCACCGATCACCCTGAGCACTGAGCACCCAGCACCGCGAGCACTGAGCACCCAGCACCCTGAGCACTGAGCACCCAGCACCCTGAGTACTGAGCACCCAGCACCCTGAGCACTGAGCACCCAGCACCCTGAGTACTGAGCACCCAGCGCCCCGAGCACTGAGCACCCAGCACCCCGAGAATGAGCACCCAGCACCCCGAGCACTGAACACACAGCACCCTGAGTACTGAGCACCTCGAGCACTGAGCACCCAGCACACTGAGGACTGAGCACCGAGTACCCCGAGCACTGAGCACCCAGCACCGTGAGCACTGAGCACCCAGCACCCCGAGCACTGAGCACCCAGCACCCTGAGTACTGAGCACCCAGCACCCTGAGTACTGAGCACCCAGCACCCTGAGCACTGAGTACCCAGCACCCTGAGCACTGAGCACCCAGCAACCTGAGCACTGAGCACACAGCACCCTGAGCACTGAGCACCCAGCACCCTGAGTACTGAGCACTGAGCACCCAGCACCCCGAGCACTGAGCACCCAGCACCCTGAGTACTGAGCACTGAGCACCCAGCACCCCGAGCACTGAGCACCCAGCACCCTGAGTACTGAGCACCCAGCACCCTGAGTACTGAGCACCCAGCACCCCGAGTACTGAGCACCCAGCACCCTGAGTACTGAGCACCCAGCACCCTGAGCACTGAGCACCCAGCACACCGAGCACTGAGCACCCAGCACCCTGAGTACTGAGCACCCAGCGCCCCGAGCACTGAGCACCCAGCACCCTGAGCACTGAGCACCGAGCACCCTGAGTACTGAGCATCCAGCACCCCGAGTACTGAACACCCAGCACCCTGAGCACTGAGCACTGAGCACCCTGAGCACTGAGTACTGAGCACTGAGCACCCTGAGCACTGAGCACCCAGCACCCCGAGTACTGAGCACCCATCACCCCGCGCACTGAGCACCCAGCGCCCCGAGCACTGAGCACCCAGCGCCCCGAGCACTGAGCAATGAGCACCCTGAGCACTGAGCACCCAGCACCCCGAGTACTGAGCAGTGAGCACCCTGAGCACTGAGCACCCAGCACCCCGAGTACTGAGCACTGAGCACCCTGAGTACTGAGCACCCAGCACCCTGAGCACTGAGTACCCAGCACACTGAGCACTGAGCACCCAGCACCCTGAGCACTGAGCACCCAGCACCCTGAGCACTGAGCACCCAGCACCCTGAGTACTGAGCACTGAGCACCCAGCACCCCGAGCACTGAGCACCCAGCACCCTGAGTACTGAGCACTGAGCACCCAGCACCCCGAGCACTGAGCACCCAGCACCCTGAGTACTGAGCACCCAGCACTCTGAGTACTGAGCACCCAGCACCCCGAGTACTGAGCACCCAGCACCCTGAGTACTGAGCACCCAGCACCCTGAGAACTGAGCACCCAGCACCCCGAGCACTGAGCACCGAGGACCCTGAGTAGTGAGCACCCAGCAACCTGCGCACTGAGCACCCAGCACCCTGAGCACTCAGCACCCAGCACCCTGAGCACTGAGCACCCAGCACCCTGAGTAGTGAGCACCCAACGTACTGAGCACTGAGCTCCCCGAGCACTGAGCACCCAGCACCCTGAGTACTGAGCACCCAGCACCCTGAGTACTGAGCACCCAGCACCCTGAGCACTGAGTACACAGCACCCTGAGCACTGAGTACCCAGCACCCTGAGCACTGAGCACACAGCACCCTGAGCACTGAGCACCCAGCACCCTGAGCACTGAGTACCCAGCACCCTGAGCACTGAGTACCCAGCACCCTGAGCACTGAGCCCACAGCACCCTGAGCACTGAGCACCCAGCACCCTGAGTACTGAGCACTGAGCACCCAGCACCCCTAGCACTGAGCACCCAGCACCCTGAGTACTGAGCACTGAGCACCCAGCACCCCGAGCACTGAGCACCCAGCACCCTGAGCACTGAGCACCCAGCACCCGAGTACTGAGCACGCAGCACCCTGAGTACTGAGCACCCAGCACCCTGAGTACTGAGCACCCAGCACCCCGAGTACTGAGCACCCAGCACCCTGAGTACTGAGCACCCAGCACCCCGAGCACTGAGCACCCAGCACCCCGAGTACTGAACACCCAGCACCCTGAGCACTGAGCACTGAGCACCCTGAGCACTGAGTACTGAGCACTGAGCACCCTGAGCACTGAGCACCCAGCACCCCGAGTACTGAGCACCCAGCACCCCGAACACTGAGCACCCAGTGCCCCGAGCACTGAGCACCCAGCACCCCGAGCACTGAGCACTGAGCATCCTGAGCACTGAGCACCCAGCACCCCGAGTACTGAGCAGTGAGCACCCTGAGCACTGAGCACCCAGCACCCCGAGTACTGAGCACTGAGCACCCTGAGTACTGAGCACCAAGCACCCTGAGCACTGAGTACACAGCACCCTGAGCACTGAGCACCCAGCACCCTGAGCACTGAGCACCCAGCACCCTGAGCACTGAGCACCCAGCACCCTGAGAACTGAGCACTGAGCACCCAGCACCCCGAGCACTGAGCACCCAGCACCCTGAGTACTGAGCACTGAGCACCCAGCACCCCGAGCACTGAGCACCCAGCACCCTGAGCACTGAGCACCCAGCACCCGAGTACTGAGCACCCAGCACCCTGAGTACTGAGCACCCAGCACCCTGAGTACTGAGCACCCAGCACCCTGAGTAGTGAGCACCCAGCACCCTGAGCACTGAGCACCCAGCACCCTGAGCACTCAGCACCCAGCACCCTGAGCACTGAGCACCCAGCACCCTGAGTAGTGAGCACCCAACGTACTGAGCACCGAGCTCCCCGAGCACTGAGCACCCAGCACCCTGAGTACTGAGCACCAAGCACCCAGAGCACTGAGCACCCAGCACCCTGAGTACTGAGCACCAAGCACCCCGAGCACTGAGCACCCAGCACCCTGAGTACTGAGCACCCAGCACCCTGAGTAGTGAGCACCCAGCACCCTGAGCACTGAGCACCCAGCACCCTGAGCACTCAGCACCCAGCACCCTGAGCACTGAGCACCCAGCACCCTGAGTAGTGAGCACCCAACGTACTGAGCACCGAGCTCCCCGAGCACTGAGCACCCAGCACCCCGAGACTGAGCACCCAGCACCCTGAGTACTGAGCACCCAGCACCCTGAGCACTGAGCACCCAGCACCCTGAGCACTGAGCACCCAGCACCCTGAGCACTGAGCACCCAGGACCCTGAGTAGTGAGCACCCAACGTACTGAGCACCGAGCACCCCGAGCACTGAGCACCCAGCACCCTGAGTACTGAGCACTGAGCACCGGGCACCCCGAGCACTGAGCACCCAGCACCCTGAGCACTGAGCACCCAGCACCCGAGTACTGAGCACCCAGCACCCTGAGTACTGAGCACCCAGCACCCTGAGTACTGAGCACCCAGCACCCTGAGCACTGAGCACCCAGCACCCCGAGCACTGAGCACCCAGCACCCTGAGTACTGAGCACCCAGCACCCTGAGCACTGAGCACTGAGCACCCAGCACCCCGAGCACTGAGCACGCAGCACCCTGAGTACTGAGCACCCAACACCCTGAGCACTGAGCACCCAGCACCCTGAGCACTGAGCACCCAGCACCCGAGTACTGAGCACCCAGCACCCTGAGTACTGAGCACCCAGCACCCTGAGTACTGAGCACCCAGCACCCTGAGTAGTGAGCACCCAGCACCCTGAGCACTGAGCACCCAGCACCCTGAGCACTCAGCACCCAGCACCCTGAGCACTGAGCACCCAGCACCCTGAGTAGTGAGCACCCAGCACCCTGAGTAGTGAGCACCCAGCACCCTGAGCACTGAGCACCCAGCACCCTGAGCACTCAGCACCCAGCACCCTGAGCACTGAGCACCCAGCACCCTGAGTAGTGAGCACACAACGTACTGAGCACCGAGCTCCCCGAGCACTGAGCACCCAGCACCCCGAGACTGAGCACCCAGCACCCTGAGTACTGAGCACCCAGCACCCTGAGTACTGAGCACCCAGCACGCTGAGTACTGAGCACTCAGCACCCTGAGCACTGAGCACCCAGCACCCTGAGTACTGAGCACTGAGCACCCAGCACCCCGAGCACTGAGCACCCAGCACCCTGTGTACTGAGCACTGAGCACCCTGATTACTAAGCACCCAGCACCCTGAGTACTGAGCACCCAGGACCCTGAGCACTGAGCACCGAGCACCCCGAGCACTGAGCACTCAGCACCCTGAGCACTCAGCACCCATCACCCCGATCACTGAGCACCCAGCACCCTGAGCACTGAGCACCCAGCACCCTGAGCACTGAGCACCCAGCACCCAGAGCACTGAGCACCCAGCACCCTGAGTACTGAGCACCCAGCACCCTGAGTACTGAGCACCCAGCACCCTGAGTACTGAGCACCCAGCACCCTGAGTACTGAGCACCGAGCACCCTGAGTACTGAGCACCGAGCACCCTGAGTACTGAGCACCCAGCACCCTGAGTACTGAGCACCCAGCACCCTGAGTACTGAGCACCCAGCACCCCGAGCACTGAGCACCCAGCACCCTGAGTACTGAGCACCTAGCACCCTGAGCACTGAGCACCGAGCACCCTGAGTACTGAACACCCAGCACCCTGAGCACTGAGCACTGAGCACCCAGCACCCTGAGCACTGAGAACTGAGCACCCAGCACCCCGAGCACTGAGCACCCAGCACCCTGAGCACCCAGCACCCTGAGCACTGAGCACCCTGAGCACTGAGCACCCTCAGCACTGAGCACTGAGCACCCAGCACCCTGAGTACTGAGCACCCAACACTCTGAGCACTGAGCACCCAGCACGCTGAGTACTGAGCACTGAGCACACAGCACCCTGCGTACTGAGCACCCAGCACCCCGAGCACTGAGCACCCAGCGCCCCGAGCACTGAGCACCCAGCACCCTGAGCACTGAGCACACTGAGCACTGAGCACCCAGCACCCCGAGTACTGAGCACTGAGCACCCTGAGTACTGAGCACCCAACACCCAGAGTACTGATCACCCAGCACCCTGAGAACTGAGCACCCAGCACCCTGAGTACTGAGCACCCAGCACCCTGAGTACTGATCACCCAGCACCCTGAGCACTGAGCACTGAGCACCCAGCACCTTGAGCACTGAGCACTGACCACCCAGCACCCCGAGGACTGAGCACCCAGCACCCCGAGCACTGAGCACCCAGCGCCCTGAGCACTGAGTACCCAGCACACTGAGCACTGAGCACCCAGGCCCCTGAGTACTGAGCACCCAGCACCATGAGTACTGAGCACCCAGCACCCTGAGCACTGAGCACCCTGAGGACTGAGCACCCAGCACCCCGAGCACTGAGCACCCAGCACCCTGAGTACTGAGCACCCAGCACCCTGAGCACTGAGCACCCAGCACCCTGAGTACTGAGCACCCTGAGTACTGAGCACCAATCACCCTGAGCACTGAGCACCCAGCACCCTGAGTACTGAGCACCCAGCACCCTGAGTACTGAGCACCCAGCACCCTGAGCACTGAGCACCCAGCACCCTGAGTACTGAGCACCCAGCACCCTGAGTACTGAGTACCCAGCACCCTGAGCACTGAGCACCCAGCACCCTGAGCACTCAGCACCCAGCACCCTGAGCACTGAGCACCCAGCACCCTGAGTAGTGAGCACCCAACGTACTGAGCACCGAGCTCCCCGAGCACTGAGCACCCAGCACCCCGAGACTGAGCACCCAGCACCCTGAGTACTGAGCACCCAGCACCCTGAGCACTGAGCACCCAGCACCCTGAGCACTGAGCACCCAGCACCCTGAGCACTGAGCACCCAGCACCCTGAGTAGTGAGCACCCAACGTACTGAGCACCGAGCACCCCGAGCACTGAGCACCCAGCACCCTGAGTACTGAGCACTGAGCACCCGGCACCCCGAGCACTGAGCACCCAGCACCCTGAGCACTGAGCACCCAGCACCCGAGTACTGAGCACCCAGCACCCTGAGTACTGAGCACCCAGCACCCTGAGTACTGAGCACCCAGCACCCTGAGCACTGAGCACCCAGCACCCCAAGCACTGAGCACCCAGCACCCTGAGCACTCAGCACCCAGCACCCTGAGCACTGAGCACCCAGCACCCTGAGTAGTGAGCACCCAGCACCCTGAGTAGTGAGCACCCAGCACCCTGAGCACTGAGCACCCAGCACCCTGAGCACTCAGCACCCAGCACCCTGAGCACTGAGCACCCAGCACCCTGAGTAGTGAGCACCCAACGTACTGAGCACCGAGCTCCCCGAGCACTGAGCACCCAGCACCCCGAGACTGAGCACCCAGCACCCTGAGTACTGAGCACCCAGCACCCTGAGTACTGAGCACCCAGCACGCTGAGTACTGAGCACTCAGCACCCTGAGCACTGAGCACCCAGCACCCTGAGTACTGAGCACTGAGCACCCAGCACCCCGAGCACTGAGCACCCAGCACCCTGAGTACTGAGCACCCTGAGTACTGAGCACCGATCACCCTGAGCACTGAGCACCCAGCACCCTGAGTACTGAGCACCCAGCACCCTGAGTACTGAGCACCCAGCACACTGAGCACTGAGCACCCGGCACCCCGAGCACTGAGCACCCAGCACCCTGAGCACTGAGCACCCAGCACCCGAGTACTGAGCACCCAGCACCCTGAGTACTGAGCACCCAGCACCCTGAGTACTGAGCACCCAGCACCCTGAGCACTGAGCACCCAGCACCCCGAGCACTGAGCACCCAGCACCCTGAGTACTGAGCACCCAGCACCCTGAGCACAGAGCACTGAGCACCCAGCACCCCGAGCACTGAGCACGCAGCACCCTGAGTACTGAGCACCCAACACCCTGAGCACTGAGCACCCAGCACCCTGAGCACTGAGCACCCAGCACCCGAGTACTGAGCACCCAGCACCCTGAGTACTGAGCACCCAGCACCCTGAGTACTGAGCACCCAGCACCCTGAGTAGTGAGCACCCAGCACCCTGAGCACTGAGCACCCAGCACCCTGAGCACTCAGCACCCAGCACCCTGAGCACTGAGCACCCAGCACCCTGAGTAGTGAGCACCCAGCACCCTGAGTAGTGAGCACCCAGCACCCTGAGCACTGAGCACCCAGCACCCTGAGCACTCAGCACCCAGCACCCTGAGCACTGAGCACCCAGCACCCTGAGTAGTGAGCACCCAACGTACTGAGCACCGAGCTCCCCGAGCACTGAGCACCCAGCACCCCGAGACTGAGCACCCAGCACCCTGAGTACTGAGCACCCAGCACCCTGAGTACTGAGCACCCAGCACGTTGAGTACTGAGCACTCAGCACCCTGAGCACTGAGCACCCAGCACCCTGAGTACTGAGCACTGAGCACCCAGCACCCCGAGCACTGAGCACCCAGCACGCTGTGTACTGAGCACTGAGCACCCTGATTACTAAGCACCCAGCACCCTGAGTACTGAGCACCCAGGACCCTGAGCACTGAGCACCGAGCACCCCGAGCACTGAGCACTCAGCACCTTGAGCACTCAGCACCCATCACCCCGATCACTGAGCACCCAGCACCCTGAGCACTGAGCACCCAGCACCCAGAGCACTGAGCACCCAGCACCCTGAGCACTGAGCACCCAGCACCCTGAGTACTGAGCACCCAGCACCCTGAGTACTGAGCACCCAGCACCCTGAGTACTGAGCACCGAGCACCCTGAGTACTGAGCACCGAGCACCCTGAGTACTGAGCACCCAGCACCCTGAGTACTGAGCACCCAGCACCCTGAGTACTGAGCACCCAGCACCCCGAGCACTGAGCACCCAGCACCCTGAGTACTGAGCACCTAGCACCCTGAGAACTGAGCACCGAGCACCCTGAGTACTGAACACCCAGCACCCTGAGCACTGAGCACCCTGAGCACTGAGCACCCTCAGCACTGAGCACTGAGCACCCAGCACCCTGAGTACTGAGCACCCAACACTCTGAGCACTGAGCACCCAGCACGCTGAGTACTGAGCACTGAGCACACAGCACCCTGCGTACTGAGCACCCAGCACCCCGAGCACTGAGCACCCAGCACCCTGAGCACTGAGCACTGAGCACACTGAGCACTGAGCACCCAGCACCCCGAGTACTGAGCACTGAGCACCCTGAGTACTGAGCACCCAACACCCAGAGTACTGATCACCCAGCACCCTGAGAACTGAGCACCCAGCACCCTGAGTACTGAGCACCCAGCACCCTGAGTACTGATCACCCAGCACCCTGAGCACTGAGCACTGAGCACCCAGCACCTTGAGCACTGAGCACTGACCACCCAGCACCCCGAGCACTGAGCACCCAGCACCCCGAGCACTGAGCACCCAGCGCCCTGAGCACTGAGCACCCAGCACACTGAGCACTGAGCACCCAGGCCCCTGAGTACTGAGCACCCAGCACCATGAGGACTGAGCACCCAGCACCCTGAGCACTGAGCACCCTGAGGACTGAGCACCCAGCACCCCGAGCACTGAGCACCCAGCACCCTGAGTACTGAGCACCCAGCACCCTGAGCACTGAGCACCCAGCACCCTGAGTACTGAGCACCCTGAGTACTGAGCACCGATCACCCTGAGCACTGAGCACCCAGCACCCTGAGTACTGAGCACCCAGCACCCTGAGTACTGAGCACCCAGCACCCTGAGCACTGAGCACCCAGCACCCTGAGTACTGAGCACCCAGCACCCTGAGTACTGAGTACCCAGCACCCTGAGCACTGAGCACCCAGCACCCTGAGCACTCAGCACCCAGCACCCTGAGCACTGAGCACCCAGCACCCTGAGTAGTGAGCACCCAACGTACTGAGCACCGAGCTCCCCGAGCACTGAGCACCCAGCACCCCGAGACTGAGCACCCAGCACCCTGAGTACTGAGCACCCAGCACACCGAGTACTGAACACCCAGCACCCTGAGCACTGAGCACTGAGCACCCTGAGCACTGAGTACTGAGCACTGAGCACCCTGAGCACTGAGCACCCAGCACCCCGAGTACTGAGCACCCAGCACCCCGAACACTGAGCACCCAGTGCCCCGAGCACTGAGCACCCAGCACCCCGAGCACTGAGCACTGAACATCCTGAGCACTGAGCACCCAGCACCCGAGTACTGAGCACCCAGCACCCTGAGCACTGAGCACCCAGCACCCCGAGTACTGAGCACTGAGCACCCTGAGTACTGAGCACCAAGCACCCTGAGCACTGAGTACCCAGCACCCTGAGCACTGAGCACCCAGCACCCTGAGCACTGAGCACCCAGCACCCTGAGCACTGAGCACCCAGCACCCTGAGAACTGAGCACTGAGCACCCAGCACCCCGAGCACTGAGCACCCAGCACCCTGAGTACTGAGCACTGAGCACCCAGCACCCCGAGCACTGAGCACCCAGCACCCTGAGCACTGAGCACCCAGCACCCGAGTACTGAGCACCCAGCACCCTGAGTACTGAGCACCCAGCACCCTGAGTACTGAGCACCCAGCACCCTGAGTAGTGAGCACCCAGCACCCTGAGCACTGAGCACCCAGCACCCTGAGCACTCAGCACCCAGCACCCTGAGCACTGAGCACCCAGCACCCTGAGTAGTGAGCACCCAACGTACTGAGCACCGAGCTCCCCGAGCACTGAGCACCCAGCACCCTGAGTACTGAGCACCGAGCACCCCGAGCACTGAGCACCCAGCACCCTGAGTACTGAGCACCCAGCACCCTGAGTAGTGAGCACCCAGCACCCTGAGCACTGAGCACCCAGCACCCTGAGCACTCAGCACCCAGCACCCTGAGCACTGAGCACCCAGCACCCTGAGTAGTGAGCACCCAACGTACTGAGCACCGAGCTCCCCGAGCACTGAGCACCCAGCACCCCGAGACTGAGCACCCAGCACCCTGAGTACTGAGCACCCAGCACCCTGAGCACTGAGCACCCAGCACCCTGAGCACTGAGCACCCAGCACCCTGAGCACTGAGCACCCAGCACCCTGAGTAGTGAGCACCCAACGTACTGAGCACCGAGCACCCCGAGCACTGAGCACCCAGCACCCTGAGTACTGAGCACTGAGCACCCGGCACCCCGAGCACTGAGCACCCAGCACCCTGAGCACTGAGCACCCAGCACCCGAGTACTGAGCACCCAGCACCCTGAGTACTGAGCACCCAGCACCCTGAGTACTGAGCACCCAGCACCCTGAGCACTGAGCACCCAGCACCCCGAGCACTGAGCACCCAGCACCCTGAGTACTGAGCACCCAGCACCCTGAGCACTGAGCACTGAGCACCCAGCACCCTGAGCACTGAGAACTGAGCACCCAGCACCCCGAGCACTGAGCACCCAGCACCCTGAGCACCCAGCACCCTGAGCACTGAGCACCCTGAGCACTGAGCACCCTCAGCACTGAGCACTGAGCACCCAGCACCCTGAGTACTGAGCACCCAACACTCTGAGCACTGAGCACCCAGCACGCTGAGTACTGAGCACTGAGCACACAGCACCCTGCGTACTGAGCACCCAGCACCCCGAGCACTGAGCACCCAGCGCCCCGAGCACTGAGCACCCAGCACCCTGAGCACTGAGCACTGAGCACACTGAGCACTGAGCACCCAGCACCCCGAGTACTGAGCACTGAGCACCCTGAGTACTGAGCACCCAACACCCAGAGTACTGATCACCCAGCACCCTGAGAACTGAGCACCCAGCACCCTGAGTACTGAGCACCCAGCACCCTGAGTACTGATCACCCAGCACCCTGAGCACTGAGCACTGAGCACCCAGCACCTTGAGCACTGAGCACTGACCACCCAGCACCCCGAGCACTGAGCACCCAGCACCCCGAGCACTGAGCACCCAGCGCCCTGAGCACTGAGCACCCAGCACACTGAGCACTGAGCACCCAGGCCCCTGAGTACTGAGCACCCAGCACCATGAGTACTGAGCACCCAGCACCCTGAGCACTGAGCACCCTGAGGACTGAGCACCCAGCACCCCGAGCACTGAGCACCCAGCACCCTGAGTACTGAGCACCCAGCACCCTGAGCACTGAGCACCCAGCACCCTGAGTACTGAGCACCCTGAGTACTGAGCACCGATCACCCTGAGCACTGAGCACCCAGCACCCTGAGTACTGAGCACCCAGCACCCTGAGTACTGAGCACCCAGCACCCTGAGCACTGAGCACCCAGCACCCTGAGTACTGAGCACCCAGCACCCTGAGTACTGAGTACCCAGCACCCTGAGCACTGAGCACCCAGCACCCTGAGCACTCAGCACCCAGCACCCTGAGCACTGAGCACCCAGCACCCTGAGTAGTGAGCACCCAACGTACTGAGCACCGAGCTCCCCGAGCACTGAGCACCCAGCACCCCGAGACTGAGCACCCAGCACCCTGAGTACTGAGCACCCAGCACACCGAGTACTGAACACCCAGCACCCTGAGCACTGAGCACTGAGCACCCTGAGCACTGAGTACTGAGCACTGAGCACCCTGAGCACTGAGCACCCAGCACCCCGAGTACTGAGCACCCAGCACCCCGAACACTGAGCACCCAGTGCCCCGAGCACTGAGCACCCAGCACCCCGAGCACTGAGCACTGAGCATCCTGAGCACTGAGCACCCAGCACCCCGAGTACTGAGCAGTGAGCACCCTGAGCACTGAGCACCCAGCACCCCGAGTACTGAGCACTGAGCACCCTGAGTACTGAGCACCAAGCACCCTGAGCACTGAGTACCCAGCACCCTGAGCACTGAGCACCCAGCACCCTGAGCACTGAGCACCCAGCACCCTGAGCACTGAGCACCCAGCACCCTGAGAACTGAGCACTGAGCACCCAGCACCCCGAGCACTGAGCACCCAGCACCCTGAGTACTGAGCACTGAGCACCCAGCACCCCGAGCACTGAGCACCCAGCACCCTGAGCACTGAGCACCCAGCACCCGAGTACTGAGCACCCAGCACCCTGAGTACTGAGCACCCAGCACCCTGAGTACTGAGCACCCAGCACCCTGAGTAGTGAGCACCCAGCACCCTGAGCACTGAGCACCCAGCACCCTGAGCACTCAGCACCCAGCACCCTGAGCACTGAGCACCCAGCACCCTGAGTAGTGAGCACCCAACGTACTGAGCACCGAGCTCCCCGAGCACTGAGCACCCAGCACCCTGAGTACTGAGCACCGAGCACCCCGAGCACTGAGCACCCAGCACCCTGAGTACTGAGCACCCAGCACCCTGAGTAGTGAGCACCCAGCACCCTGAGCACTGAGCACCCAGCACCCTGAGCACTCAGCACCCAGCACCCTGAGCACTGAGCACCCAGCACCCTGAGTAGTGAGCACCCAACGTACTGAGCACCGAGCTCCCCGAGCACTGAGCACCCAGCACCCCGAGACTGAGCACCCAGCACCCTGAGTACTGAGCACCCAGCACCCTGAGCACTGAGCACCCAGCACCCTGAGCACTGAGCACCCAGCACCCTGAGCACTGAGCACCCAGCACCCTGAGTAGTGAGCACCCAACGTACTGAGCACCGAGCACCCCGAGCTCTGAGCACCCAGCACCCTGAGTACTGAGCACTGAGCACCCGGCACCCCGAGCACTGAGCACCCAGCACCCTGAGCACTGAGCACCCAGCACCCGAGTACTGAGCACCCAGCACCCTGAGTACTGAGCACCCAGCACCCTGAGTACTGAGCACCCAGCACCCTGAGCACTGAGCACCCAGCACCCCGAGCACTGAGCACCCAGCACCCTGAGTACTGAGCACCCAGCACCCTGAGCACTGAGCACTGAGCACCCAGCACCCCGAGCACTGAGCACGCAGCACCCTGAGTACTGAGCACCCAACACCCTGAGCACTGAGCACCCAGCACCCTGAGCACTGAGCACCCAGCACCCGAGTACTGAGCACCCAGCACCCTGAGTACTGAGCACCCAGCACCCTGAGTACTGAGCACCCAGCACCCTGAGTAGTGAGCACCCAGCACCCTGAGCACTGAGCACCCAGCACCCTGAGCACTCAGCACCCAGCACCCTGAGCACTGAGCACCCAGCACCCTGAGTAGTGAGCACCCAGCACCCTGAGTAGTGAGCACCCAGCACCCTGAGCACTGAGCACCCAGCACCCTGAGCACTCAGCACCCAGCACCCTGAGCACTGAGCACCCAGCACCCTGAGTAGTGAGCACCCAACGTACTGAGCACCGAGCTCCCCGAGCACTGAGCACCCAGCACCCCGAGACTGAGCACCCAGCACCCTGAGTACTGAGCACCCAGCACCCTGAGTACTGAGCACCCAGCACGCTGAGTACTGAGCACTCAGCACCCTGAGCACTGAGCACCCAGCACCCTGAGTACTGAGCACTGAGCACCCAGCACCCCGAGCACTGAGCACCCAGCACCCTGTGTACTGAGCACTGAGCACCCTGATTACTAAGCACCCAGCACCCTGAGTACTGAGCACCCAGTACCCTGAGTACTGAGCTCCCCGAGTACTGAGCACCCAGCACCCCGAGCACTGAGCACCCAGCACCCTGAGTACTGAGAACAGATCACCCTGAGTACTGAGCACCCAGCACCCTGAGTACTGAGCACCCAGCACCCCGAGCACTGAGCACCCAGCAGCCCGAGAATGAGCACCCAGCACCCTGAGTACTGAGAACCGAGCACCCTGAGTACTGAGCACCCAGCACCCTGAGTACTGAGCCCCCAGCACCCTGAGTACTGAGCACCCAGCACCCCGAGCACTGAGAACCCAGCACCCCGAGAATGAGCACCCAGCACCCTGAATACTGAGCACCCAGCACCCCGAGACTGAGCACCCAGCACCCTGAGTACTGAGCACCCAGCACCCTGAGCACTGAGCACCCAGCACCCTGAGCACTGAGCACCCAGCACCCTGAGCACTGAGCACCCAGCACCCTGAGTAGTGAGCACCCAACGTACTGAGCACCGAGCACCCCGAGCACTGAGCACCCAGCACCCTGAGTACTGAGCACTGAGCACCCGGCACCCCGAGCACTGAGCACCCAGCACCCTGAGCACTGAGCACCCAGCACCCGAGTACTGAGCACCCAGCACCCTGAGTACTGAGCACCCAGCACCCTGAGTACTGAGCACCCAGCACCCTGAGCACTGAGCACCCAGCACCCCGAGCACTGAGCACCCAGCACCCTGAGTACTGAGCACCCAGCACCCTGAGCACTGAGCACTGAGCACCCAGCACCCCGAGCACTGAGCACGCAGCACCCTGAGTACTGAGCACCCAACACCCTGAGCACTGAGCACCCAGCACCCTGAGCACTGAGCACCCAGCACCCGAGTACTGAGCACCCAGCACCCTGAGTACTGAGCACCCAGCACCCTGAGTACTGAGCACCCAGCACCCTGAGTAGTGAGCACCCAGCACCCTGAGCACTGAGCACCCAGCACCCTGAGCACTCAGCACCCAGCACCCTGAGCACTGAGCACCCAGCACCCTGAGTAGTGAGCACCCAGCACCCTGAGTAGTGAGCACCCAGCACCCTGAGCACTGAGCACCCAGCACCCTGAGCACTCAGCACCCAGCACCCTGAGCACTGAGCACCCAGCACCCTGAGTAGTGAGCACCCAACGTACTGAGCACCGAGCTCCCCGAGCACTGAGCACCCAGCACCCCGAGACTGAGCACCCAGCACCCTGAGTACTGAGCACCCAGCACCCTGAGTACTGAGCACCCAGCACGCTGAGTACTGAGCACTCAGCACCCTGAGCACTGAGCACCCAGCACCCTGAGTACTGAGCACTGAGCACCCAGCACCCCGAGCACTGAGCACCCAGCACCCTGTGTACTGAGCACTGAGCACCCTGATTACTAAGCACCCAGCACCCTGAGTACTGAGCACCCAGTACCCTGAGTACTGAGCTCCCCGAGTACTGAGCACCCAGCACCCCGAGCACTGAGCACCCAGCACCCTGAGTACTGAGAACAGATCACCCTGAGTACTGAGCACCCAGCACCCTGAGTACTGAGCACCCAGCACCCCGAGCACTGAGCACCCAGCAGCCCGAGTATGAGCACCCAGCACCCTGAGTACTGAGAACCGAGCACCCTGAGTACTGAGCACCCAGCACCCTGAGTACTGAGCCCCCAGCACCCTGAGTACTGAGCACCCAGCACCCCGAGCACTGAGAACCCAGCACCCCGAGAATGAGCACCCAGCACCCTGAATACTGAGCACCCAGCACCCCGAGCACGGAGCACCCAGGACCCCGAGCACTGAGTACTGAGCACCCAGCACCCTGAGTACTGAGCACCGAGCTCCCCGAGCACTGAGCACCCAGCACCCTGAGCACTGAGCACCCAGCACCCTGAGCACTGAGCACCCAGCACCCTGAGTACTGAGCACCCAGCACGCTGAGTACTGAGCACTCAGCACCCTGAGCTCTGAGCACCCAGCACCCTGAATACTGAGCACTGAGCACCCAGCACCCCGACCACTGAGCACCCAGCACCCTGTGTACTGAGCACTGAGCACCCTGATTACTAAGCACCCAGCACCCTGAGTACTGAGCACCCAGGACACTGAGCACTGAGCACCGAGCACCCCGAGCACTGAGGACCCAGCACCCTGAGCACTCAGCACCCATCACCCCGATCACTGAGCACCCAGCACCCTGAGCACTGAGCACCCAGCACCCTGAGCACTGAGCACCCAGCACCCAGAGCACTGAGCACCCAGCACCCTGAGCACTGAGCACCCAGCACCCTGAGTTCTGAGCACCCAGCACCCTGAGTACTGAGCACCCTGAGTACTGAGCACCGATCACCCTGAGCACTTAGCACCCAGCACCCTGAGTACTGAGCCCCCAGCACCCTGAGCACTGAGCACCCAGCACCCTGAGCATTGAGCACCCAGCACCCTGAGTACTGAGCACCCAGAACCCTGAGTACTGAGTACAAAGCACCCTGAGCACTGAGCACCCAGCACCCTGAGTACTGAGCACGGAGCACCCTGAGTACTGAGCACCCAGCACCCTGAGTACTGAGCACCCAGCACCCTGAGCACTGAGCACCCAGCACCCTGAGTACTGAGCACCCAGCACCCTGAGTACTGAGCACTGATCACCCTGAGCACTGAGCACCCAGCACCCCGAGCACTGAGCACCCAGCACCCTGAGTACTGAACACCTAGAACCCTGAGCACTGAGCACCGAGCAACCTGAGTACTGAACACCCAGCACCCTGAGCACTGAGCACTGAGCACCCAGCACCCTGAGCACTGAGCACTGAGCACCCAGCACCCCGAGCACTGAGCACCCAGCACCCTGAGCACCCAGCACCCTGAGCACTGAGCACCCTGAGCACTGAGCACCCTGAGCACTGAGCACTGAGCACCCAGCACCCTGAGTACTGAGCACCCAACACTCTGAGCACTGAGCACCCAGCACGCTGAGTACTGAGCACTGAGCACACAGCACCCTGAGCACTGAGCACCCAGCACCCTGAGCACTGAGCACTGAGCACCCAGCACCCCGAGCACTGAGCACCCAGCACCCTGAGCACCCAGCACCCTGAGCACTGAGCACCCAGAGTACTGAGCACCCAGCACCCTGAGCACTGAGCACACAGCACCAAGAGTACTGAGCACCCTGAGTACTGAGCACCGATCACCCTGAGCACTGAGCACCCAGCACCCTGAGTACTGAGCACATAGCACCCTGAGCACTGAGCACCCAGCACCCTGAGCACTGAGCACCCAGCACCCTGAGTACTGAGCACCCTGAACCCTGAGTACTGAGTACACAGCACCCTGAGTAATGAGCACACAGCACCCTGAGTACTGATCACCGAGCACCCTGAGCACTGAGCACCCAGCACCCTGAGTACTGAGCACCCAGCACCCTGAATACTGAGCACCCAGCACCCTGAGTACTGAGCACCCAGCACCCTGAGCACTGAGCACAAAGCACGCTGAATACTGAGCACTGAACACCCTGAGTACTGAGCACCGAGGACCCTGAGCACTGAGCACCCAGCACGCTGAGTACTGAGCACTGAGCACCCTGAGTACTGAGCACCTAGCACCCTGAGTACTGAGCACACAGCACCCTGAGCACTGAGCAGCCAGCACCCTCAGCACTGAGC
This sequence comes from Microtus oregoni, assembly GCF_018167655.1. Lineage (NCBI taxonomy): Eukaryota > Metazoa > Chordata > Mammalia > Rodentia > Cricetidae > Microtus > Microtus oregoni. The sequence goes on from NW_024544005.1 coordinate 1,217,327, forward strand.
ACCCAGCACCCCGAGCACTGAGCACCCAGCACCCTGAGCACTGAGCACCCAGCACCCCGAGTACTGAGCACCGAGCACCCCGAGCTCTGAGCACCCAGCACCCTGAGTACTGAGCACCCAGTACCCTGAGTACTGAGCACCCCGAGTACTGAGCACCCAGCACCCCGAGCACTGAGCACCCAGCACCCTGAGTACTGAGAACACATCACCCCGAGCACGGAGCACCCAGGACCCCGAGCACTGAGTACTGAGCACCCAGGACACTGAGTACTGAGCACCGAGCTCCCCGAGCACTGAGCACCCAGCACCCTGAGCACTGAGCATCCAGCACCCTGAGCACTGAACACCCAGCACCCTGAGTACTGAGCACCCAGCACGCTGAGTACTGAGCACTCAGCACCCTGAGCACTGAGCACCCAGCACCCTGAGTACTGAGCACTGAGCACCCAGCACCCCGAGCACTGAGCACCCAGCACCCTGTGTACTGAGCACTGAGCACCCTGATTACTAAGCACCCAGCACCCTGAGTACTGAGCACCCAGGACCCTGAGCACTGAGCACCGAGCACCCCGAGCACTGAGCACTCAGCACCCTGAGCACTCAGCACCCATCACCCCGATCACTGAGCACCCAGCACCCTGAGCACTGAGCACCCAGCACCCTGAGCACTGAGCACCCAGCACCCAGAGCACTGAGCACCCAGCACCCTGAGCACTGAGCACCCAGCACCCTGAGTACTGAGCACCCAGCACCCTGAGTACTGAGCACCCAGCACCCTGAGTATTGAGCACCGAGCACCCTGAGTACTGAGCACCGAGCACCCTGAGTACTGAGCACCCAGCACCCTGAGCACTGAGCACCCAGCACACTGAGTACTGAGCACCCAGCAAACTGAGTACTGAGCACCCAGCACCCCGAGCACTGAGCACCCAGCACCCTGAGTACTGAGCACCTAGCACCCTGAGCACTGAGCACCGAGCACCCTGAGTACTGAACACCCAGCACCCTGAGCACTGAGCACTGAGCACCCAGCACCCTGAGCACTGAGAACTGAGCACCCAGCACCCCGAGCACTGAGCACCCAGCACCCTGAGCACCCAGCACCCTGAGCACTGAGCACCCTGAACACTGAGCACCCTCAGCACTGAGCTCTGAGCACCCAGCACCCTGAGTACTGAGCACCCAACACTCTGAGCACTGAGCACCCAGCACGCTGAGTACTGAGCACTGAGCACACAGCACCCTGCGTACTGAGCACCCAGCACCCCGAGCACTGAGCACCCAGCGCCCCGAGCACTGAGCACCCAGCACCCTGAGCACTGAGCACTGAGCACACTGAGCACTGAGCACCCAGCACCCCGAGTACTGAGCACTGAGCACCCTGAGTACTGAGCACCCAACACCCAGAGTACTGATCACCCAGCACCCTGAGAACTGAGGACCCAGCACCCTGAGTACTGAGCACCCAGCACCCTGAGTACTGATCACCCAGCACCCTGAGCACTGAGCACTGAGCACCCAGCACCTTGAGCACTGAGCACTGACCACCCAGCACCCCGAGCACTGAGCACCCAGCACCCCGAGCACTGAGCACCCAGCGCCCTGAGCACTGAGCACCCAGCACACTGAGCACTGAGCACCCAGCCCCCTGAGTACTGAGCACCCAGCACCATGAGTACTGAGCACCCAGCACCCTGAGCACTGAGCACCCTGAGGACTGAGCACCCAGCACCCCGAGCACTGAGCACCCAGCACCCTGAGTACTGAGCACCCAGCACCCTGAGCACTGAGCACCCAGCACCCTGAGTACTGAGCACCCTGAGTACTGAGCACCGATCACCCTGAGCACTGAGCACCCAGCACCCTGAGTACTGAGCACCCAGCACCCTGAGCACTGAGCACCCAGCACCCTGAGCACTGAGCACCCAGCACCCTGAGTACTGAGCACCCAGCACCCTGAGTACTGAGTACCCAGCACCCTGAGCACTGAGGACCCAGCACCCTGAGTACTGAGCACCGAGCACCCTGAGTACTGAGCACCCAGCACCCTGAGTATTGAGCACACAGCACCCTGAGCACTGAGCACCCAGCACCCTGAGTACTGAGCACCCAGCACCCTGAGTACTGAGCACCCAGCACCCAGAGCACTGAGCACCCAGCACCCCGAGCACGGAGCACCCAGGACCCCGAGCACTGAGTACTGAGCACCCAGCACCCTGAGTACTGAGCACCGAGCTAACCGAGCACTGAGCACCCTGAGTACTGAGCACCCAGCACCCCGATCACTGAGCACCCAGCACCCTGAGCACTGAGCACCCAGCACCCTGAGCACTGAGCACCCAGCACCCTGAGTACTGAGCACCCAGCACACTGAGTACTGAGCACCCAGCACCCTGAGCACTGAGCACCCAGCACCCTGAGTACTGAGCACTGAGCACCCAGCACCCCGAGCACTGAGCACCCAGCACCCTGTGTACTGAGCACTGAGCACCCTGAGTACTAAGCACCCAGCACCCTGAGTACTGAGCACCCAGCACCCTGAGCACTGAGCACCGAGCACCCCGAGCACTGAGCACCCAGCACCCTGAGCACTCAGCACCCAGCACCCCGAGCACTGAGCACCCAGCACCCTGAGCACTGAGCACCCAGCACCATGAGCACGGAGAACCCCGAGTACTGAGCACCCAGCACCCCGAGCACTGAGCACCCAGCGCCCCGAGCACTGAGCACCCAGCACCCCGAGCACTGAGCACTGAGCACCCTGAGCACTGAGCACCCAGCACCCCGAGTACTGAGCACTGAGCACCCTGAGTACTGAGCACCAAGCACCCCGAGTACTGAGCACAGAGCACCCTGAGTACTGAGCACCCAGCACCCTGAGCACTGAGCACCCAGCACCCTGAGTACTGAGCACTGAAAACCCTGAGTACTGAGCACCCAGCACCCTGAGCACTGAGCACCGAGCACCCCGAGCACTGAGCACCCAGTACCCTGAGCACTCAGCACCCAGCACCCCGAGCACTGAGCACCCAGCACCCTGAGCACTGAGCACCCAGCACCATGAGCACGGAGAACCCCGAGTACTGAGCACCCAGCACCCCGAGCACTGAGCACCCAGCGCCCCGAGCACTGAGCACCCAGCACCCCGAGCACTGAGCACTGAGCACCCTGAGCACTGAGCACCCAGCACCCCGAGTACTGAGCACTGAGCACCCTGAGTACTGAGCACCCAGCGCCCCGAGCACTGAGCACCCAGCACCCCGAGCACTGAGCACCCAGCACCCCGAGCACTGAGCACCCAGCACCCCGAGCACTGAGCACCCAGCACCCTGAGCACTGAGCACCCAGCACCCTGAGCACTGAGCACCCAGCACCCTGAGTACTGAGTACTCAGCACCCCGAGCACTGAGCACCCAGCACCCTGAGTACTGAGCACCCAGCACCCTGAGTACTGAGCAGGCAGCACCCTGAGTACTGAGCACCCAGCACCCTGAGCACTGAGCACAAAGCACGCTGAGTACTGAGCACTGAGCACCCTGAGTACTGAGCACCGAGGTCCCTGAGCACTGAGCACCCAGCACGCTGAGTACTGAGCACTGAGCACCCTGAGTCCTGAGCACCTAGCACCCTGAGTACTGAGCACCCAGCACCTTGAGCACTGAGCAGCCAGCACCCTCAGCACTGAGCACCCACCACCCCGAGCACTGAGCACCCAGCACCCTGAGCACTGAGCACCCAGCACCCCGAGTACTGAGCACACAGCACCCCGAGTACTGAGCACCGAGCACCCCGAGCACTGAGCACCCAGCACCCTGAGTACTGAGCACCCAGTACCCTGAGTACTGAGCTCCCCGAGTACTGAGCACCCAGCACCCCGAGCACTGAGCACCCAGCACCCTGAGTACTGAGAACAGATCACCCTGAGTACTGAGCACCCAGCACCCTGAGTACTGAGCACCCAGCACCCCGAGCACTGAGCACCCAGCAGCCCGAGAATGAGCACCCAGCACCCTGAGTACTGAGAACCGAGCACCCTGAGTACTGAGCACCCAGCACCCTGAGTACTGAGCCCCCAGCACCCTGAGTACTGAGCACCCAGCACCCCGAGCACTGAGAACCCAGCACCCCGAGAATGAGCACCCAGCACCCTGAATACTGAGCACCCAGCACCCCGAGCACGGAGCACCCAGGACCCCGAGCACTGAGTACTGAGCACCCAGCACCCTGAGTACTGAGCACCGAGCTCCCCGAGCACTGAGCACCCAGCACCCTGAGCACTGAGCACCCAGCACCCTGAGCACTGAGCACCCAGCACCCTGAGTACTGAGCACCCAGCACGCTGAGTACTGAGCACTCAGCACCCTGAGCTCTGAGCACCCAGCACCCTGAATACTGAGCACTGAGCACCCAGCACCCCGACCACTGAGCACCCAGCACCCTGTGTACTGAGCACTGAGCACCCTGATTACTAAGCACCCAGCACCCTGAGTACTGAGCACCCAGGACACTGAGCACTGAGCACCGAGCACCCCGAGCACTGAGGACCCAGCACCCTGAGCACTCAGCACCCATCACCCCGATCACTGAGCACCCAGCACCCTGAGCACTGAGCACCCAGCACCCTGAGCACTGAGCACCCAGCACCCAGAGCACTGAGCACCCAGCACCCTGAGCACTGAGCACCCAGCACCCTGAGTTCTGAGCACCCAGCACCCTGAGTACTGAGCACCCTGAGTACTGAGCACCGATCACCCTGAGCACTTAGCACCCAGCACCCTGAGTACTGAGCCCCCAGCACCCTGAGCACTGAGCACCCAGCACCCTGAGCATTGAGCACCCAGCACCCTGAGTACTGAGCACCCAGAACCCTGAGTACTGAGTACAAAGCACCCTGAGCACTGAGCACCCAGCACCCTGAGTACTGAGCACGGAGCACCCTGAGTACTGAGCACCCAGCACCCTGAGTACTGAGCACCCAGCACCCTGAGCACTGAGCACCCAGCACCCTGAGTACTGAGCACCCAGCACCCTGAGTACTGAGCACTGATCACCCTGAGCACTGAGCACCCAGCACCCCGAGCACTGAGCACCCAGCACCCTGAGTACTGAACACCTAGAACCCTGAGCACTGAGCACCGAGCAACCTGAGTACTGAACACCCAGCACCCTGAGCACTGAGCACTGAGCACCCAGCACCCTGAGCACTGAGCACTGAGCACCCAGCACCCCGAGCACTGAGCACCCAGCACCCTGAGCACCCAGCACCCTGAGCACTGAGCACCCTGAGCACTGAGCACCCTGAGCACTGAGCACTGAGCACCCAGCACCCTGAGTACTGAGCACCCAACACTCTGAGCACTGAGCACCCAGCACGCTGAGTACTGAGCACTGAGCACACAGCACCCTGAGCACTGAGCACCCAGCACCCTGAGCACTGAGCACTGAGCACCCAGCACCCCGAGCACTGAGCACCCAGCACCCTGAGCACCCAGCACCCTGAGCACTGAGCACCCAGAGTACTGAGCACCCAGCACCCTGAGCACTGAGCACACAGCACCAAGAGTACTGAGCACCCTGAGTACTGAGCACCGATCACCCTGAGCACTGAGCACCCAGCACCCTGAGTACTGAGCACATAGCACCCTGAGCACTGAGCACCCAGCACCCTGAGCACTGAGCACCCAGCACCCTGAGTACTGAGCACCCTGAACCCTGAGTACTGAGTACACAGCACCCTGAGTAATGAGCACACAGCACCCTGAGTACTGATCACCGAGCACCCTGAGCACTGAGCACCCAGCACCCTGAGTACTGAGCACCCAGCACCCTGAATACTGAGCACCCAGCACCCTGAGTACTGAGCACCCAGCACCCTGAGCACTGAGCACAAAGCACGCTGAATACTGAGCACTGAACACCCTGAGTACTGAGCACCGAGGACCCTGAGCACTGAGCACCCAGCACGCTGAGTACTGAGCACTGAGCACCCTGAGTACTGAGCACCTAGCACCCTGAGTACTGAGCACACAGCACCCTGAACACTGAGCAGCCAGCACCCTCAGCACTGAGCACCCAGCACCCCGAGCACTGAGCACCCAGCACCCTGAGCACTGAGCACCCAGCACCCCGAGTACTGAGCACCGAGCACCCCGAGCTCTGAGCACCCAGCACCCTGAGAACTGAGCACCCAGTACCCTGAGTACTGAGCACCCCGAGTACTGAGCACCCAGCACCCCGAGCACTGAGCACCCAGCACCCTGAGTACTGAGAACAGATCACCCCGAGCACGGAGCACCCAGGACCCCGAGCACTGAGTACTGAGCACCCAGGACACTGAGTACTGAGCACCGAGCTCCCCGAGCACTGAGCACCCAGCACCCTGAGCACTGAGCATCCAGCACCCTGAGCACTGAACACCCAGCACCCTGAGTACTGAGCACCCAGCACGCTGAGTACTGAGCACTCAGCACCCTGAGCACTGAGCACCCAGCACCCTGAGTACTGAGCACTGAGCACCCAGCACCCCGAGCACTGAGCACCCAGCACCCTGTGTACTGAGCACTGAGCACCCTGATTACTAAGCACCCAGCACCCTGAGTACTGAGCACCCAGGACCCTGAGCACTGAGCACCGAGCACCCCGAGCACTGAGCACTCAGCACCCTGAGCACTCAGCACCCATCACCCCGATCACTGAGCACCCAGCACCCTGAGCACTGAGCACCCAGCACCCTGAGCACTGAGCACCCAGCACCCAGAGCACTGAGCACCCAGCACCCTGAGCACTGAGCACCCAGCACCCTGAGTACTGAGCACCCAGCACCCTGAGTACTGAGCACCCAGCACCCTGAGTACTGAGCACCGAGCACCCTGAGTACTGAGCACCGAGCACCCTGAGTACTGAGCACCCAGCACCCTGAGCACTGAGCACCCAGCACACTGAGTACTGAGCACCCAGCAAACTGAGTACTGAGCACCCAGCACCCCGAGCACTGAGCACCCAGCACCCTGAGTACTGAGCACCTAGCACCCTGAGCACTGAGCACCGAGCACCCTGAGTACTGAACACCCAGCACCCCGAGCACTGAGCACTGAGCACCCAGCACCCTGAGCACTGAGAACTGAGCACCCAGCACCCCGAGCACTGAGCACCCAGCACCCTGAGCACCCAGCACCCTGAGCACTGAGCACCCTGAGCACTGAGCACCCTCAGCACTGAGCACTGAGCACCCAGCACCCTGAGTACTGAGCACCCAACACTCTGAGCACTGAGCACCCAGCACGCTGAGTACTGAGCACTGAGCACACAGCACCCTGCGTACTGAGCACCCAGCACCCCGAGCACTGAGCACCCAGCGCCCCGAGCACTGAGCACCCAGCACCCTGAGCTCTGAGCACTGAGCACACTGAGCACTGAGCACCCAGCACCCCGAGTACTGAGCACTGAGCACCCTGAGTACTGAGCACCCAACACCCAGAGTACTGATCACCCAGCACCCTGAGAACTGAGGACCCAGCACCCTGAGTACTGAGCACCCAGCACCCTGAGTACTGATCACCCAGCACCCTGAGCACTGAGCACTGAGCACCCAGCACCTTGAGCACTGAGCACTGACCACCCAGCACCCCGAGCACTGAGCACCCAGCACCCCGAGCACTGAGCACCCAGCGCCCTGAGCACTGAGCACCCAGCACACTGAGCACTGAGCACCCAGCCCCCTGAGTACTGAGCACCCAGCACCATGAGTACTGAGCACCCAGCACCCTGAGCACTGAGCACCCTGAGGACTGAGCACCCAGCACCCCGAGCACTGAGCACCCAGCACCCTGAGTACTGAGCACCCAGCACCCTGAGCACTGAGCACCCAGCACCCTGAGTACTGAGCACCCTGAGTACTGAGCACCGATCACCCTGAGCACTGAGCACCCAGCACCCTGAGTACTGAGCACCCAGCACCCTGAGCACTGAGCACCCAGCACCCTGAGCACTGAGCACCCAGCACCCTGAGTACTGAGCACCCAGCACCCTGAGTACTGAGTACCCAGCACCCTGAGCACTGAGGACCCAGCACCCTGAGTACTGAGCACCGAGCACCCTGAGTACTGAGCACCCAGCACCCTGAGTATTGAGCACACAGCACCCTGAGCACTGAGCACCCAGCACCCTGAGTACTGAGCACCCAGCACCCTGAGTACTGAGCACCCAGCACCCAGAGCACTGAGCACCCAGCACCCCGAGCACGGAGCACCCAGGACCCCGAGCACTGAGTACTGAGCACCCAGCACCCTGAGTACTGAGCACCGAGCTAACCGAGCACTGAGCACCCTGAGTACTGAGCACCCAGCACCCCGATCACTGAGCACCCAGCACCCTGAGCACTGAGCACCCAGCACCCTGAGCACTGAGCACCCAGCACCCTGAGTACTGAGCACCCAGCACACTGAGTACTGAGCACCCAGCACCCTGAGCACTGAGCACCCAGCACCCTGAGTACTGAGCACTGAGCACCCAGCACCCCGAGCACTGAGCACCCAGCACCCTGTGTACTGAGCACTGAGCACCCTGAGTACTAAGCACCCAGCACCCTGAGTACTGAGCACCCAGCACCCTGAGCACTGAGCACCGAGCACCCCGAGCACTGAGCACCCAGCACCCTGAGCACTCAGCACCCAGCACCCCGAGCACTGAGCACCCAGCACCCTGAGCACTGAGCACCCAGCACCATGAGCACGGAGAACCCCGAGTACTGAGCACCCAGCACCCCGAGCACTGAGCATCCAGCGCCCCGAGCACTGAGCACCCAGCACCCCGAGCACTGAGCACTGAGCACCCTGAGCACTGAGCACCCAGCACCCCGAGTACTGAGCACTGAGCACCCTGAGTACTGAGCACCAAGCACCCCGAGTACTGAGCACAGAGCACCCTGAGTACTGAGCACCCAGCACCCTGAGCACTGAGCACCCAGCACCCTGAGTACTGAGCACTGAAAACCCTGAGTACTGAGCACCGAGCACCCTGAGTACTGAGCACCCAGCACCCTGATCACTGAGCACGGAGCACCCCGAGGACTGAGCACCCAGCACCCTGAGCACTGAGCACCCAGCACCTTGAGTACTGAGCACCGAGCACAACGAGCACTGAGCACCCAGCACCCTGAGTACTGAGCACCCAGCACCCTGAGCACTGAGCACCCAGCTCCCTGAGCACTGAGCACGCAGCACCCCAAGCACTGAGCACCCAGCACCCTGAGTACTGAGCACAGAGCACCCTGAGCACTGAGCACCCAGCACCCTGAGTACTGAGCACCCAGCACCCTGAGTACTGAGCAACCAGCACCCTGAGCACTGAGCACTGAGCACCCAGCACCCTGAGCACTGAGCACTGAGCACCCAGCACCACAGCCCTGAGCACCCAACACCCCGAGCACTGAGCACCCAGCACCCTGAGCACTGAGCACTGAGCACCCTGAGCACTGAGTACTGAGCACTGAGCACCCTGAGCACTGAGCACCCAGCACCCCGAGTACTGAGCACCCAGCACCCCGAGCACTGAGCACCCAGCGCCCCGAGCACTGAGCACCCAGCACCCCGAGCACTGAGCACTGAGCACCCTGAGCACTGAGCACCCAGCACCCCGAGTACTGAGCACTGAGCACCCTGAGTACTGAGCACCAAGCACCCCGAGTACTGAGCACTGAGCACCCTGAGTACTGAGCACCCAGCACCCTGAGCACTGAGCACCCAGCACCCTGAGTACTGAGCACTGAAAACCCTGAGTACTGAGCACCGAGCACCCTGAGTACTGAGCACCCAGCACCCTGATCACTGAGCACGGAGCACCCCGAGGACTGAGCACCCAGCACCCTGAGCACTGAGCACCCAGCACCTTGAGTACTGAGCACCGAGCACAACGAGCCCTGAGCACCCAGCACCCTGAGTACTGAGCACCCAGCACCCTGAGCACTGAGCACCCAGCTCCCTGAGCACTGAGCACGCAGCACCCCAAGCACTGAGCACCCAGCACCCTGAGTACTGATCACAGAGCACCCTGAGCACTGAGCACCCAGCACCCTGAGTACTGAGCACCCAGCACCCTGAGTACTGAGCAACCAGCACCCTGAGCACTGAGCACTGAGCACCCAGCACCCTGAGCACTGAGCACTGAGCACCCAGCACCACAGCCCTGAGCACCCAACACCCCGAGCACTGAGCACCCAGCACCCTGAGCACTGAGCACCCAGCACCCTGAGTACTGAGCAACCAGCAACCTGAGTACTGAGCACCCAGCACCCTGAGTACTGAGCACTCAGCACCCTGAGTACTGAGCACTGAGCACACCGAGCAATGAGCACCCAGCACCCTGAGCACTGAGCACCCGGAGGACTGAGCAAACAGCACCCTGAGCACTGAGCACCGATCACTCTGAGCAGTGAGCACCCAGCACCCCGAGCACTGAGCACCCAGCACCCTGAGTACTGAGCACCCAGCACGCCGAGTATTGAGCACCCAGCACCCTGAGTACTGAGCACCCAGCACCCCGAGCACTGAGCACCCAGCACCCTGAGTACTGAGCACCCTGAGTACTGAGCACTGAGCACAGAGCATCCTGAGTACTGAGCACCCTGAGGACTGAGCACCCAGCACCCAGAGCACTGAGAACCCAGCACCCTGAGTACTGAGCACTGATCACCCTGAGCACCCAGCACCCCGAGCACTGAGCACCCAGCACCCTGAGTACTGAGCACCCAGCACCCTGAGCACTGAGCACCGAGCACCCTGAGTACTGAACACCCAGCACCCTGAGCACTCAGCACTGAGCACCCAGCACCCTGAGCACTGAGCACCCAGCACCCCGAGCACTGAGCACCCAGCACCCTGAGCACCCAGCACCCTGAGCACTGAGCACCCTGAGCACTGAACACCCTGAGCACTGAGCACTGAGCACCCAGCACCCTGAGTACTGAGCACCCAACACTCTGAGCACTGAGCACCCAGCACGCTGAGTACTGAGCACTGAGCACACAGCACCCTGAGTACTGAGCACCCAGCACCCCGAGCACTGAGCACCCAGCGCCCCGAGCACTGAGCACCCAGCACCCCGAGCACTGAGCACTGAGCACACTGAGCACTGAGCACCCAGCACCCCGAGTACTGAGCACTGAGCGCCCTGAGTACTGAGCACCCAGCACCCCGAGTACTGAGCACTGAGCACCCTGAGTACTGAGCACCCAGCACCCTGAGCACTGAGAACCCTGAGTACTGAGCACCGAGCTCCCTGAGTACTGAACACCCAGCCCCCTGAGCACTGAGCATGGAGCACCCCGAGGACTGAGCACCCCGCACCCTGAGCACTGAGCACCCAGCACCTTGAGTACTGAGCACCGAGCACCCGGAGCACTGAGCACCCAGCACCCTGAGTACTGAGCACCCAACACCCAGAGTACTGAGCACCCAGCACCCTGATCACTGAGCACCCAGCACCCTGAGTACTGAGCACCCAGCACCCTGAGTACTGAGCACCCAGCACCCTGAGCACTGAGCACTGAGCACCCAGCACCCTGAGCACTGAACACTGACCACCCAGCACCCCGAGCACTGAGCACCCAGCACCCCGAGCACTGAGCACCCAGCGCCCTGAGCACTGAGCACCCAGCACCCTGAGCACTGAGCACCCAGCCCCCTGAGTACTGGGCACCCAGCACCATGAGTACTGAGCACCCAGCACCCTGAGTACTGAGCACCGAGCACCCCGAGCACTGAGCACCCAGCACCCTGAGCACTGAGCACCCTGAGGACTGAGCACCCAGCACCCTGAGCACCGAGCACCCCGAGCACTGAGCACCCAGCACCCTGAGCACTGAGCACCCTGAGCACTGTGCACCCAGCACCCCGAGCACTGAGCACCCAGCACCCTGAGCACTGAGCACACAGCACCCCGAGTACTGAGCACCCAGCACCCCGAGTACTGAGCACCGAGCACCCCGAGCACTGAGCACCCAGCACCCTGAGTACTGAGCACCCAGTACCCTGAGTACTGAGCACCCCGAGTACTGAGCACCCAGCACCCCGAGCACTGAGCACCCAGCACCTTGAGTACTGAGAACAGATCACCCTGAGTACTGAGCACCCAGCACCCTGAGTACTGAGCCCCCAGCACCCTGAGTACTGAGCACCCAGCAACCCGAGCACTGAGCACCCAGCACCCCGAGAATGAGCACCCAGCACCCTGAGTACGGAGAACCGAGCACCCTGAGTACTGAGCACCCAGCACCCTGAGTACTGAGCCCCCAGCACCCTGAGCACTGAGCACCCAGCACAGCGAGCACTGAGCACCCAGCACCCCGAGAATGAGCACCCAGCACCCTGAGTACTTAGCACCCAGCACCCTGAGCACTGAGCACCCAGAACCCTGAGCACTGAGCACCCAGCACCCTGAGCACGGAGCACCCAGCACCCTGAGTACTGAGCAACCAACACCCAGACTACTGAGCTCCCCGCACCCTGAGCACTGAGCACCCAGCACCCTGATTACTGAGCACCCAGCACCCTGAGTACTGAACACCCAGCACCCTGAGCACTGAGCACTGAGCACCCTGACCACTGAGTACTGAGCACTGAGCACCCTAGCACTGAGCACCCAGCACCCCGAGTACTGAGCACCCAGCACCCCGAGCACTGAGCACCCAGCGCCCCGAGCACTGAGCACCCAGCACCCCGAGCACTGAGTACTGAGCACCCTGAGCACTGAGCACCCAGCACCCCGAGTACTGAGCACTGAGCACCCTGAGTACTGAGCACCAAGCACCCTGAGTACTGAGCACTGAGCACCCTGAGTACTGAGCACCCAGCACCCTGAGCACTGAGCACACAGCACCCTGAGTACTGAGCACTGAAAACCCTGAGTACTGAGCACCGAGCACCCTGAGTACTGAGCACCCAGCACCCTGATTACTGAGCACGGAGCACACCGAGGACTGAGCACCCAGCACCCTGAGCACTGAGCACCCAGCTCCCTGAGCACTGAGCACGCAGCACCCCAAGCACTGAGCACCCAGCTCCCTGAGCACTGAGCACCCAGCACACTGAGCACTGAGCACCCAGCCCCCTGAGTACTGAGCACCCAGCACCATGAGTACTGAGCACCCAGCACCCTGAGCACTGAGCACCCTGAGGACTGAGCACCCAGCACCCCGAGCACTGAGCACCCAGCACCCTGAGTACTGAGCACCCAGCACCCTGAGCACTGAGCACCCAGCACCCTGAGTACTGAGCACCCTGAGTACTGAGCACCGATCACCCTGAGCACTGAGCACCCAGCACCCTGAGTACTGAGCACCCAGCACCCTGAGCACTGAGCACCCAGCACCCTGAGCACTGAGCACCCAGCACCCTGAGTACTGAGCACCCAGCACCCTGAGTACTGAGTACCCAGCACCCTGAGCACTGAGGACCCAGCACCCTGAGTACTGAGCACCGAGCACCCTGAGTACTGAGCACCCAGCACCCTGAGTATTGAGCACACAGCACCCTGAGCACTGAGCACCCAGCACCCTGAGTACTGAGCACCCAGCACCCTGAGTACTGAGCACCCAGCACCCAGAGCACTGAGCACCCAGCACCCCGAGCACGGAGCACCCAGGACCCCGAGCACTGAGTACTGAGCACCCAGCACCCTGAGTACTGAGCACCGAGCTAACCGAGCACTGAGCACCCTGAGTACTGAGCACCCAGCACCCCGATCACTGAGCACCCAGCACACTGAGCACTGAGCACCCAGCACCCTGAGCACTGAGCACCCAGCACCCTGAGTACTGAGCACCCAGCACACTGAGTACTGAGCACCCAGCACCCTGAGCACTGAGCACCCAGCACCCTGAGTACTGAGCACTGAGCACCCAGCACCCCGAGCACTGAGCACCCAGCACCCTGTGTACTGAGCACTGAGCACCCTGAGTACTAAGCACCCAGCACCCTGAGTACTGAGCACCCAGCACCCTGAGCACTGAGCACCGAGCACCCCGAGCACTGAGCACCCAGCACCCTGAGCACTCAGCACCCAGCACCCCGAGCACTGAGCACCCAGCACCCTGAGCACTGAGCACCCAGCACCATGAGCACGGAGAACCCCGAGTACTGAGCACCCAGCACCCCGAGCACTGAGCACCCAGCGCCCCGAGCACTGAGCACCCAGCACCCCGAGCACTGAGCACTGAGCACCCTGAGCACTGAGCACCCAGCACCCCGAGTACTGAGCACTGAGCACCCTGAGTACTGAGCACCAAGCACCCCGAGTACTGAGCACAGAGCACCCTGAGTACTGAGCACCCAGCACCCTGAGCACTGAGCACCCAGCACCCTGAGTACTGAGCACTGAAAACCCTGAGTACTGAGCACCGAGCACCCTGAGTACTGAGCACCCAGCACCCTGATCACTGAGCACGGAGCACCCCGAGGACTGAGCACCCAGCACCCTGAGCACTGAGCACCCAGCACCTTGAGTACTGAGCACCGAGCACAACGAGCACTGAGCACCCAGCACCCTGAGTACTGAGCACCCAGCACCCTGAGCACTGAGCACCCAGCTCCCTGAGCACTGAGCACGCAGCACCCCAAGCACTGAGCACCCAGCACCCTGAGTACTGAGCACAGAGCACCCTGAGCACTGAGCACCCAGCACCCTGAGTACTGAGCACCCAGCACCCTGAGTACTGAGCAACCAGCACCCTGAGCACTGAGCACTGATCACCCAGCACCCTGAGCACTGAGCACTGAGCACCCAGCACCACAGCCCTGAGCACCCAACACCCCGAGCACTGAGCACCCAGCACCCTGAGCACTGAGCACTGAGCACCCTGAGCACTGAGTACTGAGCACTGAGCACCCTGAGCACTGAGCACCCAGCACCCCGAGTACTGAGCACCCAGCACCCCGAGCACTGAGCACCCAGCGCCCCGAGCACTGAGCACCCAGCACCCCGAGCACTGAGCACTGAGCACCCTGAGCACTGAGCACCCAGCACCCCGAGTACTGAGCACTGAGCACCCTGAGTACTGAGCACCAAGCACCCCGAGTACTGAGCACTGAGCACCCTGAGTACTGAGCACCCAGCACCCTGAGCACTGAGCACCCAGCACCCTGAGTACTGAGCACTGAAAACCCTGAGTACTGAGCACCGAGCACCCTGAGTACTGAGCACCCAGCACCCTGATCACTGAGCACGGAGCACCCCGAGGACTGAGCACCCAGCACCCTGAGCACTGAGCACCCAGCACCTTGAGTACTGAGCACCGAGCACAACGAGCCCTGAGCACCCAGCACCCTGAGTACTGAGCACCCAGCACCCTGAGCACTGAGCACCCAGCTCCCTGAGCACTGAGCACGCAGCACCCCAAGCACTGAGCACCCAGCACCCTGAGTACTGAGCACAGAGCACCCTGAGCACTGAGCACCCAGCACCCTGAGTACTGAGCACCCAGCACCCTGAGTACTGAGCAACCAGCACCCTGAGCACTGAGCACTGAGCACCCAGCACCCTGAGCACTGAGCACTGAGCACCCAGCACCACAGCCCTGAGCACCCAACACCCCGAGCACTGAGCACCCAGCACCCTGAGCACTGAGCACCCAGCACCCTGAGTACTGAGCAACCAGCAACCTGAGTACTGAGCACCCAGCACCCTGAGTACTGAGCACTCAGCACCCTGAGTACTGAGCACTGAGCACACCGAGCAATGAGCACCCAGCACCCTGAGCACTGAGCACCCGGAGGACTGAGCAAACAGCACCCTGAGCACTGAGCACCGATGACTCTGAGCAGTGAGCACCCAGCACCCCGAGCACTGAGCACCCAGCACCCTGAGTACTGAGCACCCAGCACGCCGAGTACTGAGCACCCAGCACCCTGAGTACTGAGCACCCAGCACCCCGAGCACTGAGCACCCAGCACCCTGAGTACTGAGCACCCTGAGTACTGAGCACTGAGCACAGAGCATCCTGAGTACTGAGCACCCTGAGGACTGAGCACCCAGCACCCAGAGCACTGAGAACCCAGCACACTGAGTACTGAGCACTGATCACCCTGAGCACCCAGCACCCCGAGCACTGAGCACCCAGCACCCTGAGTACTGAGCACCCAGCACCCTGAGCACTGAGCACCGAGCACCCTGAGTACTGAACACCCAGCACCCTGAGCACTCAGCACTGAGCACCCAGCACCCTGAGCACTGAGCACCCAGCACCCCGAGCACTGAGCACCCAGCACCCTGAGCACCCAGCACCCTGAGCACTGAGCACCCTGAGCACTGAACACCCTGAGCACTGAGCACTGAGCACCCAGCACCCTGAGTACTGAGCACCCAACACTCTGAGCACTGAGCACCCAGCACGCTGAGTACTGAGCACTGAGCACACAGCACCCTGAGTACTGAGCACCCAGCACCCCGAGCACTGAGCACCCAGCGCCCCGAGCACTGAGC
Source organism: Microtus oregoni (assembly GCF_018167655.1). Classification (NCBI taxonomy): domain Eukaryota; kingdom Metazoa; phylum Chordata; class Mammalia; order Rodentia; family Cricetidae; genus Microtus; species Microtus oregoni. Next base: position 1,233,800 of record NW_024544005.1, read on the forward strand.
ACCCAGCACCCCGAGCACTGAGCACTGAGCACACTGAGCACTGAGCACCCAGCACCCCGAGTACTGAGCACTGAGCGCCCTGAGTACTGAGCACCCAGCACCCCGAGTACTGAGCACTGAGCACCCTGAGTACTGAGCACATAGCACCCTGAGCACTGAGAACCCTGAGTACTGAGCACCGAGCTCCCTGAGTACTGAGCACCCAGCCCCCTGAGCACTGAGCATGGAGCACCCCGAGGACTGAGCACCCCGCACCCTGAGCACTGAGCACCCAGCACCTTGAGTACTGAGCACCGAGCACCCGGAGCACTGAGCACCCAGCACCCTGAGTACTGAGCACCCAACACCCAGAGTACTGAGCACCCAGCACCCTGATCACTGAGCACCCAGCACCCTGAGTACTGAGCACCCAGCACCCTGAGTACTGAGCACCCAGCACCCTGAGCACTGAGCACTGAGCACCCAGCACCCTGAGCACTGAACACTGACCACCCAGCACCCCGAGCACTGAGCACCCAGCACCCCGAGCACTGAGCACCCAGCGCCCTGAGCACTGAGCACCCAGCACCCTGAGCACTGAGCACCCAGCCCCCTGAGTACTGGGCACCCAGCACCATGAGTACTGAGCACCCAGCACCCTGAGTACTGAGCACCGAGCACCCTGAGTACTGAGCACCCAGCACCCTGATCACTGAGCACGGAGCACCCCGAGGACTGAGCACCCAGCACCCTGAGCACTGAGCACCCAGCACCTTGAGTACTGAGCACCGAGCACAACGAGCCCTGAGCACCCAGCACCCTGAGTACTGAGCACCCAGCACCCTGAGCACTGAGCACCCAGCTCCCTGAGCACTGAGCACGCAGCACCCCAAGCACTGAGCACCCAGCACCCTGAGTACTGAGCACAGAGCACCCTGAGCACTGAGCACCCAGCACCCTGAGTACTGAGCACCCAGCACCCTGAGTACTGAGCAACCAGCACCCTGAGCACTGAGCACTGAGCACCCAGCACCCTGAGCACTGAGCACTGAGCACCCAGCACCACAGCCCTGAGCACCCAACACCCCGAGCACTGAGCACCCAGCACCCTGAGCACTGAGCACCCAGCACCCTGAGTACTGAGCAACCAGCAACCTGAGTACTGAGCACCCAGCACCCTGAGTACTGAGCACTCAGTACCCTGAGTACTGAGCACTGAGCACACCGAGCAATGAGCACCCAGCACCCTGAGCACTGAGCACCCGGAGGACTGAGCAAACAGCACCCTGAGCACTGAGCACCGATGACTCTGAGCAGTGAGCACCCAGCACCCCGAGCACTGAGCACCCAGCACCCTGAGTACTGAGCACCCAGCACGCCGAGTACTGAGCACCCAGCACCCTGAGTACTGAGCACCCAGCACCCCGAGCACTGAGCACCCAGCACCCTGAGTGCTGAGCACCCTGAGTACTGAGCACTGAGCACAGAGCATCCTGAGTACTGAGCACCCTGAGGACTGAGCACCCAGCACCCAGAGCACTGAGAACCCAGCACCCTGAGTACTGAGCACTGATCACCCTGAGCACCCAGCACCCCGAGCACTGAGCACCCAGCACCCTGAGTACTGAGCACCCAGCACCCTGAGCACTGAGCACCGAGCACCCTGAGTACTGAACACCCAGCACCCTGAGCACTCAGCACTGAGCACCCAGCACCCTGAGCACTGAGCACCCAGCACCCCGAGCACTGAGCACCCAGCACCCTGAGCACCCAGCACCCTGAGCACTGAGCACCCTGAGCACTGAACACCCTGAGCACTGAGCACTGAGCACCCAGCACCCTGAGTACTGAGCACCCAACCCTCTGAGCACTGAGCACCCAGCACGCTGAGTACTGAGCACTGAGCACACAGCACCCTGAGTACTGAGCACCCAGCACCCCGAGCACTGAGCACCCAGCGCCCCGAGCACTGAGCACCCAGCACCCCGAGCACTGAGCACTGAGCACACTGAGCACTGAGCACCCAGCACCCCGAGTACTGAGCACTGAGCGCCCTGAGTACTGAGCACCCAGCACCCCGAGTACTGAGCACTGAGCACCCTGAGTACTGAGCACCCAGCACCCTGAGCACTGAGAACCCTGAGTACTGAGCACCGAGCTCCCTGAGTACTGAGCACCCAGCCCCCTGAGCACTGAGCATGGAGCACCCCGAGGACTGAGCACCCCGCACCCTGAGCACTGAGCACCCAGCACCTTGAGTACTGAGCACCGAGCACCCGGAGCACTGAGCACCCAGCACCCTGAGTACTGAGCACCCAACACCCAGAGTACTGAGCACCCAGCACCCTGATCACTGAGCACCCAGCACCCTGAGTACTGAGCACCCAGCACCCTGAGTACTGAGCACCCAGCACCCTGAGCACTGAGCACTGAGCACCCAGCACCCTGAGCACTGAACACTGACCACCCAGCACCCCGAGCACTGAGCACCCAGCACCCCGAGCACTGAGCACCCAGCGCCCTGAGCACTGAGCACCCAGCACCCTGAGCACTGAGCACCCAGCCCCCTGAGTACTGGGCACCCAGCACCATGAGTACTGAGCACCCAGCACCCTGAGTACTGAGCACCGAGCACCCCGAGCACTGAGCACCCAGCACCCTGAGCACTGAGCACCCTGAGGACTGAGCACCCAGCACCCTGAGCACCGAGCACCCCGAGCACTGAGCACCCAGCACCCTGAGCACTGAGCACCCTGAGCACTGTGCACCCAGCACCCCGAGCACTGAGCACCCAGCACCCTGAGCACTGAGCACACAGCACCCCGAGTACTGAGCACCCAGCACCCCGAGTACTGAGCACCGAGCACCCCGAGCACTGAGCACCCAGCACCCTGAGTACTGAGCACCCAGTACCCTGAGTACTGAGCACCCCGAGTACTGAGCACCCAGCACCCCGAGCACTGAGCACCCAGCACCTTGAGTACTGAGAACAGATCACCCTGAGTACTGAGCACCCAGCACCCTGAGTACTGAGCCCCCAGCACCCTGAGTACTGAGCACCCAGCAACCCGAGCACTGAGCACCCAGCACCCCGAGAATGAGCACCCAGCACCCTGAGTACGGAGAACCGAGCACCCTGAGTACTGAGCACCCAGCACCCTGAGTACTGAGCCCCCAGCACCCTGAGCACTGAGCACCCAGCACAGCGAGCACTGAGCACCCAGCACCCCGAGAATGAGCACCCAGCACCCTGAGTACTTAGCACCCAGCACCCTGAGCACTGAGCACCCAGAACCCTGAGCACTGAGCACCCAGCACCCTGAGCACGGAGCACCCAGCACCCTGAGTACTGAGCAACCAACACCCAGACTACTGAGCTCCCCGCACCCTGAGCACTGAGCACCCAGCACCCTGAGTACTGAGCACCCAGCACCCTGAGTACTGAACACCCAGCACCCTGAGCACTGAGCACTGAGCACCCTGAGCACTGAGTACTGAGCACTGAGCACCCTAGCACTGAGCACCCAGCACCCCGAGTACTGAGCACCCAGCACCCCGAGCACTGAGCACCCAGCGCCCCGAGCACTGAGCACCCAGCACCCCGAGCACTGAGTACTGAGCAGCCTGAGCACTGAGCACCCAGCACCCCGAGTACTGAGCACTGAGCACCCTGAGTACTGAGCACCAAGCACCCCGAGTACTGAGCACTGAGCACCCTGAGTACTGAGCACCCAGCACCCTGAGCACTGAGCACACAGCACCCTGAGTACTGAGCACTGAAAACCCTGAGTACTGAGCACCGAGCACCCTGAGTACTGAGCACCCAGCACCCTGATTACTGAGCACGGAGCACACTGAGGACTGAGCACCCAGCACCCTGAGCACTGAGCACCCAGCTCCCTGAGCACTGAGCACGCAGCACCCCAAGCACTGAGCACCCAGCACCCTGAGTATTGAGCACAGAGCACACTGAGCACTGAGCGCCCAGCACCCTGAGTACTGAGCACCCAGCACCCTGAGTACTGAGCAACCAGCACCCTGAGCACTGAGCACTGAGCACCCAGCACCCTGAGCACTGAGCACTGAGCACCCATCACCACAGCCCTGAGCACCCAACACCCCGAGCACTGAGCACCCAGCACCCTGAGCACTGAGCACCCAGCACCCTGAGTACTGAGCAACCAGCAACCTGAGTACTGAGCACCCAGCACCCTGAGTACTGAGCACTCAGCACCCTGAGTACTGAGCACTGAGCACAGCGAGCAATGAGCACCCAGCACCCTGAGCACTGAGCACCCCGAGTACTGAGCACCCAGCACCCCGAGCACTGAGCACGGAGCGCCCCGAGCACTGAGCACCCATCACCCCGAGCACTGAGCACTGAGCACCCTGAGCACTGAGCACCGAGCACCTTGAGCACTAAGCACCCAGCACCCTGAGTACTTAGCACTCAGCACCCTGAGCACTGAGCACCCAGAACCCTGAGCACTGAGCACCCAGCACCCTGAGCACGGAGCACCCAGCACCCTGAGTACTGAGCACCCAACACCCAGACTACTGAGCTCCCAGCACCCTGAGCACTGAGCACCCAGCACCCTGAGTACTGAGCACCCAGAACCCTGAGTACTGAGTACAAAGCACCCTGAGCACTGAGCACCCAGCACCCCGAGCACTGAGCACCCAGCGCCCCGAGCACTTAGCACCCAGCACCCCGAGCACTGAGCACTGAGCACATTGAGCACTGAGCACCCAGCACCCTGAGTACTGAGCACCGAGCACCCCGAGCACTGAGCACCCAGCACCCTGAGCACTGAGCACCCTGAGGACTGAGCACCCAGCACCCTGAGCACCGAGCACCCCGAGCACTGAGCACCCAGCACCCCGAGCTCTGAGCACCCAGCACCCTGAGCACTGAGCACACAGCACCCCGAGTACTGAGCACCCAGCACCCCGAGTACTGAGCACCGAGCACCCCGAGCACTGAGCACCCAGCACCCTGAGTACTGAGCACCCAGTACCCTGAGTACTGAGCACCCCGAGTACTGAGCACCCAGCACCCCGAGCACTGAGCACCCAGCACCTTGAGTACTGAGAACAGATCACCCTGAGTACTGAGCACCCAGCACCCTGAGTACTGAGCCCCCAGCACCCTGAGTACTGAGCACCCAGCAACCCGAGCACTGAGCACCCAGCACCCCGAGAATGAGCACCCAGCACCCTGAGTACGGAGAACCGAGCACCCTGAGTACTGAGCACCCAGCACCCTGAGTACTGAGCCCCCAGCACCCTGAGCACTGAGCACCCAGCACAGCGAGCACTGAGCACCCAGCACCCCGAGAATGAGCACCCAGCACCCTGAGTACTTAGCACCCAGCACCCTGATCACTGAGCACCCAGAACCCTGAGCACTGAGCACCCAGCACCCTGAGCACGGAGCACCCAGCACCCTGAGTACTGAGCAACCAACACCCAGACTACTGAGCTCCCCGCACCCTGAGCACTGAGCACCCAGCACCCTGAGTACTGAGCACCCAGCACCCTGAGTACTGAACACCCAGCACCCTGAGCACTGAGCACTGAGCACCCTGAGCACTGAGTACTGAGCACTGAGCACCCTAGCACTGAGCACCCAGCACCCCGAGTACTGAGCACCCAGCACCCCGAGCACTGAGCACCCAGCGCCCCGAGCACTGAGCACCCAGCACCCCGAGCACTGAGCACTGAGCACCCTGAGCACTGAGCACCCAGCACCCCGAGTACTGAGCACTGAGCACCCTGAGTACTGAGCACCAAGCACCCCGAGTACTGAGCACTGAGCACCCTGAGTACTGAGCACCCAGCACCCTGAGCACTGAGCACACAGCACCCTGAGTACTGAGCACTGAAAACCCTGAGTACTGAGCACCGAGCACCCTGAGTACTGAGCACCCAGCACCCTGATCACTGAGCACGGAGCACACCGAGGACTGAGCACCCAGCACCCTGAGCACTGAGCACCCAGCACCTTGAGTACTGAGCACCGAGCACAACGAGCACTGAGCACCCAGCACCCTGAGTACTGAGCACCCAGCACCCTGAGCACTGAGCACCCAGCTCCCTGAGCACTGAGCACGCAGCACCCCAAGCACTGAGCACCCAGCACCCTGAGTACTGAGCACAGAGCACCCTGAGCACTGAGCACCCAGCACCCTGAGTACTGAGCACCCAGCACCCTGAGTACTGAGCAACCAGCACCCTGAGCACTGAGCACTGAGCACCCAGCACCCTGAGCACTGAGCACTGAGCACCCAGCACCACAGCCCTGAGCACCCAACACCCCGAGCACTGAGCACCCAGCACCCTGAGCACTGAGCACCCAGCACCCTGAGTACTGAGCAACCAGCAACCTGAGTACTGAGCACCCAGCACCCTGAGTACTGAGCACTCAGCACCCTGAGTACTGAGCACTGAGCACACCGAGCAATGAGCACCCAGCACCCTGAGCACTGAGCACCCCGAGTACTGAGCACCCAGCACCCCGAGCACTGAGCACCCAGCGCCCCGAGCACTGAGCACCCAGCACCCCGAGCACTGAGCACTGAGCACCCTGAGCACTGAGCACCGAGCACCTTGAGCACTAAGCACCCAGCACCCTGAGTACTTAGCACCCAGCACCCTGAGCACTGAGCACCCAGAACCCTGAGCACTGAGCACCCAGCACCCTGAGCACTTAGCACCCAGCACCCCGAGCACTGAGCACTGAGCACATTGAGCACTGAGCACCCAGCACCCCGAGTACTGAGCACTGAGCACCCTGAGTACTGAGCACCAAGTACCCCGAGTACTGAGCACTGAGCACCCTGAGTACTGAGCACCCAGCACCCTGAGCACTGAGCACCCAGCACCCTGAGTACTGAGCACTGAAAACCCTGAGTACTGAGCACCGAGCACCCTGAGTACTGAGCACGGAGCACCCTGAGTACTGAGCACCCAGCACCCTGAGTACTGAGCACCCAGCACCCTGAGCACTGAGCACCCAGCACCCTGAGTACTGAGCACCCAGCACCCTGAGTACTGAGCACTGATCACCCTGAGCACTGAGCACCCAGCACCCCGAGCACTGAGCACCCAGCACCCTGAGTACTGAGCACCTAGCACCCTGAGCACTGAGCACCGAGCACCCTGAGTACTGAACACCCAGCACCCTGAGCACTGAGCACTGAGCACCCAGCACCCTGAGCACTGAGCACTGAGCACCCAGCACCCCGAGCACTGATCACCCAGCACCCTGAGCACCCAGCACCCTGAGCACTGAGCACCCTGAGCACTGAGCACCCTGAGCACTGAGCACTGAGCACCCAGCACCCTGAGTACTGAGCACCCAACAGTCTGAGCACTGAGCACCCAGCACCCTGAGTACTGAGCACTGAGCACACAGCAACCTGAGCACTGAGCACCCAGCACCCTGAGAACTGAGCACTGAGCACCCAGCACCCCGAGCACTGAGCACCCAGCACACTGAGCACCCAGCACCCTGAGCACTGAGCACCCTGAGTACTGAGCACCCAGCACCCTGAGCACTGAGCACACAGCACCCTGAGTACTGAGCACCCTGAGTACTGAGCACCGATCACCCTGAGCACTGAGCACCCAGCACCCTGAGTACTGAGCACACAGCACCCTGAGCACTGAGCACCCAGCACCCTGAGCACTGAGCACCCAGCACCCTGAGTACTGAGCACCCAGAACCCTGAGTACTGAGTACAAAGCACCCTGAGCACTGAGCACCCAGCACCCTGAGTACTGAGCACCGAGCACCCTGAGTACTGAGCACCCAGCACCCTGAGTACTGAGCACCCAGCACCCTGAGCACTGAGCACCCAGCACCCTGAGTACTGAGCACCCAGCACCCTGAGTACTGAGCACCCAGCACCCTGAGTACGGAGCACCCAGCATCCTGAGTACTGAGCACCCAGCACCCTGAGTACTGAGCACCGAGCACCCCGAGCACTGAGCAACCAGCACCCTGAGTACTGAGCATTGAGCACCCTGAGTACTAAGCACCGAACACCCTGAGTACTGAGCACCCAGCACCCTGAGGACTGAGCACCCAGCACCCTGAGCACTGAGCACCCAGCACCCTGAGTAATGAGCACCCAGCACCCTGAGTACTGAGCACCCAGCACCCTGAGCACTGAGCACCCAGCACCCCGAGCACTGAGCACCCAGCACCCCGAGCACTGAGCACCCAGCACCCTGAGCACTGAGCACCCAGCACCTTGAGCACTGAGCACCCAGCACCCTGAGCACTGAGCACCCAGCACCTTGAGCACTGAGCACCCAGCACCCCGAGCACTGAGCACCCAGCACCCTGAGTACTGAGCACCCTGAGTACTGAGCACCCTGAGTACTGAGCACTGAGCACAGAGCATCCTGAGTACTGAGCACACTGAGGACTGAGCACCCAGCACCCAGAGCACTGAGAACCCAGCACCCTGAGTACTGAGCACTGATCACCCTGAGCACCCAGCACCCCGAGCACTGAGCACCCAGCACCCTGAGTACTGAGCACCCAGCACCCTGAGCACTGAGCACCGAGCACCCTGAGTACTGAACACCCAGCACCCTGAGCACTCAGCACTGAGCACCCAGCACCCTGAGCACTGAGCACCCAGCACCCCGAGCACTGAGCACCCAGCACCCTGAGCACCCAGCACCCTGAGCACTGAGCACCCTGAGCACTGAACACCCTGAGCACTGAGCACTGAGCACCCAGCACCCTGAGTACTGAGCACCCAACACTCTGAGCACTGAGCACCCAGCACGCTGAGTACTGAGCACTGAGCACACAGCACCCTGAGTACTGAGCACCCAGCACCCCGAGCACTGAGCACCCAGCGCCCCGAGCACTGAGCACCCAGCACCCCGAGCACTGAGCACTGAGCACACTGAGCACTGAGCACCCAGGACCCCGAGTACTGAGCACTGAGCGCCCTGAGTACTGAGCACCCAGCACCCCGAGTACTGCGCACTGAGCACCCTGAGTACTGAGCACCCAGCACCCTGAGCACTGAGAACCCTGAGTACTGAGCACCGAGCTCCCTGAGTACTGAGCACCCAGCCCCCTGAGCACTGAGCACGGAGCACCCCGAGGACTGAGCACCCCGCACCCTGAGCACTGAGCACCCAGCACCTTGAGTACTGAGCACCGAGCACCCCGAGCACTGAGCACCCAGCACCCTGAGAACTGAGCACTGAGCACCCAGCACCCCGAGCACTGAGCACCCAGCACCCTGAGCACCCAGCACCCTGAGCACTGAGCACCCTGAGTACTGAGCACCCAGCACCCTGAGCACTGAGCACACAGCACCCTGAGTACTGAGCACACAGCACCCTGAGCACTGAGCACCCAGCACCCTGAGCACTGAGCACCCAGCACCCTGAGTACTGAGCACCCAGAACCCTGAGTACTGAGTACAAAGCACCCTGAGCACTGAGCACCCAGCACCCTGAGTACTGAGCACCGAGCACCCTGAGTACTGAGCACCCAGCACCCTGAGTACTGAGCACCCAGCACCCTGAGCACTGAGCACCCAGCACCCTGAGTACTGAGCACCCAGCACCCTGAGTACTGAGCACCCAGCACCCTGAGTACGGAGCACCCAGCACCCTGAGTACTGAGCACCCAGCACCCTGAGTACTGAGCACCGAGCACCCGGAGCACTGAGCAACCAGCACCCTGAGTACTGAGCATTGAGCACCCTGAGTACTAAGCACCGAACACCCTGAGTACTGAGCACCCAGCACCCTGAGGACTGAGCACCCAGCACCCTGAGCACTGAGAACCCAGCACCCTGAGTAATGAGCACCCAGCACCCTGAGTACTGAGCACCCAGCACCCTGAGCACTGAGCACCCAGCACCCCGAGCACTGAGCACCCAGCACCCCGAGCACTGAGCACCCAGCACCCTGAGCACTGAGCACCCAGCACCTTGAGCACTGAGCACCCAGCACCCTGAGCACTGAGCACCCAGCACCTTGAGCACTGAGCACCCAGCACCCCGAGCACTGAGCACCCAGCACCCTGAGTACTGAGCACCCTGAGTACTGAGCACTGAGCACAGAGCATCCTGAGTACTGAGCACACTGAGGACTGAGCACCCAGCACCCAGAGCACTGAGAACCCAGCACCCTGAGTACTGAGCACTGATCACCCTGAGCACCCAGCACCCCGAGCACTGAGCACCCAGCACCCTGAGTACTGAGCACCCAGCACCCTGAGCACTGAGCACCGAGCACCCTGAGTACTGAACACCCAGCACCCTGAGCACTCAGCACTGAGCACCCAGCACCCTGAGCACTGAGCACCCAGCACCCCGAGCACTGAGCACCCAGCACCCTGAGCACCCAGCACCCTGAGCACTGAGCACCCTGAGCACTGAACACCCTGAGCACTGAGCACTGAGCACCCAGCACCCTGAGTACTGAGCACCCAACACTCTGAGCACTGAGCACCCAGCACGCTGAGTACTGAGCACTGAGCACACAGCACCCTGAGTACTGAGCACCCAGCACCCCGAGCACTGAGCACCCAGCGCCCCGAGCACTGAGCACCCAGCACCCCGAGCACTGAGCACTGAGCACACTGAGCACTGAGCACCCAGCACCCCGAGTACTGAGCACTGAGCGCCCTGAGTACTGAGCACCCAGCACCCCGAGTACTGAGCACTGAGCACCCTGAGTACTGAGCACCCAGCACCCTGAGCACTGAGAACCCTGAGTACTGAGCACCGAGCTCCCTGAGTACTGAGCACCCAGCCCCCTGAGCACTGAGCACGGAGCACCCCGAGGACTGAGCACCCCGCACCCTGAGCACTGAGCACCCAGCACCTTGAGTACTGAGCACCGAGCACCCCGAGCACTGAGCACCCAGCACCCTGAGTACTGAGCACCCAACACCCAGAGTACTGAGCACCCAGCACCCTGATCACTGAGCACCCAGCACCCTGAGTACTGAGCACCCAGCACCCTGAGTACTGAGCACCCAGCACCCTGAGCACTGAGCACTGAGCACCCAGCACCCTGAGCACTGAGCACTGACCACCCAGCACCCCGAGCACTGAGCACCCAGCACCCCGAGCACTGAGCACCCAGCGCCCTGAGCACTGAGCACCCAGCACCCTGAGCACTGAGCACCCAGCCCCCTGAGTACTGGGCACCCAGCACCATGAGTACTGAGCACCCAGCACCCTGAGTACTGAGCACCGAGCACCCCGAGCATTGAGCACCCAGCACCCTGAGCATTGAGCACCCTGAGGACTGAGCACCCAGCACCCTGAGCACCGAGCACCCCGAGCACTGAGCACCCAGCACCCTGAGCACTGAGCACCCTGAGCACTGAGCACCCAGCACCCCGAGCACTGAGCACCCAGCACCCTGAGCACTGAGCACACAGCACCCCGAGTACTGAGCACCCAGCACCCCGAGTACTGAGCACCGAGCACCCCGAGCACTGAGCACCCAGCACCCTGAGTACTGAGCACCCAGTACCCTGAGTACTGAGCACCCAGAGTACTGAGCACCCAGAACCCCGAGCACTGAGCACCCAGCACCTTGAGTACTGAGAACAGATCACCCTGAGTACTGAGCACCCAGCACCCTGAGTACTGAGCCCCCAGCACCCTGAGTACTGAGCACCCAGCAACCCGAGCACTGAGCACCCAGCACCCCGAGAATGAGCACCCAGCACCCTGAGTACGGAGAACCGAGCACCCTGAGTACTGAGCACCCAGCACCCTGAGTACTGAGCCCCCAGCACCCTGAGCACTGAGCACCCAGCACAGCGAGCACTGAGCACCCAGCACCCCGAGAATGAGCACCCAGCACCCTGAGTACTTAGCACCCAGCACCCTGAGTACTGAGCACCCAGAACCCTGAGAACTGAGCACCCAGCACCCTGAGCACGGAGCACCCAGCACCCTGAGTACTGAGCAACCAACACCCAGACTACTGAGCTCCCCGCACCCTGAGCACTGAGCACCCAGCACCCTGAGTACTGAGCACCCAGCACCCTGAGTACTGAACACCCAGCACCCTGAGCACTGAGCACTGAGCACCCTGAGCACTGAGTACTGAGCACTGAGCACCCTAGCACTGAGCACCCAGCACCCCGAGTACTGAGCACCCAGCACCCCGAGCACTGAGCACCCAGTGCCCCGAGCACTGAGCACCCAGCACCCCGAGCACTGAGCACTGAGCACCCTGAGCACTGAGCACCCAGCACCCCGAGTACTGAGCACTGAGCACCCTGAGTACTGAGCACCAAGCACCCCGAGTACTGAGCACTGAGCACCCTGAGTACTGAGCACCCAGCACCCTGAGCACTGAGCACACAGCACCCTGAGTACTGAGCACTGAAAACCCTGAGTACTGAGCACCGAGCACCCTGAGTACTGAGCACCCAGCACCCTGATCACTGAGCACGGAGCACACCGAGGACTGAGCAACCAGCACCCTGAGCACTGAGCACCCAGCACCTTGAGTACTGAGCACCGAGCACAACGAGCACTGAGCACCCAGCACCCTGAGTACTGAGCACCCAGCACCCTGAGCACTGAGCACCCAGCTCCCTGAGCACTGAGCACGCAGCACCCCAAGCACTGAGCACCCAGCACCCTGAGTACTGAGCACAGAGCACCCTGAGCACTGAGCACCCAGCACCCTGAGTACTGAGCACCCAGCACCCTGAGTACTGAGCAACCAGCACCCTGAGCACTGAGCACTGAGCACCCAGCACCCTGAGCACTGAGCACTGAGCACCCAGCACCACAGCCCTGAGCACCCAACACCCCGAGCACTGAGCACCCAGCACCCTGAGCACTGAGCACCCAGCACCCTGAGTACTGAGCAACCAGCAACCTGAGTACTGAGCACCCAGCACCCTGAGTACTGAGCACTCAGCACCCTGAGTACTGAGCACTGAGCACACCGAGCAATGAGCACCCAGCACCCTGAGCACTGAGCACACCGAGTACTGAGCACCCAGCACCCCGAGCACTGAGCACCCAGCGCCCCGAGCACTGAGCACCCAGCACCCCGAGCACTGAGCACTGAGCACCCTGAGCACTGAGCAACGAGCACCTTGAGCACTAAGCACCCAGCACCCTGAGTACTTAGCACCCAGCACCCTGAGCACTGAGCACCCAGAACCCTGAGCACTGAGCACCCAGCACCCTGAGCACGGAGCACCCAGCACCCTGAGTACTGAGCACCCAACACCCAGACTACTGAGCTCCCAGCACCCTGAGCACTGAGCACCCAGCACCCTGAGTACTGAGCACCCAGAACCCTGAGTACTGAGTACAAAGCACCCTGAGCACTGAGCACCCAGCACCCCGAGCACTGAGCACCCAGCGCCCCGAGCACTTAGCACCCAGCACCCCGAGCACTGAGCACTGAGCACATTGAGCACTGAGCACCCAGCACCCCGAGTACTGAGCACTGAGCACCCTGAGTACTGAGCACCAAGTACCCCGAGTACTGAGCACTGAGCACCCTGAGTACTGAGCACCCAGCACCCTGAGCACTGAGCACCCAGCACCCTGAGTACTGAGCACTGAAAACCCTGAGTACTGAGCACCGAGCACCCTGAGTACTGAGCACGGAGCACCCTGAGTACTGAGCACCCAGCACCCTGAGTACTGAGCACCCAGCACCCTGAGCACTGAGCACCCAGCACCCTGAGTACTGAGCACCCAGCACCCTGAGTACTGAGCACTGATCACCCTGAGCACTGAGCACCCAGCACCCCGAGCACTGAGCACCCAGCACCCTGAGTACTGAGCACCTAGCACCCTGAGCACTGAGCACCGAGCACCCTGAGTACTGAACACCCAGCACCCTGAGCACTGAGCACTGAGCACCCAGCACCCTGAGCACTGAGCTCTGAGCACCCAGCACCCCGAGCACTGATCACCCAGCACCCTGAGCACCCAGCACCCTGAGCACTGAGCACCCTGAGCACTGAGCACCCTGAGCACTGAGCACTGAGCACCCAGCACCCTGAGTACTGAGCACCCAACACTCTGAGCACTGAGCACCCAGCACGCTGAGTACTGAGCACTGAGCACACAGCACCCTGAGCACTGAGCACCCAGCACCCTGAGTACTGAGCACCGAGCTCCCCGAGCACTGAGCACCCAGCACCCTGAGCACTGAGCACCCAGCACCCTGAGCACTGAACACCCAGCACCCTGAGTACTGAGCACCCAGCACGCTGAGTACTGAGCACTCAGCACCCTGAGCACTGAGCACCCAGCACCCTGAGTACTGAGCACTGAGCACCCAGCACCCCGAGCATTGAGCACCCAGCACCCTGTGTACTGAGCACTGAGCACCCTGATTACTAAGCACCCAGCACACTGAGTACTGAGCACCAAGGACCCTGAGCACTGAGCACCGAACACCCCGAGCACTGAGCACTCAGCACCCTGAGCACTCAGCACCCATCACCCCGATCACTGAGCACCCAGCACCCTGAGCACTGAGCACCCAGCACCCTGAGCACTGAGCACGCAGCACCCAGAGCACTGAGCACCCAGCACCCTGAGCACTGAGCACCCAGCACCCTGAGCACCCAGCACCCTGAGCACTGAGCACCATGAGCACTGAGCACCCTGAGCACTGAGCACTGAGCACCCAGCACCCTGAGTACTGAGCACCCAACACTCTGAGCACTGAGCACCCAGCACGCTGAGTACTGAGCACTGAGCACACAGAACACTGAGTACTGAGCACCCAGCACCCCGAGCACTGAGCACCCAGCGCCCCGAGCACTGAGCACCCAGCACCCTGAGCACTGAGCACACTGAGCACTGAGCACCCAGCACCCCGAGTACTGAGCACTGAGCACCCTGAGTACTGAGCACCCAACACCCAGAGTACTGATCACCCAGCACCCTGAGAACTGAGCAACCAGCACCCTGAGTACTGAGCACCCAGCACCCTGAGTACTGAGCACCCAGCACCCTGAGCACTGAGCACTGAGCACCCAGCACCTTGAGCACTGAGCACTGACCACCCAGCACCCCGAGCACTGAGCACCCAGGACCCCGAGCACTGAGCACCCAGCGCCCTGAGCACTGAGCACCCAGCACCCTGAGCACTGAGCACCCAGCCCCCTGAGTACTGAGCACCCAGCACCCCGAGCACTGAGCACCCAGGACCCCGAGCACTGAGCACCCAGCACCCTGAGCACTGAGCACCCAGCACCCCGAGCACTGAGCACCCAGCACCCTGAGTACTGAGCACCCAGCACCCTGAGCACTGAGCACCCAGCACCCTGAGTACTGAGCACCCTGAGTACTGAGCACCGATCACCCTGAGCACTGAGCACCCAGCACCCTGAGTACTGAGCACCGAGCACACTGAGTACTGAGCACCCAGCACCCTGAGTACTGAGCACACAGCACCCTGAGCACTGAGCACCCAGCACCCTGAGTACTGAGCACCCAGCACCCTGAGTACTGAGCACCCAGCACCCAGAGCACTGAGCACCCAGCACCCCGAGCACGGAGCACCCAGGACCCCGAGCACTGAGTACTGAGCACCCAGCACGCTGAGTACTGAGCACCGAGCTAACCGAGCACTGAGCACCCTGAGTACTGAGCACCCAGCACCCCGATCACTGAGCACCCAGCACCCTGAGCACTGAGCAACCAGCACCCTGAGCACTGAGCACCCAGCACCCTGAGTACTGAGCACCCAGCACGCTGAGTACTGAGCACCCAGCACCCTGAGCACTGAGCACCCAGCACCCTGAGTACTGAGCACTGAGCACCCAGCACCCCGAGCACTGAGCACCCAGCACCCTGTGTACTGAGCACTGAGCACCCTGAGTACTAAGCACCCAGCACCCTGAACACTGAGAATCCAGCACCCTGAGCACTGAGCACCGAGCACCCCGAGCACTGAGCACGTAGCACCCTGAGCACTCAGCACCCAGCACCCCGAGCACTGAGCACCCAGCACCCTGAGCACTGAGCACCCAGCACCATGAGCACGGAGCACCCCGAGTACTGAGCCCCCAGCACCCTGAGCACTGAGCACCCAGCACCTTGAGTACTGAGCACCGAGCACCTCGAGCACTAAGCACCCAGCACCCTGAGTATTGAGCACCCAGCACCCTGAGCACTGAGCACCCAGAACCCTGAGCACTGAGCACCCAGCACCCTGAGCACGGAGCACCCAGCACCCTGAGTACTGAGCACCCAACACCCAGACTACTGAGCTCCCAGCACCCTGAGCACTGAGCACCCAGCACCCTGAGTACTGAGCACCCAGCACCCTGAGTACTGAACACCCAGCACCCTGAGCACTGAGCACTGAGCACCCTGAGCACTGAGTACTGAGCACTGAGCACCCTGAGCACTGAGCACCCAGCACCCCGAGTACTGAGCACCCAGCACCCCGAGCACTGAGCACCCAGCGCCCCGAGCACTTAGCACCCAGCACCCCGAGCACTGAGCACTGAGCACATTGAGCACTGAGCACCCAGCACCCCGAGTACTGAGCACTGAGCACCCTGAGTACTGAGCACCAAGTACCCCGAGTACTGAGCACTGAGCACCCTGAGTACTGAGCACCCAGCACCCTGAGCACTGAGCACCCAGCACCCTGAGTACTGAGCACTGAAAACCCTGAGTACTGAGCACCGAGCACCCTGAGTACTGAGCACCCAGCACCCTGATGACTGAGCACGGAGCACCCCGAGGACTGAGCACCCAGCACCCTGAGTACTGAGAACCCAGCACCCTGAGTACTGAGCACCCAGCACCCTGAGCACTGAGCACCCAGCTCCCTGAGCACTGAGCACGCAGCACCCCAAGCACTGAGCACCCAGCACCCTGAGTACTGAGCACAGAGCACCCTGAGCACTGAGCACCCAGCACCCTGAGTACTGAGCACCCAGCACCCTGAGTACTGAGCACCCAGCACCCTGAGCACTGAGCACTGAGCACCCAGCACCCTGAGCACTGAGCACTGAGCACCCAGCACCACAGCCCTGAGCACCCAGCACCCCGAGCACTGAGCACCCAGCACCCTGAGCACTGAGCACCCAGCACCCTGAGTACTGAGCAACAAGCAACCTGAGTACTGAGCACCCAGCACCCTGAGTACTGAGCACTCAGCACCCTGAGTACTGAGCACCGAGCACACCGAGCAATGAGCACCCAGCACCCTGAGCACTGAGCACCCGGAGGACTGAGCACCCAGCACTCTGAGCACTGAGCACCGATCACTCTGAGCAGTGAGCACCCAGCACCCCGAGCACTGAGCACCCAGCACCCTGAGCACTGAGCACCCAGCACCCCGAGTACTGAGCACCCAGCACCCTGAGTACTGAGCACCCAGCACCCTGAGCACTGAGCACCCAGCACCCTGAGTACTGAGCACCCTGAGTACTGAGCACTGAGCACAGAGCATCCTGAGTACTGAGCACCCTGAGGACTGAGCACCCAGCACCCAGAGCACTGAGAACCCAGCACCCTGAGTACTGAGCACTGATCACCCTGAGCACTGAGCACAAAGCACCACGAGCACTGAGCACCCAGCACCCTGAGTACTGAGCACCCAGCACCCTGAGCACTGAGCACCGAGCACCCTGAGTACTGAACACCCAGCAACCTGAGCACTCAGCACTGAGCACCCAGGACCCTGAGCACTGAGCACTGAGCACCCAGCACCCCGAGCACTGAGCACCCAGCACCCTGAGCACCCAGCACCCTGAGCACTGAGCACCCTGAGCACTGAGCACCCTGAGCACTGAGCACTGAGCACCCAGCACCCTGAGTACTGAGCACCCAACACTCTGAGCACTGAGCACCCAGCACGCTGAGTACTGAGCACTGAGCACACAGCACCCTGAGTACTGAGCACCCAGCACCCCGAGCACTGAGCACCCAGCGCCCCGAGCACTGAGCACCCAGCACCCCGAGCACTGAGCACTGAGCACACTGAGCACTGAGCACCCAGCACCCCGAGCACTGAGCACTGAGCACACTGAGCACTGAGCACACAGCACCCCGAGTACTGAGCACTGAGCACCCTGAGTACTGAGCACCCAGCACCCTGAGCACTGAGAACCCTGAGTACTGAGCACCGAGCACCCTGAGTACTGAGCACCCAGCCCCCTGAGCACTGAGCACGGAGCACCCCGAGGACTGAGCACCCCGCAACCTGAGCACTGAGCACCCAGCACCTTGAGTACTGAGCACCCAGCACCCTGATCACTGAGCTCCCAGCACCCTGAGTACTGAGCACCCAGCACCCTGAGTACTGAGCACCCAGCACCCTGAGCACTGAGCACTGAGCACCCAATACCCTGAGCACTGAGCACTGACCACCCAGCACCCCGAGCACTGAGCACCCAGCACCCCGAGCACTGAGCACCCAGCGCCCTGAGCACTGAGCACCCAGCACCCTGAGCACTGAGCACCCAGCCCCCTGAGTACTGAGCACCCAGCACCATGAGTACTGAGCACCCAGCACCCTGAGTACTGAGCACCGAGCACCCCGAGCACTGAGCACCCAGCACCCTGAGCACTGAGCACCCTGAGGACTGAGCACCCAGCACCCTGAGCACCGAGCACCCCGAGCACTGAGCACCCAGCACCCTGAGCACTGAGCACCCAGCACACCGAGCACTGAGCACCCAGCACCCTGAGTACTGAGCAGCCTGAGTACTGAGCACCGATCACCCTGAGCACTGAGCACCCAGCACCCTGAGTACTGAGCACCCAGCACCCTGAGCACTGAGCACCCAGCACCCTGAGCACTGAGCACCCAGCACCCTGAGTACTGAGCACCCAGAACCCTGAGTACTGAGTACAAAGCACCCTGAGCACTGAGCACCCAGCACCCTGAGTACTGAGCACCGAGCACACTAAGTACTGAGCACCAAGCACCCTGAGTACTGAGCACACAGCACCCTGAGAACTGAGCACCCAGCACCCTGAGTACTGAGCACCCAGCACCCTGAGTACTGAGCACCCAGCACCCTGAGTACTGAGCACCCAGCACCCTGAGTACTGAGCACCCAGCACTCTGAGTACTGAGCACCGAGCACCCCGAGCACTGAGCACCCAGCACCCCGAGCACTGAGCACCCAGCACCCTGAGCACTGAGCACCCAGCACCCTGAGCACTGAGCACCCAGCACCCTGAGTACTGAGTACTCAGCACCCTGAGCACTGAGCACCCAGCACCCTGAGTACTGATCACCGAGCACCCCGAGCACTGAGCACCCAGCACCCTGAGTACTGAGCACCCAGCACCCTGAGTACTGAGCACCCAGCACCCTGAGTACTGAGCACCCAGCACCCTGAGCACTGAGCACAAAGCACGCTGAGTACTGAGCACTGAGCACCCTGAGTACTGAGCACCGAGGACCCTGAGCACTGAGCACCCAGCACGCTGAGTACTGAGCACTGAGCACCATGAGTACTGAGCACCTAGCACACTGAGTACTGAGCACCCAGCACCCTGAGCACTGAGCAGCCAGCACCCTCAGCACTGAGCACCCAGCACCCCGAGCACTGAGCACCCAGCACCCTGAGCACTGAGCAACCAGCACCCCGAGTACTGAGCACCCAGCACCCCGAGTACTGAGCACCGAGCACCCCGAGCACTGAGCACCCAGCACCCTGAGTACTGAGCACCCAGTACCCTGAGTACTGAGCACCCCGAGGACTGAGCACCCAGCACCCCGAGCACTGAGCACCCAGCACCCTGAGTACTGAGAACAGATCACCCTGAGTACTGAGCACCCAGCACCCTGAGTACTGAGCCCCCAGCACCCTGAGTACTGACCACCCAGCAACCCGAGCACTGAGCACCCAGCACCCCGAGAATGAGCACCCAGCACCCTGAGTACTGAGAACCGAGCACCCTGAGTACTGAGCACCCAGCACCCTGAGTACTGAGCCCCCAGCACCCTGAGCACTGAGCACCCGGCACACCGAGCACTGAGCACCCAGCACCCCGAGAATGAGCACCCAGCACCCTGAGTACTGAGCACCCAGGACCCCGAGCACGGATCACCCAGGACCCCGAGCACTGAGTACTGAGCACCCAGCACCCTGAGCACTGAACACCCAGCACACTGAGCACTGAGCACCCAGCACCCTGAGTACTGAGCACCCAGCACCCTGAGCACTGAGCACCCAGCACCCTGAGAACTGAGCACCCAGCACGCAGAGTACTGAGCACTCAGCACCCTGAGCACTGAGCACCCAGCACCCTGAGTACTGAGCACCCAGCACGCTGAGTACTGAGCACCCAGCACCCTGAGCACTGAGCACCCAGCACACTGAGCACGGAGCACCCAGCACCCTGAGCACTGAGCACCCAGCACCCTGAGTACTGAGCACCCAGCACGCTGAGTACTGAGCACTCAGCACCCTGAGCACTGAGCACCCAGCACCCTGAGTACTGAGCACTGAGCACCCAGCACCCCTAGCACTGAGCACCCAGCACCCTGTGTACTGAGCACTGAGCACCCTGAGTACTAAGCACCCAGCACCCTGAGTACTGAGCACCCAGGACCCTGAGCACTGAGCACCGAGCACCCCGAGCACTGAGCACCCAGCACCCTGAGCACTCAGCACCCAACACCCCGATCACTGAGCACCCAGCACCCTGAGCACTGAGCACCCAGAACCCTGAGCACTGAGCACCCAGCACCCAGAGCACTGAGCACCCAGCACCCTGAGCACTGAGCACCCAGCACCCTGAGTACTGAGCACCCAGAACCCTGAGTACTGAGCACCCAGACCCCGAGCACTGAGCACCCAGCACCCTGAGCACTGAGCACCAGGCACCCTGAGTACTGAGCACCCAGAACCCTGAGCACTGAGCACCCAGCACCCAGAGCACTGAGCACCCAGCACCCTGAGCACTGAGCACCCAGCACCCTGAGTACTGAGCACCCAGCACCCTGAGCACTGAGCACCCAGCAGCCCGAGCACTGAGCACCCAGCATCCTGAGCACTGGGCACTGAGCACCCAGCACCCCTAGTACTAAGCACCCAGCACCCTGAGTAATGAGCACCCAGCACCCTGAGTACTGAGCACCCAGCACCCCGAGCACTGAGCACCCAGCACCCCGAGCACTGAGCACCCAGCACCCCGAGCACTGAGCACCCAGCACCCTGAGCACTGAGCACCCAGCACCTTGAGCACTGAGCACCCAGCACCCTGAGCACTGAGCACCCAGCACCTTGAGCACTGAGCACCCAGCACCCCGAGCACTGAGCACCCAGCACCCTGAGTACTGAGCACCCTGAGTACTGAGCACTGAGCACAGAGCATCCTGAGTACTGAGCACACTGAGGACTGAGCACCCAGCACCCAGAGCACTGAGAACCCAGCACCCTGAGTACTGAGCACTGATCACCCTGAGCACCCAGCACCCCGAGCACTGAGCACCCAGCACCCTGAGTACTGAGCACCCAGCACCCTGAGCACTGAGCACCGAGCACCCTGAGTACTGAACACCCAGCACCCTGAGCACTCAGCACTGAGCACCCAGCACCCTGAGCACTGAGCACCCAGCACCCCGAGCACTGAGCACCCAGCACCCTGAGCACCCAGCACCCTGAGCACTGAGCACCCTGAGCACTGAACACCCTGAGCACTGAGCACTGAGCACCCAGCACCCTGAGTACTGAGCACCCAACACTCTGAGCACTGAGAACCCAGCACGCTGAGTACTGAGCACTGAGCACACAGCACCCTGAGTACTGAGCACCCAGCACCCCGAGCACTGAGCACCCAGCGCCCCGAGCACTGAGCACCCAGCACCCCGAGCACTGAGCACTGAGCACACTGAGCACTGAGCACCCAGCACCCCGAGTACTGAGCACTGAGCGCCCTGAGTACTGAGCACCCAGCACCCCGAGTACTGAGCACTGAGCACCCTGAGTACTGAGCACCCAGCACCCTGAGCACTGAGAACCCTGAGTACTGAGCACCGAGCTCCCTGAGTACTGAGCACCCAGCCCCCTGAGCACTGAGCACGGAGCACCCCGAGGACTGAGCACCCCGCACCCTGAGCACTGAGCACCCAGCACCTTGAGTACTGAGCACCGAGCACCCCGAGCACTGAGCACCCAGCACCCTGAGTACTGAGCACCCAACACCCAGAGTACTGAGCACCCAGCACCCTGATCACTGAGCACCCAGCACCCTGAGTACTGAGCACCCAGCACCCTGAGTACTGAGCACCCAGCACCCTGAGCACTGAGCACTGAGCACCCAGCACCCTGAGCACTGAGCACTGACCACCCAGCACCCCGAGCACTGAGCACCCAGCACCCCGAGCACTGAGCACCCAGCGCCCTGAGCACTGAGCACCCAGCACCCTGAGCACTGAGCACCCAGCCCCCTGAGTACTGGGCACCCAGCACCATGAGTACTGAGCACCCAGCACCCTGAGTACTGAGCACCGAGCACCCCGAGCATTGAGCACCCAGCACCCTGAGCACTGAGCACCCTGAGGACTGAGCACCCAGCACCCTGAGCACCGAGCACCCCGAGCACTGAGCACGGAGCACCCTGAGCACTGAGCACCCTGAGCACTGAGCACCCAGCACCCCGAGCACTGAGCACCCAGCACCCTGAGCACTGAGCACACAGCACCCCGAGTACTGAGCACCCAGCACCCCGAGTACTGAGCACCGAGCACCCCGAGCACTGAGCACCCAGCACCCTGAGTACTGAGCACCCAGTACCCTGAGTACTGAGCACCCAGAGTACTGAGCACCCAGAACCCCGAGCACTGAGCACCCAGCACCTTGAGTACTGAGAACAGATCACCCTGAGTACTGAGCACCCAGCACCCTGAGTACTGAGCCCCCAGCACCCTGAGTACTGAGCACCCAGCAACCCGAGCACTGAGCACCCTGCACCCCGAGAATGAGCACCCAGCACCCTGAGTACGGAGAACCGAGCACCCTGAGTACTGAGCACCCAGCACCCTGAGTACTGAGCCCCCAGCACCCTGAGCACTGAGCACCCAGCACAGCGAGCACTGAGCACCCAGCACCCCGAGAATGAGCACCCAACACCCTGAGTACTTAGCACCCAGCACCCTGAGTACTGAGCACCCAGAACCCTGAGAACTGAGCACCCAGCACCCTGAGCACGGAGCACCCAGCACCCTGAGTACTGAGCAACCAACACCCAGACTACTGAGCTCCCCGCACCCTGAGCACTGAGCACCCAGCACCCTGAGTACTGAGCACCCAGCACCCTGAGTACTGAACACCCAGCACCCTGAGCACTGAGCACTGAGCACCCTGAGCACTGAGTACTGAGCACTGAGCACCCTAGCACTGAGCACCCAGCACCCCGAGTACTGAGCACCCAGCACCCCGAGCACTGAGCACCCAGTGCCCCGAGCACTGAGCACCCAGCACCCCGAGCACTGAGCACTGAGCACCCTGAGCACTGAGCACCCAGCACCCCGAGTACTGAGCACTGAGCACCCTGAGTACTGAGCACCAAGCACCCCGAGTACTGAGCACTGAGCACCCTGAGTACTGAGCACCCAGCACCCTGAGCACTGAGCACACAGCACCCTGAGTACTGAGCACTGAAAACCCTGAGTACTGAGCACCGAGCACCCTGAGTACTGAGCACCCAGCACCCTGATCACTGAGCACGGAGCACACCGAGGACTGAGCAACCAGCACCCTGAGCACTGAGCACCCAGCACCTTGAGTACTGAGCACCGAGCACAACGAGCACTGAGCACCCAGCACCCTGAGTACTGAGCACCCAGCACCCTGAGCACTGAGCACCCAGCTCCCTGAGCACTGAGCACGCAGCACCCCAAGCACTGAGCACCCAGCACCCTGAGTACTGAGCACAGAGCACCCTGAGCACTGAGCACCCAGCACCCTGAGTACTGAGCACCCAGCACCCTGAGTACTGAGCAACCAGCACCCTGAGCACTGAGCACTGAGCACCCAGCACCCTGAGCACTGAGCACTGAGCACCCAGCACCACAGCCCTGAGCACCCAACACCCCGAGCACTGAGCACCCAGCACCCTGAGCACTGAGCACCCAGCACCCTGAGTACTGAGCAACCAGCAACCTGAGTACTGAGCACCCAGCACCCTGAGTACTGAGCACTCAGCACCCTGAGTACTGAGCACTGAGCACACCGAGCAATGAGCACCCAGCACCCTGAGCACTGAGCACACCGAGTACTGAGCACCCAGCACCCCGAGCACTGAGCACCCAGCGCCCCGAGCACTGAGCACCCAGCACCCCGAGCACTGAGCACTGAGCACCCTGAGCACTGAGCAACGAGCACCTTGAGCACTAAGCACCCAGCACCCTGAGTACTTAGCACCCAGCACCCTGAGCACTGAGCACCCAGAACCCTGAGCACTGAGCACCCAGCACCCTGAGCACGGAGCACCCAGCACCCTGAGTACTGAGCACCAAACACCCAGACTACTGAGCTCCCAGCACCCTGAGCACTGAGCACCCAGCACCCTGAGTACTGAGCACCCAGAACCCTGAGTACTGAGTACAAAGCACCCTGAGCACTGAGCACCCAGCACCCCGAGCACTGAGCACCCAGCGCCCCGAGCACTTAGCACCCAGCACCCCGAGCACTGAGCACTGAGCACATTGAGCACTGAGCACCCAGCACCCCGAGTACTGAGCACTGAGCACCCTGAGTACTGAGCACCAAGTACCCCGAGTACTGAGCACTGAGCACCCTGAGTACTGAGCACCCAGCACCCTGAGCACTGAGCACCCAGCACCCTGAGTACTGAGCACTGAAAACCCTGAGTACTGAGCACCGAGCACCCTGAGTACTGAGCACGGAGCACCCTGAGTACTGAGCACCCAGCACCCTGAGTACTGAGCACCCAGCACCCTGAGCACTGAGCACCCAGCACCCTGAGTACTGAGCACCCAGCACCCTGAGTACTGAGCACTGATCACCCTGAGCACTGAGCACCCAGCACCCCGAGCACTGAGCACCCAGCACCCTGAGTACTGAGCACCTAGCACCCTGAGCACTGAGCACCGAGCACCCTGAGTACTGAACACCCAGCACCCTGAGCACTGAGCACTGAGCACCCAGCACCCTGAGCACTGAGCTCTGAGCACCCAGCACCCCGAGCACTGATCACCCAGCACCCTGAGCACCCAGCACCCTGAGCACTGAGCACCCTGAGCACTGAGCACCCTGAGCACTGAGCACTGAGCACCCAGCACCCTGAGTACTGAGCACCCAACACTCTGAGCACTGAGCACCCAGCACGCTGAGTACTGAGCACTGAGCACACAGCACCCTGAGCACTGAGCACCCAGCACCCTGAGTACTGAGCACCGAGCTCCCCGAGCACTGAGCACCCAGCACCCTGAGCACTGAGCACCCAGCACCCTGAGCACTGAACACCCAGCACCCTGAGTACTGAGCACCCAGCACGCTGAGTACTGAGCACTCAGCACCCTGAGCACTGAGCACCCAGCACCCTGAGTACTGAGCACTGAGCACCCAGCACCCCGAGCACTGAGCACCCAGCACCCTGTGTACTGAGCACTGAGCACCCTGATTACTAAGCACCCAGCACACTGAGTACTGAGCACCAAGGACCCTGAGCACTGAGCACCGAACACCCCGAGCACTGAGCACTCAGCACCCTGAGCACTCAGCACCCATCACCCCGATCACTGAGCACCCAGCACCCTGAGCACTGAGCACCCAGCACCCTGAGCACTGAGCACGCAGCACCCAGAGCACTGAGCACCCAGCACCCTGAGCACTGAGCACCCAGCACCCTGAGCACCCAGCACCCTGAGCACTGAGCACCATGAGCACTGAGCACCCTGAGCACTGAGCACTGAGCACCCAGCACCCTGAGTACTGAGCACCCAACACTCTGAGCACTGAGCACCCAGCACGCTGAGTACTGAGCACTGAGCACACAGAACACTGAGTACTGAGCACCCAGCACCCCGAGCACTGAGCACCCAGCGCCCCGAGCACTGAGCACCCAGCACCCTGAGCACTGAGCACTGAGCACACTGAGCACTGAGCACCCAGCACCCCGAGTACTGAGCACTGAGCACCCTGAGTACTGAGCACCCAACACCCAGAGTACTGATCACCCAGCACCCTGAGAACTGAGCAACCAGCACCCTGAGTACTGAGCACCCAGCACCCTGAGTACTGAGCACCCAGCACCCTGAGCACTGAGCACTGAGCACCCAGCACCTTGAGCACTGAGCACTGACCACCCAGCACCCCGAGCACTGAGCACCCAGGACCCCGAGCACTGAGCACCCAGCGCCCTGAGCACTGAGCACCCAGCACCCTGAGCACTGAGCACCCAGCCCCCTGAGTACTGAGCACCCAGCACCCCGAGCACTGAGCACCCAGGACCCCGAGCACTGAGCACCCAGCACCCTGAGCACTGAGCACCCAGCACCCCGAGCACTGAGCACCCAGCACCCTGAGTACTGAGCACCCAGCACCCTGAGCACTGAGCACCCAGCACCCTGAGTACTGAGCACCCTGAGTACTGAGCACCGATCACCCTGAGCACTGAGCACCCAGCACCCTGAGTACTGAGCACCGAGCACACTGAGTACTGAGCACCCAGCACCCTGAGTACTGAGCACACAGCACCCTGAGCACTGAGCACCCAGCACCCTGAGTACTGAGCACCCAGCACCCTGAGTACTGAGCACCCAGCACCCAGAGCACTGAGCACCCAGCACCCCGAGCACGGAGCACCCAGGACCCCGAGCACTGAGTACTGAGCACCCAGCACGCTGAGTACTGAGCACCGAGCTAACCGAGCACTGAGCACCCTGAGTACTGAGCACCCAGCACCCCGATCACTGAGCACCCAGCACCCTGAGCACTGAGCAACCAGCACCCTGAGCACTGAGCACCCAGCACCCTGAGTACTGAGCACCCAGCACGCTGAGTACTGAGCACCCAGCACCCTGAGCACTGAGCACCCAGCACCCTGAGTACTGAGCACTGAGCACCCAGCACCCCGAGCACTGAGCACCCAGCACCCTGTGTACTGAGCACTGAGCACCCTGAGTACTAAGCACCCAGCACCCTGAACACTGAGCATCCAGCACCCTGAGCACTGAGCACCGAGCACCCCGAGCACTGAGCACGTAGCACCCTGAGCACTCAGCACCCAGCACCCCGAGCACTGAGCACCCAGCACCCTGAGCACTAAGCACCCAGCACCATGAGCACGGAGCACCCCGAGTACTGAGCCCCCAGCACCCTGAGCACTGAGCACCCAGCACCTTGAGTACTGAGCACCGAGCACCTCGAGCACTAAGCACCCAGCACCCTGAGTATTGAGCACCCAGCACCCTGAGCACTGAGCACCCAGAACCCTGAGCACTGAGCACCCAGCACCCTGAGCACGGAGCACCCAGCACCCTGAGTACTGAGCACCCAACACCCAGACTACTGAGCTCCCAGCACCCTGAGCACTGAGCACCCAGCACCCTGAGTACTGAGCACCCAGCACCCTGAGTACTGAACACCCAGCACCCTGAGCACTGAGCACTGAGCACCCTGAGCACTGAGTACTGAGCACTGAGCACCCTGAGCACTGAGCACCCAGCACCCCGAGTACTGAGCACCCAGCACCCCGAGCACTGAGCACCCAGCGCCCCGAGCACTTAGCACCCAGCACCCCGAGCACTGAGCACTGAGCACATTGAGCACTGAGCACCCAGCACCCCGAGTACTGAGCACTGAGCACCCTGAGTACTGAGCACCAAGTACCCCGAGTACTGAGCACTGAGCACCCTGAGTACTGAGCACCCAGCACCCTGAGCACTGAGCACCCAGCACCCTGAGTACTGAGCACTGAAAACCCTGAGTACTGAGCACCGAGCACCCTGAGTACTGAGCACCCAGCACCCTGATGACTGAGCACGGAGCACCCCGAGGACTGAGCACCCAGCACCCTGAGTACTGAGAACCCAGCACCCTGAGTACTGAGCACCCAGCACCCTGAGCACTGAGCACCCAGCTCCCTGAGCACTGAGCACGCAGCACCCCAAGCACTGAGCACCCAGCACCCTGAGTACTGAGCACAGAGCACCCTGAGCACTGAGCACCCAGCACCCTGAGTACTGAGCACCCAGCACCCTGAGTACTGAGCACCCAGCACCCTGAGCACTGAGCACTGAGCACCCAGCACCCTGAGCACTGAGCACTGAGCACCCAGCACCACAGCCCTGAGCACCCAGCACCCCGAGCACTGAGCACCCAGCACCCTGAGCACTGAGCACCCAGCACCCTGAGTACTGAGCAACAAGCAACCTGAGTACTGAGCACCCAGCACCCTGAGTACTGAGCACTCAGCACCCTGAGTACTGAGCACCGAGCACACCGAGCAATGAGCACCCAGCACCCTGAGCACTGAGCACCCGGAGGACTGAGCACCCAGCACTCTGAGCACTGAGCACCGATCACTCTGAGCAGTGAGCACCCAGCACCCCGAGCACTGAGCACCCAGCACCCTGAGCACTGAGCACCCAGCACCCCGAGTACTGAGCACCCAGCACCCTGAGTACTGAGCACCCAGCACCCCGAGCACTGAGCACCCAGCACCCTGAGTACTGAGCACCCTGAGTACTGAGCACTGAGCACAGAGCATCCTGAGTACTGAGCACCCTGAGGACTGAGCACCCAGCACCCAGAGCACTGAGAACCCAGCACCCTGAGTACTGAGCACTGATCACCCTGAGCACTGAGCACAAAGCACCACGAGCACTGAGCACCCAGCACCCTGAGTACTGAGCACCCAGCACCCTGAGCACTGAGCACCGAGCACCCTGAGTACTGAACACCCAGCACCCTGAGCACTCAGCACTGAGCACCCAGCACCCTGAGCACTGAGCACTGAGCACCCAGCACCCCGAGCACTGAGCACCCAGCACCCTGAGCACCCAGCACCCTGAGCACTGAGCACCCTGAGCACTGAGCACCCTGAGCACTGAGCACTGAGCACCCAGCACCCTGAGTACTGAGCACCCAACACTCTGAGCACTGAGCACCCAGCACGCTGAGTACTGAGCACTGAGCACACAGCACCCTGAGTACTGAGCACCCAGCACCCCGAGCACTGAGCACCCAGCGCCCCGAGCACTGAGCACCCAGCACCCCGAGCACTGAGCACTGAGCACACTGAGCACTGAGCACCCAGCACCCCGAGCACTGAGCACTGAGCACACTGAGCACTGAGCACACAGCACCCCGAGTACTGAGCACTGAGCACCCTGAGTACTGAGCACCCAGCACCCTGAGCACTGAGAACCCTGAGTACTGAGCACCGAGCACCCTGAGTACTGAGCACCCAGCCCCCTGAGCACTGAGCACGGAGCACCCCGAGGACTGAGCACCCCGCAACCTGAGTACTGAGCACCCAGCACCTTGAGTACTGAGCACCCAGCACCCTGATCACTGAGCTCCCAGCACCCTGAGTACTGAGCACCCAGCACCCTGAGTACTGAGCACCCAGCACCCTGAGCACTGAGCACTGAGCACCCAATACCCTGAGCACTGAGCACTGACCACCCAGCACCCCGAGCACTGAGCACCCAGCACCCCGAGCACTGAGCACCCAGCGCCCTGAGCACTGAGCACCCAGCACCCTGAGCACTGAGCACCCAGCCCCCTGAGTACTGAGCACCCAGCACCATGAGTACTGAGCACCCAGCACCCTGAGTACTGAGCACCGAGCACCCCGAGCACTGAGCACCCAGCACCCTGAGCACTGAGCACCCTGAGGACTGAGCACCCAGCACCCTGAGCACCGAGCACCCCGAGCACTGAGCACCCAGCACCCTGAGCACTGAGCACCCAGCACACCGAGCACTGAGCACCCAGCACCCTGAGTACTGAGCAGCCTGAGTACTGAGCACCGATCACCCTGAGCACTGAGCACCCAGCACCCTGAGTACTGAGCACCCAGCACCCTGAGCACTGAGCACCCAGCACCCTGAGCACTGAGCACCCAGCACCCTGAGTACTGAGCACCCAGAACCCTGAGTACTGAGTACAAAGCACCCTGAGCACTGAGCACCCAGCACCCTGAGTACTGAGCACCGAGCACACTAAGTACTGAGCACCAAGCACCCTGAGTACTGAGCACACAGCACCCTGAGAACTGAGCACCCAGCACCCTGAGTACTGAGCACCCAGCACCCTGAGTACTGAGCACCCAGCACCCTGAGTACTGAGCACCCAGCACCCTGAGTACTGAGCACCCAGCACTCTGAGTACTGAGCACCGAGCACCCCGAGCACTGAGCACCCAGCACCCCGAGCACTGAGCACCCAGCACCCTGAGCACTGAGCACCCAGCACCCTGAGCACTGAGCACCCAGCACCCTGAGTACTGAGTACTCAGCACCCTGAGCACTGAGCACCCAGCACCCTGAGTACTGATCACCGAGCACCCCGAGCACTGAGCACCCAGCACCCTGAGTACTGAGCACCCAGCACCCTGAGTACTGAGCACCCAGCACCCTGAGTACTGAGCACCCAGCACCCTGAGCACTGAGCACAAAGCACGCTGAGTACTGAGCACTGAGCACCCTGAGTACTGAGCACCGAGGACCCTGAGCACTGAGCACCCAGCACGCTGAGTACTGAGCACTGAGCACCATGAGTACTGAGCACATAGCACACTGAGTACTGAGCACCCAGCACCCTGAGCACTGAGCAGCCAGCACCCTCAGCACTGAGCACCCAGCACCCCGAGCACTGAGCACCCAGCACCCTGAGCACTGAGCAACCAGCACCCCGAGTACTGAGCACCCAGCACCCCGAGTACTGAGCACCGAGCACCCCGAGCACTGAGCACCCAGCACCCTGAGTACTGAGCACCCAGTACCCTGAGTACTGAGCACCCCGAGGACTGAGCACCCAGCACCCCGAGCACTGAGCACCCAGCACCCTGAGTACTGAGAACAGATCACCCTGAGTACTGAGCACCCAGCACCCTGAGTACTGAGCCCCCAGCACCCTGAGTACTGACCACCCAGCAACCCGAGCACTGAGCACCCAGCACCCCGAGAATGAGCACCCAGCACCCTGAGTACTGAGAACCGAGCACCCTGAGTACTGAGCACCCAGCACCCTGAGTACTGAGCCCCCAGCACCCTGAGCACTGAGCACCCGGCACACCGAGCACTGAGCACCCAGCACCCCGAGAATGAGCACCCAGCACCCTGAGTACTGAGCACCCAGGACCCCGAGCACGGATCACCCAGGACCCCGAGCACTGAGTACTGAGCACCCAGCACCCTGAGCACTGAACACCCAGCACACTGAGCACTGAGCACCCAGCACCCTGAGTACTGAGCACCCAGCACCCTGAGCACTGAGCACCCAGCACCCTGAGAACTGAGCACCCAGCACGCAGAGTACTGAGCACTCAGCACCCTGAGCACTGAGCACCCAGCACCCTGAGTACTGAGCACCCAGCACGCTGAGTACTGAGCACCCAGCACCCTGAGCACTGAGCACCCAGCACACTGAGCACGGAGCACCCAGCACCCTGAGCACTGAGCACCCAGCACCCTGAGTACTGAGCACCCAGCACGCTGAGTACTGAGCACTCAGCACCCTGAGCACTGAGCACCCAGCACCCTGAGTACTGAGCACTGAGCACCCAG
This sequence comes from Microtus oregoni, assembly GCF_018167655.1. Lineage (NCBI taxonomy): Eukaryota > Metazoa > Chordata > Mammalia > Rodentia > Cricetidae > Microtus > Microtus oregoni. The sequence goes on from NW_024544005.1 coordinate 1,265,512, forward strand.
CACCCCTAGCACTGAGCACCCAGCACCCTGTGTACTGAGCACTGAGCACCCTGAGTACTAAGCACCCAGCACCCTGAGTACTGAGCACCCAGGACCCTGAGCACTGAGCACCGAGCACCCCGAGCACTGAGCACCCAGCACCCTGAGCACTCAGCACCCAACACCCCGATCACTGAGCACCCAGCACCCTGAGCACTGAGCACCCAGAACCCTGAGCACTGAGCACCCAGCACCCAGAGCACTGAGCACCCAGCACCCTGAGCACTGAGCACCCAGCACCCTGAGTACTGAGCACCCAGAACCCTGAGTACTGAGCACCCAGACCCCGAGCACTGAGGACCCAGCACCCCTAGCACAGTGCACCCAGCACCCTGAGTACTGAGAACCCAGCACCCTGAGTACTGAGCACCCAGCACCCTGAGCACTGAGCACCCAGCAGCCCGAGCACTGAGCACCCAGCATCCTGAGCACTGGGCACTGAGCACCCAGCACCCCTAGTACTAAGCACCCTGCACCCTGAGTACTGAGCACCCAGCACCCTGAGTAATGAGCACCCAGCACCCCGAGCACTGAGCACCCAGCACCCTGAGCACTGAGCACCCAACACCCTGAGTACTGAGCATCAAGCACGCTGAGCACTGAGCACCCAGCACCCTGAGCACTGAGCACCCAGCACCCTGAGCACTGAGCACTCAGCACCTTGAGTACTGAGCACCGAGCAACCCGAGCACTGAGCACCGGGTAACCCGAGCACTGAGCACCCAGCACCCTGAGTACTGAGCACCAAGCACCCTGAGTACTGAGCACTGAGCACTGACCACCCTGAGCACTGAGCACCCAGCACCCTGAGCACTGAGCACCCAGCATCCTGAGCACTAAGTACTGAGCACCCAGCACCCTGAGCACTGAGCAGCCAGCACCCTGAGCACTGAGCACCCAGCACCCTGAGTACTGAGCAACAAGCAACCTGAGTACTGAGCACCCAGCACCCTGAGTACTGAGCACTGAGCACCCTGAGTACTGAGCACCGAGCACACCGAGCAATGAGCACCCAGCACCCTGAGCACTGAGCACCCGGAGGACTGAGCACCCAGCACTCTGAGCACTTAGCACCGATCACTCTGAGCAGTGAGCACCCAGCACCCCGAGCACTGAGCACCCAGCACCCTGAGCACTGAGCACCCAGCACCCCGAGTACTGAGCACCCAGCACCCTGAGTACTGAGCACCCAGCACCCCGAGCACTGAGCACCCAGCACCCTGAGTACTGAGCACCCTGAGTACTGAGCACTGAACACAGAGCATCCTGAGTACTGAGCACCCTGAGGACTGAGCACCCAGCACCCAGAGCACTGAGCACCCAGCACCCTGAGCACTGAGCACCGAGCACCCTGAGTACTGAACACCCAGCACCCTGAGCACTCAGCACTGAGAACCCAGCACCCTGAGCACTGAGCACTGAGCACCCAGCACCCCGAGAACTGAGCACCCAGCACCCTGAGCACCCAGCACCCTGAGCACTGAGCACCCTGAGCACTGAGCACCCTGAGCACTGAGCACTGAGCACCCAGCACCCTGAGTACTGAGCACCCAACACTCTGAGCACTGAGCACCCAGCACGCTGAGTACTGAGCACTGAGCACACAGCACCCTGAGTACTGAGCACCCAGCACGCCGAGCACTGAGCACCCAGCGCCCCGAGCACTGAGCACCCAGCACCCCGAGCACTGAGCACTGAGCACACTGAGCACTGAGCACCCAGCACCCCGAGTACTGAGCACTGAGCGCCCTGAGTACTGAGCACCCAGCACCCCGAGTACTGAGCACTGAGCACCCTGAGTACTGAGCACCCAGCACCCTGAGCACTGAGAACCCTGAGTACTGAGCACCGAGCACCCTGAGTACTGAGCACCCAGCCCCCTGAGCACTGAGCACGGAGCACCCCGAGGACTGAGCACCCCGCAACCTGAGCACTGAGCACCCAGCACCTTGAGTACTGAGCACCCAGCACCCTGATCACTGAGCTCCCAGCACCCTGAGTACTGAGCACCCAGCACCCTGAGTACTGAGCACCCAGCACCCTGAGCACTGAGCACTGAGCACCCAGCACAATGAGCACTGAGCACTGACCACCCAGCACCCCGAGCACTGAGCACCCAGCACCCAGAGCACTGAGCACCCAGCGCCCTGAGCACTGAGCACCCAGCACCCTGAGCACTGAGCACCCAGCCCCCTGAGTACTGAGCACCCAGCACCATGAGTACTGAGCACCCAGCACCCTGAGTACTGAGCACCGAGCACCCCGAGCACTGAGCACCCAGCACCCTGAGCACTGAGCACCCTGAGGACTGAGCACCCAGCACCCTGAGCACCGAGCACCCCGAGCACTGAGCACCCAGCACCCTGAGCACTGAGCACCCAGCACACCGAGCACTGAGCACCCAGCACCCTGAGTACTGAGCACCCTGAGTACTGAGCACCGATCACCCTGAGCACTGAGCACCCAGCACCCTGAGTACTGAGCACCCAGCACCCTGAGCACTGAGCACCCAGCACCCTGAGCACTGAGCACCCAGCACCCTGAGTACTGAGCACCCAGAACCCTGAGTACTGAGTACAAAGCACCCTGAGCACTGAGCACCCAGCACCCTGAGTACTGAGCACCGAGCACACTAAGTACTGAGCACCAAGCACCCTGAGTACTGAGCACACAGCACCCTGAGAACTGAGCACCCAGCACCCTGAGTACTGAGCACCCAGCACTCTGAGTACTGAGCACCGAGCACCCCGAGCACTGAGCAACCAGCACCCTGAGTACTGAGCACTGAGCACCCTGAGTACTGAGCACCGAACACCCTGCGTACTGAGCACCCAGCACCCTGAGGACTGAGCACCCAGCATCCTGAGTACTGAGCACCGAGCACACTAAGTACTGAGCACCAAGCACCCTGAGTACTGAGCACCCAGCACCCTGAGTACTGAGCACCCAGCACCCTGAGTACTGAGCACCCAGCACTCTGAGTACTGAGCACCGAGCACCCCGAGCACTGAGCAACCAGCACCCTGAGTACTGAGCACTGAGCACCCTGAGTACTGAGCACCGAACACCCTGCGTACTGAGCACCCAGCACCCTGAGGACTGAGCACCCAGCACCCTGAACACTGAGCACCCAGCACCCTGAGTACTGAGCCCCCAGCACCCTGAGTACTGAGCAGCCAGCACCCCGAGCACTGAGCACCCAGCACCCCGAGCACTGAGCACCCAGCACCCCGAGCACTGAGCACCCAGCACCCCGAGCACTGAGCACCCAGCACCCTGAGCACTGAGCACCCAGCACCCTGAGCACTGAGCACCCAGCACCCTGAGTACTGAGTACTCAGCACCCTGAGCACTGAGCACCCAGCACCCTGAGTACTGATCACCGAGCACCCCGAGCACTGAGCACCCAGCACCCTGAGTACTGAGCACCCAGCACCCTGAGTACTGAGCACCCAGCACCCTGAGTACTGAGCACCCAGCACCCTGAGCACTGAGCACAAAGCACGCTGAGGACTGAGCACTGAGCACCCTGAGTACTGAGCACCGAGGACCCTGAGCACTGAGCACCCAGCAGGCTGAGTACTGAGCACTGAGCACCCTGAGTACTGAGCACCTAGCACACTGAGTACTGAGCACCCAGCACCCTGAGCACTGAGCAGCCAGCACCCTCAGCACTGAGCACCCAGCACCCCGAGCACTGAGCACCCAGCACCCTGAGCACTGAGCAACCAGCACCCCGAGTACTGAGCACCCAGCACCCCGAGTACTGAGCACCGAGCACCCCGAGCACTGAGCACCCAGCACCCTGAGTACTGAGCACCCAGTACCCTGAGTACTGAGCACCCCGAGTACTGAGCACCCAGCACCCCGAGCACTGAGCACCCAGCACCCTGAGTACTGAGAACAGATCACCCTGAGTACTGAGCACCCAGCACCCTGAGTACTGAGCCCCCAGCACCCTGAGTACTGACCACCCAGCAACCCGAGCACTGAGCACCCAGCACCCCGAGAATGAGCACCCAGCACCCTGAGTACTGAGAACTGAGCACCCTGAGTACTGAGCACCCAGCACCCTGAGTACTGAGCCCCCAGCACCCTGAGCACTGAGCACCCGGCACACTGAGCACTGAGCACCCAGCACCCCGAGAATGAGCACCCAGCACCCTGAGTACTGAGCACCCAGCACCCCGAGCACGGATCACCCAGGACCCCGAGCACTGAGTACTGAGCACCCAGCACCCTGAGCACTGAACACCCAGCACACTGAGCACTGAGCACCCAGCACCCTGAGTACTGAGCACCCAGCACCCTGAGCACTGAGCACCCAGCACCCTGAGAACTGAGCACCCAGCACGCTGAGTACTGAGCACTCAGCACCCTGAGCACTGAGCACCCAGCACCCTGAGTACTGAGCACCCAGCACGCTGAGTACTGAGCACCCAGCACCCTGAGCACTGAGCACCCAGCACACTGAGCACGGAGCACCCAGCACCCTGAGCACTGAGCACCCAGCACCCTGAGTACTGAGCACCCAGCACGCTGAGTACTGAGCACTCAGCACCCTGAGCACTGAGCACCCAGCACCCTGAGTACTGAGCACTGAGCACCCAGCACCCCTAGCACTGAGCACCCAGCACCCTGTGTACTGAGCACTGAGCACCCTGAGTACTAAGCACCCAGCACCCTGAGTACTGAGCACCCAGGACCCTGAGCACTGAGCACCGAGCACCCCGAGCACTGAGCACCCAGCACCCTGAGCACTCAGCACCCAACACCCCGATCACTGAGCACCCAGCACCCTGAGCACTGAGCACCCAGCACCCTGAGCACTGAGCACCCAGCACCCAGAGCACTGAGCACCCAGCACCCTGAGCACTGAGCACCCAGCACCCTGAGTACTGAGCACCCAGCACCCTGAGTACTGAGCACCCAGACCCCGAGCACTGAGGACCCAGCACCCCTAGCACTGTTCACAAAGCACCCTGAGTACTGAGAACCCAGCACCCTGAGTACTGAGCACCCAGCACCCTGAGCACTGAGCACCCAGCAGCCCGAGCACTGAGCACCCAGCATCCTGAGCACTGGGCACTGAGCACCCAGCACCCCTAGTACTAAGCACCCTGCACCCTGAGTACTGAGCACCCAGCACCCTGAGTAATGAGCACCCAGCACCCCGAGCACTGAGCACCCAGCACCCTGAGCACTGAGCACCCAACACCCTGAGTACTGAGCATCAAGCACGCTGAGCACTGAGCACCCAGCACCCTGAGCACTGAGCACCCAGCACCCTGAGCACTGAGCACTCAGCACCTTGAGTCCTGAGCACCGAGCAACCCGAGCACTGAGCACCGGGTAACCCGAGCACTGAGCACCCAGCACCCTGAGTACTGAGCACCAAGCACCCTGAGTACTGAGCACTGAGCACTGACCACCCTGAGCACTGAGCACCCAGCACCCTGAGCACTGAGCACCCAGCATCCTGAGCACTAAGTACTGAGCACCCAGCACCCTGAGCACTGAGCAGCCAGCACCCTGAGCACTGAGCACCAAGCACCCTGAGTACTGAGCACCCAGCACACCAAACACTGAGCACCGAGCACCCTGAGAACTGAGCACCCAGCACCATGAGTACTGAGCCCCGAGCACCCAGAGTACTGAGGAACCTGAGTACTGAGCACCCAGTACCCCGAGAATGAGCACCCAGCACCATGAGTACTGAGCACCGAGCACCCTGAGCACTGAGCACCCAGCACCCTGAGTACTGAGCACCAAGCACCCTGAGTTCTGAGCACCCAGAACCCTGAGTACTGAGCACCGAGCACCCTGAGCACTGAGCACCCAGCACCCTGAGTACTGAGCACCAAGCACCCTGATTTCTGAGCACCCAGCACCCTGAGTACTGAGCACCCAGCACCATGAGTACTGAGCCACGAGCACCCAGAGTACTGAGCAACCTGAGTACTGAGCACCCAGTACCCCGAGAATGAGCACCCAGCACCATGAGTACTGAGCACCTAGCACCCTGAGTTCTGAGCACCCAGCACCCTGAGCACTGAGCACACAGAGTACTGAGCAACCAGCACCGTGAGCACTGAGCACCCAGCACCCCGAGCACTGAGCACCCAGCACCCCGACCACTGAGCACTGAGCACCCTGAGCACTGAGGACCCAGCACCCCGAGCACTGAGCACCCAGCACCCTGAGTACTGAGAACCCAGCACCCTGAGCACTGAGGACCCAGCACGCTGAGTACTGAGCACTGAGCACCCAGCACCCTGAGTACTGAGCACCCAGCACCCTGAGTACTGAGCACCCAGCAAGCCAAGCACTGAGCACTGAGCAACCTGAGTACTGAGCACTGAGCACCCTTAGTACTGAGCACCGAGCACGCTGAGTACTGAGCACCCAGCACCCGAGCACTGAGCACTGAGCAAACTGAGTGCTGAGCAACAAGCACCCTGAGTACTGAGCACCCAGCACCCTGAGTACTGAGCACCCAACAAACAGAGTACTGAGCACCCAGCACCCTGAGAACTGAGCACCCAGCACCCTGAGTACTGAGCACCCAGCACCCTGAATACTGAGCACCCAGCACCCTGAGCACTGAGCACTGAGCACCCAGCACCTTGAGCACTGAGCACTGACCACCCAGCACCCCGAGCACTGAGCACCCAGCACCCTGAGCACTGAGCACCCAGTCCCCTGAGTACTGAGCACCCAGCACCATGAGTACTGAGCACCCAGCACCCTGAGTACTGAGCACTCAGCACCCTGAGTACTGAGCACCGAGCACCCCGAGCACTGAGCACCCAGCACCCTGAGCACTGAGCACCCTGAGGACTGAGCACCCAGCACCCTGAGCACTGAGCACCCAGCACCCTGAGTACTGAGCACCGATCACCCTGAGCACTGAGCACCCAGCACCCCGAGCACTGAGCACCCAGCACCCTGAGTACTGAGCACCCAGCACCCTGAGCACTGAGCACCCAGCACCCTGAGTACTGAGCACCCTGAGTACTGAGCACCGATCACCCTGAGCACTGAGCACCCAGCACCCTAAGTACTGAGCACCCAGCACCCTGAGCACTGAGCACCCAGCACCCTGAGCACTGAGCACCCAGCACCCTGAGTACTGAGCACCCAGCACCCTGAGTACTGAGTACCCAGCACCCTGAGCACTGAGCACCCAGCACCCTGAGTACTGAGCACCGAGCACCCTGAGTACTGAGCACCCAGCACCCAGAGTACTGAGCACCCACCACCCTGAGCACTGAGCACCCAGCACCCTGAGTACTGAGCACCCAGCACCCTGAGTACTGAGCACCCAGCACCCAGAGCACTGAGCACCCAGCACCCTGAGCACTCAGCACCCAGGACCCCGAGCACTGAGTATTGAGCACCCAGCACACTGAGTACTGAGCACGCAGCACGCTGAGTACTGAGCACCCAGCACCGCGAGAACTGAGCACCCAGCACCATGAGTACTGAGCACCGAGCACCCTGAGTACTGAGCACTCAGCACCCTGAGTACTGAGCACCGAGCACCCCGAGCACTGAGCACCCATCACCCTGAGCACTGAGCACCCTGAGGACTGAGCACCCAGCACCCTGAGCACTGAGCACCCAGCACCCTGAGTACTGAGCACCGATGACCCTGAGCACTGAGCACCCAGCACCCCGAGCACTGAGCACCCAGCACCCTGAGCACTGAGCACCCAGCACCCTGAGTACTGAGCACCCAGGGCCCTGAGCACTGAGCACCGAGCACCCCGAGCACTGAGCACCCAGCACCCTGAGCACTCAGCACCCGGCACCCCGAGCACTGAGCACCCAGCACCCTGAGCACTGAGCACCCAGCACCCTGAGCACGGAGCACCCAGCACCCCGAGCACGGAGCACCCAGCACCTTGAGTACTGAGCACCGAGCACCTCGAGCACTAAGCACCCAGCACGCTGAGTACTGAGCACCCAGCACCCTGAGCACTGAGCACCCAGCACCCTGAGCACTGAGCACCCAGCACCCCGAGCACGGAGCACAAAGCACCCTGAGTACTGAGCACCCAACACCCAGAGTACTGAGCACCCAGCACCCTGAGCACTGAGCACCCAGCACCCTGAGTACTGAACACCCAGCACCCTGAGCACTGAGCACCCTGAGCACTGAGTACTGAGCAATGAGCACCCTGAGCACTGAGCACCCAGCACGCCGAGTACTGAGCACCCAGCACCCCGAGCACTGAACACCCAGCGCCCCGAGCACTGAGCACACAGCACCCCGAGCACTGAGCACTGAGCACCCTGAGCACTGAGCACCCAGCAACCCGAGTACTGAGCACTGAGCACCCTGAGTACTGAGCACCAAGCAACCCGAGTACTGAGCACTTAGCACCCTGAGTACTGAGCACCCAGCACCCCGAGCACTGAGCACCCAGCACCCTGAGCACTGAGGACCCAGCACCACGAGCACTGAGCACCCAGCACCCTGAGTACTGAGCACCCAGCACCCTGAGCACTGAGGACCCAGCACCCCGAGCACTGAGCACCCAGCACGCTGAGTACAGAGCACTGAGCACCCAGCACCCTGAGTACTGAGCACCCAGCACCCTGAGTACTGAGCACCCAGCACCCCAAGCACTGAGCAATGAGCAACCTGAGTACTGAGCACTGAGCACCCTTAGTACTGAGCACCGAGCACCCTGAGTACTGAGCACCCAGCACCCCGAGCACTGAGCACTGAGCACCCCGAGGACTGAGCACCCAGCACCCTGAGCACTGAGCACCCAGCACCCTGAGCACTGAGGACCCAGCACCCCGAGCACTGAGCACCCAGCACGCTGAGTACTGAGCACTGAGCACCCAGCACCCCGAGTACTGAGCACTGAGCACCCTGAGTACTGAGCACCCAGCACCCTGAGCACTGAGCACCCAGCACCCTGAGTACTGAGCACTGAGAACCCTGAGTACTGAATACTGAGCACCCTGAGTACTGAGCACCCAGCACCCTGATCACTGAGCACGGAGCACCCCGAGGACTGAGTACCCAGCACCCTGAGCACTGAGCACCCAGCACCTTGAGTACTGAGCACCGAGCACCCCGAGCACTGAGCACCCAGCACCCTGAGTACTGAGCACCCAGCACCCTGAGCACTGAGCACGGAGCACCCCGAGGACTGAGCATCCAGCACCCTGAGCACTGAGCACCCAGCACCTTGAGTACTGAGCACCGAGCACCCCGAGCACTGAGCACCCAGCACCCTGAGCACTGAGCAACCAGCACCTTGAGTACTAAGCACCCAGAACCCTGAGCACTGAGCACACAGCACCCTGAGCACTGAGCACCCAGCACCCCGAGCACTGAGCACCCAGCACCCTGAGCACTGAGCACCCAGCACCCTGAGTACTGAGCACCCAGCACCCTGAGTACTGAGCACCCAGCACCCTGAGCACTGAGCACTGAGCACCCAACACCCTGAGCACTGAGCACTGAGCACCCATCACCCCGAGCACTGAGCACACAGCACCCCGAGCACTGAGCACCCAGCACCCTGAGCACTGAGCACCCAGCACCCTGAGCACTGAGCACCCAGCCCCCTGAGTACTTAGCACCCAGCACCATGAGTACTGAGCACCCAGCATCCTGAGTACTGAGCACTCAGCACCCTGAGTACTGAGCACCGAGCACCCCGAGCACTGAGCACCCAGCACCCTGAGCACTGAGCACCCTGAGGACTGCGCACCCAGCACCCTGAGCACTGAGCACCCAGCACCCTGAGACTGAGCACCCAGGACCCCGAGCACTGAGCACCCAGCACCCTGAGTACAGAGCACCCAGCACCCCGAGTACTGAGCCCCCAGCACCCTGAGTACTGAGCACCCAGCACCCCGAGCACTGAGCACCCAGCACCCCGAGAATGAGCACCCAGCACCCTGAGTACTGAGCACCCAGCACCCTGAGTACTGAGCACTATGCACCCAGAGCACTGAGCGCCCAGCACCCCGAGCACGGAGCACCCAGGACCCCGAGCACTGAGTACTGAGCACCAGGAGCACTGAGCACCCAGCACCCTGAGAACTGAGCACCCAGCACCCTGAGAACTGAGCACACAGCACCTTGAGTACTGAGCACCGAGCACCCCGAGCACTGAGCACCCAGCACCCCGAGAATGAGCACCCAGCACCCTGAGTACTGAGCACCCAGCACCCTGAGAACTGAGCACCCAGCACCTTGAGTAATGAGCACTCAGCACCCTGAGTACTGAGCACCGAGCACCCCGAGCACTGAGCACCCAGCACCCTGAGCACTGAGCACCCTGAGGACTGCGCACCCAGCACCCTGAGCACTGAGCACCCAGCACCCTGAGACTGAGCACCCAGCACCCCGAGAATGAGCACCCAGCACCCTGAGAACTGAGCACCCAGCACCCTGAGAACTGAGCACCCAGCACCTTGAGTAATGAGCACCGAGCACCCCGAGCACTGAGCACCCAGCACCCCGAGAATGAGCACCCAGCACCCTGAGTACTGAGCACCCAGCACCCTGACTACTGAGCACTAAGCACCCCGAGCACGGAGCACCCAGGACCCCGAGCACTGAGTACTGAGCACCCAGCACCCTGAGTACTGAGCACCGAGCTCCCCGAGCACTGAGCACCCAGCACCCCGAGCACGGAGCACCCAGCACGCTGAGTACTGAGCACCCAATACCCAGATTACTGAGCACCCAGCACCCTGAGCACTGAGCACCCAGCACCCTGAGTACTGAGTACTGAGCACAGAGCACCCTGAGTACTGAGCACCCAGCACCCCGAGTACTGAGCACCCAGCACCCCGAGCACTGAGCACCCAGTGCCCCGAGCACTGAGCACCCAGCACCCCGAGCACTGAACACTGAGCACCCTGAGCACTGAGCACCCAGCACACCGAGTACTGAGCACTGAGCACCCTGAGTACTGAGCACCAAGCACTCCGAGTACTGAGCACTGAGCACCCTGGGTACTGAGCACCCAGCACCCTGAGCACTGAGCACCCAGCACCCTGAGTACTGAGCACTGAGAACCCTGAGTACTGAGCACCGAGCACCCTGAGTACTGAGCACCCAGCACCCTGATCACTGAGCACAGAGCACCCCGAGGACTGAGCACCCAGCACCCTGAGCACTGAGCACCCAGAACCTTGAGTACTGAGCACCGAGCACCCCGAGCACTGAGCACCCAGCACCCTGAGTACTGAGCACCCAGCACCCTGAGCACTGAGCACCCAGCACCCTGAGCACAGAGCACGCAGCACCCCGAGCACTGAGCTCCCAGCACCCTGAGTACTGAGCACAGAGCACCCTGAGCACTGAGCACCCAGCACCCTGAGTACTGAGCACCCAGCACCCTGAGTACTGAGCAACCAGCACCCTGAGCACTGAGCACTGAGCACCCAGCACCCTGAGCACTGAGCACTGAGCACCCAGCACCACAGCCCTGAGCACCCAGCACCCCGAGCACTGAGCACCCAGCACCCTGAGCACTGAGCACCCAGCACCCTGAGCATTGAGCACCCAGCACCCTGAGTACTGAGCACCCAGCACCCTGAGTACTGAGCACCCAGCACCCTGAGTACTGAGCACACAGCACCCTGAGTACTGAGCACCGAGCACCCCGAGCACTGAGCACCCAGCACCCTGAGCACTGAGCACCCGGAGGACTGAGCACCCAGCACCCTGAGCACTGAGCACCGATCACCCTGAGCACTGAGCACCCAGCACCCCGAGCACTGAGCACCCAGCACACTGAGTACTGAGCACCCAGCACCCAGAGTACTGAGCACCCAGCACCCTGAGTACTGAGCACTGAGCACCCCGAGTACTGAGCACCCAGCACCCAGAGCACTGAGCACCCAGCACCCTGAGCACTGAGCACCCTGAGAACTGAGCACCCTGAGCACTGAGCACTGAGCACCCAGCACCCTGAGTACTGAGCACCCAACACTCTGAGCACTGAGCACCCAGCACGCTGAGTACTGAGCACTGAGCACACAGCACCCTGAGTACTGAGCAACCAGCACCTCGAGCACTGAGCACCCAGCGCCGAGCACTGAGCACCCAGCACACCGAGCACTGAGCACTGAGCACACTGAGCACTGAGCACCCAGCACCCCGAGTACTGAGCACTGAGCACCCTGAGTACTGAGCACCCAGCACCCCGAGTACTGAGCACTGAGCACCCTGAGCACTGAGAACCCGGAGTACTGAGCACCGAGCAACCTGAGTACTGAACACCCAGCACCCTGAGCACTGAGCAGGGAGCACCCCGAGGAGTGAGCACCCAGCACCCTGAGCACTGAGCACCCAGCACCCTGAGTACTGAGCACCGAGCACCCCGAGGACTGAGCACCCAGCACCCTGAGCACTGAGCACCAAGCACCCCGAGCACTGAGCACCCAGCACACCGAGCACTGAGCACCCAGCACCCTGAGTACTGAGCACCCAACACCCAGAGTCCTGAGCACCCAGCACCCTGAGCACTGAGCACCCAGCACCCTGAGTACTGAGCACCCAGAACCCTGAGTACTGAGCAACCAGCACCCTGAGCACTGAGCACTGAGAACAGAACACCCTGAGCACTGAGCACTGAGCACCCAGCACCCCGAGCACTGAGCACCCAGCACCCCGCGCACTGAGCACCCAGCACCCTGAGCACTGAGCACCCAGCACCCTGAGTACTGAGCACCCAGCACCATGAGTACTGAGCAACCAGCACCCTGAGTACTGAGCACTCAGCACCCTGAGTACTGAGCACCGAGCACCCCGAGCACTGAGCACCCAGCACCCTGAGCACTGAGCACCCTGAGGACTGAGTACCCAGCACCCTGAGCACTGAGCACCCAGCACCCTGAGTACTGAGCACCCAGCACCCTGAGCACTGAGCACCCAGGACCCCGAGCACTGAGCACCCAGCACCCTGAGCACTGAGCACCCAGCACCCTGAGTACTGAGCACCCAGCACCCAGAGCACTGAGCACCAAGCACCCTGAGCACTGAGCACCCAGCACCCTGAGTACTGAGCACCCAGCACCCTGAGTACTGAGTACCCAGTACCCTGAGCACTGAGCACCCAGCACCCTGAGTACTGAGCACCGAGCACCCTGAATACTTAGTACCCAGGAACCTTAGTACTGAGCACCCAGCACCCTGAGCACTGAGCACCCAGCACCCTGAGTACTGAGCACCCAGCACCACCCTCAGCACTGAGCACCCAGCACCCTGAGCACTGAGCACCCAGCACCCTGAGTACTGAGCACCCAGCACCCTGAGTACTGAGCACTGAGCACCCTGAGTACTGAGCACAAAGCACCCTGAGCACTGAGAACGGAGCACCCCGAGGACTGGGCACCCAGCACCCTGAGCACTGAGCACCCAGCACCTTGAGTACTGAGCACCGAGCACCCCGAGAACTGAGCACCCAGCACGCTGAATACTGATCACCCAGCACCCTGAGCACTGAGCACCCAGCACCTTGAGTACTGAGCACCGAGCACCCCGAGCACTGAGCACCCAGCACGCTGAATACTGAGCACCCAGCACCCTGAGCACTGAGCACCCAGCACCCCGAGCACTGAGCACCCAGCACCCCGAGCACTGAGCACCCAGCACCCTGAGTACTGAGCACCCAACACCCAGAGTCTTGAGCACCCAGCACCCTGAGCACTGATCACCCAGCACCCTGAGTACTGAGCACCCAGCACCCTGAGTACTGAGCACCCAGCACCCTGAGCACTGAGCACTGAGCACCCAACACCCTGAGCACTGAGCACTGAGCACCCAGCACCCCGCGCACTGAGCACCCAGCACCCGGAGCACTGAGCACCCAGCACCCTGAGCACAGAGCACGCAGCACCCCGAGCACTGAGCTCCCAGCACCCTGAGTACTGAGCACAGAGGACCCTGAGCACTGAGCACCCAGCACCCTGAGTACTGAGCACCCAGCACCCTGAGTACTGAGCAACCAGCACCCTGAGCACTGAGCACTGAGCACCCAGCACCCTGAGCACTGAGCACTGAGCACACAGCACCACAGCCCTGAGCACCCAGCACCCCGAGCACTGAGCACCCAGCACCCTGAGCACTGAGAAACCAGCACACTGAGCATTGAGCACCCAGCACCCTGAGTACTGAGCACCCAGCACCCTGAGTACTGAGCACCCAGCACCCTGAGTACTGAGCACTCAGCACCCTGAGTACTGAGCACCGAGCACCCCGAGCACTGAGCACCCAGCACCCTGAGCACTGAGCACCCGGAGGACTGAGCACCCAGCACCCTGAGCACTGAGCACCGATCACCCTGAGCACTGAGCACCCAGCACCCTGTGTACTGAGCACTGAGCACCCTGAGTACTAAGCACCCAGCACCCTGAGTACTGAGCACCCAGGACCCTGAGCACTGAGCACCGAGCACCCCGAGCACTGAGCACCCAGCACCCTGAGCACTCAGCACCCAACACCCCGATCACTGAGCACCCAGCACCCTGAGCACTGAGCACCCAGAACCCTGAGCACTGAGCACCCAGCACCCAGAGCACTGAGCACCCAGCACCCTGAGCACTGAGCACCCAGCACCCTGAGTACTGAGCACCCAGAACCCTGAGTACTGAGCACCCAGACCCCGAGCACTGAGGACCCAGCACCCCTAGCACAGTGCACCCAGCACCCTGAGTACTGAGAACCCAGCACCCTGAGTACTGAGCACCCAGCACCCTGAGCACTGAGCACCCAGCAGCCCGAGCACTGAGCACCCAGCATCCTGAGCACTGGGCACTGAGCACCCAGCACCCCTAGTACTAAGCACCCTGCACCCTGAGTACTGAGCCCCCAGCACCCTGAGTAATGAGCACCCAGCACCCCGAGCACTGAGCACCCAGCACCCTGAGCACTGAGCACCCAACACCCTGAGTACTGAGCATCAAGCACGCTGAGCACTGAGCACCCAGCACCCTGAGCACTGAGCACCCAGCACCCTGAGCACTGAGCACTCAGCACCTTGAGTACTGAGCACCGAGCAACCCGAGCACTGAGCACCGGGTAACCCGAGCACTGAGCACCCAGCACCCTGAGTACTGAGCACCAAGCACCCTGAGTACTGAGCACTGAGCACTGACCACCCTGAGCACTGAGCACCCAGCACCCTGAGCACTGAGCACCCAGCATCCTGAGCACTAAGTACTGAGCACCCAGCACCCTGAGCACTGAGCAGCCAGCACCCTGAGCACTGAGCACCCAGCACCCTGAGTACTGAGCAACAAGCAACCTGAGTACTGAGCACCCAGCACCCTGAGTACTGAGCACTGAGCACCCTGAGTACTGAGCACCGAGCACACCGAGCAATGAGCACCCAGCACCCTGAGCACTGAGCACCCGGAGGACTGAGCACCCAGCACTCTGAGCACTTAGCACCGATCACTCTGAGCAGTGAGCACCCAGCACCCCGAGCACTGAGCACCCAGCACCCTGAGCACTGAGCACCCAGCACCCCGAGTACTGAGCACCCAGCACCCTGAGTACTGAGCACCCAGCACCCCGAGCACTGAGCACCCAGCACCCTGAGTACTGAGCACCCTGAGTACTGAGCACTGAACACAGAGCATCCTGAGTACTGAGCACCCTGAGGACTGAGCACCCAGCACCCAGAGCACTGAGCACCCAGCACCCTGAGCACTGAGCACCGAGCACCCTGAGTACTGAACACCCAGCACCCTGAGCACTCAGCACTGAGAACCCAGCACCCTGAGCACTGAGCACTGAGCACCCAGCACCCCGAGAACTGAGCACCCAGCACCCTGAGCACCCAGCACCCTGAGCACTGAGCACCCTGAGCACTGAGCACCCTGAGCACTGAGCACTGAGCACCCAGCACCCTGAGTACTGAGCACCCAACACTCTGAGCACTGAGCACCCAGCACGCTGAGTACTGAGCACTGAGCACACAGCACCCTGAGTACTGAGCACCCAGCACGCCGAGCACTGAGCACCCAGCGCCCCGAGCACTGAGCACCCAGCACCCCGAGCACTGAGCACTGAGCACACTGAGCACTGAGCACCCAGCACCCCGAGTACTGAGCACTGAGCGCCCTGAGTACTGAGCACCCAGCACCCCGAGTACTGAGCACTGAGCACCCTGAGTACTGAGCACCCAGCACCCTGAGCACTGAGACCCCTGAGTACTGAGCACCGAGCACCCTGAGTACTGAGCACCCAGCCCCCTGAGCACTGAGCACGGAGCACCCCGAGGACTGAGCACCCCGCAACCTGAGCACTGAGCACCCAGCACCTTGAGTACTGAGCACCCAGCACCCTGATCACTGAGCTCCCAGCACCCTGAGTACTGAGCACCCAGCACCCTGAGTACTGAGCACCCAGCACCCTGAGCACTGAGCACTGAGCACCCAGCACAATGAGCACTGAGCACTGACCACCCAGCACCCCGAGCACTGAGCACCCAGCACCCAGAGCACTGAGCACCCAGCGCCCTGAGCACTGAGCACCCAGCACCCTGAGCACTGAGCACCCAGCCCCCTGAGTACTGAGCACCCAGCACCATGAGTACTGAGCACCCAGCACCCTGAGTACTGAGCACCGAGCACCCCGAGCACTGAGCACCCAGCACCCTGAGCACTGAGCACCCTGAGGACTGAGCACCCAGCACCCTCAGCACCGAGCACCCCGAGCACTGAGCACCCAGCACCCTGAGCACTGAGCACCCAGCACACCGAGCACTGAGCACCCAGCACCCTGAGTACTGAGCACCCTGAGTACTGAGCACCGATCACCCTGAGCACTGAGCACCCAGCACCCTGAGTACTGAGCACCCAGCACCCTGAGCACTGAGCACCCAGCACCCTGAGCACTGAGCACCCAGCACCCTGAGTACTGAGCACCCAGAACCCTGAGTACTGAGTACAAAGCACCCTGAGCACTGAGCACCCAGCACCCTGAGTACTGAGCACCGAGCACACTAAGTACTGAGCACCAAGCACCCTGAGTACTGAGCACACAGCACCCTGAGAACTGAGCACCCAGCACCCTGAGTACTGAGCACCCAGCACTCTGAGTACTGAGCACCGAGCACCCCGAGCACTGAGCAACCAGCACCCTGAGTACTGAGCACTGAGCACCCTGAGTACTGAGCACCGAACACCCTGCGTACTGAGCACCCAGCACCCTGAGGACTGAGCACCCAGCACCCTGAGTACTGAGCACCGAGCACACTAAGTACTGAGCACCAAGCACCCTGAGTACTGAGCACCCAGCACCCTGAGTACTGAGCACCCAGCACCCTGAGTACTGAGCACCCAGCACTCTGAGTACTGAGCACCGAGCACCCCGAGCACTGAGCAACCAGCACCCTGAGTACTGAGCACTGAGCACCCTGAGTACTGAGCACCGAACACCCTGCGTACTGAGCACCCAGCACCCTGAGGACTGAGCACCCAGCACCCTGAACACTGAGCACCCAGCACCCTGAGTACTGAGCCCCCAGCACCCTGAGTACTGAGCAGCCAGCACCCCGAGCACTGAGCACCCAGCACCCCGAGCACTGAGCACCCAGCACCCCGAGCACTGAGCACCCAGCACCCCGAGCACTGAGCACCCAGCACCCTGAGCACTGAGCACCCAGCACCCTGAGCACTGAGCACCCAGCACCCTGAGTACTGAGTACTCAGCACCCTGAGCACTGAGCACCCAGCACCCTGAGTACTGATCACCGAGCACCCCGAGCACTGAGCACCCAGCACCCTGAGTACTGAGCACCCAGCACCCTGAGTACTGAGCACCCAGCACCCTGAGTACTGAGCACCCAGCACCCTGAGCACTGAGCACAAAGCACGCTGAGGACTGAGCACTGAGCACCCTGAGTACTGAGCACCGAGGACCCTGAGCACTGAGCACCCAGCAGGCTGAGTACTGAGCACTGAGCACCCTGAGTACTGACCACCTAGCACACTGAGTACTGAGCACCCAGCACCCTGAGCACTGAGCAGCCAGCACCCTCAGCACTGAGCACCCAGCACCCCGAGCACTGAGCACCCAGCACCCTGAGCACTGAGCAACCAGCACCCCGAGTACTGAGCACCCAGCACCCCGAGTACTGAGCACCGAGCACCCCGAGCACTGAGCACCCAGCACCCTGAGTACTGAGCACCCAGTACCCTGAGTACTGAGCACCCCGAGTACTGAGCACCCAGCACCCCGAGCACTGAGCACCCAGCACCCTGAGTACTGAGAACAGATCACCCTGAGTACTGAGCACCCAGCACCCTGAGTACTGAGCCCCCAGCACCCTGAGTACTGACCACCCAGCAACCCGAGCACTGAGCACCCAGCACCCCGAGAATGAGCACCCAGCACCCTGAGTACTGAGAACTGAGCACCCTGAGTACTGAGCACCCAGCACCCTGAGTACTGAGCCCCCAGCACCCTGAGCACTGAGCACCCGGCACACCGAGCACTGAGCACCCAGCACCCCGAGAATGAGCACCCAGCACCCTGAGTACTGAGCACCCAGCACCCCGAGCACGGATCACCCAGGACCCCGAGCACTGAGTACTGAGCACCCAGCACCCTGAGCACTGAACACCCAGCACACTGAGCACTGAGCACCCAGCACCCTGAGTACTGAGCACCCAGCACCCTGAGCACTGAGCACCCAGCACCCTGAGAACTGAGCACCCAGCACGCTGAGTACTGAGCACTCAGCACCCTGAGCACTGAGCACCCAGCACCCTGAGTACTGAGCACCCAGCACGCTGAGTACTGAGCACCCAGCACCCTGAGCACTGAGCACCCAGCACACTGAGCACGGAGCACCCAGCACCCTGAGCACTGAGCACCCAGCACCCTGAGTACTGAGCACCCAGCACGCTGAGTACTGAGCACTCAGCACCCTGAGCACTGAGCACCCAGCACCCTGAGTACTGAGCACTGAGCACCCAGCACCCCTAGCACTGAGCACCCAGCACCCTGTGTACTGAGCACTGAGCACCCTGAGTACTAAGCACCCAGCACCCTGAGTACTGAGCACCCAGGACCCTGAGCACTGAGCACCGAGCACCCCGAGCACTGAGCACCCAGCACCCTGAGCACTCAGCACCCAACACCCCGATCACTGAGCACCCAGCACCCTGAGCACTGAGCACCCAGCACCCTGAGCACTGAGCACCCAGCACCCAGAGCACTGAGCACCCAGCACCCTGAGCACTGAGCACCCAGCACCCTGAGTACTGAGCACCCAGCACCCTGAGTACTGAGCACCCAGACCCCGAGCACTGAGGACCCAGCACCCCTAGCACTGTTCACCCAGCACCCTGAGTACTGAGAACCCAGCACCCTGAGTACTGAGCACCCAGCACCCTGAGCACTGAGCACCCAGCAGCCCGAGCACTGAGCACCCAGCATCCTGAGCACTGGGCACTGAGCACCCAGCACCCCTAGTACTAAGCACCCTGCACCCTGAGTACTGAGCACCCAGCACCCTGAGTAATGAGCACCCAGCACCCCGAGCACTGAGCACCCAGCACCCTGAGCACTGAGCACCCAACACCCTGAGTACTGAGCATCAAGCACGCTGAGCACTGAGCACCCAGCACCCTGAGCACTGAGCACCCAGCACCCTGAGCACTGAGCACTCAGCACCTTGAGTCCTGAGCACCGAGCAACCCGAGCACTGAGCACCGGGTAACCCGAGCACTGAGCACCCAGCACCCTGAGTACTGAGCACCAAGCACCCTGAGTACTGAGCACTGAGCACTGACCACCCTGAGCACTGAGCACCCAGCACCCTGAGCACTGAGCACCCAGCATCCTGAGCACTAAGTACTGAGCACCCAGCACCCTGAGCACTGAGCAGCCAGCACCCTGAGCACTGAGCACCAAGCACCCTGAGTACTGAGCACCCAGCACACCAAACACTGAGCACCGAGCACCCTGAGAACTGAGCACCCAGCACCATGAGTACTGAGCCCCGAGCACCCAGAGTACTGAGGAACCTGAGTACTGAGCACCCAGTACCCCGAGAATGAGCACCCAGCACCATGAGTACTGAGCACCGAGCACCCTGAGCACTGAGCACCCAGCACCCTGAGTACTGAGCACCAAGCACCCTGAGTTCTGAGCACCCAGAACCCTGAGTACTGAGCACCGAGCACCCTGAGCACTGAGCACCCAGCACCCTGAGTACTGAGCACCAAGCACCCTGATTTCTGAGCACCCAGCACCCTGAGTACTGAGCACCCAGCACCATGAGTACTGAGCCACGAGCACCCAGAGTACTGAGCAACCTGAGTACTGAGCACCCAGTACCCCGAGAATGAGCACCCAGCACCATGAGTACTGAGCACCTAGCACCCTGAGTTCTGAGCACCCAGCACCCTGAGCACTGAGCACACAGAGTACTGAGCAACCAGCACCGTGAGCACTGAGCACCCAGCACCCCGAGCACTGAGCACCCAGCACCCCGACCACTGAGCACTGAGCACCCTGAGCACTGAGGACCCAGCACCCCGAGCACTGAGCACCCAGCACCCTGAGTACTGAGAACCCAGCACCCTGAGCACTGAGGACCCAGCACGCTGAGTACTGAGCACTGAGCACCCAGCACCCTGAGTACTGAGCACCCAGCACCCTGAGTACTGAGCACCCAGCACCCCAAGCACTGAGCACTGAGCAACCTGAGTACTGAGCACTGAGCACCCTTAGTACTGAGCACCGAGCACGCTGAGTACTGAGCACCCAGCACCCGAGCACTGAGCACTGAGCAAACTGAGTGCTGAGCAACAAGCACCCTGAGTACTGAGCACCCAGCACCCTGAGTACTGAGCACCCAACAAACAGAGTACTGAGCACCCAGCACCCTGAGAACTGAGCACCCAGCACCCTGAGTACTGAGCACCCAGCACCCTGAATACTGAGCACCCAGCACCCTGAGCACTGAGCACTGAGCACCCAGCACCTTGAGCACTGAGCACCCAGCACCCTGAGCACTGAGCACCCAGCACCCTGAGCACTGAGCACCCAGTCCCCTGAGTACTGAGCACCCAGCACCATGAGTACTGAGCACCCAGCACCCTGAGTACTGAGCACTCAGCACCCTGAGTACTGAGCACCGAGCACCCCGAGCACTGAGCACCCAGCACCCTGAGCACTGAGCACCCTGAGGACTGAGCACCCAGCACCCTGAGCACTGAGCACCCAGCACCCTGAGTACTGAGCACCGATCACCCTGAGCACTGAGCACCCAGCACCCCGAGCACTGAGCACCCAGCACCCTGAGTACTGAGCACCCAGCACCCTGAGCACTGAGCACCCAGCACCCTGAGTACTGAGCACCCTGAGTACTGAGCACCGATCACCCTGAGCACTGAGCACCCAGCACCCTGAGTACTGAGCACCCAGCACCCTGAGCACTGAGCACCCAGCACCCTGAGCACTGAGCACCCAGCACCCTGAGTACTGAGCACCCAGCACCCTGAGTACTGAGTACCCAGCACCCTGAGCACTGAGCACCCAGCACCCTGAGTACTGAGCACCGAGCACCCTGAGTACTGAGCACCCAGCACCCTGAGTACTGAGCACCCACCACCCTGAGCACTGAGCACCCAGCACCCTGAGTACTGAGCACCCAGCACCCTGAGTACTGAGCACCCAGCACCCAGAGCACTGAGCACCCAGCACCCTGAGCACTCAGCACCCAGGACCCCGAGCACTGAGTATTGAGCACCCAGCACACTGAGTACTGAGCACGCAGCACGCTGAGTACTGAGCACCCAGCACCGCGAGAACTGAGCACCCAGCACCATGAGTACTGAGCACCGAGCACCCTGAGTACTGAGCACTCAGCACCCTGAGTACTGAGCACCGAGCACCCCGAGCACTGAGCACCCATCACCCTGAGCACTGAGCACCCTGAGGACTGAGCACCCAGCACCCTGAGCACTGAGCACCCAGCACCCTGAGTACTGAGCACCGATGACCCTGAGCACTGAGCACCCAGCACCCCGAGCACTGAGCACCCAGCACCCTGAGCACTGAGCACCCAGCACCCTGAGTACTGAGCACCCAGGGCCCTGAGCACTGAGCACCGAGCACCCCGAGCACTGAGCACCCAGCACCCTGAGCACTCAGCACCCGGCACCCCGAGCACTGAGCACCCAGCACCCTGAGCACTGAGCACCCAGCACCCTGAGCACGGAGCACCCAGCACCCCGAGCACGGAGCACCCAGCACCTTGAGTACTGAGCACCGAGCACCTCGAGCACTAAGCACCCAGCACGCTGAGTACTGAGCACCCAGCACCCTGAGCACTGAGCACCCAGCACCCTGAGCACTGAGCACCCAGCACCCCGAGCACGGAGCACAAAGCACCCTGAGTACTGAGCACCCAACACCCAGAGTACTGAGCACCCAGCACCCTGAGCACTGAGCACCCAGCACCCTGAGTACTGAACACCCAGCAACCTGAGCACTGAGCACCCTGAGCACTGAGTACTGAGCAATGAGCACCCTGAGCACTGAGCACCCAGCACGCCGAGTACTGAGCACCCAGCACCCCGAGCACTGAACACCCAGCGCCCCGAGCACTGAGCACACAGCACCCCGAGCACTGAGCACTGAGCACCCTGAGCACTGAGCACCCAGCAACCCGAGTACTGAGCACTGAGCACCCTGAGTACTGAGCACCAAGCAACCCGAGTACTGAGCACTTAGCACCCTGAGTACTGAGCACCCAGCACCCCGAGCACTGAGCACCCAGCACCCTGAGCACTGAGGACCCAGCACCCCGAGCACTGAGCACCCAGCACCCTGAGTACTGAGCACCCAGCACCCTGAGCACTGAGGACCCAGCACCCCGAGCACTGAGCACCCAGCACGCTGAGTACAGAGCACTGAGCACCCAGCACCCTGAGTACTGAGCACCCAGCACCCTGAGTACTGAGCACCCAGCACCCCAAGCACTGAGCAATGAGCAACCTGAGTACTGAGCACTGAGCACCCTTAGTACTGAGCACCGAGCACCCTGAGTACTGAGCACCCAGCACCCCGAGCACTGAGCACTGAGCACCCCGAGGACTGAGCACCCAGCACCCTGAGCACTGAGCACCCAGCACCCTGAGCACTGAGGACCCAGCACCCCGAGCACTGAGCACCCAGCACGCTGAGTACTGAGCACTGAGCACCTAGCACCCCGAGTACTGAGCACTGAGCACCCTGAGTACTGAGCACCCAGCACCCTGAGCACTGAGCACCCAGCACCCTGAGTACTGAGCACTGAGAACCCTGAGTACTGAATACTGAGCACCCTGAGTACTGAGCACCCAGCCCCCTGATCACTGAGCACGGAGCACCCCGAGGACTGAGTACCCAGCACCCTGAGCACTGAGCACCCAGCACCTTGAGTACTGAGCACCGAGCACCCCGAGCACTGAGCACCCAGCACCCTGAGTACTGAGCACCCAGCACCCTGAGCACTGAGCACGGAGCACCCCGAGGACTGAGCATCCAGCACCCTGAGCACTGAGCACCCAGCACCTTGAGTACTGAGCACCGAGCACCCCGAGCACTGAGCACCCAGCACCCTGAGCACTGAGCACTGAGAACCCTGAGTACTGAGCACCGAGTACCCTGAGTACTGAGCACCCAGCACCCTGAGCACTGAGCACGGAGCACCCCGAGGACTGAGCACCCAGCACCCTGAGCACTGAGCAACCAGCACCTTGAGTACTAAGCACCCAGAACCCTGAGCACTGAGCACACAGCACCCTGAGCACTGAGCACCCAGCACCCCGAGCACTGAGCACCCAGCACCCTGAGCACTGAGCACCCAGCACCCTGAGTACTGAGCACCCAGCACCCTGAGTACTGAGCACCCAGCACCCTGAGCACTGAGCACTGAGCACCCAACACCCTGAGCACTGAGCACTGAGCACCCATCACCCCGAGCACTGAGCACACAGCACCCCGAGCACTGAGCACCCTGCACCCTGAGCACTGAGCACCCAGCACCCTGAGCACTGAGCACCCAGCCCCCTGAGTACTTAGCACCCAGCACCATGAGTACTGAGCACCCAGCATCCTGAGTACTGAGCACTCAGCACCCTGAGTACTGAGCACCGAGCACCCCGAGCACTGAGCACCCAGCACCCTGAGCACTGAGCACCCTGAGGACTGCGCACCCAGCACCCTGAGCACTGAGCACCCAGCACCCTGAGACTGAGCACCCAGGACCCCGAGCACTGAGTATTGAGCACCCAGCACACTGAGTACTGAGCACGCAGCACGCTGAGTACTGAGCACCCAGCACCGCGAGAACTGAGCACCCAGCACCATGAGTACTGAGCACCGAGCACCCTGAGTACTGAGCACTCAGCACCCTGAGTACTGAGCACCGAGCACCCCGAGCACTGAGCACCCATCACCCTGAGCACTGAGCACCCTGAGGACTGAGCACCCAGCACCCTGAGCACTGAGCACCCAGCACCCTGAGTACTGAGCACCGATGGCCCTGAGCACTGAGCACCCAGCACCCCGAGCACTGAGCACCCAGCACCCTGAGCACTGAGCACCCAGCACCCTGAGTACTGAGCACCCAGGGCCCTGAGCACTGAGCACCGAGCACCCCGAGCACTGAGCACCCAGCACCCTGAGCACTCAGCACCCGGCACCCCGAGCACTGAGCACCCAGCACCCTGAGCACTGAGCACCCAGCACCCTGAGCACGGAGCACCCAGCACCCCGAGCACGGAGCACCCAGCACCTTGAGTACTGAGCACCGAGCACCTCGAGCACTAAGCACCCAGCACGCTGAGTACTGAGCACCCAGCACCCTGAGCACTGAGCACCCAGCACCCTGAGCACTGAGCACCCAGCACCCCGAGCACGGAGCACAAAGCACCCTGAGTACTGAGCACCCAACACCCAGAGTACTGAGCACCCAGCTCCCTGAGCACTGAGCACCCAGCACCCTGAGTACTGAACACCCAGCACCCTGAGCACTGAGCACCCTGAGCACTGAGTACTGAGCAATGAGCACCCTGAGCACTGAGCACCCAGCACGCCGAGTACTGAGCACCCAGCACCCCGAGCACTGAACACCCAGCGCCCCGAGCACTGAGCACACAGCACCCCGAGCACTGAGCACTGAGCACCCTGAGCACTGAGCACCCAGCAACCCGAGTACTGAGCACTGAGCACCCTGAGTACTGAGCACCAAGCAACCCGAGTACTGAGCACTTAGCACCCTGAGTACTGAGCACCCAGCACCCCGAGCACTGAGCACCCAGCACCCTGAGCACTGAGGACCCAGCACCCCGAGCACTGAGCACCCAGCACCCTGAGTACTGAGCACCCAGCACCCTGAGCACTGAGGACCCAGCACCCCGAGCACTGAGCACCCAGCACGCTGAGTACAGAGCACTGAGCACCCAGCACCCTGAGTACTGAGCACCCAGCACCCTGAGTACTGAGCACCCAGCACCCCAAGCACTGAGCAATGAGCAACCTGAGTACTGAGCACTGAGCACCCTTAGTACTGAGCACCGAGCACCCTGAGTACTGAGCACCCAGCACCCCGAGCACTGAGCACTGAGCACCCCGAGGACTGAGCACCCAGCACCCTGAGCACTGAGCACCCAGCACCCTGAGCACTGAGGACCCAGCACCCCGAGCACTGAGCACCCAGCACGCTGAGTACTGAGCACTGAGCACCCAGCACCCCGAGTACTGAGCACTGAGCACCCTGAGTACTGAGCACCCAGCACCCTGAGCACTGAGCACCCAGCACCCTGAGTACTGAGCACTGAGAACCCTGAGTACTGAATACTGAGCACCCTGAGTACTGAGCACCCAGCACCCTGATCACTGAGCACGGAGCACCCCGAGGACTGAGTACCCAGCACCCTGAGCACTGAGCACCCAGCACCTTGAGTACTGAGCACCGAGCACCCCGAGCACTGAGCACCCAGCACCCTGAGTACTGAGCACCCAGCACCCTGAGCACTGAGCACGGAGCACCCCGAGGACTGAGCATCCAGCACCCTGAGCACTGAGCACCCAGCACCTTGAGTACTGAGCACCGAGCACCCCGAGCACTGAGCACCCAGCACCCTGAGCACTGAGCAACCAGCACCTTGAGTACTAAGCACCCAGAACCCTGAGCACTGAGCACACAGCACCCTGAGCACTGAGCACCCAGCACCCCGAGCACTGAGCACCCAGCACCCTGAGCACTGAGCACCCAGCACCCTGAGTACTGAGCACCCAGCACCCTGAGTACTGAGCACCCAGCACCCTGAGCACTGAGCACTGAGCACCCAACACCCTGAGCACTGAGCACTGAGCACCCATCACCCCGAGCACTGAGCACACAGCACCCCGAGCACTGAGCACCCAGCACCCTGAGCACTGAGCACCCAGCACCCTGAGCACTGAGCACCCAGCCCCCTGAGTACTTAGCACCCAGCACCATGAGTACTGAGCACCCAGCATCCTGAGTACTGAGCACTCAGCACCCTGAGTACTGAGCACCGAGCACCCCGAGCACTGAGCACCCAGCACCCTGAGCACTGAGCACCCTGAGGACTGCGCACCCAGCACCCTGAGCACTGAGCACCCAGCACCCTGAGACTGAGCACCCAGGACCCCGAGCACTGAGCACCCAGCACCCTGAGTACAGAGCACCCAGCACCCCGAGTACTGAGCCCCCAGCACCCTGAGTACTGAGCACCCAGCACCCCGAGCACTGAGCACCCAGTACCCCGAGAATGAGCACCCAGCACCCTGAGTACTGAGCACCCAGCACCCTGAGTACTGAGCACTATGCACCCAGAGCACTGAGCGCCCAGCACCCCGAGCACGGAGCACCCAGGACCCCGAGCACTGAGTACTGAGCACCAGGAGCACTGAGCACCCAGCACCCTGAGAACTGAGCACCCAGCACCCTGAGAACTGAGCACACAGCACCTTGAGTACTGAGCACCGAGCACCCCGAGCACTGAGCACCCAGCACCCCGAGAATGAGCACCCAGCACCCTGAGTACTGAGCACCCAGCACCCTGAGAACTGAGCACCCAGCACCTTGAGTAATGAGCACTCAGCACCCTGAGTACTGAGCACCGAGCACCCCGAGCACTGAGCACCCAGCACCCTGAGCACTGAGCACCCTGAGGACTGCGCACCCAGCACCCTGAGCACTGAGCACCCAGCACCCTGAGACTGAGCACCCAGCACCCCGAGAATGAGCACCCAGCACCCTGAGAACTGAGCACCCAGCACCCTGAGAACTGAGCACCCAGCACCTTGAGTAATGAGCACCGAGCACCCCGAGCACTGAGCACCCAGCACCCCGAGAATGAGCACCCAGCACCCTGAGTACTGAGCACCCAGCACCCTGACTACTGAGCACTAAGCACCCCGAGCACGGAGCACCCAGGACCCCGAGCACTGAGTACTGAGCACCCAGCACCCTGAGTACTGAGCACCGAGCTCCCCGAGCACTGAGCACCCAGCACCCCGAGCACGGAGCACCCAGCACGCTGAGTACTGAGCACCCAATACCCAGATTACTGAGCACCCAGCACCCTGAGCACTGAGCACCCAGCACCCTGAGTACTGAGTACTGAGCACAGAGCACCCTGAGTACTGAGCACCCAGCACCCCGAGTACTGAGCACCCAGCACCCCGAGCACTGAGCACCCAGTGCCCCGAGCACTGAGCACCCAGCACCCCGAGCACTGAACACTGAGCACCCTGAGCACTGAGCACCCAGCACACCGAGTACTGAGCACTGAGCACCCTGAGTACTGAGCACCAAGCACTCCGAGTACTGAGCACTGAGCACCCTGGGTACTGAGCACCCAGCACCCTGAGCACTGAGCACCCAGCACCCTGAGTACTGAGCACTGAGAACCCTGAGTACTGAGCACCGAGCACCCTGAGTACTGAGCACCCAGCACCCTGATCACTGAGCACAGAGCACCCCGAGGACTGAGCACCCAGCACCCTGAGCACTGAGCACCCAGAACCTTGAGTACTGAGCACCGAGCACCCCGAGCACTGAGCACCCAGCACCCTGAGTACTGAGCACCCAGCACCCTGAGCACTGAGCACCCAGCACCCTGAGCACAGAGCACGCAGCACCCCGAGCACTGAGCTCCCAGCACCCTGAGTACTGAGCACAGAGCACCCTGAGCACTGAGCACCCAGCACCCTGAGTACTGAGCACCCAGCACCCTGAGTACTGAGCAACCAGCACCCTGAGCACTGAGCACTGAGCACCCAGCACCCTGAGCACTGAGCACTGAGCACCCAGCACCACAGCCCTGAGCACCCAGCACCCCGAGCACTGAGCACCCAGCACCCTGAGCACTGAGCACCCAGCACCCTGAGCATTGAGCACCCAGCACCCTGAGTACTGAGCACCCAGCACCCTGAGTACTGAGCACCCAGCACCCTGAGTACTGAGCACACAGCACCCTGAGTACTGAGCACCGAGCACCCCGAGCACTGAGCACCCAGCACCCTGAGCACTGAGCACCCGGAGGACTGAGCACCCAGCACCCTGAGCACTGAGCACCGATCACCCTGAGCACTGAGCACCCAGCACCCCGAGCACTGAGCACCCAGCACACTGAGTACTGAGCACCCAGCACCCAGAGTACTGAGCACCCAGCACCCTGAGTACTGAGCACTGAGCACCCCGAGTACTGAGCACCCAGCACCCCGAGCACTGAGCACCCAGCACCCTGAGCACTGAGCACCCTGAGAACTGAGCACCCTGAGCACTGAGCACTGAGCACCCAGCACCCTGAGTACTGAGCACCCAACACTCTGAGCACTGAGCACCCAGCACGCTGAGTACTGAGCACTGAGCACACAGCACCCTGAGTACTGAGCAACCAGCACCTCGAGCACTGAGCACCCAGCGCCGAGCACTGAGCACCCAGCACACCGAGCACTGAGCACTGAGCACACTGAGCACTGAGCACCCAGCACCCCGAGTACTGAGCACTGAGCACCCTGAGTACTGAGCACCCAGCACCCCGAGTACTGAGCACTGAGCACCCTGAGCACTGAGAACCCGGAGTACTGAGCACCGAGCAACCTGAGTACTGAACACCCAGCACCCTGAGCACTGAGCAGGGAGCACCCCGAGGAGTGAGCACCCAGCACCCTGAGCACTGAGCACCCAGCACCCTGAGTACTGAGCACCGAGCACCCCGAGGACTGAGCACCCAGCACCCTGAGCACTGAGCACCAAGCACCCCGAGCACTGAGCACCCAGCACACCGAGCACTGAGCACCCAGCACCCTGAGTACTGAGCACCCAACACCCAGAGTCCTGAGCACCCAGCACCCTGAGCACTGAGCACCCAGCACCCTGAGTACTGAGCACCCAGAACCCTGAGTACTGAGCAACCAGCACCCTGAGCACTGAGCACTGAGAACAGAACACCCTGAGCACTGAGCACTGAGCACCCAGCACCCCGAGCACTGAGCACCCAGCACCCCGCGCACTGAGCACCCAGCACCCTGAGCACTGAGCACCCAGCACCCTGAGTACTGAGCACCCAGCACCATGAGTACTGAGCAACCAGCACCCTGAGTACTGAGCACTCAGCACCCTGAGTACTGAGCACCGAGCACCCCGAGCACTGAGCACCCAGCACCCTGAGCACTGAGCACCCTGAGGACTGAGTACCCAGCACCCTGAGCACTGAGCACCCAGCACCCTGAGTACTGAGCACCCAGCACCCTGAGCACTGAGCACCCAGGACCCCGAGCACTGAGCACCCAGCACCCTGAGCACTGAGCACCCAGCACCCTGAGTACTGAGCACCCAGCACCCTGAGCACTGAGCACCAAGCACCCTGAGCACTGAGCACCCAGCACCCTGAGTACTGAGCACCCAGCACCCTGAGTACTGAGTACCCAGTACCCTGAGCACTGAGCACCCAGCACCCTGAGTACTGAGCACCGAGCACCCTGAATACTTAGTACCCAGGAACCTTAGTACTGAGCACCCAGCACCCTGAGCACTGAGCACCCAGCACCCTGAGTACTGAGCACCCAGCACCACCCTCAGCACTGAGCACCCAGCACCCTGAGCACTGAGCACCCAGCACCCTGAGTACTGAGCACCCAGCACCCTGAGTACTGAGCACTGAGCACCCTGAGTACTGAGCACAAAGCACCCTGAGCACTGAGAACGGAGCACCCCGAGGACTGGGCACCCAGCACCCTGAGCACTGAGCACCCAGCACCTTGAGTACTGAGCACCGAGCACCCCGAGAACTGAGCACCCAGCACGCTGAATACTGATCACCCAGCACCCTGAGCACTGAGCACCCAGCACCTTGAGTACTGAGCACCGAGCACCCCGAGCACTGAGCACCCAGCACGCTGAATACTGAGCACCCAGCACCCTGAGCACTGAGCACCCAGCACCCCGAGCACTGAGCACCCAGCACCCCGAGCACTGAGCACCCAGCACCCTGAGTACTGAGCACCCAACACCCAGAGTCCTGAGCACCCAGCACCCTGAGCACTGATCACCCAGCACCCTGAGTACTGAGCACCCAGCACCCTGAGTACTGAGCACCCAGCACCCTGAGCACTGAGCACTGAGCACCCAACACCCTGAGCACTGAGCACTGAGCACCCAGCACCCCGCGCACTGAGCACCCAGCACCCGGAGCACTGAGCACCCAGCACCCTGAGCACAGAGCACGCAGCACCCCGAGCACTGAGCTCCCAGCACCCTGAGTACTGAGCACAGAGGACCCTGAGCACTGAGCACCCAGCACCCTGAGTACTGAGCACCCAGCACCCTGAGTACTGAGCAACCAGCACCCTGAGCACTGAGCACTGAGCACCCAGCACCCTGAGCACTGAGCACTGAGCACACAGCACCACAGCCCTGAGCACCCAGCACCCCGAGCACTGAGCACCCAGCACCCTGAGCACTGAGAAACCAGCACACTGAGCATTGAGCACCCAGCACCCTGAGTACTGAGCACCCAGCACCCTGAGTACTGAGCACCCAGCACCCTGAGTACTGAGCACTCAGCACCCTGAGTACTGAGCACCGAGCACCCCGAGCACTGAGCACCCAGCACCCTGAGCACTGAGCACCCGGAGGACTGAGCACCCAGCACCCTGAGCACTGAGCACCGATCACCCTGAGCACTGAGCACCCAGCACCCCGAGCACTGAGCACCCAGCACCCTGAGTACTGAGCACCCAGCACCCAGAGTACTGAGCACCCAGCACCCTGAGTACTGAGCACTGAGCACCCCGAGTACTGAGCACCCAGCACCCCGAGCACTGAGCACCCAGCACCCTGAGCACTGAGCACCCTGAGCACTGAGCACCCTGAGCACTGAGCACTGAGCACCCAGCACCCTGAGTACTGAGCACCCAACACTCTGAGCACTGAGCACCCAGCACGCTGAGTACTGAGCACTGAGCACACAGCACCCTGAGTACTGAGCAACCAGCACCTCGAGCACTGAGCACCCAGCGCCCCGAGCACTGAGCACCCAGCACCCCGAGCACTGAGCACTGAGCACACTGAGCACTGAGCACCCAGCACCCCGAGTACTGAGCACTGAGCACCCTGAGCACTGAGAACCCGGAGTACTGAGCACCGAGCAACCTGAGTACTGAACACCCAGCACCCTGAGCACTTCGCAGGGAGCACCCCGAGGAGTGAGCACCCAGCACCCTGAGCACTGAGCACCCAGCACCCTGAGTACTGAGCACCGAGCACCCCGAGGACTGAGCACCCAGCACCCTGAGCACTGAGCACCCAGCACCTTGAGTACTGAGCACCGAGCACCCCGAGAACTGAGCACCCAGCACGCTGAATACTGAGCACCCAGCACCCTGAGCACTGAGCACCAAGCACCCCGAGCACTGAGCACCCAGCACACCGAGCACTGAGCACCCAGCACCCTGAGTACTGAGCACCCAACACCCAGAGTCCTGAGCACCCAGCACCCTGAGCACTGAGCACCCAGCACCCTGAGTACTGAGCACCCAGCACCCTGAGTACTGAGCACCCAGCACCCTGAGCACTGAGCACTGAGCACAGAACACCCTGAGCACTGAGCACCCAGCACCCCGAGCACTGAGCACCCAGAACCCCGCGCACTGAGCACCCAGCACCCTGAGCACTGAGCACCCAGCACCCTGAGTACTGAGCACCCAGCACCATGAGTACTGAGCAACCAGCACCCTGAGTACTGAGCACCGAGCACCCCGAGCACTGAGCACCCAGCACCCTGAGCACGGAGCACCCTGAGGACTGAGTACCCAGCACCCTGAGCACTGAGCACCCAGCACCCTGAGTACTGAGCACCCAGCACCCTGAGCACTGAGCACCCTTGACCCCGAGCACTGAGCACCCAGCACCCTGAGCACTGAGCACCCAGCACCCTGAGTACTGAGCACCCAGCACCCTGAGCACTGAGCACCAAGCACCCTGAGCACTGAGCACCCAGCACCCTGAGTACTGAGCACCCAGCACCCTGAGAACTGAGTACCCAGTACCCTGAGCACTGAGCACCCAGCACCCTGAGTACTGAGCACCGAGCACCCTGAATACTTAGTACCCAGGAACCTTAGTACTGAGCACCCAGCACCCTGAGCACTGAGCACCCAGCACCCTGAGTACTGAGCACCCAGCACCACCCTCAGCACTGAGCACCCAGCACCCCGAGCACTGAGCACCCAGCACCCTGAGTACTGAGCACCCAGCACCCTGAGTAATGAGCACTGAGCACCGTGAGTACTGAGCACAAAGCACCCTGAGCACTGAGAACGGAGCACCCCGAGGACTGGGCACCCAGCACCCTGAGCACTGAGCACCCAGCACCTTGAGTACTGAGCACCGAGCACCCCGAGCACTGAGCACCCAGCACGCTGAATACTGAGCACCCAGCACCCTGAGCACTGAGCACCCAGCACCCCGAGCACTGAGCACCCAGCACCCCGAGCACTGAGCACCCAGCACCCTGAGTACTGAGCACCCAACACCCAGAGTCCTGAGCACCCAGCACCCTGAGCACTGATCACCCAGCACCCTGAGTACTGAGCACCCAGCACCCTGAGTACTGAGCACCCAGCACCCTGAGCACTGAGCACTGAGCACCCAACACCCTGAGCACTGAGCACTGAGCACCCAGCACCCCGCGCACTGATCACCCAGCACCCTGAGCACTGAGCACCCAGCACCCTGAGTACTGAGCACCCAGCACCATGAGTACTGAGCACCCAGCACCCTGAGTACTGAGCACTCAGCACCCTGAGTACTGAGCACCGAGGACCCCGAGCACTGAGCACCCAGCACCCTGAGCACTGAGCACCCGGAGGACTGAGCACCCAGCACCCTGAGCACTGAGCACCCAGCACCCTGAGCACTGAGCACCCAGCACCCTGAGCACAGAGCACGCAGCACCCCGAGCACTGAGCTCCCAGCACCCTGAGTACTGAGCACAGAGCACCCTGAGCACTGAGCACCCAGCACCCTGAGTACTGAGCACCCAGCACCCTGAGTACTGAGCAACCAGCACCCTGAGCACTGAGCACTGAGCACCCAGCACCCTGAGCACTGATTACTGAGCACCCAGCACCACAGCCCTGAGCACCCAGCACCCCGAGCACTGAGCACCCAGCACCCTGAGCACTGAGCACCCAGCACCCTGAGCATTGAGCACCCAGCACCCTGAGTACTGAGCACCCAGCACCCTGAGTACTGAGCACCCAGCACCCTGAGTACTGAGCACTCAGCACCCTGAGTACTGAGCACCGAGCACCCCGAGCACTGAGCACCCAGCACCCTGAGCACTGAGCACCCGGAGGACTGAGCACCCAGCACCCTGAGCACTGAGCACCGATCACCCTGAGCACTGAGCACCCAGCACCCCGAGCACTGAGCACCCAGCACCCTGAGTACTGAGCACCCAGCACCCAGAGTACTGAGCACCCAGCACCCTGAGTACTGAGCACTGAGCACCCCGAGTACTGAGCACCCAGCACCCCGAGCACTGAGCACCCAGCACCCTGAGCACTGATCACCCTGAGCTCTGAGCACCCTGAGCACTGAGCACTGAGCACCCAGCACCCTGAGTACTGAGCACCCAACACACTGAGCACTGAGCACCCAGCACGCTGAGTACTGAGCACTGAGCACACAGCACCCTGAGTACTGAGCAACCAGCACCTCGAGCACTGAGCACCCAGCGCCCCGAGCACTGAGCACCCAGCACCCCGAGCACTGAGCACTGAGCACACTGAGCACTGAGCACCCAGCACCCCGAGTACTGAGCACTGAGCACCCTGAGTACTGAGCACCCAGCACCCCGAGTACTGAGCACTGAGCACCCTGAGCACTGAGAACCCGGAGTACTGAGCACCGAGCAACCTGAGTACTGAACACCCAGCACCCTGAGCACTGAGCACGGAGCACCCCAGGAGTGAGCACCCAGCACCCTGAGCACTGAGCACCCAGCACCTTGAGTACTGAGCACCGAGCACCCCGAGCACTGAGCACCCAGCACCCTGAGTACTGAGCACCCAGCACCCTGAGCACTGAGCACCCCGCACCCCGAGCACTGAGCACCCAGCACCCCGAGCACTGAGCACCCAGCACCCTGAGTACTGAGCACCCAACACCCAGAGTCCTGAGCACCCAGCACCCTGAGCACTGATCACCCAGCACCCTGAGTACTGAGCACCCAGCACCCTGAGTAGTGAGCACCCAGCACCCTGAGCACTGAGCACTGAGCACCCAACACCCTGAGCACTGAGCACCCAGCACCCCGAGCACTGAGCACCCAGCACCCCGCGCACTGAACACCCAGCACCCTGAGCACTGAGCACCCAGCACCCTGAGTACTGAGCACCCAGCACCATGAGTACTGAGCACCCAGCACCCTGAGTACTGAGCACTCAGCACCCTGAGTACTGAGCACCGAGCACCCCGAGCACTGAGCACCCAGCACCCTGAGCACTGAGCACCTGGAGGACTGAGCACCCAGCACCCTGAGCACTGAGCACCGATCACCCTGAGCACTGAGCACCCAGCACCCCGAGCACTGAGCACCCAGCACCCTGAGTACTGAGCACCCAGCACCCCGAGTACTGAGCACCCAGCACCCTGAGTACTGAGCACCCAGCACCCTGAGCACTGAGCACTGAGCACAGAACACCCTGAGCACTGAGCACTGAGCACCCTGAGTACTGAGCACCCTGAGGACTGAGCACCCATCACCCTGAGCACTGAGCACCCAGCACCCTTAGTACTGAGCACTGATCACCCTGAGCACTGAGCACCCAGCACCCCGAGCACTGAGCACCCAGAACCCTGAGTACTGAGCACCCAGCACCCTGAGCACTGAGCACCGAGCACCCTGAGTACTGAACACCCAGCACCCTGAGCACTGAGCACTGAGCACTGAGCACCCAGCACCCTGAGCACTGAGCACTGAGCACCCAGCACCCCGAGCACTGAGCAGCCAGCACCCTGAGCACCCAGCACCCTGAGCACTGAGCACCCTGAGAACTGAGCACCCTGAGCACTGAGCACTGAGCACCCAGCACCCTGAGTACTGAGCACCCAACACTCTGAGCACTGAGCACCCAGCACGCTGAGTACTGAGCACTGAGCACACAGCACCCTGAGTACTGAGCAACCAGCACCTCGAGCACTGAGCACCCACCGCCCCGAGCACTGAGCACCCAGCACCCCGAGCACTGAGCATTGAGCACCCTGAGCACTGAGCACCCAGCACCCCGAGTACTGAGCACTGAGCACCCTGAGTACTGAGCACCCAGCACCCCGAGTACTGAGCACTGAGCACCCTGAGTACTGAGCACCCTTCACCCTGAGCACTGAGCACTAAGCACCCTGAGTACTGAGCACCCAGCACCCTGAGCACTGAGAACCCTGAGTACTGAGCACCGAGCACCCTGAGTACTGAGCACACAGCACCCTGAGCACTGAGCACGGAGCACCCCGTGGACTGAGCACCAAGCACCCTGAGCACTGAGCACCCAGCACCTTGAGTACTGAGCACCGAGCACCCCGAGAACTGAGCACCCAGCACGCTGAATACTGAGCACCCAGCACCCTGAGCACTGAGCACCAAGCACCCCGAGCACTGAGCACCCAGCACCCCGAGCACTGAGCACACAGCACCCTGAGTACTGAGCACCCAACACCCAGAGTCCTGAGCACCCAGCACCCTGAGCACTGAGCACCCAGCACCCTGAGTACTGAGCACCCAGCACCCTGAGTACTGAGCACCCAGCACCCTGAGCACTGAGCACTGAGCACAGAACACCCTGAGCACTGAGCACTGAGCACCCAGCACCCCGAGCACTGAGCACCCAGCACCCCGCGCACTGAGAACCCAGCACCCTGAGCACTGAGCACCCAGCACCCTGAGTACTGAGCACCCAGCACCATGAGTACTGAGCACCCAGCACCCTGAGTACTGAGCACTCAGCACCCTGAGTACTGAGCACCGAGCACCCCGAGCACTGAGCACCCAGCACCCTGAGCACTGAGCACCCTGAGGACTGAGTACCCAGCACCCTGAGCACTGAGCACCCAGCACCCTGAGTACTGAGCACCCAGCACCCTGAGCACTGAGCACCCAGGACCCCGAGCACTGAGCACCCAGCACCCTGAGCACTGAGCACCCAGCACCCTGAGTACTGAGCACCCAGCACCCTGAGCACTGAGCACCAAGCACCCTGAGTACTGAGCACCCAGCACCCTGAGTCCTGAGCACCCAGCACCCTGAGTACTGAGTACCCAGCACCCTGGGCACTGAGCACCCAGCCCCCTGAGTACTGAGCACCGAGCACCCTGAATACTTAGTACCCAGGAACCTTAGTACTGAGCACCCAGCACCCTGAGCACTGAGCAACCAGCACCCTGAGTACTGAGCACCCAGCACCACCCTCAGCACTGAGCACCCAGCACCCCGTGCACTGAGCACCCAGCACCCTGAGTACTGAGCACCCAGCACCCTGAGTACTGAGCACTGAGCACCCTGAGTACTGAGCACCCAGCACCCTGAGCACTGAGAACGGAGCACCCCGAGGACTGGGCACCCAGCACCCTGAGCACTGAGCACCCAGCACCTTGAGTACTGAGCACCGAGCACCCCGAGAACTGAGCACCCAGCACGCTGAATACTGATCACCCAGCACCCTGAGCACTGAGCACCCAGCACCCCGAGCACTGAGCACCCAGCACCCCGAGCACTGAGCACGGAGCACCCCGAGCACTGAGCACCCAGCACACCGAGCACTGAGCACCCAGCACCCTGAGTACTGAGCACCCAACACCCAGAGTCCTGAGCACCCAGCACCCTGAGCACTGATCACCCAGCACCCTGAGTACTGAGCACCCAGCACCCTGAGTACTGAGCACCCAGCACCCTGAGCACTGAGCACTGAGCACACAACACCCTGAGCACTGAGCACTGAGCACCCAGCACACCGCGCACTGAGCACCCAGCACCCTGATCACTGAGCACCCAGCACCCTGAGTACTGAGCACCCTGCACCATGAGTACTGAGCACCCAGCACCCTGAGCACTGAGCAATCAGCACCCTGAGTACTGAGCACCGAGGACCCCGAGCACTGAGCACCCAGCACCCTGAGCACTGAGCACCCGGAGGACTGAGCACCCAGCACACTGAGCACTGAGCACCGATCACCCTGAGCACTGAGCACCCAGCACCCCGAGCACTGAGCACCCAGCACCCTGAGTACTGAGCACCCAGCACCCCGAGTACTGAGCACCCAGCACCCTGAGTACTGAGCACCCATCACCCCGAGCACTGAGCACCCAGCACCCTGAGTACTGAGCACACTGAGTACTGAGCACTGAGCACCGAGCACCCTGAGTACTGAGCACCCTGAGGACTGAGCACCCAGCACCCTGAGCACTGAGCACCCAGCACCCTTAGTACTGAGCACTGATCACCCTGAGCACTGAGCACCCAGCACCCCGAGCACTGAGCACCCAGAACCCTGAGTACTGAGCACCCAGCACCCTGAGCACTGAGCACCGAGCACCCTGAGTACTGAACACCCAGCACCCTGAGCACTGAGCACTGAGCACCCAACACCCTGAGCACTGAGCACTGAGCACCCAGCACCCCGAGTACTGAGCACTGAGCACCCTGAGTACTGAGCACCCAGCACCCTGAGCACTGAGAACCCTGAGTACTGAGCACCGAGCACCCTGACTACTGAGCACCCAGCACCCTGAGCACTGAGCACGTAGCACCCGGAGGACTGAGCACCCAGCACCCTGAGCACTGAGCACCCAGCACCTTGAGTACTGAGCACCGAGCACCCCGAGAACTGAGCACCGAGCACGCTGAATACTGAGCACCCAGCACCCTGAGCACTGAGCACCAAGCACCCCGAGCACTGAGCACCCAGCACCCCGAGCACTGAGCACCCAGCACCCTGAGTACTGAGCACCCAACACCCAGAGTCCTGAGCACCCAGCATCCTGAGCACTGAGCACCCAGCACCCTGAGTACTGAGCACCCAGCACCCTGAGTACTGAGCACCCAGCACCCTGAGCACTGAGCACTGAGCACCCAACACCCTGAGCACTGAGCACTGAGCACCCAGCACCCCGAGCACTGAGCACCCAGCACCCCGCGCACTGAGCACCCAGCACCCTGAGCACTGAGCACCCAGCACCCTGAGTACTGAGCACCCAGCACCATGAGTACTGAGCACCCAGCACCCTGAGTACTGAGCACTCAGCACCCTGAGTACTGAGCACCGAGCACCCCGAGCACTGAGCACCCAGCACCCTGAGCACTGAGCACCCTGAGGACTGAGTACCCAGCACCCTGAGCACTGAGCACCCAGCACCCTGAGTACTGAGCACCCAGCACCCTGAGCACTGAGCACCCAGGACCCCGAGCACTGAGCACCCAGCACCCTGAGCACTGAGCACCCAGCACCCTGAGTACTGAGCACCCAGCACCCTGAGCACTGAGCACCAAGCACCCTGAGCACTGAGCACCCAGCACCCTGAGTACTGAGCACCCAGCACCCTGAGTACTGAGTACCCAGCACCCTGAGCACTGAGCACCCAGCACCCTGAGTACTGAGCACCGAGCACCCTGAATACTGAGCACCCAGGAGCCTTAGTACTGAGCACCCAGCACCCTGAGCACTGAGCACCCGGCACCCTGAGTACTGAGCACCCAGCACCACCCTCAGCACTGAGCACCCAGCACCCCGAGCACTGAGCACCCAGCACCCCGAGCACTGAGCACCCAGCACCCTGAGTACTGAGCACCCAGCACCCTGAGTACTGAGCACTGAGCACCCTGAGTACTGAGCACCCAGCACCCTGAGCACTGAGAACGGAGCACTCCGAGGACTGGGCACCCAGCACCCTGAGCACTGAGCACCCAGCACCTTGAGTACTGAGCACCGAGCACCCCGAGAACTGAGCACCCAGCACGCTGAATACTGAGCACCCAGCACCCTGAGCACTGAGCACCCAGCACCCCGAGCACTGAGCACCCAGCACCCCGAGCACTGAGCACCCAGCACCCTGAGTACTGAGCACCCAACACCCAGAGTCCTGAGCACCCAGCACCCTGAGCACTGAGCACCCAGCACCCTGTGTACTGAGCACCCAGCACCCTGAGTACTGAGCACCCAGCACCCTGAGCACTGAGCACTGAGCACCCAACACCCAGAGCACTGAGCACTGAGCACCCAGCACCCCGAGCACTGAGCACCCAGCACCCCGCGCACTGAGCACCCAGCACCCTGAGCACTGAGCACCCAGCACCCTGAGTACTGAGCACCCAGCACCATGAGTACTGAGCACCCAGCACCCTGAGTACTGAGCACTCAGCACCCTGAGTACTGAGCACCGAGCACACCGAGCACTGAGCACCCAGCACCCTGAGCACTGAGCACCCTGAGGACTGAGTACCCAGCACCCTGAGCACTGAGCACCCAGCACCCTGAGTACTGAGCACCGATCACCCTGAGCACTGAGCACCCAGGACCCCGAGCATTGAGCACCCAGCACCCTGAGTACAGAGCACCCAGCACCCCGAGTACTGAGCACCCAGCACCCCGAGCACTGAGCAGCCAGTACCCTGAGTACTGAGCACCCTGAGTACTGAGCACCGATCACCCTGAGCACTGAGCACCCAGCACGCTGAGTACTGAGCACCCAGCACCCTGAGCACTGAGCACCAAGCACCCTGAGCACTGAGCACCCAGCACCCTGAGTACTGAGCACCCAGCCCCCTGAGTACTGAGTACCCAGCACCCTGAGCACTGAGCACCCAGCACCCTGAGTACTGAGCACCGAGCACCCTGAATACTGAGCACCCAGGACGCTTAGTACTGAGCACCCAGCACCCTAAGCACTGAGCACACAGCACCCTGAGTACTGAGCACCCAGCACCACCCTCAGCACTGAGCACCCAGCACCCCGAGCAAGGAGCACCCAGCACCCCGAGTACTGAGCACCCAGCACCCTGAGTACTGAGCACCCAGCACCCTGAGCACTGAGCACCCTGAGGACTGAGTACCCAGCACCCTGAGCACTGAGCACCCAGCACCCTGAGTACTGAGCACCCAGCACCCTGAGCACTGAGCACCCAGGACCCCGAGCACTGAGCACCCAGCACCCTGAGCACTGAGCACCCAGCACCCTGAGTACTGAGCACCCAGCACCCTGAGCACTGAGCACCAAGCACCCTGAGCACTGAGCACCCAGCACCCTGAGTACTGAGCACCCAGCACCCTGAGTACTGAGTACCCAGCACCCTGGGCACTGAGCACCCAGCACCCTGAGTACTGAGCACCGAGCACCCTGAATACTTAGTACCCAGGAACCTTAGTACTGAGCACCCAGCACCCTGAGCACTGAGCACCCAGCACCCTGAGTACTGAGCACCCAGCACCACCCTCAGCACTGAGCACCCAGCACCCCGAGCACTGAGCACCCAGCACCCTGAGTACTGAGCACCCAGCACCCTGAGTACTGAGCACTGAGCACCCTGAGTACTGAGCACCCAGCACCCTGAGCACTGAGAACGGAGCACCCCGAGGACTGGGCACCCAGCACCCTGAGCACTGAGCACCCAGCACCTTGAGTACTGAGCACCGAGCACCCCGAGAACTGAGCACCCAGCACGCTGAATACTGATCACCCAGCACCCTGAGCACTGAGCACCCAGCACCCCGAGCACTGAGCACCCAGCACCCCGAGCACTGAGCACGGAGCACCCCGAGGAGTGAGCACCCAGCACCCTGAGCACTGAGCACCCAGCACCTTGAGTACTGAGCACCGAGCACCCCGAGCACTGAGCACCCAGCACGCTGAATACTGAGCACCCAGCACCCTGAGCACTGAGCACCCAGCACCCCGAGCACTGAGCACCCAGCACCCCGAGCACTGAGCACCCAGCACCCTGAGTACTGAGCACCCAACACCCAGAGTCCTGAGCACCCAGCACCCTGAGCACTGAGCACCCAACACCCTGAGCACTGAGCACTGAGCACCCAGCACACCGCGCACTGAGCACCCAGCACCCTGAGCACTGAGCACCCAGCACCCTGAGTACTGAGCACCCTGCACCATGAGTACTGAGCACCCAGCACCCTGAGTGCTGAGCAATCAGCACCCTGAGTACTGAGCACCGAGGACCCCGAGCACTGAGCACCCAGCACCCTGAGCACTGAGCACCCGGAGGACTGAGCACCCAGCACCCTGAGCACTGAGCACCGATCACCCTGAGCACTGAGCACCCAGCACCCCGAGCACTGAGCACCCAGCACCCTGAGTACTGAGCACCCAGCACCCCGAGTACTGAGCACCCAGCACCCTGAGTACTGAGCACCCATCACCCCGAGCACTGAGCACCCAGCAACCTGAGTACTGAGCACACTGAGTACTGAGCACTGAGCACCGAGCACCCTGAGTACTGAGCACCCTGAGGACTGAGCACCCAGCACCCTGAGCACTGAGCACCCAGCACCCTTAGTACTGAGCACTGATCACCCTGAGCACTGAGCACCCAGCACCCCGAGCACTGAGCACCCAGAACCCTGAGTACTGAGCACCCAGCACCCCGAGTACTGAGCACCCAGCACCCTGAGTACTGAGCACCCATCACCCCGAGCACTGAGCACCCAGCA
This sequence comes from Microtus oregoni, assembly GCF_018167655.1. Taxonomy (NCBI): domain Eukaryota; kingdom Metazoa; phylum Chordata; class Mammalia; order Rodentia; family Cricetidae; genus Microtus; species Microtus oregoni. Next base: position 1,307,802 of record NW_024544005.1, read on the forward strand.
CCCTGAGTACTGAGCACCCATCACCCCGAGCACTGAGCACCCAGCACCCTGAGTACTGAGCACACTGAGTACTGAGCACTGAGCACCGAGCACCCTGAGTACTGAGCACCCTGAGGACTGAGCACCCAGCACCCTGAGCACTGAGCACCCAGCACCCTTAGTACTGAGCACTGATCACCCTGAGCACTGAGCACCCAGCACCCCGAGCACTGAGCACCCAGAACCCTGAGTACTGAGCACCCAGCACCCTGAGCACTGAGCACCGAGCACCCTGAGTACTGAACACCCAGCACCCTGAGCACTGAGCACTGAGCACCCAACACCCTGAGCACTGAGCACTGAGCACCCAGCACCCCGAGCACTGAGCACCCAGCACCCTGAGCACCCAGCACCCTGAGCACTGAGCACCCTGAGCACCGAGCACCCGGAGCACTGAGCACTGAGCACCCAGCACCCTGAGGACTGAGCACCCAACACTCTGAGCACTGAGCACCCAGCACGCTGAGTACTGAGCACTGAGCACACAGCACCCTGAGTACTGAGCAACCAGAACCTCGAGCACTGAGCACCCAGCGCCCCGAGCACTGAGCACACAGCACCATGAGCACTGAGCACTGAGCACACTGAGCACTGAGCACCCAGCACCCCGAGTACTGAGCACTGAGCACCCTGAGTACTGAGCACCCAGCACCCCGAGTACTGAGCACTGAGCACCCTGAGTACTGAGTACCCAGCACCCTGATCACTGAGAACCCTGAGTACTGAGCACCGAGCACCCTGACTACTGAGCACCCAGCACCCTGAGCACTGAGCACGTAGCACCCCGAGGACTGAGCACCCAGCACCCTGAGTACTGAGCACCCAGCACCGTGAGTACTGAACACCGAGCACCCCGAGAACTGAGCACCGAGCACGCTGAATACTGAGCACCCAGCACCCTGAGCACAGAGCACCAAGCACCCCGAGCACTGAGCACCCAGCACCCCGAGCACTGAGCACCCAGCACCCTGAGTACTGAGCACCCAACACCCAGAGTCCTGAGCACCCAGCACCCTGAGCACTGAGCACCCAGCACCCTGAGTACTGAGCACCCAGCACCCTGAGTACTGAGCACCCAGCACCCTGAGCACTGAGCACTGAGCACCCAACACCCTGAGCACTGAGCACTGAGCACCCAGCACCCCGAGCACTGAGCACCCAGCACCCCGCGCACTGAGCACCCAGCACCCTGAGCACTGAGCACCCAGCACCCTGCGTACTGAGCACCCAGCACCATGAGTACTGAGCACCCAGCACCCTGAGTACTGAGCACTCAGCACCCTGAGTACTGAGCACCGAGCACCCCGAGCACTGAGCACCCAGCACCCTGAGCACTGAGCACCCTGAGGACTGAGTACCCAGCACCCTGAGCACTGAGCACCCAGCACCCTGAGTACTGAGCACCCAGCACCCTGAGCACTGAGCACCCAGGACCCCGAGCACTGAGCACCCAGCACCCTGAGCACTGAGCACCCAGCACCCTGAGTACTGAGCACCCAGCAGCCTGAGCACTGAGCACCAAGCACCCTGAGCACTGAGCACCCAGCACCCTGAGTACTGAGCACCCAGCACCCTGAGTACTGAGTACCCAGCACCCTGAGCACTGAGCACCCAGCACCCTGAGTACTGAGCACCGAGCACCCTGAATACTGAGCACCCAGGAGCCTTAGTACTGAGCACCCAGCACCCTGAGCACTGAGCACCCGGCACCCTGAGTACTGAGCACCCAGCACCACCCTCAGCACTGAGCACCCAGCACCCCGAGCACTGAGCACCCAGCACCCCGAGCACTGAGCACCCAGCACCCTGAGTACTGAGCACCCAGCACCCTGAGTACTGAGCACTGAGCACCCTGAGTACTGAGCACCCAGCACCCTGAGCACTGAGAACGGAGCACCCCGAGGACTGGGCACCCAGCACCCTGAGCACTGAGCACCCAGCACCTTGAGTACTGAGCACCGAGCACCCCGAGAACTGAGCACCCAGCACGCTGAATACTGAGCACCCAGCACCCTGAGCACTGAGCACCCAGCACCCCGAGCACTGAGCACCCAGCACCCCGAGCACTGAGCACCCAGCACCCTGAGTACTGAGCACCCAACACCCAGAGTCCTGAGCACCCAGCACCCTGAGCACTGAGCACCCAGCACCTTGTGTACTGAGCACCCAGCACACTGAGTACTGAGCACCCAGCACCCTGAGCACTGAGCACTGAGCACCCAACACCCAGAGCACTGAGCACTGAGCACCCAGCACCCCGAGCACTGAGCACCCAGCAACCCGCGCACTGAGCACCCAGCACCCTGAGCACTGAGCACCCAGCACCCTGAGTACTGAGCACCCAGCACCATGAGTACTGAGCACCCAGCACCCTGAGTACTGAGCACTCAGCACCCTGAGTACTGAGCACCGAGCACCCCGAGCACTGTGCACCCAGCACCCTGAGCACTGAGCACCCTTAGGACTGAGTACCCAGCACCCTGAGCACTGAGCACCCAGCACCCTGAGTACTGAGCACCGATCACCCTGAGCAATGAGCACCCAGGACCCCGAGCATTGAGCACCCAGCACCCTGAGTACAGAGCACCCAGCACCCCGAGTACTGAGCACCCAGCACCCCGAGCACTGAGCAGCCAGTACCCTGAGTACTGAGTACCCTGAGTACTGAGCATCGATCACCCTGAGCACTGAGCACCCAGCACGCTGAGTACTGAGCACCCAGCGCCCTGAGCACTGAGCACCAAGCACCCTGAGCACTGAGCACCCAGCACCCTGAGTACTGAGCACCCAGCCCCCTGAGTACTGAGTACCCAGCACCCTGAGCACTGAGCACCCAGCACCCTGAGTACTGAGCACCGAGCACCCTGAATACTGAGCACCCAGGACGCTTAGTACTGAGCACCCAGCACCCTGAGCACTGAGCACCCAGCACCCTGAGTACTGAGCACCCAGCACCACACTCAGCACTGAGCACCCAGCACCCCGAGCAAGGAGCACCCAGCACCCCGAGTACTGAGCACCCAGCACCCTGAGTACTGAGCACCCAGCACCCTGAGTACTGAGCACTGAGCACCCCGAGTACTGAGCACCCATCACCCCGAGCACTGAGCACCCAGCAACCTGAGTACTGAGAAGAGATCACCCTGAGTACTGAGCACCCAGCACCCTGAGTACTGAGCCCCCAGCACCCTGAGTACTGAGCACCCAGCACCCCGAGCACTGAGCACCCAGCACCCCGAGAATGAGCACCCAGCACCCTGAATACTGAGATCCGAGCACCCTGAGTACTGAGCACCCAGCACCCTGAGTACTGAGCCCCCAGCACCCTGAGTACTGAGCACCCAGCACCCCGAGCACTGAGCACCCAGCACCCGGAGAATGAGCACCCAGCACCCTGAGTACTGAGCACCCAGCACCCTGAGTACTGAGCACTAAGCACCCAGAGCACTGAGCACCCAGCACCCCGAGCACGGAGCACACAGGACCCCGAGCACTGAGTACTGAGCACCCAGCACCCTGAGTACTGAGCACCGAGCTCCCCGAGCACTGAGCACACTGAGTACTGAGCACCCAGCACCCCGATCACTGAGCACCCAGCACCCTGAGCACTGATCACCCAGCACCCTGAGCACTGAGCACCCAGCACCCTGAGTACTGAGCACCCAACAACCAGAGTACTGAGCACCCAGCACCCTGAGCACTGAGCACCGAGCACCCTGAGTACTGAGCACCCAGCACCCTGAGTACTGAGCACCCAGCACCCTGAGCACTGAGCACCCAACACCCTGAGCACTGAGCACTGAGCACCCAGCACCCCGAGCACTGAGCACCCAGCACCCCGAGCACTGAGCACCCAGCACCCTGAGCACTGAGCACCCAGCACCCTGAGCACTGAGCACCCAGCCCCCTGAGTACTGAGCACCCAGCACCATGAGTACTGAGCACCCAGCACCCTGAGTACTGAGCACTCAGCACCCTGAGTACTGAGCACCGAGCACCCCGAGCACTGAGCACCCAGCACCCTGAGCACTGAGCACCCTGAGGACTGCGAACCCAGCACCCTGAGCACTGAGCACCCAGCACCCTGAGTACTGAGCACCGATCACCCTGGGCACTGAGCACCCAGGACCCCGAGCACTGAGCACCCAGCACCCTGAGCACTGAGCACCCAGCACCCCGAGTACTGAGCACCCAGCACCCCGAGTACTGAGCACCGAGCACCCCGAGCACTGAACACCCAGCACCCTGAGTACTGAGCACCCAGCACCCTGAGTACTGATCACTGAGCACCCCTAGTACTGAGCACCCAGCACCCCGAGCACTGAGCACCCTGCAACCTGATTACTGAGAACAGATCACCCTGAGTACTGAGCACCCAGCACCCTGAGTACTGAGCCCCCAGCACCCTGAGTACTGAGCACCCAGCACCCCGAGCACTGAGCACCCAGCACCCCGATAATGAGCACCCGGCACCCTGAGTACTGAGAACCGAGCACCCTGAGTACTGAGCACCCAGCACCCTGAGTACTGAGCCCCCAGCACCCTGAGTACTGAGCACCCAGCACCCCGAGCACTGAGCACCCAGCACCCCGAGAATGAGCACCCAGCACCCTGAGTACTGAGCACCCAGCACCCTGAGTACTGAGCACTAAGCACCCCGAGCACTGAGCGCCCAGCACCCCGAGCACGGAGCACCCAGGACCCCGAGCACTGAGTACTGAGCACCCTGCACCCTGAGTACTGAGCACCGAGCTCACCGAGCACTGAGCACCCTGAGTACTGAGCACCCAGCACCCCGATCACTGAGCACCCAGCACCCTGAGCACTGAGCACCCAGCACCCTGAGCACTGAGCACCCAGCACCCTGAGTACTGAGCACCCAGCACGCTGAGTACTGAGCACCCAGCACCCCGAGCACTGAGCATCCAGCACCCTGAGTACTGAGCACTGAGCACCCAGCACCCCGAGCACTGAGCACCCAGCACCCTGTGTACTGAGCACTGAGCACCCTGAGTACTAAGCACCCAGCACCCTGAGTACTGAGCACCCAGGACCCTGAGCACTGAGCACGGAGCACCCCGAGCACTGAGCAGCCAGCACCCTGAGCACTCAGCACCCAGCACCCCGAGCACTGAGCACCCAGCACCCTGAGCACTGAGCACCCAGCACCCTGAGCATGGAGCACCCCGAGGACTGAGCACCCAGCACCCTGAGAACTGAGCACCCAGCACCTTGAGTACTGAGCACCGAGCACCTCGAGCACTAAGCACCCAGCACCCTGAGTACTGAGCACCCAGCACCCTGAGTACTGAGCACCCAGCACCCCGAGCACGTAGCACCCAGCACCCTGAGTACTGAGCACCCAACACCCAGAGTACTGAGCACCCAGCACCCCGAGTACTGAGCACCCAGCACCCCGAGCACTGAGCACCCAGCGCCCCGAGCACTGAGCACCCAGCACCCCGAGCACTGAGCACTGAGCACCCTGAGCACTGAGTACTGAGCACTGAGCACCCTGAGTACTGAGCACCCAGCACCCCGAGTACTGAGCACCCAGCACCCCGAGCACTGAGCACCCAGCGCCCCGAGCACTGAGCACCCAGCACCCCGAGCACTGAGCACTGAGCACCCTGAGCACTGAGCAAACAGCACCCCGAGTACTGAGCACTGAGCACCCTGAGTACTGAGCACCAAGCACTCCGAGTACTGAGCACTGAGCACCCTGAGTACTGAGCACCCAGCACCCTGAGCACTTAGCACCCAGCACCCTGAGTAATGAGCACTGAGAACCCTGAGTACTGAGCCCCGAGCACCCAGAGTACTGAGCACCCAGCACCCTGATCACTGAGCACGGAGCACCCCGAGGACTGAGCACCCGGCACCCTGAGCACTGAGCACCCAGCACCTTGAGTACTGAGCACCGAGCACCCCGAGCACTGAGCACCCAGCACCCTGAGTACTGAGCACCCAGCACCCTGAGCACAGAGCACCAAGCACCCTGAGCACTGAGCACGCAGCACCCCGAGCACTGAGCACCCAGCACCCTGAGTACTGAGCACAGAGCACCCTGAGCACTGAGCACCCAACACTCTGAGCACTGAGCACCCAGCACGCTGAGTACTGAGCACTGAGCACACAGCACCCTGAGTACTGAGCATCCAGCTCCTCGAGCACTGAGCACCCAGCGCCCCGAGCACTGAGCACCCAGCACCCCGAGCACTGAGCACTGAGCACACTGAGCACTGAGCACCCAGCACCCTGAGTACTGAGCACTGAGCACCCTGAGTACTGAGCACCCAGCACCCTGAGTACTGAGCACTGAGCACCCTGAGTACTGAGCACCCAGCACCCTGAGCACTGAGAACCCTGAGTACTGAGCACCGAGCACCCTGAGTACTGAGCACCCAGCACTCTGAGCACTGAGCACGGAGCACCCCGAGGACTGAGCACCCTGCACCCTGAGCACTGAGCACCCAGCACCTTGAGTACTGAGCACCGAGCACCCCGAGCACTGAGCACCCAGCACCCTGAATACTGAGCACCCAGCACCCTGAGCACTGAGCACACAGCACCCCGAGCACTGAGCACCCAGCACCCCGAGCACTGAGCACCCAGCACCCTGAGTACTGAGCACCCAACACCCAGAGTCCTGAGCACCCAGCACCCTGAGCACTGAGCACCCAGCACCCTGAGTACTGAGCACCCAGGACCCTGAGTACTGAGCACCCAGCACCCTGAGCACTGAGCACTGAGCACCCAACAAACTGAGCACTGAGCACTGAGCACCCAGCACCCCGAGCACTGAGCACCCAGCACCCCGAGCACTGAGCACCCAGCACCCTGAGCACTGAGCACCCTGAGGACTGAGTACCCAGCACCCTGAGCACTGAGCACCCAGCACCCTGAGTACTGAGCACCGATCACCCTGAGCACTGAGCACCCAGGACCCCGAGCACTGAGCACCCAGCACCCTGAGTACAGAGCACCCAGCTCCCTGAGTACTGAGCACCCAGCACAGCGAGCACTGAGCAGCCAGCACCCTGAGTACTGAGCACCCTGAGTACGGAGCACCGATCACCCTGAGCACTGAGCACCCAGCACCCTGAGTACTGAGCACCCAGCACCCTGAGCACTGAGCACCAAGCACCCTGAGCACTGAGCAAACAGCACCCTGAGTACTGAGTACCCAGCACCCTGAGTACTGAGTACCCAGCACCCTGAGCACTGAGCACCCAGCACCCTGAGTACTGAGAACCGAGCACCCTGAGTACTGAGCTCCCAGCACCCTTAGTACTGAGCACCCAGCACCCTGAGCACTGAGCACCCAGCACCCTGAGTACTGAGCACCCAGCACCACCCTCAGCACTGAGCACCCAGCAACCCGAGCACTGAGCACCCAGCACCCTGAGCACTGAGCACCCAGCACCCTGAATACTGAGAACCGAGCACCCTGAGTACTGAGCACCCAGCGCCCTGAGTACTGAGCACCCAGCACCCCGAGCACTGAGCACCCAGCACCCCGAGAATGAGCACCCAGCACCCTGAATACTGAGAACCGAGCACCCTGAGTACTGAGCACCCAGCACCCTGAGTACTGAGCCCCCAGCACCCTGAGTACTGAGCACCAAGCACCCCGAGCACTGAGCACCCAGCACCCCGAGAATGAGCACCCAGCACCCTGAGTACTGAGCACCCAGCACCCTGAGTACTGAGCACAGAGCTCCCCGAGCACTGAGCACCCTGAGTACTGAGCACCCAGCACCCCGATCACTGAGCACCCAGCACCCTGAGTACTGAGCACCCAGCACCCTGAGTACTGAGCACCCAGCACCCTGAGCACTCAGCACCCAGCACCCTGAGCAATGAGCACCCAGCACCCTGAGCACGGAGCACCCAGCACCCTGTGTACTGAGCACCCAACACCCAGAGTACTGAGCACCCAGCACCCTGAGTACTGAGCACCCAGCACCCTGAGTACTGAGCACCCAGCACCCTGAGTACTGAGCCCCCAGCACCCTGAGTACTGAGCACCCAGCACCCCGAGCACTGAGCACCCAGCACCCCGAGAATGAGCACCCAGCACCCTGAGTACTGAGCACCCAGCACCCTGAGTACTGAGCACTAAGCACCCAGAGCACTGAGCACCCAGCAACCCGAGCACGGAGCACCCAGGACCCTGAGCACTGAGTACTGAGCACCCAGCACACTGAGTACTGAGCACAGAGCTCCCCGAGCACTGAGCACCCTGAGTACTGAGCACCCAGCACCCCGATCACTGAGCACCCAGCACCCTGAGTACTGAGCACCCAGCACCCTGAGTACTGAGCACCCAGCACCCTGAGCACTGAGCACCCAGCACCCTGAGCAATGAGCACCCAGCACCCCGAGAATGAGCACCCAGCACACTGAGTACTGAGCACCCAGCACCCTGAGTACTGAGCACTAAACACCCAGAGCACTGAGCGCCCAGCACCCCGAGCACGGAGCACCCAGGACCCCGAGCACTGAGTACTGAGCACCCAGCACCCTGAGTACTGAGCACCGAGCTCCCCGAGCACTGAGCACCATGAGTACTGAGCACCCAGCACCCCGATCACTGAGCACCCAGCGCCCCGAGCACTGAGCACCCAGCACTCCGAGCACTGAGCACTGAGCACCCTGAGCACTGAGCAAAGAGCACCCCGAGTACTGAGCACTGAGCACCCTGAGTACTGAGCACCAAGCACTCTGAGTACTGAGCACTGAGCACCCTGAGTACTGAGCACCCAGCACCCTGAGCACTGAGCACCCAGCACCCTGAGTAATGAGCACTGAGAACCCTGAGTACTGAGCACCGAGCACCCTGAGTACTGAGCACCCTGCACCCTGATCACTGAGCACGGAGCACCCTGAGGACTGAGCACCCGGCACCCTGAGCACTGAGCACCCAGCACCTTGAGTACTGAGCACCGAGCACCCCGAGCACTGAGCACCCAGCACCCTGAGTACTGAGCACCCAGCACCCTGAGCACAGAGCACCCAGCACCCTGAGCACTGAGCACGCAGCACCCCGAGCACTGAGCACCCAGCACCCTGAGTACTGAGCACAGAGCACGCTGAGCACTGAGCACCCAACACTCTGAGCACTGAGCACCCAGCACGCTGAGTACTGAGCACTGAGCACACAGAACCCTGAGTACTGAGCAACCAGCACCTCGAGCACTGAGCACCCAGCGCCCCGAGCACTGAGCACCCAGCACCCCGAGCACTGAGCACTGAGCACACTGAGCACTGAGCACCCAGCACCCTGAGTACTGAGCACTGAGCACCCTGAGTACTGAGCACCCAGCACCCCGAGTACTGAGCACTGAGCACCCTGAGTACTGAGCACCCAGCACCCTGAGCACTGAGAACCCTGAGTACTGAGCACCGAGCACCCTGAGTACTGAGCACCCAGCACTCTGAGCACTGAGCACGGAGCACCCCGAGGACTGAGCACCCAGCACCCTGAGCACTGAGCACCCAGCACCTTGAGTACTGAGCACCGAGCACCCCGAGCACTGAGCACCCAGCACCATGAATACTGAGCACACAGCACCCTGAGCACTGAGCACCCAGCACCCCGAGCACTGAGCACCCAGCACCCTGAGTACTGAGCACCCAACACCCAGAGTCCTGAGCACCCAGCACCCAGAGTACTGAGCACCCAGCACCCTGAGTACTGAGCACCCAACACCCAGAGTCCTGAGCACCCAGCACCCCGAGCACTGAGCACCCAGCACCCTGAGTACTGAGCACCCAACACAAAGAGTACTGAGCACTCAGCACCTTGAGCACTGAGCACCCAGCACCCTGAGTACTGAGCACCCAGCACCCTGAGTACTGAGCACCCAGCACCCTGAGCACTGAGCACTGAGCACCCAACACCCTGAGCACTGAGCACTGAGCACCCAGCACCCCGAGCACTGAGCACCCAGCACCCCGAGCACTGAGCACCTAGCACCCTGAGCACTGAGCACCCAGCACCCTGAGCACTGAGCACCCAGCCCCCTGAGTACTGAGCACCCAGCACCATGAGTACTGAGCACCCAGCACCCTGAGTACTGAGCACTCAGCACCCTGAGTACTGAGCACCGAGCACCCCGAGCACTGAGCACCCAGCACCCTGAGCACTGAGCACCCTGAGGACAGAGAACCCAGCACCCTGAGCACTGAGCACCCAGCACCCTGAGTACTGAGCACCGATCACCCTGAGCACTGAGCACCCAGGACCCCGAGCACTGAGCACCCAGCACCCTGAGTACAGAGCATCCAGCACCCCGAGTACTGAGTACCCAGCACCCCGAGCACTGAGCACCCAGCACCCTGAGTACTGAGCGTCCTGAGTACTGAGCACCGATCACCCTGAGCACTGAGCACCCAGCACCCTGAGTACTGAGCACCCAGCACCCTGAGCACTGAGCACCCAGCACCCTGAGCACTGAGCACCCAGCACAGTGAGTACTGAGCACCCAGCACCCTGAGTACTGAGTACCCAGCACCCTGAGCACTGAGCACTCAGCACCCTGAGTACTGAGCACCGAGCACCCTGAGTACTGAGCACCCAGGACCCTTAGTACTGAGCACCCAGCACCCTGAGCACTGAGCACCCAGCACCCTGAGTACTGAGCACCCAGCAGCACCCTCAGCACTGAGCACCCAGCACCCCGAGCACTGAGCACCCAGCACCCAGAACACTGAGCACCCAGCACCCCGAGTACTGCGCACCCAGCACCCCGAGTACTGAGCACTGAGCACCCCGAGCACTGAACACCCAGCACCCTGAGTACTGAGCACCCAGCACCCTGAGTACTGAGCACTGAGCACCCCGAGTACTGAGCACACAGCACCCTGAGCACTGAGCCCCCAGCACCCTGAGTACTGAGCCCCCAGCACCCTGAGTACTGAGCACCCAGCACCCCGAGCACTGAGCACTCAGCACCCCGAGAATGAGCACCCAACACCCTGATTACTGAGAACCGAGCACCCTGAGTACTGAGCACCCAGAACCCTGAGTACTGAGCCCCCAGCACCCTGAGTACTGAGCACCCAGCACCCCGAGCACTGAGCACCCAGCACCCCGAGAATGAGCACCCAGCACCCTGAGTACTGAGCACCCAGCACCCTGAGTACTGAGCACTAAGCACCCAGAGCACTGAGCACCCAGCACCCCGAGCACGGAGCACCCAGGACCCCGAGCACTGAGTACTGAGCACAGAGCACCCTGAGTACTGAGCACCCAGCACCCCGATCACTGAGCACCCAGCACCCTGAGCACTGAGCACCCAGCACCCTGAGCACTGAGCACCCAGCACCCTGAGTACTGAGCACCCAGCACGCTGAGTACTGAGCACTCAGCACCCCGAGCACTGAGCACCCAGCACCCTGAGTACTGAGCACTGAGCACCCACCACCCCGAGCAATGAGGACCCAGCACCCTGTGTACTGAGCACTGAGCACCCTGAGTACTAAGCACCCAGCTCCCTGAGTACTGAGCACCCAGCACCCCGAGTACTGAGCACTGAGCACCCTGAGAACTGAGCACACAGCACCCTGAGCACTGAGCACTGAGAACCCTGAGTACTGAGCACCGAGCACCCTGAGTACTGAGCACCCAGCACCCTGAGCACTGAGCACGGAGCACCCCGAGGACTGAGCACCCAGCACCCTGAGTACTGAGCACCCAGCACCCCGAGCACGTAGCACCCAGCACCCTGAGTACTGAGCACCCAACACCCAGAGTACTGAGCACCCAGCACCCCGAGTACTGAGCACCCAGCACCCCGAGCACTGAGCACCCAGCGCCCCGAGCACTGAGCACCCAGCACCCCGAGCACTGAGCACTGAGCACCCTGAGCACTGAGTACTGAGCACTGAGCACCCTGAGTACTGAGCACCCAGCACCCCGAGTACTGAGCACCCAGCACCCCGAGCACTGAGCACCCAGCGCCCCGAGCACTGAGCACCCAGCACCCCGAGCACTGAGCACTGAGCACCCTGAGCACTGAGCAAACAGCACCCCGAGTACTGAGCACTGAGCACCCTGAGTACTGAGCACCAAGCACTCCGAGTACTGAGCACTGAGCACCCTGAGTACTGAGCACCCAGCACCCTGAGCACTTAGCACCCAGCACCCTGAGTAATGACCACTGAGAACCCTGAGTACTGAGCCCCGAGCACCCTGAGTACTGAGCACCCAGCACCCTGATCACTGAGCACGGAGCACCCCGAGGACTGAGCACCCGGCACCCTGAGCACTGAGCACCCAGCACCTTGAGTACTGAGCACCGAGCACCCCGAGCACTGAGCACCCAGCACCCTGAGTACTGAGCACCCAGCACCCTGAGCACAGAGCACCAAGCACCCTGAGCACTGAGCACGCAGCACCCCGAGCACTGAGCACCCAGCACCCTGAGTACTGAGCACAGAGCACCCTGAGCACTGAGCACCCAACACTCTGAGCACTGAGCACCCAGCACGCTGAGTACTGAGCACTGAGCACACAGCACCCTGAGTACTGAGCCTCCAGCTTCTCGAGCACTGAGCACGCAGCGCCCCGAGCACTGAGCACCCAGCACCCCGAGCACTGAGCACTGAGCACACTGAGCACTGAGCACCCAGCACCCTGAGTACTGAGCACTGAGCACCCTGAGTACTGAGCACCCAGCACCCCGAGTACTGAGCACTGAGCACCCTGAGTACTGAGCACCCAGCACCCTGAGCACTGAGAACCCTGAGTACTGAGCACCGAGCACCCTGAGTACTGAGCACCCAGCACTCTGAGCACTGAGCACGGAGCACCCCGAGGACTGAGCACCCAGCACCCTGAGCACTGAGCACCCAGCACCTTGAGTACTGAGCACCGAGCACCCCGAGCACTGAGCACCCAGCACCCTGAATACTGAGCACCCAGCACCCTGAGCACTGAGCACCCAGCACCCCGAGCACTGAGCACCCAGCACCCCGAGCACTGAGCACCCAGCACCCTGAGTACTGAGCACCCAACACCCAGAGTCCTGAGCACCCAGCACCCTGAGCACTGAGCACCCAGCACCCTGAGTACTGAGCACCCAGGACCCTGAGTACTGAGCACCCAGCACCCTGAGCACTGAGCACTGAGCACCCAACAAACTGAGCACTGAGCACTGAGCACCCAGCACCCCGAGCACTGAGCACCCAGCACCCCGAGCACTGAGCAACCAGCACCCTGAGCACTGAGCACCCAGCACCCTGAGCACTGAGCACCCAGCCCCCTGAGTACTGAGCACCCAGCACCATGAGAACTGAGCACCCAGCACCCTGAGCACTGAGCACCCAGCCCCCTGAGCACTGAGCACCCAGCCCCCTGAGTACTGAGCACCCAGCACCATGAGAACTGAGCACTCAGCACCCTGAGTACTGAGCACCGAGCACCCCGAGCACTGAGCACCCAGCACCCTGAGCAATGAGCACCCTGAGGACTGAGTACCCAGCACCCTGAGCACTGAGCACCCAGCACCCTGAGTACTGAGCACCGATCACCCTGAGCACTGAGCACCCAGGACCCCGAGCACTGAGCACCCAGCACCCTGAGTACAGAGCACCCAGCTCCCTGAGTACTGAGCACCCAGCACAGCGAGCACTGAGCAGCCAGCACCCTCAGTACTGAGCACCCTGAGTACGGAGCACCGATCACCCTGAGCACTGAGCACCCAGCACCCTGAGTACTGAGCACCCAGCACCCTGAGCACTGAGCACCAAGCACCCTGAGCACTGAGCAAACAGCACCCTGAGTACTGAGTACCCAGCACCCTGAGTACTGAGTACCCAGCACCCTGAGCACTGAGCACCCAGCACCCTGAGTACTGAGCACCGAGCACCCTGAGTACTGAGCTCCCAGCACCCTTAGTACTGAGCACCCAGCACCCTGAGCACTGAGCACCCAGCACCCTGAGTACTGAGCACCCAGCACCACCCTCAGCACTGAGCACCCAGCAACCCGAGCACTGAGCACACAGCACCCTGAGCACTGAGCACCCAGCACCCTGAATACTGAGAACCGAGCACCCTGAGTACTGAGCACCCAGCACCCTGAGTACTGAGCCCCCAGCGCCCTGAGTACTGAGCACCCAGCACCCCGAGCAGTGAGCACCCAGCACCCCGAGAATGAGCACCCAGCACCCTGAATACTGAGAACCGAGCACCCTGAGTACTGAGCACCCAGCACCCTGAGTACTGAGCCCCCAGCACCCTGAGTACTGAGCACCAAGCACCCCGAGCACTGAGCACCCAGCACCCCGAGAATGAGCACCCAGCACCCTGAGTACTGAGCACCCAGCACCCTGAGTACTGAGCACTAAGCACCCAGAGCACTGAGCACCCAGCACCCCGAGCACGGAACACCCAGGACCCCAAGCACTGAGTACTGAGCACCCAGCACCCTGAGTACTGAGCACAGAGCTCCCCGAGCACTGAGCACCCTGAGTACTGAGCACCCAGCACCCCGATCACTGAGCACCCAGCACCCTGAGTACTGAGCACCCAGCACCCTGAGTACTGAGCACCCAGCACCCTGAGCACTCAGCACCCAGCACCCTGAGCAATGAGCACCCAGCACCCCGAGCACGGAGCACCCAGCACCCTGTGTACTGAGCACCCAACACCCAGAGTACTGAGCACTCAGCACCCTGAGTACTGAGCACCGAGCACCCTGAGTACTGAGCACCCAGGACCCTTAGTACTGAGCACCCAGCACCCTGAGCACTGAGCACCCAGCACCCTGAGTACTGAGCACCCAGCAGCACCCTCAGCACTGAGCACCCAGCACCCCGAGCACTGAGCACCCAGCACCCAGAACACTGAGCACCCAGCACCCCGAGTACTGCGCACCCAGCACCCCGAGTACTGAGCACTGAGCACCCCGAGCACTGAACACCCAGCACCCTGAGTACTGAGCACCCAGCACCCTGAGTACTGAGCACTGAGCACCCCGAGTACTGAGCACACAGCACCCTGAGCACTGAGCCCCCAGCACCCTGAGTACTGAGCACCCAGCACCCCGAGCACTGAGCACCCAGCACCCCGAGAATGAGCACCCAGCACCCTGAGTACTGAGCACCCAGCACCCTGAGTACTGAGCACTAAGCACCCAGAGCACTGAGCACCCAGCACCCCGAGCACGGAGCACCCAGGACCCCAAGCACTGAGTACTGAGCACAGAGCACCCTGAGTACTGAGCACCCAGCACCCCGATCACTGAGCACCCAGCACCCTGAGCACTGAGCACCCAGCACCCTGAGCACTGAGCACCCAGCACCCTGAGTACTGAGCACCCAGCACGCTGAGTACTGAGCACTCAGCACCCCGAGCACTGAGCACCCAGCACCCTGAGTACTGAGCACTGAGCACCCACCACCCCGAGCAATGAGGACCCAGCACCCTGTGTACTGAGCACTGAGCACCCTGAGTACTAAGCACCCAGCTCCCTGAGTACTGAGCACCCAGCACCCCGAGTACTGAGCACTGAGCACCCTGAGAACTGAGCACACAGCACCCTGAGCACTGAGCACTGAGAACCCTGAGTACTGAGCACCGAGCACCCTGAGTACTGAGCACCCAGCACCCTGAGCACTGAGCACGGAGCACCCCGAGGACTGAGCACCCAGCACCCTGAGTACTGAGCACCCAGCACCCCGAGCACGTAGCACCCAGCACCCTGAGTACTGAGCACCCAACACCCAGAGTACTGAGCACCCAGCACCCCGAGTACTGAGCACCCAGCACCCCGAGCACTGAGCACCCAGCACCCCGAGCACTGAGCACTGAGCACCCTGAGCACTGAGTACTGAGCACTGAGCACCCTGAGTACTGAGCACCCAGCACCCCGAGTACTGAGCACCCAGCACCCCGAGCACTGAGCACCCAGCGCCCCGAGCACTGAGCACCCAGCACCCCGAGCACTGAGCACTGAGCACCCTGAGCACTGAGCAAACAGCACCCCGAGTACTGAGCACTGAGCACCCTGAGTACTGAGCACCAAGCACTCCGAGTACTGAGCACTGAGCACCCTGAGTACTGAGCACCCAGCACCCTGAGCACTTAGCACCCAGCACCCTGAGTAATGACCACTGAGAACCCTGAGTACTGAGCCCCGAGCACCCTGAGTACTGAGCACCCAGCACCCTGATCACTGAGCACGGAGCACCCCGAGGACTGAGCACCCGGCACCCTGAGCACTGAGCACCCAGCACCTTGAGTACTGAGCACCGAGCACCCCGAGCACTGAGCACCCAGCACCCTGAGTACTGAGCACCCAGCACCCTGAGCACAGAGCACCAAGCACCCTGAGCACTGAGCACGCAGCACCCCGAGCACTGAGCACCCAGCACCCTGAGTACTGAGCACAGAGCACCCTGAGCACTGAGCACCCAACACTCTGAGCACTGAGCACCCAGCACGCTGAGTACTGAGCACTGAGCACACAGCACCCTGAGTACTGAGCATCCAGCTCCTCGAGCACTGAGCACGCAGCGCCCCGAGCACTGAGCACCCAGCACCCCGAGCACTGAGCACTGAGCACACTGAGCACTGAGCACCCAGCACCCTGAGTACTGAGCACTGAGCACCCTGAGTACTGAGCACCCAGCACCCCGAGTACTGAGCACTGAGCACCCTGAGTACTGAGCACCCAGCACCCTGAGCACTGAGAACCCTGAGTACTGAGCACCGAGCACCCTGAGTACTGAGCACCCAGCACTCTGAGCACTGAGCACGGAGCACCCCGAGGACTGAGCACCCAGCACCCTGAGCACTGAGCACCCAGCACCTTGAGTACTGAGCACCGAGCACCCCGAGCACTGAGCACCCAGCACCCTGAATACTGAGCACCCAGCACCCTGAGCACTGAGCACCCAGCACCCCGAGCACTGAGCACCCAGCACCCCGAGCACTGAGCACCCAGCACCCTGAGTACTGAGCACCCAACACCCAGAGTCCTGAGCACCCAGCACCCTGAGCACTGAGCACCCAGCACCCTGAGTACTGAGCACCCAGGACCCTGAGTACTGAGCACCCAGCACCCTGAGCACTGAGCACTGAGCACCCAACAAACTGAGCACTGAGCACTGAGCACCCAGCACCCCGAGCACTGAGCACCCAGCACCCCGAGCACTGAGCAACCAGCACCCTGAGCACTGAGCACCCAGCACCCTGAGCACTGAGCACCCAGCCCCCTGAGTACTGAGCACCCAGCACCATGAGAACTGAGCACCCAGCACCCTGAGCACTGAGCACCCAGCCCCCTGAGCACTGAGCACCCAGCCCCCTGAGTACTGAGCACCCAGCACCATGAGAACTGAGCACTCAGCACCCTGAGTACTGAGCACCGAGCACCCCGAGCACTGAGCACCCAGCACCCTGAGCAATGAGCACCCTGAGGACTGAGTACCCAGCACCCTGAGCACTGAGCACCCAGCACCCTGAGTACTGAGCACCGATCACCCTGAGCACTGAGCACCCAGGACCCCGAGCACTGAGCACCCAGCACCCTGAGTACAGAGCACCCAGCTCCCTGAGTACTGAGCACCCAGCACAGCGAGCACTGAGCAGCCAGCACCCTCAGTACTGAGCACCCTGAGTACGGAGCACCGATCACCCTGAGCACTGAGCACCCAGCACCCTGAGTACTGAGCACCCAGCACCCTGAGCACTGAGCACCAAGCACCCTGAGCACTGAGCAAACAGCACCCTGAGTACTGAGTACCCAGCACCCTGAGTACTGAGTACCCAGCACCCTGAGCACTGAGCACCCAGCACCCTGAGTACTGAGCACCGAGCACCCTGAGTACTGAGCTCCCAGCACCCTTAGTACTGAGCACCCAGCACCCTGAGCACTGAGCACCCAGCACCCTGAGTACTGAGCACCCAGCACCACCCTCAGCACTGAGCACCCAGCAACCCGAGCACTGAGCACACAGCACCCTGAGCACTGAGCACCCAGCACCCTGAATACTGAGAACCGAGCACCCTGAGTACTGAGCACCCAGCACCCTGAGTACTGAGCCCCCAGCGCCCTGAGTACTGAGCACCCAGCACCCCGAGCAGTGAGCACCCAGCACCCCGAGAATGAGCACCCAGCACCCTGAATACTGAGAACCGAGCACCCTGAGTACTGAGCACCCAGCACCCTGAGTACTGAGCCCCCAGCACCCTGAGTACTGAGCACCAAGCACCCTGAGCACTGAGCACCCAGCACCCCGAGAATGAGCACCCAGCACCCTGAGTACTGAGCACCCAGCACCCTGAGTACTGAGCACTAAGCACCCAGAGCACTGAGCACCCAGCACCCCGAGCACGGAACACCCAGGACCCCAAGCACTGAGTACTGAGCACGCAGCACCCTGAGTACTGAGCACAGAGCTCCCCGAGCACTGAGCACCCTGAGTACTGAGCACCCAGCACCCCGATCACTGAGCACCCAGCACCCTGAGTACTGAGCACCCAGCACCCTGAGTACTGAGCACCCAGCACCCTGAGCACTCAGCACCCAGCACCCTGAGCAATGAGCACCCAGCACCCCGAGCACGGAGCACCCAGCACCCTGTGTACTGAGCACCCAACACCCAGAGTACTGAGCACCCAGCAGCCTGAGTACTGAGCACCCAGCACCCTGAGTACTGAGCACCCAGCACCCCGAGCACTGAGCACCCAGCACCCCGAGAATGAGCACCCAGCACCCTGAGTACTGAGCACCCAGCACCCTGGGTACTGAGCACTAAGCACCCAGAGCACTGAGCACCCAGCAACCCGAGCACGGAGCACCCAGGACCCTGAGCACTGAGTACTGAGCACCCAGCACCCTGAGTACTGAGCACAGAGCTCCCCGAGCACTGAGCACCCTGAGTACTGAGCACCCAGCACCCCGATCACTGAGCACCCAGCACCCTGAGTACTGAGCACCCAGCACCCTGAGTACTGAGCACCCAGCACCCTGAGCACTGAGCACCCAGCACCCTGAGCAATGAGCACCCAGCACCCCGAGCACGGAGCACCCAGCACCCCGAGAATGAGCACCCAGCACCCTGAGTACTGAGCACATAGCACCCTGAGTACTGAGCACTAAACACCCAGAGCACGGAGCGCCCAGCACCCCGAGCACGGAGCACCCAGGACCCCGAGCACTGAGTACTGAGCACCCAGCACCCTGAGTACTGAGCACCGAGCTCCCCGAGCACTGAGCACTGAGCACCCTGAGAACTGAGCACACAGCACCCTGAGCACTGAGCACTGAGAACCCTGAGTACTGAGCACCGAGCACCCTGAGTACTGAGCACCCAGCACCCTGAGCACTGAGCACGGAGCACCCCGAGGACTGAGCACCCAGCACCCTGAGTACTGAGCACCCAGCACCCCGAGCACGTAGCACCCAGCACCCTGAGTACTGAGCACCCAACACCCAGAGTACTGAGCACCCAGCACCCCGAGTACTGAGCACCCAGCACCCCGAGCACTGAGCACCCAGCGCCCCGAGCACTGAGCACCCAGCACCCCGAGCACTGAGCACTGAGCACCCTGAGCACTGAGTACTGAGCACTGAGCACCCTGAGTACTGAGCACCCAGCACCCCGAGTACTGAGCACCCAGCACCCCGAGCACTGAGCACCCAGCGCCCCGAGCACTGAGCACCCAGCACCCCGAGCACTGAGCACTGAGCACCCTGAGCACTGAGCAAACAGCACCCCGAGTACTGAGCACTGAGCACCCTGAGTACTGAGCACCAAGCACTCCGAGTACTGAGCACTGAGCACCCTGAGTACTGAGCACCCAGCACCCTGAGCACTTAGCACCCAGCACCCTGAGTAATGACCACTGAGAACCCTGAGTACTGAGCCCCGAGCACCCTGAGTACTGAGCACCCAGCACCCTGATCACTGAGCACGGAGCACCCCGAGGACTGAGCACCCGGCACCCTGAGCACTGAGCACCCAGCACCTTGAGTACTGAGCACCGAGCACCCCGAGCACTGAGCACCCAGCACCCTGAGTACTGAGCACCCAGCACCCTGAGCACAGAGCACCAAGCACCCTGAGCACTGAGCACGCAGCACCCCGAGCACTGAGCACCCAGCACCCTGAGTACTGAGCACAGAGCACCCTGAGCACTGAGCACCCAACACTCTGAGCACTGAGCACCCAGCACGCTGAGTACTGAGCACTGAGCACACAGCACCCTGAGTACTGAGCATCCAGCTCCTCGAGCACTGAGCACGCAGCGCCCCGAGCACTGAGCACCCAGCACCCCGAGCACTGAGCACTGAGCACACTGAGCACTGAGCACCCAGCACCCTGAGTACTGAGCACTGAGCACCCTGAGTACTGAGCACCCAGCACCCCGAGTACTGAGC
Organism: Microtus oregoni; assembly: GCF_018167655.1. Classification (NCBI taxonomy): domain Eukaryota; kingdom Metazoa; phylum Chordata; class Mammalia; order Rodentia; family Cricetidae; genus Microtus; species Microtus oregoni. The sequence goes on from NW_024544005.1 coordinate 1,328,239, forward strand.
ACTGAGCACCCTGAGTACTGAGCACCCAGCACCCTGAGCACTGAGAACCCTGAGTACTGAGCACCGAGCACCCTGAGTACTGAGCACCCAGCACTCTGAGCACTGAGCACGGAGCACCCCGAGGACTGAGCACCCAGCACCCTGAGCACTGAGCACCCAGCACCTTGAGTACTGAGCACCGAGCACCCCGAGCACTGAGCACCCAGCACCCTGAATACTGAGCACCCAGCACCCTGAGCACTGAGCACCCAGCACCCCGAGCACTGAGCACCCAGCACCCCGAGCACTGAGCACCCAGCACCCTGAGTACTGAGCACCCAACACCCAGAGTCCTGAGCACCCAGCACCCTGAGCACTGAGCACCCAGCACCCTGAGTACTGAGCACCCAGGACCCTGAGTACTGAGCACCCAGCACCCTGAGCACTGAGCACTGAGCACCCAACAAACTGAGCACTGAGCACTGAGCACCCAGCACCCCGAGCACTGAGCACCCAGCACCCCGAGCACTGAGCAACCAGCACCCTGAGCACTGAGCACCCAGCACCCTGAGCACTGAGCACCCAGCCCCCTGAGTACTGAGCACCCAGCACCATGAGAACTGAGCACCCAGCACCCTGAGCACTGAGCACCCAGCCCCCTGAGCACTGAGCACCCAGCCCCCTGAGTACTGAGCACCCAGCACCATGAGAACTGAGCACTCAGCACCCTGAGTACTGAGCACCGAGCACCCCGAGCACTGAGCACCCAGCACCCTGAGCAATGAGCACCCTGAGGACTGAGTACCCAGCACCCTGAGCACTGAGCACCCAGCACCCTGAGTACTGAGCACCGATCACCCTGAGCACTGAGCACCCAGGACCCCGAGCACTGAGCACCCAGCACCCTGAGTACAGAGCACCCAGCTCCCTGAGTACTGAGCACCCAGCACAGCGAGCACTGAGCAGCCAGCACCCTCAGTACTGAGCACCCTGAGTACGGAGCACCGATCACCCTGAGCACTGAGCACCCAGCACCCTGAGTACTGAGCACCCAGCACCCTGAGCACTGAGCACCAAGCACCCTGAGCACTGAGCAAACAGCACCCTGAGTACTGAGTACCCAGCACCCTGAGTACTGAGTACCCAGCACCCTGAGCACTGAGCACCCAGCACCCTGAGTACTGAGCACCGAGCACCCTGAGTACTGAGCTCCCAGCACCCTTAGTACTGAGCACCCAGCACCCTGAGCACTGAGCACCCAGCACCCTGAGTACTGAGCACCCAGCACCACCCTCAGCACTGAGCACCCAGCAACCCGAGCACTGAGCACACAGCACCCTGAGCACTGAGCACCCAGCTCCCTGAATACTGAGAACCGAGCACCCTGAGTACTGAGCACCCAGCACCCTGAGTACTGAGCCCCCAGCGCCCTGAGTACTGAGCACCCAGCACCCCGAGCAGTGAGCACCCAGCACCCCGAGAATGAGCACCCAGCACCCTGAATACTGAGAACCGAGCACCCTGAGTACTGAGCACCCAGCACCCTGAGTACTGAGCCCCCAGCACCCTGAGTACTGAGCACCAAGCACCCCGAGCACTGAGCACCCAGCACCCCGAGAATGAGCACCCAGCACCCTGAGTACTGAGCACCCAGCACCCTGAGTACTGAGCACTAAGCACCCAGAGCACTGAGCACCCAGCACCCCGAGCACGGAACACCCAGGACCCCAAGCACTGAGTACTGAGCACGCAGCACCCTGAGTACTGAGCACAGAGCTCCCCGAGCACTGAGCACCCTGAGTACTGAGCACCCAGCACCCCGATCACTGAGCACCCAGCACCCTGAGTACTGAGCACCCAGCACCCTGAGTACTGAGCACCCAGCACCCTGAGCACTCAGCACCCAGCACCCTGAGCAATGAGCACCCAGCACCCCGAGCACGGAGCACCCAGCACCCTGTGTACTGAGCACCCAACACCCAGAGTACTGAGCACCCAGCAGCCTGAGTACTGAGCACCCAGCACCCTGAGTACTGAGCACCCAGCACCCCGAGCACTGAGCACCCAGCACCCCGAGAATGAGCACCCAGCACCCTGAGTACTGAGCACCCAGCACCCTGGGTACTGAGCACTAAGCACCCAGAGCACTGAGCACCCAGCAACCCGAGCACGGAGCACCCAGGACCCTGAGCACTGAGTACTGAGCACCCAGCACCCTGAGTACTGAGCACAGAGCTCCCCGAGCACTGAGCACCCTGAGTACTGAGCACCCAGCACCCCGATCACTGAGCACCCAGCACCCTGAGTACTGAGCACCCAGCACCCTGAGTACTGAGCACCCAGCACCCTGAGCACTGAGCACCCAGCACCCTGAGCAATGAGCACCCAGCACCCCGAGCACGGAGCACCCAGCACCCCGAGAATGAGCACCCAGCACCCTGAGTACTGAGCACATAGCACCCTGAGTACTGAGCACTAAACACCCAGAGCACGGAGCGCCCAGCACCCCGAGCACGGAGCACCCAGGACCCCGAGCACTGAGTACTGAGCACCCAGCACCCTGAGTACTGAGCACCGAGCTCCCCGAGCACTGAGCACCCTGAGTACTGAGCACCCAGCACCCCGATCACTGAGCACCCAGCGCCCCGAGCACTGAGCACCCAGCACTCCGAGCACTGAGCACTGAGCACCCTGAGCACTGAGCAAAGAGCACCCCGAGTACTGAGCACTGAGCACCCTGAGTACTGAGCACCAAGCACTCCGAGTACTGAGCACTGAGCACCCTGTGTACTGAGCACCCAGCACCCTGAGCACTGAGCACCCAGCACCCTGAGTAATGAGCACTGAGAACCCTGAGTACTGAGCACCGAGCACCCTGAGTACTGAGCACCCTGCACCCTGATCACTGAGCATGGGGCACCCTGAGGACTGAGCACCCGGCACCCTGAGCACTGAGCACCCAGCACCTTGAGTACTGAGCACCGAGCACCCCGAGCACTGAGCACCCAGCACCCTGAGTACTGAGCACCCAGCACCCTGAGCACAGAGCACCCAGCACCCTGAGCACTGAGCACGCAGCACCCCGAGCACTGAGCACCCAGCACCCTGAGTACTGAGCACAGAGCACCCTGAGCACTGAGCACCCAACACTCTGAGCACTGAGCACCCAGCACGCTGAGTACTGAGCACTGAGCACACAGAACCCTGAGTACTGAGCAACCAGCACCTCGAGCACTGAGCACCCAGCGCCCCGAGCACTGAGCACCCAGCACCCCGAGCACTGAGCACTGAGCACACTGAGCACTGAGCACCCAGCACCCTGAGTACTGAGCACTGAGCACCCTGAGTACTGAGCACCCAGCACCCCGAGTACTGAGCACTGAGCACCCTGAGTACTGAGCACCCAGCACCCTGAGCACTGAGAACCCTGAGTACTGAGCACCGAGCACCCTGTGTACTGAGCACCCAGCAATCTGAGCACTGAGCACGGAGCACCCCGAGGACTGAGCACCCAGCACCCTGAGCACTGAGCACCCAGCACATTGAGTACTGAGCACCGAGCACCCCGAGCACTGAGCACCCAGCACCATGAATACTGAGCACACAGCACCCTGAGCACTGAGCACCCAGCATCCCGAGCACTGAGCACCCAGCACCCTGAGTACTGAGCACCCAACACCCAGAGTCCTGAGCACCAAGCACCCAGAGTACTGAGCACCCAGCACCCTGAGTACTGAGCACCCAACACCCAGAGTCCTGAGCACCCAGCACCCCGAGCACTGAGCACCCAGCACCCTGAGTACTGAGCACCCAACACCCAGAGTACTGAGCACTCAGCACCTTGAGCACTGAGCACCCAGCACCCTGAGTACTGAGCACCCAGCACCCTGAGTACTGAGCACCCAGCACCCTGAGCACTGAGCACTGAGCACCCAACACCCTGAGCACTGAGCACTGAGCACCCAGCACCCCGAGCACTGAGCACCCAGCACCCCGAGCACTGAGCACCTAGCACACTGAGCACTGAGCACCCAGCTCCCTGAGCACTGAGCACCCAGCCCCCTGAGTACTGAGCACCCAGCACCATGAGTACTGAGCACCCAGCACCCTGAGTACTGAGCACTCAGCACCCTGAGTACTGAGCACCGAGCACCCCGAGCACTGAGCACGCAGCACCCTGAGCACTGAGCACCCTGAGGACAGAGCACCCAGCACCCTGAGCACTGAGCACCCAGCACCCTGAGTACTGAGCACCGATCACCCTGAGCACTGAGCACCCAGGACCCCGAGCACTGAGCACCCAGCACCCTGAGTACAGAGCATCCAGCACCCCGAGTACTGAGCACCCAGCACCCCGAGCACTGAGCACCCAGCACCCTGAGTACTGAGCATCCTGAGTACTGAGCACCGATCACCCTGAGCACTGAGCACCCAGCACCCTGAGTACTGAGCACCCAGCACCCTGAGCACTGAGCACCCAGCACCCTGAGCACTGAGCACCCAGCACAGTGAGTACTGAGCACCCAGCACCCTGAGTACTGAGTACCCAGCACCCTGAGCACTGAGCACTCAGCACCCTGAGTACTGAGCACCGAGCACCCTGAGTACTGAGCACCCAGGACCCTTAGTACTGAGCACCCAGCACCCTGAGCACTGAGCACCCAGCACCCTGAGTACTGAGCACCCAGCAGCACCCTCAGCACTGAGCACCCAGCACCCCGAGCACTGAGCACCCAGCACCCAGAGCACTGAGCACCCAGCACCCCGAGTACTGCGCACCCAGCACCCCGAGTACTGAGCACCGAGCACCCAGAGCACTGAACACCCAGCACCCTGAGTACTGAGCACCCAGCACCCTGAGTACTGAGCACTGAGCAACCCGAGTACTGAGCACCCAGCACCCTGAGCACTGAGCACCCAGCACCCTGAGTACTGAGCCCCCAGCACCCTGAGTACTGAGCCCCCAGCACCCTGAGTACTGAGCACCCAGCACCCCGAGCACTGAGCACTCAGCACCCCGAGAATGAGCACCCAACACCCTGAGTACTGAGAACCGAGCACCCTGAGTACTGAGCACCCAGAACCCTGAGTACTGAGCCCCCAGCACCCTGAGTACTGAGCACCCAGCACCCCGAGCACTGAGCACCCAGCACCCCGAGAATGAGCACCCAGCACCCTGAGTACTGAGCACCCAGCACCCTGAGTACTGAGCACTAAGCACCCAGAGCACTGAGCACCCAGCACCCCGAGCACGGAGCACCCAGGACCCCGAGCACTGAGTACTGAGCACAGAGCACCCTGAGTACTGAGCACCCAGCACCCCGATCACTGAGCACCCAGCACCCTGAGCACTGAGCACCCAGCACCCTGAGTACTGAGCACCCAGCACCCTGAGCACTGAGCACCAAGCACCCTGAGCACTGAGCAAACAGCACCCTGAGTACTGAGTACCCAGCACCCTGAGTACTGAGTACCCAGCACCCTGAGCACTGAGCACCCAGCACCCTGAGTACTGAGCACCGAGCACCCTGAGTACTGAGCTCCCAGCACCCTTAGTACTGAGCACCCAGCACCCTGAGCACTGAGCACCCAGCACCCTGAGTACTGAGCACCCAGCACCACCCTCAGCACTGAGCACCCAGCAACCCGAGCACTGAGCACACAGCACCCTGAGCACTGAGCACCCAGCACCCTGAATTCTGAGAACCGAGCACCCTGAGTACTGAGCACCCAGCACCCTGAGTACTGAGCCCCCAGCGCCCTGAGTACTGAGCACCCAGCACCCCGAGCACTGAGCACCCAGCACCCCGAGAATGAGCACCCAGCACCCTGAATACTGAGAACCGAGCACCCTGAGTACTGAGCACCCAGCACCCTGAGTACTGAGCCCCCAGCACCCTGAGTACTGAGCACCAAGCACCCCGAGCACTGAGCACCCAGCACCCCGAGAATGAGCACCCAGCACCCTGAGTACTGAGCACCCAGCACCCTGAGTACTGAGCACTAAGCACCCAGAGCACTGAGCACCCAGCACCCCGAGCACGGAACACCCAGGACCCCAAGCACTGAGTACTGAGCACCCAGCACCCTGAGTACTGAGCACAGAGCTCCCCGAGCACTGAGCACCCTGAGTACTGAGCACCCAGCACCCCGATCACTGAGCACCCAGCACCCTGAGTACTGAGCACCCAGCACCCTGAGTACTGAGCACCCAGCACCCTGAGCACTCAGCACCCAGCACCCTGAGCAATGAGCACCCAGCACCCCGAGCACGGAGCACCCAGCACCCTGTGTACTGAGCACCCAACACCCAGAGTACTGAGCACCCAGCAGCCTGAGTACTGAGCACCCAGCACCCTGAGTACTGAGCACCCAGCACCCCGAGCACTGAGCACCCAGCACCCCGAGAATGAGCACCCAGCACCCTGAGTACTGAGCACCCAGCACCCTGGGTACTGAGCACTAAGCACCCAGAGCACTGAGCACCCAGCAACCCGAGCACGGAGCACCCAGGACCCTGAGCACTGAGTACTGAGCACCCAGCACCCTGAGTACTGAGCACAGAGCTCCCCGAGCACTGAGCACCCTGAGTACTGAGCACCCAGCACCCCGATCACTGAGCACCCAGCACCCTGAGTACTGAGCACACAGCACCCTGAGTACTGAGCACCCAGCACCCTGAGCACTGAGCACCCAGCACCCTGAGCAATGAGCACCCAGCACCCCGAGCACGGAGCACCCAGCACCCCGAGAATGAGCACCCAGCACCCTGAGTACTGAGCACATAGCACCCTGAGTACTGAGCACTAAACACCCAGAGCACTGAGCGCCCAGCACCCCGAGCACGGAGCACCCAGGACCCCGAGCACTGAGTACTGAGCACCCAGCACCCTGAGTACTGAGCACCGAGCTCCCCGAGCACTGAGCACCCTGAGTACTGAGCACCCAGCACCCCGATCACTGAGCACCCAGCGCCCCGAGCACTGAGCACCCAGCACTCCGAGCACTGAGCACTGAGCACCCTGAGCACTGAGCAAAGAGCACCCCGAGTACTGAGCACTGAGCACCCTGAGTACTGAGCACCAAGCACTCCGAGTACTGAGCACTGAGCACCCTGAGTACTGAGCACCCAGCACCCTGAGCACTGAGCACCCAGCACCCTGAGTAATGAGCACTGAGAACCCTGAGTACTGAGCACCGAGCACCCTGAGTACTGAGCACCCTGCACCCTGATCACTGAGCACGGGGCACCCTGAGGACTGAGCACCCGGCACCCTGAGCACTGAGCACCCAGCACCTTGAGTACTGAGCACCGAGCACCCCGAGCACTGAGCACCCAGCACCCTGAGTACTGAGCACCCAGCACCCTGAGCACAGAGCACCCAGCACCCTGAGCACTGAGCACGCAGCACCCCGAGCACTGAGCACCCAGCACCCTGAGTACTGAGCACAGAGCACCCTGAGCACTGAGCACCCAACACTCTGAGCACTGAGCACCCAGCACGCTGAGTACTGAGCACTGAGCACACAGAACCCTGAGTACTGAGCAACCAGCACCTCGAGCACTGAGCACCCAGCGCCCCGAGCACTGAGCACCCAGCACCCCGAGCACTGAGCACTGAGCACACTGAGCACTGAGCACCCAGCACCCTGAGTACTGAGCACTGAGCACCCTGAGTACTGAGCACCCAGCACCCCGAGTACTGAGCACTGAGCACCCTGAGTACTGAGCACCCAGCACCCTGAGCACTGAGAACCCTGAGTACTGAGCACCGAGCACCCTGTGTACTGAGCACCCAGCAATCTGAGCACTGAGCACGGAGCACCCCGAGGACTGAGCACCCAGCACCCTGAGCACTGAGCACCCAGCACATTGAGTACTGAGCACCGAGCACCCCGAGCACTGAGCACCCAGCACCATGAATACTGAGCACACAGCACCCTGAGCACTGAGCACCCAGCACCCCGAGCACTGAGCACCCAGCACCCTGAGTACTGAGCACCCAACACCCAGAGTCCTGAGCACCAAGCACCCAGAGTACTGAGCACCCAGCACCCTGAGTACTGAGCACCCAACACCCAGAGTCCTGAGCACCCAGCACCCCGAGCACTGAGCACCCAGCACCCTGAGTACTGAGCACCCAACACCCAGAGTACTGAGCACTCAGCACCTTGAGCACTGAGCACCCAGCACCCTGAGTACTGAGCACCCAGCACCCTGAGTACTGAGCACCCAGCACCCTGAGCACTGAGCACTGAGCACCCAACACCCTGAGCACTGAGCACTGAGCACCCAGCACCCCGAGCACTGAGCACCCAGCACCCCGAGCACTGAGCACCTAGCACACTGAGCACTGAGCACCCAGCTCCCTGAGCACTGAGCACCCAGCCCCCTGAGTACTGAGCACCCAGCACCATGAGTACTGAGCACCCAGCACCCTGAGTACTGAGCACTCAGCACCCTGAGTACTGAGCACCGAGCACCCCGAGCACTGAGCACGCAGCACCCTGAGCACTGAGCACCCTGAGGACAGAGCACCCAGCACCCTGAGCACTGAGCACCCAGCACCCTGAGTACTGAGCACCGATCACCCTGAGCACTGAGCACCCAGGGCCCCGAGCACTGAGCACCCAGCACCCTGAGTACAGAGCATCCAGCACCCCGAGTACTGAGCACCCAGCACCCCGAGCACTGAGCACCCAGCACCCTGAGTACTGAGCATCCTGAGTACTGAGCACCGATCACCCTGAGCACTGAGCACCCAGCACCCTGAGTACTGAGCACCCAGCACCCTGAGCACTGAGCACCCAGCACCCTGAGCACTGAGCACCCAGCACAGTGAGTACTGAGCACCCAGCACCCTGAGTACTGAGTACCCAGCACCCTGAGCACTGAGCACTCAGCACCCTGAGTACTGAGCACCGAGCACCCTGAGTACTGAGCACCCAGGACCCTTAGTACTGAGCACCCAGCACCCTGAGCACTGAGCACCCAGCACCCTGAGTACTGAGCACCCAGCAGCACCCTCAGCACTGAGCACCCAGCACCCCGAGCACTGAGCACCCAGCACCCAGAGCACTGAGCACCCAGCACCCCGAGTACTGCGCACCCAGCACCCCGAGTACTGAGCACCGAGCACCCCGAGCACTGAACACCCAGCACCCTGAGTACTGAGCACCCAGCACCCTGAGTACTGAGCACTGAGCACCCCGAGTACTGAGCACCCAGCACCCTGAGCACTGAGCACCCAGCAACCTGAGTACTGAGAACAGATCACCCTGAGTAATGAGCACCCAGCACCCTGAGTACTGAGCCCCCAGCACCCTGAGTACTGAGCCCCCAGCACCCTGAGTACTGAGCACCCAGCACCCCGAGCACTGAGCACTCAGCACCCCGAGAATGAGCACCCAACACCCTGAGTACTGAGAACCGAGCACCCTGAGTACTGAGCACCCAGAACCCTGAGTACTGAGCCCCCAGCACCCTGAGTACTGAGCACCCAGCACCCCGAGCACTGAGCACCCAGCACCCCGAGAATGAGCACCCAGCACCCTGAGTACTGAGCACCCAGCACCCTGAGTACTGAGCACTAAGCACCCAGAGCACTGAGCACCCAGCACCCCGAGCACGGAGCACCCAGGACCCCGAGCACTGAGTACTGAGCACAGAGCACCCTGAGTACTGAGCACCCAGCACCCCGATCACTGAGCACCCAGCACCCTGAGCACTGAGCACCCAGCACCCTGAGCACTGAGCACCCAGCACCCTGAGTACTGAGCACCCAGCACGCTGAGTACTGAGCACTCAGCACCCCGAGCACTGAGCACCCAGCACCCTGAGTACTGAGCACTGAGCACCCACCACCCCGAGCACTGAGGACCCAGCACCCTGTGTACTGAGCACTGAGCACCCTGAGTACTAAGCACCCAGCTCCCTGAGTACTGAGCACCCAGCACCCCGAGTACTGAGCACTGAGCACCCTGAGAACTGAGCACCCAGCACCCTGAGCACTGAGCACTGAGAACCCTGAGTACTGAGCACCGAGCACCCTGAGTACTGAGCACCCAGCACCCTGAGCACTGAGCACGGAGCACCCCGAGGACTGAGCACCCAGCACCCTGAGCACTGAGCACCCAGCACCTTGAGTACTGAGCACCCAGCACCCTGAGCACTGAGCACACAGCACCCCGAGCACTGAGCACCCAGCACCCCGAGCACTGAGCACCTAGCACCCTGAGCACTGAGCACCCAGCACCCTGAGCACTGAGCACCCAGCCCCCTGAGTACTGAGCACCCAGCACCATGAGTACTGAGCACCCAGCACCCTGAGTACTGAGCTCTCAGCACCCTGAGTACTGAGCACCGAGCACCCCGAGCACTGAGCACCCAGCACCCTGAGCACTGAGCACCCTGAGGACAGAGCACCCAGCATCCTGAGCACTGAGCACCCAGCACCCTGAGTACTGAGCACCGATCACCCTGAGCACTGAGCACCCAGGACCCCGAGCACTGAGCACCCAGCACCCTGAGTACAGAGCATCCAGCACCCCGAGTACTGAGCACCCAGCACCCCGAGCACTGAGCACCCAGCACCCTGAGTACTGAGCATCCTGTGTACTGAGCACCGATCACCCTGAGCACTGAGCACCCAGCACCCTGAGTACTGAGCACCCAGCCCCCTGAGCACTGAGCACCCAGCACCCTGAGCACTGAGCACCCAGCACAGTGAGTACTGAGCACCCAGCACCCTGAGTACTGAGTACCCAGCACCCTGAGCACTGAGCACTCAGCACCCTGAGTACAGAGCACCGAGCACCCTGAGTACTGAGCACCCAGGACCCTTAGTACTGAGCACCCAGCACCCTGAGCACTGAGCACCCAGCACCCTGAGTACTGAGCACCCAGCACCACCCTCAGCACTGAGCACCCAGCACCCCGAGCACTGAGCACCCAGCACCCAGAGCACTGAGCACCCAGCACCCCGAGTACTTCGCACCCAGCACCCCGAGTACTGAGCACCGAGCACCCCGAGCACTGAACACCCAGCACCCTGAGTACTGAGCACCCAGCACCCTGAGTACTGAGCACTGAGCACCCCGAGTACTGAGCACCCAGCACCCCGAGCACTGAGCACCCAGCAACCTGAGTACTGAGAACAGATCAACCTGAGTAATGAGCACCCAGCACCCTGAGTACTGAGCCCCCAGCACCCTGAGTACTGAGCCCCCAGCACCCTGAGTACTGAGCACCCAGCACCCCGAGCACTGAGCACTCAGCACCCCGAGAATGAGCACCCAACACCCTGAGTACTGAGAACCGAGCACCCTGAGAACTGAGCACCCAGAACCCTGAGTACTGAGCCCCCAGCACCCTGAGTACTGAGCACCCAGCACCCCGAGCACTGAGCACCCAGCACCCCGAGAATGAGCACCCAGCACCCTGAGTACTGAGCACCCAGCACCCTGAGTACTGAGCACTAAGCACCCAGAGCACTGAGCACCCAGCACCCCGAGCACGGAGCACCCAGGACCCCGAGCACTGAGTACTGAGCACTGAGCACCCTGAGTACTGAGCACCCAGCACCCCGATCACTGAGCACCCAGCACCCTGAGCACTGAGCACCCAGCACCCTGAGCACTGAGCACCCTGCACCCTGAGTACTGAGCACCCAGCACGCTGAGTACTGAGCACTCAGCACCCCGAGCACTGAGCACCCAGCACCCTGAGTACTGAGCACTGAGCACCCACCACCCCGAGCACTGAGGACCCAGCACCCTGTGTACTGAGCACTGAGCACCCTGAGTACTAAGCACCCAGCTCCCTGAGTACTGAGCACCCAGCACCCCGAGTACTGAGCACTGAGCACCCTGAGAACTGAGCACCCAGCACCCTGAGCACTGAGCACTGAGAACCCTGAGTACTGAGCACCGAGCACCCTGAGTACTGAGCACCCAGCACCCTGAGCACTGAGCACGGAGCACCCCGAGGACTGAGCACCCAGCACCCTGAGCACTGAGCACCCAGCACCTTGAGTACTGAGCACCCAGCACCCTGAGCACTGAGCACACAGCACCCCGAGCACTGAGCACCCATCACCCCGAGCACTGAGCACCCAGCACCCTGAGTACTGAGCACCCAACACCCAGAGTACTGAGCACCCAGTACCCTGAGCACTCAGCACCCAGCACGCTGAGTACTGAGCACCCAGCACCCTGAGTACTGAGCACCCAGCACCCTGAGCACTGAGCACTGAGCACCCAACAACCTGAGCACTGAGCACTGAGCACCCATCACCCCGAGCACTGAGCACCCAGCACCCCGAGCACTGAGCACCCAGAACTCTGAGCACTGAGCACCCAGAACCCTGAGCACTGAGCAGCCAGCCCCCTGAGTACTGAGCACCCAGCACCATGAGTACTGAGCACCCAGCATCCTGAGTACTGAGCACTCAGCACCCTGAGTACTGAGCACCGAGCACCCCGAGCACTGAGCACCCAGCACTCTGAGCACTGAGCACCCTGAGGACTGCGCACCCAGCACCCTGAGCACTGAGCATCCAGCACCCTGAGACTGAGCACCCAGGACCCCGAGCACTGAGCACCCAGCAACCTGAGTACAGAGCACCCAGCACCCCGAGTACTGAGCACCCAGCACCACCCTGAGCACTGAGCACCCTGAGTACTGAGCACCGAACACCCTGAGCACTGAGCACCCAGCACCCTGAGCACTGAGCACCCAGCACCCTGAGTACTGAGCACCCAGCACCACCCTCAGCACTGAGCACCCAGCACCCTGAGCACTGAGCACCCAGCACCCCGAGTACTGAGCACCCAGCACCCCGAGTACTGAGCACCGAGCACCCCGAGCACTGAAAACCCAGCACCCTGAGTACTGAGCACCCAGCACCCTGAGCACTGAGCACTGAGCACCCCGAGTACTGAGCACCCAGCACCCCGAGCACTGAGCACCCTGCAACCTGAGTACTGAGAACAGATCACCCTGAGTACTGAGCACCCAGCACCCTGAGTACTGAGCCACCAGCACCCTGAGTACTGAGCACCCAGCACCCCGAGCACTGAGCACCCAGCACCCCGAGAATGAGCACCCAGCACCCTCAGTACTGAGAACCGAGCACCCTGAGTACTGAGCACCCAGAACCCTGAGTACTGAGTCCCCAGCACCCTGAGTACTGAGCACCCAGCACCCCGAGCACTGAGCACCCAGCACCCCGAGAATGAGCACGCAGCACCCTGAGTACTGAGCACCCAGCACCCTGAGTACTGAGCACTAAACACCCAGAACACTGAGCGACCAGCACCCCGAGCACGGAGCACCCAGGACCCCGAGCACTGAGTACTGAGCACCCAGCAACCTGAGTACTGAGCACCGAGCTCCCCGAGCACTGAGCACCCTGAGTACTGAGCACCCAGCACCCCGATCACTGAGCACCCAGCGCCCCGAGCACTAAGCACCCAGCACCCCGAGCACTGAGCACTGAGCAACCCTGAGTACTGAGCACCAAGCACTCCGAGTACTGAGCACTGAGCACCCTGAGTACTGAGCACCCAGCACCCTGAGCACTGAGCACCCAGCACCCTGAGTAATGAGCACTGAGAACCCTGAGTACTGAGCACCGAGCACCCTGAGTACTGAGCACCCAGCACCCTGATCACTGAGCACGGAGCACCCCGAGGACTGAGCACCCGGCACCCTGAGCACTGAGCACCCAGCACCTTGAGTACTGAGCACCGATCACCCCGAGCACTGAGCACCCAGCACCCTGAGTACTGAGCACCCAGCACCCTGAGCACAGAGCACCCAGCACCCTGAGCACTGAGCACGCAGCACCCCGAGCACTGAGCACCCAGCACCCTGAGTACTGAGCACAGAGCACCCTGAGCACTGAGCACCCAACACTCTGAGCAGTGAGCACCCAGCACGCTGAGTACTGAGCACTGAGCACACAGCACCCTGAGTACTGAGCAACCAGCACCTCGAGCACAGAGCACCCAGCGCCCCGAGCACTGAGCATCCAGCACCCCGAGCACTGAGCACTGAGCACACTGAGCACTGAGCACCCAGCACCCTGAGTACTGAGCACTGAGCACCCTGAGTACTGAGCACCCAGCACCCCGAGTACTGAGCACTGAGCACCCTGAGTACTGAGCACCCAGCACCCTGAGCACTGAGAACCCTGAGTACTGAGCACCGAGCACCCTGAGTACTGAGCACCCAGCACTCTGAGCACTGAGCACGGAGCACCCCGAGGACTGAGCGCCCAGCACCCTGAGCACTGAGCACCCAGCACCTTGAGTACTGAGCACCGAGCACCCCGAGCACTGAGCACCCAGCACCCTGAATACTGAGCACCCAGCACCCTGAGTACTGAGCACCCAGCACCCCGAGCACTGAGCACCCAGCACCCCGAGCACTGAGCACCCAGCACCCTGAGTACTGAGCACCCAACACCCAGAGTCCTGAGCACCCAGCACCCTGAGCACTGAGCACCCAGCACCCTGAGTACTGAGCACCCAGGACCCTGAGTACTGAGCACCCAGCACCCTGAGCACTGAGCACTGAGCACCCAACAAACTGAGCACTGAGCACTGAGCACCCAGCACCCCGAGAATGAGCACGAAGCACCCTGAGTACTGAGCACCCAGCACCCTGAGTACTGAGCACTAAACACCCAGAACACTGAGCGCCCAGCACCCCGAGCACGGAGCACCCAGGACCCCGAGCACTGAGTACTGAGCACCCAGCAACCTGAGTACTGAGCACCGAGCTCCCCGAGCACTGAGCACCCTGAGTACTGAGCACCCAGCACCCCGATCACTGAGCACCCAGCGCCCCGAGCACTGAGCACCCAGCACCCCGAGCACTGAGCACTGAGCAACCCTGAGTACTGAGCACCAAGCACTCCGAGTACTGAGCACCGAGCACCCTGAGTACTGAGCACCCAGCACCCTGAGCACTGAGCACCCAGCACCCTGAGTAATGAGCACTGAGAACCCTGAGTACTGAGCACCGAGCACCCTGAGTACTGAGCACCCAGCACCCTGATCACTGAGCACGGAGCACCCCGAGGACTGAGCACCCGGCACCCTGAGCACTGAGCACCCAGCACCTTGAGTACTGAGCACCGAGCACCCCGAGCACTGAGCACCCAGCACCCTGAGTACTGAGCACCCAGCACCCTGAGCACAGAGCACCCAGCACCCTGAGCACTGAGCACGCAGCACCCCGAGCACTGAGCACCCAGCACCCTGAGTACTGAGCACAGAGCACCCTGAGCACTGAGCACCCAGCACCCTGAGTACTGAGCACTGAGCACCCTGAGTACTGAGCACCCGCACCCCGAGTACTGAGCACTGAGCACCCTGAGTACTGAGCACCCAGCACCCTGAGCACTGAGAACCCTGAGTACTGAGCACCGAGCACCCTGAGTACTGAGCACCCAGCACTCTGAGCACTGAGCACGGAGCACCCCGAGGACTGAGCGCCCAGCACCCTGAGCACTGAGCACCCAGCACCTTGAGTACTGAGCACCGAGCACCCCGAGCACTGAGCACCCAGCACCCTGAATACTGAGCACCCAGCACCCTGAGTACTGAGCACCCAGCACCCCGAGCACTGAGCACCCAGCACCCCGAGCACTGAGCACCCAGCACCCTGAGTACTGAGCACCCAACATCCAGAGTCCTGAGCACCCAGCACCCTGAGCACTGAGCACCCAGCACCCTGAGTACTGAGCACCCAGGACCCTGAGTACTGAGCACCCAGCACCCTGAGCACTGAGCACTGAGCACCCAACAATCTGAGCACTGAGCACTGAGCACCCAGCACCCCGAGCACTGAGCACCTAGCACCCCGAGCACTGAGCACCCAGCACCCTGAGCACTGAGCATCCAGCACCCTGAGCACTGAGCACCCAGCCCCCTGAGTACTGAGCACCCAGCACCATGAGAACTGAGCACAAAGCAACCTGAGTACTGAGCACTCAGCACCCTGAGTACTGAGCACCGAGCACGCCGAGCACTGAGCACCCAGCACCCTGAGCACTGAGCACCCAGCTCCCCGAGTACTGAGCACCCAGCACAGCGAGCACTGAGCAGCCAGCACCCTGAGTACTGAGCACCCTGAGTACGGAGCACCGATCACCCTGAGCACTGAGCACCCAGCACCCTGAGTACTGAGCACCCAGCACCCTGAGCACTGAGCACCAAGCACCCTGAGCACTGAGCAAACAGCACCCTGAGTACTGAGTACCCAGCACCCTGAGTACTGAGTACCCAGCACCCTGAGCACTGAGCACCCAGCACCCTGAGTACTGAGCACCGAGCACCCTGAGTACTGAGCACCCAGCAACCTTAGTACTGAGCACCCAGCACCCTGAGCACTGAGCACCCAGCACCCTGAGTACTGAGCACCCAGCACCACCCTCAGCACTTAGCACCCAGCACCCCGAGCACTGAGCACCCAGCACCTTGAGCACTGAGCAGCCAGCACCCCGAGTACTGAGTACCCAGCACCCCGAGTACAGAGCACCAAGCACCCCGAGCACTGAGCACCCAGCACCCTGAGTACTGAGCACCCAGCACCCTGAGTACTGAGCACTGAGCACCCCGAGTACTGAGCACCCATCACCCCGAGCACTGAGCACCCAGCAACCTGAGTACTGAGAACAGATCACCCTGAGTACTGAGCACCCAGCACCCTGAGTACTGAGCCCCCAGCACCCTGAGTACTGAGCACCCAGCACCCTGAGCACTGAGCACCCAGCACCCCGAGAATGAGCACCCAGCACCCTGAATACTGAGAACCGTGCACCCTGAGTACTGAGCACCCAGCACCCTGAGTACTGAGCCCCCAGCACCCTGAGTACTGAGCACCAAGCACACCGAGCACTGAGCACCCAGCACCCCGAGAATGAGCACCCAGCACCCTGAGTACTGAGCACCCAGCACCCTGAGTACTGAGCACTAAGCACCCAGAGCACTGAGCACCCAGCACCCTGAGCACGGAGCACCCAGGACCCCGAGCACTGAGTACTGAGCACCCAGCACCCTGAGTACTGAGCACAGAGCTCCCCGAGCACTGAGCAACCTGAGTACTGAGCACCCAGCACCCCGATCACTGAGCACCCAGCACCCCGTGTACTGAGCACCCAACACCCAGAGTACTGAGCACCCAGCACCCTGAGCACTGAGCACCCAGCACCCTGAGTACTGAGCACCCAGCACCCTGAGTACTGAACAACCAGCACCCTGAGCACTGAGCACTGAGCACCCAGCACCCTGAGTACTGAGCACTAAGCACCCAGAGCACTGAGCACCCAGCGCCCCGAGCACTGAGCACCCAGCACCCCGAGCACTGAGCACTGAGCACCCTGAGCACTGAGCACCAAGCACTCCGAGTACTGAGCACTGAGCACCCTGAGTACTGAGCACCCAGCACCCTGAGCACTGAGCACCCAGCACCCTGAGCACTGAGCACCCAGCACCCCGAGTACTGAGCACGCAGAACTCCGAGCACTGAGCACCCAGCTCCCCGAGCACTGAGCACCCAGAGCACTGAGCACCCAGCACCCCGAGCACGGAGCACCCAGGACCCCGAGCACTGAGTACTGAGCACCCAGCACCCTGAGTACTGAGCACAGAGCTCCCCGAGCACTGAGCACCCTGAGTACTGAGCACCCAGCACCCCGATCACTGAGCACCCAGCACCCTGAGTACTGAGCACCCAGCACCCTTAGTACTGAGCACACAGCACCCTGAGCACTGAGCACCCAGCACCCTGAGCAATGAGCACCCAGCACCCCGAGCACGGAGCACCCAGCACCCTGTGTACTGAGCACCCAACACCCAGAGTACTGAGCACCCAGCACCCTGAGTACTGAGCACCCAGCACCCTGAGTACTGAACACCCAGGACCCTGAGCACTGAGCACTGAGCACCCTGAGCACTGAGTACTGAGCACTGAGCACCCTGAGCACTGAGCACCCAGCACCCCGAGTACTGAGCACCCAGCACCCCGAGCACTGAGCACCCAGCGCCCCGAGCACTGAGCACCCAGCACCCAGAGCACTGAGCACCCAGCACCCCGAGCACTGAGCACCCAGCGCCCCGAGCACTGAGCACCCAGCACCACGAGCACTGAGCACTGAGCACCCTGAGCACTGAGCACCCAGCACCCCGAGTACTGAGCACTGAGCACCCTGAGTACTGAGCACCAAGCACTCCGAGTACTGAGCACTGAGCACCCTGAGTACTGAGCACCCAGCACCCTGTGCACTGAGCACCCAGCACCCTGAGCACTGAGCACCCAGCACCCCGAGTACTGAGCACGCAGAACTCCGAGCACTGAGCACCCAGCTCCCCGAGCACTGAGCACTGAGCACCCTGAGTACTGAGCACCCAGGACCCTTAGTACTGAGCACCCAGCACCCTGAGCACTGAGCACCCAGCACCCTGAGTACTGAGCACCCAGCACCACCCTCAGCACTGAGCACCCAGCACCCCGAGCACTGAGCACCCAGCACCCAGAGCACTGAGCACCCAGCACCCCGAGTACTGCGCACCCAGCACCCCGAGTACTGAGCACCGAGCACCCCGAGCACTGAACACCCAGCACCCTGAGTACTGAGCACCCAGCACCCTGAGTACTGAGCACTGAGCACCCCGAGTACTGAGCACCCAGCACCCCGAGCACTGAGCACCCAGCAACCTGAGTACTGAGAACAGATCACCCTGAGTAATGAGCACCCAGCACCCTGAGTACTGAGCCCCCAGCACCCTGAGTACTGAGCCCCCAGCACCCTGAGTACTGAGCACCCAGCACCCCGAGCACTGAGCACTCAGCACCCCGAGAATGAGCACCCAACACCCTGAGTACTGAGAACCGAGCACCCTGAGAACTGAGCACCCAGAACCCTGAGTACTGAGCCCCCAGCACCCTGAGTACTGAGCACCCAGCACCCCGAGCACTGAGCACCCAGCACCCCGAGAATGAGCACCCAGCACCCTGAGTACTGAGCACCCAGCACCCTGAGTACTGAGCACTAAGCACCCAGAGCACTGAGCACCCAGCACCCCGAGCACGGAGCACCCAGGACCCCGAGCACTGAGTACTGAGCACCCAGCAACCTGAGTACTGAGCACCGAGCTCCCCGAGCACTGAGCACCCTGAGTACTGAGCACCCAGCACCCCGATCACTGAGCACCCAGCGCCCCGAGCACTGAGCACCCAGCACCCCGAGCACTGAGCACTGAGCAACCCTGAGTACTGAGCACCAAGCACTCCGAGTACTGAGCACTGAGCACCCTGAGTACTGAGCACCCAGCACCCTGAGCACTGAGCACCCAGCACCCTGAGTAATGAGCACTGAGAACCCTGAGTACTGAGCACCGAGCACCCTGAGTACTGAGCACCCAGCACCCTGATCACTGAGCACGGAGCACCCCGAGGACTGAGCACCCGGCACCCTGAGCACTGAGCACCCAGCACCTTGAGTACTGAGCACCGAGCACCCCGAGCACTGAGCACCCAGCACCCTGAGTACTGAGCACCCAGCACCCTGAGCACAGAGCACCCAGCACCCTGAGCACTGAGCACGCAGCACCCCGAGCACTGAGCACCCAGCACCCTGAGTACTGAGCACAGAGCACCCTGAGCACTGAGCACCCAACACTCTGAGCAGTGAGCACCCAGCACGCTGAGTACTGAGCACTGAGCACACAGCACCCTGAGTACTGAGCAACCAGCACCTCGAGCACTGAGCACCCAGCGCCCCGAGCACTGAGCATCCAGCACCCCGAGCACTGAGCACTGAGCACACTGAGCACTGAGCACCCAGCACCCTGAGTACTGAGCACTGAGCACCCTGAGTACTGAGCACCCGCACCCCGAGTACTGAGCACTGAGCACCCTGAGTACTGAGCACCCAGCACCCTGAGCACTGAGAACCCTGAGTACTGAGCACCGAGCACCCTGAGTACTGAGCACCCAGCACTCTGAGCACTGAGCACGGAGCACCCCGAGGACTGAGCGCCCAGCAACCTGAGCACTGAGCACCCAGCACCTTGAGTACTGAGCACCGAGCACCCCGAGCACTGAGCACCCAGCACCCTGAATACTGAGCACCCAGCACCCTGAGTACTGAGCACCCAGCACCCCGAGCACTGAGCACCCAGCACCCCGAGCACTGAGCACCCAGCACCCTGAGTACTGAGCACCCAACACCCAGAGTCCTGAGCACCCAGCACCCTGAGCACTGAGCACCCAGCACCCTGAGTACTGAGCACCCAGGACCCTGAGTACTGAGCACCCAGCACCCTGAGCACTGAGCACTGAGCACCCAACAATCTGAGCACTGAGCACTGAGCACCCAGCACCCCGAGCACTGAGCACCTAGCACCCCGAGCACTGAGCACCCAGCACCCTGAGCACTGAGCATCCAGCACCCTGAGCACTGAGCACCCAGCCCCCTGAGTACTGAGCACCCAGCACCATGAGAACTGAGCACAAAGCAACCTGAGTACTGAGCACTCAGCACCCTGAGTACTGAGCACCGAGCACGCCGAGCACTGAGCACCCAGCACCCTGAGCACTGAGCACCCAGCTCCCCGAGTACTGAGCACCCAGCACAGCGAGCACTGAGCAGCCAGCACCCTGAGTACTGAGCACCCTGAGTACGGAGCACCGATCACCCTGAGCACTGAGCACCCAGCACCCTGAGTACTGAGCACCCAGCACCCTGAGCACTGAGCACCAAGCACCCTGAGCACTGAGCAAACAGCACCCTGAGTACTGAGTACCCAGCACCCTGAGTACTGAGTACCCAGCACCCTGAGCACTGAGCACCCAGCACCCTGAGTACTGAGCACCGAGCACCCTGAGTACTGAGCACCCAGCAACCTTAGTACTGAGCACCCAGCACCCTGAGCACTGAGCACCCAGCACCCTGAGTACTGAGCACCCAGCACCACCCTCAGCACTTAGCACCCAGCACCCCGAGCACTGAGCACCCAGCACCTTGAGCACTGAGCAGCCAGCACCCCGAGTACTGAGTACCCAGCACCCCGAGTACAGAGCACCAAGCACCCCGAGCACTGAGCACCCAGCACCCTGAGTACTGAGCACCCAGCACCCTGAGTACTGAGCACTGAGCACCCCGAGTACTGAGCACCCATCACCCCGAGCACTGAGCACCCAGCAACCTGAGTACTGAGAACAGATCACCCTGAGTACTGAGCACCCAGCACCCTGAGTACTGAGCCCCCAGCACCCTGAGTACTGAGCACCCAGCACCCTGAGCACTGAGCACCCAGCACCCCGAGAATGAGCACCCAGCACCCTGAATACTGAGAACCGTGCACCCTGAGTACTGAGAACCCAGCACCCTGAGTACTGAGCCCCCAGCACCCTGAGTACTGAGCACCAAGCACACCGAGCACTGAGCACCCAGCACCCCGAGAATGAGCACCCAGCACCCTGAGTACTGAGCACCCAGCACCCTGAGTACTGAGCACTAAGCACCCAGAGCACTGAGCACCCAGCACCCTGAGCACGGAGCACCCAGGACCCCGAGCACTGAGTACTGAGCACCCAGCACCCTGAGTACTGAGCACAGAGCTCCCCGAGCACTGAGCAACCTGAGTACTGAGCACCCAGCACCCCGATCACTGAGCACCCAGCACCCCGTGTACTGAGCACCCAACACCCAGAGTACTGAGCACCCAGCACCCTGAGCACTGAGCACCCAGCACCCTGAGTACTGAGCACCCAGCACCCTGAGTACTGAACAACCAGCACCCTGAGCACTGAGCACTGAGCACCCAGCACCCTGAGTACTGAGCACTAAGCACCCAGAGCACTGAGCACCCAGCGCCCCGAGCACTGAGCACCCAGCACCCCGAGCACTGAGCACTGAGCACCCTGAGCACTGAGCACCAAGCACTCCGAGTACTGAGCACTGAGCACCCTGAGTACTGAGCACCCAGCACCCTGAGCACTGAGCACCCAGCACCCTGAGCACTGAGCACCCAGCACCCCGAGTACTGAGCACGCAGAACTCCGAGCACTGAGCACCCAGCTCCCCGAGCACTGAGCACCCAGAGCACTGAGCACCCAGCACCCCGAGCACGGAGCACCCAGGACCCCGAGCACTGAGTACTGAGCACCCAGCACCCTGAGTACTGAGCACAGAGCTCCCCGAGCACTGAGCACCCTGAGTACTGAGCACCCAGCACCCCGATCACTGAGCACCCAGCACCCTGAGTACTGAGCACCCAGCACCCTTAGTACTGAGCACACAGCACCCTGAGCACTGAGCACCCAGCACCCTGAGCAATGAGCACCCAGCACCCCGAGCACGGAGCACCCAGCACCCTGTGTACTGAGCACCCAACACCCAGAGTACTGAGCACCCAGCACCCTGAGTACTGAGCACCCAGCACCCTGAGTACTGAACACCCAGGACCCTGAGCACTGAGCACTGAGCACCCTGAGCACTGAGTACTGAGCACTGAGCACCCTGAGCACTGAGCACCCAGCACCCCGAGTACTGAGCACCCAGCACCCCGAGCACTGAGCACCCAGCGCCCCGAGCACTGAGCACCCAGCACCCAGAGCACTGAGCACCCAGCACCCCGAGCACTGAGCACCCAGCGCCCCGAGCACTGAGCACCCAGCACCACGAGCACTGAGCACTGAGCACCCTGAGCACTGAGCACCCAGCACCCCGAGTACTGAGCACTGAGCACCCTGAGTACTGAGCACCAAGCACTCCGAGTACTGAGCACTGAGCACCCTGAGTACTGAGCACCCAGCACCCTGTGCACTGAGCACCCAGCACCCTGAGCACTGAGCACCCAGCACCCCGAGTACTGAGCACGCAGAACTCCGAGCACTGAGCACCCAGCTCCCCGAGCACTGAGCACTGAGCACCCTGAGTACTGAGCACCCAGGACCCTTAGTACTGAGCACCCAGCACCCTGAGCACTGAGCACCCAGCACCCTGAGTACTGAGCACCCAGCACCACCCTCAGCACTGAGCACCCAGCACCCCGAGCACTGAGCACCCAGCACCCAGAGCACTGAGCACCCAGCACCCCGAGTACTGCGCACCCAGCACCCCGAGTACTGAGCACCGAGCACCCCGAGCACTGAACACCCAGCACCCTGAGTACTGAGCACCCAGCACCCTGAGTACTGAGCACTGAGCACCCCGAGTACTGAGCACCCAGCACCCCGAGCACTGAGCACCCAGCAACCTGAGTACTGAGAACAGATCACCCTGAGTAATGAGCACCCAGCACCCTGAGTACTGAGCCCCCAGCACCCTGAGTACTGAGCCCCCAGCACCCTGAGTACTGAGCACCCAGCACCCCGAGCACTGAGCACTCAGCACCCCGAGAATGAGCACCCAACACCCTGAGTACTGAGAACCGAGCACCCTGAGAACTGAGCACCCAGAACCCTGAGTACTGAGCCCCCAGCACCCTGAGTACTGAGCACACAGCACCCCGAGCACTGAGCACCCAGCACCCCGAGAATGAGCACCCAGCACCCTGAGTACTGAGCACCCAGCACCCTGAGTACTGAGCACTAAGCACCCAGAGCACTGAGCACCCAGCACCCCGAGCACGGAGCACCCAGGACCCCGAGCACTGAGTACTGAGCACTGAGCACCCTGAGTACTGAGCACCCAGCACCCCGATCACTGAGCACCCAGCACCCT
This sequence comes from Microtus oregoni, assembly GCF_018167655.1. Taxonomy (NCBI): domain Eukaryota; kingdom Metazoa; phylum Chordata; class Mammalia; order Rodentia; family Cricetidae; genus Microtus; species Microtus oregoni. The sequence continues at coordinate 1,351,959 of NW_024544005.1, forward strand.
GAGCACTGAGCACCCAGCACCCTGAGCACTGAGCACCCTGCACCCTGAGTACTGAGCACCCAGCACGCTGAGTACTGAGCACTCAGCACCCCGAGCACTGAGCACCCAGCACCCTGAGTTCTGAGCACTGAGCACCCACCACCCCGAGCACTGAGGACCCAGCACCCTGTGTACTGAGCACTGAGCACCCTGAGTACTAAGCACCCAGCTCCCTGAGTACTGAGCACCCAGCACCCCGAGTACTGAGCACTGAGCACCCTGAGAACTGAGCACCCAGCACCCTGAGCACTGAGCACTGAGAACCCTGAGTACTGAGCACCGAGCACCCTGAGTACTGAGCACCCAGCACCCTGAGCACTGAGCACGGAGCACCCCGAGGACTGAGCACCCAGCACCCTGAGCACTGAGCACCCAGCACCTTGAGTACTGAGCACCCAGCACCCTGAGCACTGAGCACACAGCACCCCGAGCACTGAGCACCCATCACCCCGAGCACTGAGCACCCAGCACCCTGAGTACTGAGCACCCAACACCCAGAGTACTGAGCAACCAGTACCCTGAGCACTCAGCACCCAGCACGCTGAGTACTGAGCACCCAGCACCCTGAGTACTGAGCACCCAGCACCCTGAGTACTGAGCACCCAGCACCCTGAGCACTGAGTACCCAGCACCCTGAGCACAGAGCACCCAGCACCCTGAGCACTGAGCACACAGCACCCTGAGCACTGAGCACCCAGCACCCTGAGTACTGAGCACTGAGCACCCAGCACCCCGAGCACTGAGCACCCAGCACCCTGAGTACTGAGCACCGAGCACCCCGAGCACTGAGCACCCAGCACCCTGAGTACTGAGCTCCGAGCACCCCGAGCACTGAGCACCCTGAGCACTGAGCACCGAGCAAACTGAGCACTGAGCACCCAGCACCCTGAGGACTGAGCACCCAGCACCCTGAGCACTGAGCACCCTGAGTACTGAGCACTGAGCACCCTGAGTACTGAGCACTGAGCACCCTGAGTACTGAGCAACCAGCACCCTGAGTACTGAGCACCCAGCACCCTGAGCACTGAGCACCGAGCACCCTGAGCACTGAGCACCCAGCACCCTGAGCACTGAGCACCCAACACCCTGAGTAGTGAGCACCCAACGTACTGAGCACCGAGCACCCCGAGCACTGAGCACCCAGCACCCTGAGTACTGAGCACCCAGCACCCCGAGCACTGAGCACCCAGCACCCTGAGCACTGAGCACCCAGCACCCTGAGCACTGATCACCCAGCACCCTGAGCAGTGAGCACCCAGCACCCTGAGTACTGAGCACCCAGCACCCTGAGTACTGAGCACTCAGCACCCTGAGTACTGAGCACCGAGCACCCCGAGCACTGAGCACCCAGCACCCTGAGTACTGAGCACCCAGCACCCTGAGTACTGAGCACTCAGCACCCTGAGTACTGAGCACCCAGCTCCCTGAGCACTGAGCACCCAGAACCCAAAGCACTGAGCACACAGCACCCTCAGTACTGAGCACCCAGCACCCCGAGCACTGAGCACCCAGCACCCTGAGTACTGAGCACCCTGAGTACTGAGCACCGATCACACTGAGCACTGAGCTCCCAGCACCCTGAGTACTGAGCACCCAGCAACCTGAGGACTGAGCACCCAGCACCCTGAGTACTGAGCACCCAGCACCCTGAGCACTGAGCACCCAGCACCCTGAGTACTGAGCACCCAGCACCCTGAACACTGAGCACCCAGCACCCCGAGATTGAGCACCCAGCACCCCGAGTACTGAGCACCGAGCACCCTGAGCACTGAGTACCCAGCACCCTGAGTACTGAGCACCCAGCACCCTGAGCACTGAGCACCGAGCACCCCGAGTACTGAGCACCCAGCACCCTGAGCACTGAGCACCCAGCACCCTGAGTACTGAGCAGGCAGCACCCTGAGTACTGAACACCCAGCACCCAGAGCACTGACCACTGAGCACCCTGAGCACTGAGCACCCAGCACCCTGAGCACTGAGCACCCAGCACCCTGAGTAGTGAGCACCCAATGTACTGAGCACCGAGAACCCCGAGCACTGAGCACCCAGCACCCCGAGCACTGAGCACCCAGCGCTCCGAGCACCGAGCACCCTGAGCACTGAGCACCCAGCACCCTGACTACTGAGCACCCAGCACCCTGAGCACTGAGCACCCAGCACCCCAAGCACTGAGCACCCAGCACCCTGAGTACTGAGCACCCAGCGCCCCGAGCACTGAGCACCCAGCACCCTGAGCACTGAGCACCCAGCACCCTGAGTACTGAGCACCCAGCACCCTGAGTATTGAACACCCAGCACCCTGAGCACTGAGCACTGAGCACCCTGAGCACTGAGTACTGAGCACTGAGCACCCTGAGCACTGAGCACCCAGCACCCCGAGTACTGAGCACCCAGCACCCCGAGCACTGAGCACCCAGCGCCCCGAGCACTGAGCACCCAGCACCCCGAGCGCTGAGCACTGATCACCCAGCACCCCGAGTACTGAGAAGTGAGCACCCTGAGCACTGAGCACCCAGCACCCTGAGCACTGAGCATCCAGCACCCTGAGTACTGATCACTGAGCACCCAGCACCCCGAGCACTGAGCACCCAGCACCCTGAGTACTGAGCACTGAGCACCCAGCACCCCGAGCACTGAGCACCCAGCACCCTGAGCACTGAGCACCCAGCACCCGAGTACTGAGCACCCAGCACCCTGAGTACTGAGCACCCAGCACCCCGAGTACTGAGCACCCAGCACCCCGAGTACTGAGCACCCAGCACCCTGAGTACTGAGCACCCAGCACCCTGAGCACTGAGCACCCAGCACCCCGAGCACTGAGCACCCAGCACCCTGAGTACTGAGCACCCAGCACCCTGAGCACTGAGCACCCAGCACGCTGAGCACTGAGCACCCAGCACCCTGAGCACTGAGCACCCAGCACCCTTTGTAGTGAGCACCCAACGTACTGAGCACCGAGCACCCCGAGCACTGAGCACCCAGCACCCTGAGTACTGAGCACCGAGCACCCTGAGCACTGAGCACCCAGCACCCTGAGTACTGAGCTCCGAGCACCCCGAGCACTGAGCACCCAGCGCCCCGAGCACCGAGCACCCTGAGCACTGAGCACCCAGCACCCTGAGTACTGAGCACCCTGAACAATGAGCAATGAGCACCCTGAGTACTGAGCACCCAGCACCTTGAGCACTGAGCACTCAGCACCCGGAGTACTGAGCACCCAGCACCCTGAGTACTAAGCACCGAGCACCCTGAGTACTGAGCACCCAGCACCCTGAGCACTGAACACACAGCACCCTGAGTACTGAGCACCTCGAGCACTGAGCACCCATCACCCTGAGTACTGAGCACCGAGCACCCTGAGCACTGATCACCCAGCACCCCGAGCACTGAGCACCCAGCACCCTGAGTACTGAGAACCCAGCACCCTGAGTACTGAGCACCCAGCACCCTGAGCACTGAGTACCCAGCACCCTGAGCACTGAGCACCCAGCACCCTGAGCACTGAGCACACAGCACCCTGAGCACTGAGCACCCAGCACCCTGAGTACTGAGCACTGAGCACCCAGCACCCCGAGCACTGAGCACCCAGCACCCTGAGTACTGAGCACCGAGCACCCCGAACACTGAGCACCCTGAGCACTGAGCACTGAGCACCCTGAGTACTGAGCACTGAGCACCCAGCACCCCGAGCACTGAGCACCCAGCACCCTGAGTACTGAGCTCCGAGCACCCCGAGCACTGAGCACCCTGAGCACTGAGCACCGAGCACCCTGAGCACTGAGCACCCAGAACCCTGAGTACTGAGCACCCAGCACCCAGAGCAATGAGCACCCTGAGTACTGAGCACCCAGCACCCTGAGCACTGAACACACAGCACCCTGAGTACTGAGCACCTCGAGCACTGAGCACCCAGTACCCTGAGTACAGAGCACCGAGCACCCCGAGCACTGAGCACCCAGCGCCGCGAGCACTGAGCACATAGCACCCCGAGCACTGAGCACCCAGCACCCTGAGTACTGAGCACCCAGCACCCTGAGTACTGAGCACCCAGCACCCTGAGCACTGAGTACCCAGCACCCTGAGCAGAGAGCACCCAGCACCCTGAGCACTGAGCACACAGCACCCTGAGCACTGAGCACCCAGCACCCTGAGTACTGAGCACTGAGCACCCAGCATCCCGAGCACTGAGCACCCAGCACCCTGAGTACTGAGCACCGAGCACCCCGAGCACTGAGCACCCAGCACCCTGAGTACTGAGCTCCGAGCACCCCGAGCACTGAGCACCCTGAGCACTGAGCACCGAGCACCCTGAGTACTGAGCACCCAGCACCTTGAGCACTGAGCACCGAGCACCCCGAGCACTGAGCACCCAGCACCCGGAGTACTGAGCACCCAGCACCCTGAGTACTAAGCACCGAGCACCCTGAGTACTGAGCACCCAGCACCCTGAGCACTGAACACACAGCACCCTGAGCACTGAGCACTGAGCACCCTGAGCACTGAGTACTGAGCACTGAGCACCCTGAGCACTGAGCACCCAGCACCCCGAGTACTGAGCACCCAGCACCCCGAGCACTGAGCACCCAGCGCCCCGAGCACTGAGCACCCAGCACCCCGAGCGCTGAGCACTGATCACCCAGCACCCCGAGTACTGAGAAGTGAGCACCCTGAGCACTGAGCACCCAGCACCCTGAGCACTGAGCACCCAGCACCCTGAGCACTGAGCACCCAGCACCCTGAGCACTGAGCACCCAGCACCCTGAGCACTGAGCACTGAGCACCCTGATCACTGAGTACTGAGCACCGAGCACCCCGAGAACTGAGCACCCAGCACCCTGAGTACTGAGCACCCAGCACCCCAAGCACTGAGCACCCTGAGTATTGAGCACCCAGAACCCTGAGTACTGAGCAGCCAGCACCCTGAGTACTGAGCAAACAGCACCCTGAGTACTGAGCACCCAGCACCCCGAGCACTGAGCACCCAGCACCCTGAGGACTGAGCACCCAGCACCATGAGCACTGAGCACACTGAGTACTGAGCACTGAGCACCCTGAGTACTGAGCACTGAGCACCCTGAGTACTGAGCAACCAGCACCCTGAGTACTGAGCACCCAGCACCCTGAGCACTGAGCCCGAGCACCCTGAGCACTGAGCACCCAGCACCCTGATCACTGAGCACCCAGCACCCAGAGTAGTGAGCACCCAACGTACTGAGCACCGAGCACCCCGAGCACTGAGCACCCAGCACCTTGAGTACTGAGCACCCAGCACCCCGAGCACTGAGCACCCAGCACCCTGAGCACTGAGCACCCAGCACCCTGAGCACTGATCACCCAGCACCCTGAGCTCTGAGCACCCAGCACCCTGAGTACTGAGCACCCAGCACCCTGAGTACTGAGCACTCAGCACCCTGAGTACTAAGCACCGAGCACCGCGAGCACTGAGCACCCAGCACCCTGATCACAGAGCACCCTTAGGACTGAGCACCCAGCACCCCAAGCACTGAGAACCCTGAGTATTGAGCACCCAGCACCCTGAGTACTGAGCAGCCAGCACCCTGAGTACTGAGCACCCAGCACCCTGAGTACTGAGCACCCAGCACACTGAGTACTGAGCACCCAACACCCCAAGCACTGAGCACCCTGAGTACTGAGCACCCAGCACCCCAAGCACTGAGCACCCTGAGTATTGAGCACCCAGCACCCTGAGTACTGAGCAGCCAGCACCCTGAGTACTGAGCACCCAGCACCCTGAGTACTGAGCACCCAGCACCCCGAGCACTGAGCACCCAGCACCCTGAGTATTGAGCACCCAGCACCCTGAGCACTGAGCACCGAGCACCCTGAGCACTGAGCACCCAGCACCCTGAGGACTGAGCACCCAGCACCCTGAGCACTGAGCACCCTGAGTACGGAGCACTGAGTACCCTGAGTACTGAGCACTGAGCACCCTGAGTACTGAGCAACCAGCACCCTGAGTACTGAGCACCCAGCACCCTGAGCACTGAGCACCGAGCACCCTGAGCACTGAGCACCCAGCACCCTGAGCACTGAGCACCCAACACCCTGAGTAGTGAGCACCCAACGTACTGAGCACCGAGCACCCCGAGCACTGAGCACCCAGCACCCTGAGTACTGAGCACCCAGCACCCCGAGCACTGAGCACCCAGCACCCTGAGCACTGAGCACCCAGCACCCTGAGCACTGATCACCCAGCACCCTGAGCACTGAGCACCCAGCATCCTGACTACTGAGCACCCAGCACCCTGAGTACTGAGCACTCAGCACCCTGAGTACTGAGCACCGAGCACCCCGAGCACTGAGCACCCAGCACCCTGAGCACTGAGCACCCTGGGGACTGAGCACCCAGCACCCTGAGCACTGAGCACCCAGGTCCCTGAGCACTGAGCACCCAGAACCCAAAGCACTGAGCACCCAGCACCCTCAGTACTGAGCACCCAGCACCCCGAGCACTGAGCACCCAGCACCCCAAGCACTGAGCACCCTGAGTATTGAGCACCCAGCACCCTGAGTACTGAGCAGCCAGCACCCTGAGTACTGAGCACCCAGCACCCTGAGTACTGAGCACCCAGCACACTGAGTACTGAGCACCCAACACCCCAAGCACTGAGCACCCTGAGTACTGAGCACCCAGCACCCCAAGCACTGAGCACCCTGAGTATTGAGCACCCAGCACCCTGAGTACTGAGCAGCCAGCACCCTGAGTACTGAGCACCCAGCACCCTGAGTACTGAGCACCCAGCACCCCGAGCACTGAGCACCCAGCACCCTGAGTATTGAGCACCCAGCACCCTGAGCACTGAGCACCGAGCACCCTGAGCACTGAGCACCCAGCACCCTGAGTACTGAGCACCCAGCACCCTGAGTATTGAGCACCCAGCACCCTGAGCACTGAGCACCGAGCACCCTGAGCACTGAGCACCCAGCACCCTGAGGACTGAGCACCCAGCACCCTGAGCACTGAGCACCGTGAGTACGGAGCACTGAGTACCCTGAGTACTGAGCACTGAGCACCCTGAGTACTGAGCAACCAGCACCCTGAGTACTGAGCACCCAGCACCCTGAGCACTGAGCACCGAGCACCCTGAGCACTGAGCACCCAGCACCCTGAGCACTGAGCACCCAACACCCTGAGTAGTGAGCACCCAACGTACTGAGCACCGAGCACCCCGAGCAGTGAGCACCCAGCACCCTTAGTACTGAGCACCCAGCACCCCGAGCACTGAGCACCCAGCACCCTGAGCACTGAGCACCCAGCACCCTGAGCACTGATCACCCAGCACCCTGAGCACTGAGCACCCAGCACCCTGACTACTGAGCACCCAGCACCCTGAGTACTGAGCACTCAGCACCCTGAGTACTGAGCACCGAGCACCCCGAGCACTGAGCACCCAGCACCCTGAGCACTGAGCACCCTGGGGACTGAGCACCCAGCACCCTGAGCACTGAGCACCCAGGTCCCTGAGCACTGAGCACCCAGAACCCAAAGCACTGAGCACCCAGCACCCTCAGTACTGAGCACCCAGCACCCCGAGCACTGAGCACCCAGCACCCTGAGTACTGAGCACCCTGAGTACTGAGCACCGATCACCCTGAGCACTGAGCTCCCAGCACCCTGAGTACTGAGCACCCAGCACCCTGAGGACTGAGCACCCAGCACCCTGAGTACTGAGCACCCAACACCCTGAGCACTGAGCACCCAGCACCCTGAGTACTGAGCACCCAGCACCCTGAACACTGAGCACCCAGCACCCCGAGAATGAGCACCCAGCACCCCGAGTACTGAGCACCGAGCACCCTGAGCACTGAGTACCCAGCACCCTGAGTACTGAGCACCCAGCACCCTGAGCACTGAGCACCGAGCACCCCGAGTACTGAGCACCCAGCACCCTGACCACTAAGAACCCAGCACCCTGAGTACTGAGCACGCAGCACCCTGAGTACTGAACACCCAGCACCCTGAGCACTGACCACTGAGCACCCTGATCACTGAGTACTGAGCACCGAGCACCCCGAGAACTGAGCACCCAGCACCCGGAGTACTGAGCACCCAGCACCCTGAGTACTGAGCACCCAGCACCCCGAGCACTGAGCACCCAGCACCCTGAGTACTGAGCACTGAGCACCCAGCACCCCGAGCACTGAGCACTCAGCACCCTGAGCACTGAGCACCCAGCACCCGAGTACTGAGCACCCAGCACCCTGAGTACTGAGCACCCAGGACCCTGAGTACTGAGCACCCAGCACCCCGAGTACTGAGCACCCAGCACCCTGAGTACTGAGCACCCAGCACCCTGAGCACTGAGCACCCAGCACCCCGAGCGCTGAGCACCCAGCACCCTGAGTACTGAGCACCCAGCACCCTGAGCACTGAGCACCCAGCACCCTGAGCACTGAGCACCCAGCACCCTGAGCACTGAGCACCCAGCACCCTGAGCACTGAGCACCCAGCACCCTGAGTAGTGAGCACCCAACGTACTGAGCACCAAGCACCCCGAGCACTGAGCACCCAGCACCCTTAGTACTGAGCACCGAGCACCCTGAGCACTGAGCACCCAGCACCCTGAGTACTGAGCTCCGAGCACCCCGAGCACTGAGCACCCAGCGCCCCGAGCACCGAGCACCCTGAGCACTGAGCACCCAGCACCCTGAGTACTGAGCACCCTGCACAATGAGCAATGAGCACCCTGAGTACTGAGCACCCAGCACCTTGAGCCCTGAGCACCCAGCACCCGGAGTACTGAGCACCCAGGACACTGAGTACTAAGCACCGAGCACCCTGAGTACTGAGCACCCAGCACCCTGAGCACTGAACACACAGCACCCTGAGTACTGAGCACCTCGAGCACTGAGCACCCAGCACCCTGACTACTGAGCACCGAGCACCCCGAGCACTGAGCACCCAGCACCGCGAGCACTGAGCACATAGCACCCCGAGCACTGAGCACCCAGCACCCTGAGCACTGAGCACTGAGCACCCACCACCCTGAGCACTGAGCACTGAGTACCAAGCACCCTGAGCACTGAGCACCCAGCACCCTGAGCACTGAGTACCCAGCACCCTGAGCACTGAGCACCCAGCACCCTGAGCACTGAGCACACAGCACCATGAGCACTGAGCACCTAGCACCCTGAGGACTGAGCACTGAGCACCCAGCACCCTGAGCACTGAGCACCCAGCACCCTGAGTACTGAGCACCGAGCACCCCGAGCACTGAGCACCCAGCACCCTGAGTACTGAGCTCCGAGCACCCTGAGCACTAAGCACCCTGAGCACTGAGCACCGAGCACCCTGAGCACTGAGTACCCAGCACCCTGAGCAATGTGCACCCAGCACCCTGAGCACTGAGCACCCAGGACCCTGAGCACTGAGCACCCAGCACCCTGAGTACTGAGCACTGAGCACCCAGCCCTCCGAGCACTGAGCACCCAGCACCCTGAGTACTGAGCACTGAGCACCCAGCACCCCGTGCACTGAGTACCCAGCACCCTGAGCACTGAGCACCCAGCACCCGAGTACTGAGCACACAGCATCCTGAGTACTGAGCACCCAGCACCCTGAGTACTGAGCACCCAGCACTCCGAGTACTGAGCACCCAGCACCCTGAGTACTGAGCACCCAGCACCCTGAGCACTGAGCACCCAGCACCCTGAGCACTGAGCACTGAGCACCCACCACCCTGAGCACTGAGCACTGAGTACCAAGCACCCTGAGCACTGAGCACCCAGCACCCTGAGCACTGAGTACCCAGCACCCTGAGCACTGAGCACCCAGCACCCTGAGCACTGAGCACCCAGCACCCTGAGTACTGAGCACCCAGCACCCTGAGCACTGAGCACCCAGCACCCTGAGCACTGAGCACCCAGCACCCTGAGCACTGAGCACTGAGCACCCTGATCACTGAGTACTGAGCACCGAGCACCCCGAGAACTGTGCACCCAGCACCCTGAGTACTGAGCACCCAGCACCCCAAGCACTGAGCACCCTGAGTATTGAGCACCCAGAACCCTGAGTACTGAGCAGCCAGCACCCTGAGTACTGAGCAAACAGCACCCTGAGTATTGAGCACCCAGCACCCCGAGCACTGAGCACCCAGCACCCTGAGGACTGAGCACCCAGCACCATGAGCACTGAGCACACTGAGTACTGAGCACTGAGCACCCTGAGTACTGAGCACTGAGCACCCTGAGTACTGAGCAACCAGCACCCTGAGTACTGAGCACCCAGCACCCTGAGCACTGAGCACCGAGCACCCTGAGCACTGAGCACCCAGCACCCTGATCACTGAGCACCCAGCACCCAGAGTAGTGAGCAACCAACGTACTGAGCACCGAGCACCCCGAGCACTGAGCACCCAGCACCTTGAGTACTGAGCACCCAGCACCCCGAGCACTGAGCACCCAGCACCCTGAGCACTGAGCACCCAGCACCCTGAGCACTGATCACCCAGCAACCTGAGCTCTGAGCACCCAGCACCCTGAGTACTGAGCACCCAGCACCCTGAGTACTGAGCACTCAGCACCCTGAGTACTAAGCACCGAGCACCGCGAGCACTGAGCACCCAGCACCCTGAGCACTGAGCACCCAGCATCCTGAGCACTGAGCACCCAGCACCCTGAGTACTGAGCACGGATAATCCTGAGCACTGAGCACCCAGAACCCAAAGCACTGAGCACCCAACACCCTCAGTACTGAGCACCCAGCACCCCGAGCACTGAGCACCCAGCACCCTGAGTACTGAGCACCCTGAGTACTGAGCACCGAGCACCCCGAGCACTGAGCACCCAGCACCCTGAGTACAGAGCACTCAGCACCCTGAGTACTGAGAACCCAGCACCCTGAGTACTGAGCACTCAGCACCCTGAGCACTGAGCACCGAGCACCCCGAGTACTGAGCACCCAGCACCCTGAGCACTGAGCACCCAGCACCCTGAGTACTGAGCACCCAGCACCCTGAGTACTGAGCACCCAGCACCCTGAGTACTGAACACCCAGCACCCTGAGCACAGAGCACTGAGCACCCTGATCACTGAGTACTGAGCACCGAGCACCCCGAGAACTGAGCACCCAGCACCCGGAGTACTGAGCACCCAGCACCCTGAGTACTGAGCACCGAGCACCCCGAGCACTGAGCACCCAGCACCCCGAGTACTGAGCACCGAGCACCCTGATCACTGAGGACTGAGCACCGAGCACCCCGAGCACTGAGTACCCAGCACCCTGAGTACTGAGCACTGAGCACCCAGCACACCGAGCACTGAGCACCCAGGACCCTGATTACTGAGCACTGAGCACCCAGCACCCCGGGCACTGAGCACCCAGAACCCTCAGCACTGAGCACCCAGCACCCTGAGTACTGAGCACTGAGCACCCAGCACCCCGGGCACTGAGCACCCAGCACCCTGAGTACTGAGCACTGAGCACCCAGCACCCCGAGCACTGAGCACCCAGCACCCTGAGCACTGAGCACCCAGCACCCGAGTACTGAGCACCCAGCACCCTGAGTACTGAGCACCCAGCACCCTGAGTACTGAGCACCCAGCACCCTGAGAACTGAGCACCCAGCACCCCGAGCACTGAGCACCCAGAACCCTCAGCACTGAGCACCCAGCACCCTGAGTACTGAGCACCCAGCACCCTGAGTACTGAGCACCCAGCACCCTGAGTACTGAGCACCCAGCACCCTGAGTACTGAGCACTGAGCACACAGCACCCTGAGCACTGAGCACCCAGAACCCTCAGCACTGAGCACCCAGTACCCTGAGTACTGAGCACTGAGCACCCAGCACCCGAGTACTGAGCACCCAGCACCCTGAGTACTGAGCACCCAGCACCCTGAGTACTGAGCACCCAGCACCCTGAGTACTGAGCACTGAGCACACAACACCCTGAGCACTGAGCACCCAGAACCCTCAGCACTGAGCACCCAGCACCCTGAGTACTGAGCACTGAGCACCCAGCACCCCGGGCACTGAGCACCCAGCACCCTGAGTACTGAGCACTGAGCACCCAGCACCCCGAGCACTGAGCACCCAGCACCCTGAGCACTGAGCACCCAGCACCCGAGTACTGAGCACCCAGCACCCTGAGTACTGAGCACCCAGCACCCTGAGTATTGAGCACCCAGCACCCTGAGTACTGAGCACCCAGCACCCCGAGCACTGAACACCCAGCACCCTGAGTACTGAGCTCCGAGGACCCCGAGCACTGAGCACCCAGCGCCCCGAGCACCGAACACCCTGAGCACTGAGCACCCAGCACCCTGACTACTGAGCACCCAGCACCCTGAGCAATGAGCAACCTGAGTAATGAGCACCCAGCACCTTGAGCACTGAGCACCGAGCACCCCGAGCACTGAGCACCCAGCACCCTGAGCACTGAACACACAGCACCCTAAATACTGAGCACCTCGAGCACTGAGCACCCAGCACCCTGAGCACTGAGTACCCAGCACCCTTAGCACTGAGCACCCAGCACCCTGAGCACTGAGCACACAGCACCCTGAGCACTGAGCACCCACCACCCTGAGTACTGAGCACTGAGCACCCAGCACCCCGAGCACTGAGCACCCAGCACCCTGAGTACTGAGCACTGAGCACCCAGCACCCCGAACACTGAGCACCCAGCACCCTGAGCACTGAGCACCCAGCACCCGAGTACTGAGCACCCAGCACCCTGAGTACTGAGCACCCAGCACCCTGAGTACTGAGCACAGAGCACCCCGAGTACTGAGCACCCAGCACCCTGAGTACTGAGCACCCAGCATCCTGAGCACTGAGCACCCAGCACCCCGAGCACTGAGCAACCAGCACCCTGAGTACTGAGCACCCAGGGCCCCGAGCACTGAGCACCCAGCACCCTGAGCACTGAGCACCCAGCACCCTGAGTACTGAGCACCCAGCACCCTGAGTACTGAACACCCAGCACCCTGAGCACTGAGCACTGAGCACCCTGAGCACTGAGTACTGAGCACTGAGCACCCTGAGCACTGAGCACCCAGCACCCCGAGTACTGAGCACCCAGCACCCCGAGCACTGAGCACCCAGCGCCCCGAGCACTGAGCACCCAGCACCCCGAGCACTGAGCACTGAGCACCCAGGACCCGGAGTACTGAGCAGTGAGCACCCCGAGCACTGAGCACCCAGCACCCCGATTACTGAGCACTGAGCACCCTGAGTACTGAGCAACCAGCACCCTGAGCACTGAGTACCCAGCACCCTGAGGACTGAGCACCCAGCACCCTGAGCACTGAGCACCCAGCACCCTGAGCACTGAGCACCCAGCACCCTGAGTACTGATCACTGAGCACCCAGCACCCCGAGCACTGAGCACCCAGCACCCTGAGTACTGAGCACTGAGCACCCAGCACCCCGAGCACTGAGCACCCAGCACCCTGAGCACTGAGCACCCAGCACCCGAGAACTGAGCACCCAGCACCCTGCGTACTGAGCACCCAGCACCCTGAGTACTGAGCACCCAGCACCCTGAGTACCAAGCACCCAGCACCCCGAGCACTGAGCACCCAGCACCCCGAGTACTGAGCACCCAGCACCCTGAGTACTGAGCACCCAGCACCCTGAGCACTGAGCACCCAGCACCCCGAGCACTGAGCACCCAGCACCCTGAGTACTGAGCACCCAGCACCCTGAGCACTGAGCACCCAGCACCCTGAGTAGTGAGCCCCCAACATACTGAGCACCGAGCACCCCGAGCACTGAGCACCCAGCACCCTGAGTACTGAGCACCGAGCACCCCGAGCACTGAACACCCAGCACCCTGAGTACTGAGCTCTGAGGACCCCGAGCACTGAGCACCCAGCGCCCCGAGCACCGAGCACCCTGAGCACTGAGCACCCAGCACCCTGACTACTGAGCACCCAGCACCCTGAGCAATGAGCAACCTGAGTACTGAGCACCCAGCACCTTGAGCACTGAGCACCGAGCACCCCGAGCACTGAGCACCCAGCACCCTGAGCACTGAACACACAGCACCCTGAGTACTGAGCACCTCGAGCACTGAGCACCCAGCACCCTGAGCACTGAGTACCCAGCACCATGAGCACTGAGCACCCAGCACCCTGAGCACTGAGCACACAGGCCCCTGAGCACTGAGCACCCAGCAGCCTGAGTACTGAGCACTGAGCACCCAGCACCCCGAGCACTGAGCACCCAGCACCCTGAGTACTGAGCACTGAGCACCCAGCACCCCGAACACTGAGCACCCAGCACCCTGAGCACTGAGCACCCAGCACCCGAATACTGAGCACCCAGCACCCTGAGTACTGAGCACCCAGCACCCTGAGTACTGAGCACCCAGCACACCGAGTACTGAGCACCCAGCACCCTGAGTACTGAGCACCCAGCATCCTGAGCACTGAGCACCCAGCACCCCGAGCACTGAGCACCCAGCACCCTGAGTACTGAGTACCCAGCACCCTGAGCACTGAGCACCCAGCACCCCGAGCACTGAGCACCAAGCACCCTGAGTACTGAGCACCCAGTACCCTGAGCACTGAGCACCCAGCACCCTGAGTAGTGAGCACCCAACGTACTGAGCACCGAGCACCCAGACCACTGAGCACCCAGCACCCTGAGTACTGAGCACCGAGCACCCCGAGCACTGAACACCCAGCACCCTGAGTACTGAGCTCCGAGGACCCCGAGCACTGAGCACCCAGCGCCCCGAGCACCGAGCACCCTGAGCACTGAGCACACAGCACCCTGAGCAATGAGCAACCTGAGTACTGAGCACCCAGCACCCTGAGCACTGAGCACACAGCACCCTGAGCACTGAGCACCCAGCACCCTGAGTACTGAGCACTGAGCACCCAGCACCCCGAGCACTGAGCACCCAGCACCCTGAGTACTGAGCACTGAGCACCCAGCACCCCGAACACTGAGCACCCAGCACCCTGAGCACTGAGCACCCAGTACCCGAGTACTGAGCACCCAGCACCCTGAGTACTGAGCACCCAGCACCCTGAGTACTGAGCACCCAGCAACCCGAGTACTGAGCACCCAGCACCCTGAGTACTGAGCACCCAGCATCCTGAGCACTGAGCACCCAGCACCCCGAGCACTGAGCACCCAGCACCCTGAGTACTGAGCACCCAGCGCCCCGAGCACTGAGCACCCAGCACCCTGAGCACTGAGCACCCAGCACCCTGAGTACTGAGCACCCAGCACCCTGAGTACTGAACACCCAGCACCCTGAGCACTGAGCACTGAGCACCCTGAGCACTGAGTACTGAGCACTGAGCACCCTGAGCACTGAGCACCCAGCACCCCGAGTACTGAGCACCCAGCACCCCGAGCACTGAGCACCCAGCGCCCCGAGCACTGAGCACCCGGCACCCCGAGCACTGAGCACTGAGCACCCAGCACCCCGAGTACTGAGCAGTGAGCACCCTGAGCACTGAGCACCCAGCACCCTGAGTACTGAGCACCGATAATCCTGAGCACTGAGCACCCAGAACCCAAAGCACTGAGCACCCAGCACCCTCAGTACTGAGCACCCAGCACCCCGAGCACTGAGCACCCAGCACCCTGAGTACTGAGCACCCTGAGTACTGAGCACCGAGCACCCCGAGCACTGAGCACCCAGCACCCTGAGTACAGAGCACTCAGCACCCTGAGTACTGAGAACCCAGCACCCTGAGTACTGAGCACTCAGCACCCTGAGCACTGAGCACCGAGCACCCCGAGTACTGAGCACCCAGCACCCTGAGCACTGAGCACCCAGCAACCTGAGTACTGAGCACACAGCACCCTGAGTACTGAACACCCAGCACCCTGAGCACTGAGCACTGAGCACCCTGATCACTGAGTACTGAGCACTGAGCACCCCGAAAACTGAGCACCCAGCACCCGGAGTACTGAGCACCCAGCACCCTGAGTACTGAGCACCGAGCACCCCGAGCACTGAGCACCCAGCACCCCGAGTACTGAGCACCGAGCAGCCTGGGCACTGAGTACCCAGCACCCTGAGTACTGAGCACTCAGCACCCTGAGCACTGAGCACCGAGCACCCCGAGTACTGAGCACCCAGCACCCTGAGCACTGAGCACCCAGCACGCTGAGTACTGAGCACCCAGCACCCTGAGTACTGAACACCCAGCACCCTGAGCACTGAGCACTGAGCACCCTGATCACTGAGTACTGAGCACCGAGCACCCCGAGAACTGAGCACCCAGCACCCGGAGTACTGAGCACCCAGCACCCCGAGAACTGAGCACCCAGCACCCGGAGTACTGAGCACCCAGCACCCTGAGCACTGAGCACCCAGCACCCTGAGTACTGAGCACTGAGCACCCAGCACACCGAGCACTGAGCACCCAGGACCCTGATTACTGAGCACTGAGCACCCAGCACCCCGAGCACTGAGCACCCAGCACCCTGAGCACTGAGCACCCAGAACCCTGAGCACTGAGCACACAGCACCCTGAGTACTGAGCACTGAGCACCCAGAACCCTGAGCACTGAGCACACAGCACCCTGAGTACTGAGCACTGAGCACCCAGCACCCCGAGCACTGAGCAACCAGCACCCTGAGCACTGAGCACCCAGCACCCGAGTACTGAGCACCCAGCACCCTGAGTACTGAGCACCCAGCACCCTGAGTACTGAGCACCCAGCACCCTGAGTACTGAGCACCCAGCACCCCGAGCACTGAGCACCCAGCACCCCGAGTACTGAGCACCCAGCACCCTGAGTACTGAGCACCCAGCACCCTGAGCACTGAGCACCCAGCACCCCGAGCACTGAGCACCCAGCACCCTGAGTACTGAGCACCCAGCACCCTGAGCACTGAGCACCCAGCACCCTGAGTAGTGAGCACCCAACGTACTGAGCACCGAGCACCCCGAGCACTGAGCACCCAGCACCCTGAGTACTGAGCACCGAGCACCCCGAGCACTGAGCACCCAGCACCCTGAGTACTGAGCTCCGAGGACCCCGAGCACTGAGCACCCAGCGCCCTGAGCACCAAACACCATGAGCACTGAGCACCCAGCACCCTGACTCCTGAGCACCCAGCACCCTGAGCAATGAGCAACCTGAGTACTGAGCACCCAGCACCTTGAGCACTGAGCACCGAGCACCCCGAGCACTGAGCACCCAGCACCCTGAGCACTGAACACACAGCACCCTGAGTACTGAGCACCTCGAGCACTGAGCACCCAGAACCCTGAGCACTGAGTACCCAGCACCCTTAGCACTGAGCACACAGCACCCTGAGCACTGAGCACACAGCACCCTGAGCACTGAGCACCCAGCACCCTGAGTACTGAGCACTGAGCACCCAGCACACCGAGCACTGAGCACCCAGCACCCTGAGTACTGAGCACTGAGCACCCAGCACCCCGAACACTGAGCACCCAGCACCCTGAGCACTGAGCACCCAGCACCCGAGTACTGAGCACCCAGCACCCTGAGTACTGAGCACCCAGCACCCTGAGTACTGAGCACCCAGCACCCCGAGTACTGAGCACCCAGCACCCTGAGTACTGAGCACCCAGCATCCAGAGCACTGAGTACCCAGCACCCCGAGCACTGAGCACCCAGCACCCTGAGTACTGAGCACCCAGCGCCCCGAGCACTGAGCACCCAGCACCCTGAGCACTGAGCACCCAGCACCCTGAGTACTGAACACCCAGCACCCTGAGTACTGAACACCCAGCACCCTGAGCACTGAGCACTGAGCACCCTGAGCACTGAGCACCCAGCACCCCGAGTACTGAGCACCCAGCACCCCGAGCACTGAGCACCCAGCGCCCCGAGCACTGAGCACCCAGCACCCCGAGCACTGAGCACTGAGCACCCAGCACCCTGAGTACTGAGCAGTGTGCACCCTGAGCACTGAGCACCCAGCACCCCGAGTACTGAGCACTGAGCACCCTGAGTACTGAGCAACCAGCACCCTGAGCACTGAGTACCCAGCACCCTGAGGACTGAGCACCCAGCACCCTGAGCACTGAGCACCCAGCACCCTGAGTAGTGAGCACCCAGCACCCCGAGCACTGAGCACCCAGCACCCTGAGTAGTGAGCACCCAACATACTGAGCACCGAGCACCCCGAGCACTGAGCACCCAGCACCCTGAGTACTGAGCACCGAGCACCCCGAGCACTGAACACCCAGCACCCTGAGTACTGAGCTCCGAGGACCCCGAGCACTGAGCACCCAGCGCCCCGAGCACCCAGCACCCTGACTACTGAGCACCCAGCACCCTGAGCAATGAGCAACCTGAGTACTGAGCACCCAGCACCTTGAGCACTGAGCACCGAGCACCCCGAGCACTGAGCACCCAGCACCCTGAGCACTGAACACACAGCACCCTGAGTACTGAGCACCTCGAGCACTGAGCACCCAGCACCCTGAGCACTGAGTACCCAGCACACTGAGCACTGAGCACCCAGCACCCTGAGCACTGAGCACACAGCACCCTGAGCACTGAGCACCCAGCACCCTGAGTACTGAACACTGAGCACCCAGCACCCCGAGCACTGAGCACCCAGCACCCTGAGTACTGAGCACTGAGCACCCAGCACCCCGAACACTGAGCACCCAGCACCCTGAGCACTGAGCACCCAGCACCCGAGTACTGAGCACCCAGCACCCTGAGTACTGAGCACCCAGCACCCTGAGTACTGAGCACCCAGCACCCCGAGTACTGAGCACCCAGCACCCTGAGTACTGAGCACCCAGCATCCTGAGCACTGAGCACCAAGCACCCCGAGCACTGAGCACCCAGCACCCTGAGTACTGAGCATCCAGCACCCTGAGCACTGAGCACCCAGCACCCCGAGCACTGAGCACCCAGCACCCTGAGTACTGAGCACCCAGCACCCTGAGCACTGAGCACCCAGCACCCTGAGTAGTGAGCACCCAACGTACTGAGCACCGAGCACCCCGAGCACTGAGCACCCAGCACTCTGAGTACTGAGCACCGAGCACCCCGAGCACTGAACAAACAGCACCCTGAGTACTGAGCTCCGAGGACCCCGAGCACTGAGCACCCAGCGCCCCGAGCACCGAGCACCCTGAGCACTGAGCACCCAGCACCCTGACTACTGAGCACCCAGCACCCTGAGCAATGAGCAACCTGAGTACTGAGCACCCAGCACCTTGAGCACTGAGCACTGAGCACCCCGAGCACTGAGCACCCAGCACCCTGAGCACTGAACACACAGCACCCTGAGTACTGAGCACCTCGAGCACTGAGCACCCAGCACCCTGAGCACTGAGTACCCAGCACCCTGAGCACTGAGCACCCAGCACCCTGAGCACTGAGCACACAGCACCCTGAGCACTGAGCACCCAGCACCCTGAGTACTGAGCACTGAGCACCCAGCACCCCGAGCACTGAGCACCCAGCACCCTGAGTACTGAGCACTGAGCACCCAGCACCCCGAACACTGAGCACCCAGCACCCTGAGCACTGAGCACCCAGCACCCGAGTATTGAGCACCCAGCACCCTGAGTACTGAGCACCCAGCACCCTGAGTACTGAGCACCCAGCATCCCGAGTACTGAGCACCCAGCACCCTGAGTACTGAGCACCCAGCATCCTGAGCACTGAGCACCCAGCACCCCGAGCACTGAGCACCCAGCACCCTGATTACTGAGCACCCAGCGCCCCGAGCACTGAGCACCCAGCACCCTGAGCACTGAGCACCCAGCACCCTGAGTACTGAGCACCCAGCACCCTGAGTACTGAACTCCCAGCACCCTGAGCACTGAGCACTGAGCACCCTGAGCACTGAGTACTGAGCACTGAGCACCCTGAGCACTGAGCACCCAGCACCCCGAGTACTGAGCACCCAGCACCCCGAGCACTGAGCACCCAGCGCCCCGAGCACTGAGCACCCAGCACCCCGAGCACTGAGCACTGAGCACCCAGCACCCCGAGTACTGAGCAGTGAGCACCCTGAGCACTGAACACCCAGCACCCCGAGTACTGAGCACTGAGCACCCTGAGTACTGAGCAACCAGCACCCTTAGCACTGAGTACCCAGCACCCTGAGGACTGAGCACCCAGCACACTGAGCACTGAGCACCCAGCACCCTGAGCACTGAGCACCCAGCACCCTGAGTACTGATCACTGAGCACCCAGCACCCCGAGCACTGAGCACCCAGCACCCTGAGTACAGAGCACTGAGCACCCAGCACCCCGAGCACTGAGCACCCAGCACCCTGAGCACTGAGTACCCAGCACCCGAGTACTGAGCACCCAGCACCCTGAGTACTGAGCACCCAGCACCCTGAGTACTGAGAACCCAGCACCCTGAGCACTGAGCACCCAGCCCCCCGAGCACTGAGCACCCAGCACCCTGAGTACTGAGCACCCAGCACCCTGAGAACTGAGCAACCAGCACCCTGAGCTCTGAGCACCCAGCACCCTGAGCACTGAGCACCCAGCACCCTGAGTAGTGAGCACCCAACGTACTGAGCACCGAGCACCCCGAGCACTGTGCACCCAGCACCCTGAGTACTGATCACCGAGTACCCTGAGCACTGAGCACCCAGCACCCTGAGTACTGAGCTCCGAGCACCAGGAGCACTGAGCACCGAGCACCCTGTGCACTGAGTACCCAGCACCCTGAGTACTGAGCACTCAGCACCCTGAGCACTGAGCACCGAGCACCCTGAGTACTGAGCACCGAGCACCCTGAGCACTGAGAACCCAGCACCCTGAGTACTGAGCTCCGAGCACCCCGAGCACTGAGCACCCAGCACCCTGAGTACTGAGCAACCTGCACCCTGAGCAATGAGCACCCTGAGTACTGAGCACCCAGCACCTTGAGCACTGAGCACCCAGCACCCTGAGCACTGAACACACAGCACCCTGAGTACTGAGCACCTCGAGCACTGAGCATCCAGCACCCTGAGTACTGAGCACCGAGCACCCCGAGCACTGAGAACCCAGCACCGCGAACACTGAGCACATAGCACCCCGAGCACTGAGCACCCAGCACCCTGAGTACTGAGCACCCAGCACCCTGAGTACTGAGCACCCAGCACCCTGAGCACTGAGTACCCAACACCCTGAGCACTGAGCACCCAGCACCCTGAGCACTGAGCACACAGCACCCTGAGCACTGAGCACCCAGCACCCTGAGTACTGAGCACTGAGCACCCAGCACCCCGAGCAGTGAGCAGCCAGCACCCTGAGTACTGAGCACCGAGCACCCCGAGCAATGAGCACCCAGCACCCTGAGTACTGAGCTCCGAGCACTCCGAGCACTGAGCACCCTGAGCACTGAGCACCGAGCACCCTGAGCACTGAGTACCCAGCACCCTGAGCGCTGAGCACCCAGCGCCCTGAGCACTGAGCACCCAGCACCCTGAGCACTGAGCACCCAGCACCCTGAGTACTGAGCACTGAGCACCCAGCACCCCGAGCACTGAGCACCCAGCACCCCGAGTACTGAGCACTGAGCACCCTGAGTACTGAGCACCCAGCACCCTGAGCACTGAGTACCCAGCACCCTTAGCACTGAGCACCCAGCACCCTGAGCACTGAGCACCCAGCACCCTGAGCACTGAGCACCCAGCACCCTGAGTACTGAGCACTGAGCACCCAGCACCCTGAGCACTGAGCACCCAGCACCCGAGTACTGAGCACACAGCACCCTGAGTACTGAGCACCCAGCACCCTGAGCACTGAGCACCAAGAACCCCGAGCACTGAGCACCCAGCACCCTGAGTACTGAGCACCCAGCACCCTGAGCACTGAGCACCCAGCACCCCGAGCACTGTGCACCCAGCACCCTGAGTACTGAGCACCCAGCACCCTGAGCACTGAGCACCCAGCACCCTGAGCACTGAGCACGGAGCACCCTGAGCACTGAGCACTGAGCACCCTGATCACTGAGTACTGAGCACCGAGCACCCCGAGAACTGAGCACCCAGCACCCGTAGTA
Organism: Microtus oregoni; assembly: GCF_018167655.1. NCBI lineage: Eukaryota > Metazoa > Chordata > Mammalia > Rodentia > Cricetidae > Microtus > Microtus oregoni. Next base: position 1,373,942 of record NW_024544005.1, read on the forward strand.
CTGAGCACCCAGCAGCCCAAGCACTGAGCACCCTGAGTATTGAGCACCCAGCACCCTGAGTACTGAGCAGCCAGCATCCTGAGTACTGAGCAACGAGCACCCTGAGTACAGAGCACCCAGCACCCCGAGCACTGAGCACCCAGCACCCTGAGGACTGAGCACCCAGCACCCTGAGCACTGAGCACCCTGAGTACTGAGCACTGAGCACCCTGAGTACTGAGCACTGAGCACCCTGAGTACTGAGCAACCAGCACCCTGAGCAATGAGCACCGAGCACCCTGAGCACTTAGCACCCAGCACCCTGAGCACTGAGCACCCAGCACCCTGAGTAGTGAGCACCCAACGTACTGAGCACTGAGCACCCCAAGCACTGAGAACCCAGCACCCTGAGTACTGAGCACCCAGCACCCCGAGCACTGAGCACCCAGCACCCTGAGCACTGAGCACCCAGCACCCTGAGCACTGATCACCTAGCACCCTGAGCACTGAGCACCCAGCACCCTGAGTACTGAGCACCCAGCACCCTGAGTACTGAGCACCCAGCACCCCGAGCACTGAGCACCCAGCACCCTGAGTACTGAGCACCCAGCACCCTGTGCACTGAGCACCGAGCACCCTGAGCACTGAGCACCCAGCACCCTGAGGACTGAGCACCCAGCACCCTGAGCACTGAGCACCCTGAGTATTGAGCACTGAGCACCCTGAGTACTGAGCACTGAACACCCTGAGTACTGAGCAACCAGCACCCTGAGTACTGAGCACCCAGCACCCTGAGCACTGAGCACCGAGAACCCTGAGCACTGAGCACCCAGCACCCTGAGCACTTAGCACCCAGCACTCTGAGTTGTGAGCACCCAACGTACTGAGCACCGAGCACCCCGAGCACTGAGCACCCAGCACCCTGACTACTGAGCACCCAGCACCCCGAGCACTGAGCACCCAGCACCCTGAGCACTGAGCACCCAGCACCCTGAGCACTGATCACCCAGCACACTGAGCACTGAGCACCCAGCACCCTGAGTCCTGAGCACCCAGCACCCTGAGTACTGAGCACTCAGCACCCTGAGTACTGAGCACCGAGCACCCCGAGCACTGAGCACCCAGCACCCTGAGCACTGAGCACCCTGAGGACTGAGCACCCAGCACCCTGAGCACTGAGCAACCAGCACCCTGAGTACTGAGCACCGATCATCCTGAGCACTGAGCTCCCAGAACCCAAAGCACCCTCAGTACTGAGCACCCAGCACCCCGAGCACTGAGCACCCAGCACCATGAGTACTGAGCACTCTGAGTACTGAGCACCGATCACCCTGAGCACTGAGCTCCCAGCACCCTGAGTACTGAGCACCCAGCACCCTGAGCAATGAGCACCCAGGAACCTGAGCACTGAGCACCCAGCACCCTGAGTACTGAGCACTGAGCACCCAACACCCCGAGCACTGAGCACCCAGCACCCTGAGTACTGAGCACTGAGCACCCAGCACCCCGAGCACTGAGCACCCAGCACCCTGAGTACTGAGCACCGAGCACCCCGAGCACTGAACACACAGCACCCTGAGTACTGAGCTCCGAGGACCCCGAGCACTGAGCACCCAGCGCCCCGAGCACCGAGCACCCTGAGCACTGAGCACCCAGCACCCTGACTACTGAGCACCCAGCACCCTGAGCAATGAGCAACCTGAGTACTGAGCACCCAGCACCTTGAGCACTGAGCACCGAGCACCCCGAGCACTGAGCACCCAGCACCCTGAGCACTGAACACACAGCACCCTGAGTACTGAGCACCTCGAGCACTGAGCACCCAGCACCCTGAGCACTGAGTACCCAGCACCCTGAGCACTGAGCACCCAGCACCCTGAGCACTGAGCACACAGCACCCTGAGCACTGAGCACCCAGCACCCTGAGTACTGAGCACTGAGCACCCAGCACCCCGAGCACTGAGCACCCAGCACCCTGAGTACTGAGCACTGAGCACCCAGCACCCCGAACACTGAGCACCCAGCACCCTGAGCACTGAGCACCCAGCACCCGAGTACTGAGCACCCAGCACCCTGAGTACTGAGCACCCAGCACCCTGAGTACTGAGCACCCAGCATCCCGAGTACTGAGCACCCAGCACCCTGAGTACTGAGCACCCAGCATCCTGAGCACTGAGCACCCAGCACTCCGAGCACTGAGCACCCAGCACCCTGAGTACTGAGCACCCAGCGCCCCGAGCACTGAGCACCCAGCACCCTGAGCACTGAGCACCCAGCACCCTGAGTACTGAGCACCCAGCACCCTGAGTACTGAACACCCAGCACCCTGAGCACTGAGCACTGAGCACCCTGAGCACTGAGTACTGAGCACTGAGCACCCTGAGCACTGAGCACCCAGCACCCCGAGTACTGAGCACCCAGCACCCCGAGCACTGAGCACCCAGCGCCCCGAGCACTGAGCACCCAGCACCCCGAGCACTGAGCACTGAGCACCCAGCACCCCGAGTACTGAGCAGTGAGCACCCTGAGCACTGAACACCCAGCACCCCGAGTACTGAGCACTGAGCACCCTGAGTACTGAGCAACCAGCACCCTGAGCACTGAGTACGCAGCACCCTGAGGACTGAGCACCCAGCACACTGAGCACTGAGCACCCAGCACCCTGAGCACTGAGCACCCAGCACCCTGAGTACTGATCACTGAGCACCCAGCACCCCGAGCACTGAGCACCCAGCACCCTGAGTACTGAGCACTGAGCACCCAGCACCCCGAGCACTGAGCACCCAGCACCCTGAGCACTGAGCACCCAGCACCCGAGTACTGAGCACCCAGCACCCTGAGTACTGAGCACCCAGCACCCTGAGTACTGTGAACCCAGCACCCTGAGCACTGAGCACCCAGCACCCCGAGCACTGAGGACCCAGCACCCAGAGTACTGAGCACCCAGCACCCTGAGCACTGAGCACCCAGCACCCTGAGCTCTGAGCATCCAGCACCCTGAGCACTGAGCACCCAGCACCCTGAGTAGTGAGCACCCAACGTACTGAGCACCGAGCACCCCGAGCACTGTGCACCCAGCACCCTGAGTACTGATCACCGAGTACCCTGAGCACTGAGCACCCAGCACCCTGAGTACTGAGCTCCGAGCACCCCGAGCACTGAGCACTGAGCACCCTGTGCACTGAGTACCCAGCACCCTGAGTACTGAGCACTCAGCACCCTGAGCACTGAGCACCGAGCACCCTGAGAACTGAGCACCGAGCACCCTGAGCACTGAGAACCCAGCACCCTGAGTACTGAGCTCCGAGCACCCCGAGCACTGATCACCCAGCACCCTGAGTACTGAGCACCCTGCACCCTGAGCAATGAGCACCCTGAGTACTGAGCACCCAGCACCTTGAGCACTGAGCACCCATCACCCTGAGCACTGAACACACAGCACCCTGAGTACTGAGAACCTCGAGCACTGAGCATCCAGCACCCTGAGTACTGAGCACCGAGCACCCCGTGCACTGAGAACCCAGCACCGCGAGCACTGAGCACATAGCACCCCGAGCACTGAGCACCCAGCACCATGAGTACTGAGCACCCAGCACCCTGAGTACTGAGCACCCAGCACCCTGAGCACTGAGTACCCAACACCCTGAGCACTGAGCACCCAGCACCCTGAGCACTGAGCACACAGCACCCTGAGCACTGAGCACCCTGATCACTGAGCACCCAGCACCCTGAGTACTGAGCACTGAGCACCCAGCACCCCGAGCACTGAGCACCCAGCACCCCGAGTACTGAGCACTCAGCACCCTGAGTACTGAGCACCCAGCACCCTGAGCACTGAGTACCCAGCACCCTTAGCACTGAGCACCCAGCACCCTGAGCACTGAGCACCCAGCACCCTGAGCACTGAGCACCCAGCACCCTGAGTACTGAGCACTGAGCACCCAGCACCCCGATCACTGAGCACCCAGCACCCTGAGTACTGAGCACTGAGCACCCAGCACCCCGAGCACTGAGCACCCAGCACCCTGAGCACTGAGCACCCAGCACCCGAGTACTGAGCACACAGCACCCTGAGTACTGAGCACCCAGCACCCTGAGCACTGAGCACCCAGCACCCTGAGTACTGAGCACCCAGCACCCAGAGCACTGAGCACCCAGCACCCCGAGCACTGTGCACCCAGCACCCTGAGTACTGAGCTCCGAGCACCCCGAGCACTGAGCACCCAGCACCCCGAGCACCGAGCACCCTGAGCACTGAGCACCCAGCACCCTGAGCACTGAGCACCCAGCACCCTGAGCACTGAGCACACAGCACCCTGAGCACTGAGCACCCAGCACCCTGAGTACTGAGCACTGAGCACCCAGCACCCTGAGCACTGAGTACCCAGCACCCTTAGCACTGAGCACCCAGCACCCTGAGCACTGAGCACCCAGCACCCTGAGCACTGAGCACCCAGCACCCTGAGTACTGAGCACTGAGCACCCAGCACCCTGAGCACTGAGCACCCAGCACCCGAGTACTGAGCACACAGCACCCTGAGTACTGAGCACCCAGCACCCTGAGCACTGAGCACCAAGAACCCCGAGCACTGAGCACCCAGCACCCTGAGTACTGAGCACCCAGCACCCTGAGCACTGAGCACCCAGCACCCCGAGCACTGTGCACCCAGCACCCTGAGTACTGAGCACCCAGCACCCTGAGCACTGAGCACCCAGCACCCTGAGCACTGAGCACGGAGCACCCTGAGCACTGAGCACTGAGCACCCTGATCACTGAGTACTGAGCACCGAGCACCCCGAGAACTGAGCACCCAGCACCCGTAGTACTGAGCACCCAGCAGCCCAAGCACTGAGCACCCTGAGTATTGAGCACCCAGCACCCTGAGTACTGAGCAGCCAGCATCCTGAGTACTGAGCAACGAGCACCCTGAGTACAGAGCACCCAGCACCCCGAGCACTGAGCACCCAGCACCCTGAGGACTGAGCACCCAGCACCCTGAGCACTGAGCACCCTGAGTACTGAGCACTGATCACCCTGAGTACTGAGCACTGAGCACCCTGAGTACTGAGCAACCAGCACCCTGAGCAATGAGCACCGAGCACCCTGAGCACTTAGCACCCAGCACCCTGAGCACTGAGCACCCAGCACCCTGAGTAGTGAGCACCCAACGTACTGAGCACTGAGCACCCCAAGCACTGAGAACCCAGCACCCTGAGTACTGAGCACCCAGCACCCCGAGCACTGAGCACCCAGCACCCTGAGCACTGAGCACCCAGCACCCTGAGCACTGATCACCTAGCACCCTGAGCACTGAGCACCCAGCACCCTGAGTACTGAGCACCCAGCACCCTGAGTACTGAGCACCCAGCACCCCGAGCACTGAGCACCCAGCACCCTGAGTACTGAGCACCCAGCACCCTGTGCACTGAGCACCGAGCACCCTGAGCACTGAGCACCCAGCACCCTGAGGACTGAGCACCCAGCACCCTGAGCACTGAGCACCCTGAGTACTGAGCACTGAGCACCCTGAGTACTGAGCACTGAACACCCTGAGTACTGAGCAACCAGCACCCTGAGTACTGAGCACCCAGCACCCTGAGCACTGAGCACCGAGAACCCTGAGCACTGAGCACCCAGCACCCTGAGCACTTAGCACCCAGCACTCTGAGTTGTGAGCACCCAACGTACTGAGCACCGAGCACCCCGAGCACTGAGCACCCAGCACCCTGACTACTGAGCACCCAGCACCCCGAGCACTGAGCACCCAGCACCCTGAGCACTGAGCACCCAGCACCCTGAGCACTGATCACCCAGCACACTGAGCACTGAGCACCCAGCACCCTGAGTCCTGAGCACCCAGCACCCTGAGTACTGAGCACTCAGCACCCTGAGTACTGAGCACCGAGCACCCCGAGCACTGAGCACCCAGCACCCTGAGCACTGAGCACCCTGAGGACTGAGCACCCAGCACCCTGAGCACTGAGCAACCAGCACCCTGAGTACTGAGCACCGATCATCCTGAGCACTGAGCTCCCAGAACCCAAAGCACCCTCAGTACTGAGCACCCAGCACCCCGAGCACTGAGCACCCAGCACCATGAGTACTGAGCACTCTGAGTACTGAGCACCGATCACCCTGAGCACTGAGCTCCCAGCACCCTGAGTACTGAGCACCCAGCACCCTGAGCAATGAGCACCCAGGAACCTGAGCACTGAGCACCCAGCACCCTGAGTACTGAGCACTGAGCACCCAACACCCCGAGCACTGAGCACCCAGCACCCTGAGTACTGAGCACTGAGCACCCAGCACCCCGAGCACTGAGCACCCAGCACCCTGAGTACTGAGCACCGAGCACCCCGAGCACTGAACACACAGCACCCTGAGTACTGAGCTCCGAGGACCCCGAGCACTGAGCACCCAGCGCCCCGAGCACCGAGCACCCTGAGCACTGAGCACCCAGCACCCTGACTACTGAGCACCCAGCACCCTGAGCAATGAGCAACCTGAGTACTGAGCACCCAGCACCTTGAGCACTGAGCACCGAGCACCCCGAGCACTGAGCACCCAGCACCCTGAGCACTGAACACACAGCACCCTGAGTACTGAGCACCTCGAGCACTGAGCACCCAGCACCCTGAGCACTGAGTACCCAGCACCCTGAGCACTGAGCACCCAGCACCCTGAGCACTGAGCACACAGCACCCTGAGCACTGAGCACCCAGCACCCTGAGTACTGAGCACTGAGCACCCAGCACCCCGAGCACTGAGCACCCAGCACCCTGAGTACTGAGCACTGAGCACCCAGCACCCCGAACACTGAGCACCCAGCACCCTGAGCACTGAGCACCCAGCACCCGAGTACTGAGCACCCAGCACCCTGAGTACTGAGCACCCAGCACCCTGAGTACTGAGCACCCAGCATCCCGAGTACTGAGCACCCAGCACCCTGAGTACTGAGCACCCAGCATCCTGAGCACTGAGCACCCAGCACTCCGAGCACTGAGCACCCAGCACCCTGAGTACTGAGCACCCAGCGCCCCGAGCACTGAGCACCCAGCACCCTGAGCACTGAGCACCCAGCACCCTGAGTACTGAGCACCCAGCACCCTGAGTACTGAACACCCAGCACCCTGAGCACTGAGCATTGAGCACCCTGAGCACTGAGTACTGAGCACTGAGCACCCTGAGCACTGAGCACCCAGCACCCCGAGTACTGAGCACCCAGCACCCCGAGCACTGAGCACCCAGCGCCCCGAGCACTGAGCACCCAGCACCCCGAGCACTGAGCACTGAGCACCCAGCACCCCGAGTACTGAGCAGTGAGCACCCTGAGCACTGAACACCCAGCACCCCGAGTACTGAGCACTGAGCACCCTGAGTACTGAGCAACCAGCACCCTGAGCACTGAGTACGCAGCACCCTGAGGACTGAGCACCCAGCACACTGAGCACTGAGCACCCAGCACCCTGAGTACTGATCACTGAGCACCCAGCACCCCGAGCACTGAGCACCCAGCACCCTGAGTACTGAGCACTGAGCACCCAGCACCCCGAGCACTGAGCACCCAGCACCCTGAGTACTGAGCACTGAGCACCCAGCACCCCGAGCACTGAGCACCCAGCACCCTGAGCACTGAGCACCCAGCACCCGAGTACTGAGCACCCAGCACCCTGAGTACTGAGCACCCAGCACCCTGAGTACTGTGAACCCAGCACCCTGAGCACTGAGCACCCAGCACCCCGAGCACTGAGGACCCAGCACCCAGAGTACTGAGCACCCAGCACCCTGAGCACTGAGCACCCAGCACCCTGAGCTCTGAGCATCCAGCACCCTGAGCACTGAGCACCCAGCACCCTGAGTAGTGAGCACCCAACGTACTGAGCACCGAGCACCCCGAGCACTGTGCACCCAGCACCCTGAGTACTGATCACCGAGTACCCTGAGCACTGAGCACCCAGCACCCTGAGTACTGAGCTCCGAGCACCCCGAGCACTGAGCACTGAGCACCCTGTGCACTGAGTACCCAGCACCCTGAGTACTGAGCACTCAGCACCCTGAGCACTGAGCACCGAGCACCCTGAGAACTGAGCACCGAGCACCCTGAGCACTGAGAACCCAGCACCCTGAGTACTGAGCTCCGAGCACCCCGAGCACTGAGCACCCAGCACCCTGAGTACTGAGCACCCTGCACCCTGAGCAATGAGCACCCTGAGTACTGAGCACCCAGCACCTTGAGCACTGAGCACCCATCACCCTGAGCACTGAACACACAGCACCCTGAGTACTGAGAACCTCGAGCACTGAGCATCCAGCACCCTGAGTACTGAGCACCGAGCACCCCGTGCACTGAGAACCCAGCACCGCGAGCACTGAGCACATAGCACCCCGAGCACTGAGCACCCAGCACCATGAGTACTGAGCACCCAGCACCCTGAGTACTGAGCACCCAGCACCCTGAGCACTGAGTACCCAACACCCTGAGCACTGAGCACCCAGCACCCTGAGCACTGAGCACACAGCACCCTGAGCACTGAGCACCCTGATCACTGAGCACCCAGCACCCTGAGTACTGAGCACTGAGCACCCAGCACCCCGAGCACTGAGCACCCAGCACCCCGAGTACTGAGCACTCAGCACCCTGAGTACTGAGCACCCAGCACCCTGAGCACTGAGTACCCAGCACCCTTAGCACTGAGCACCCAGCACCCTGAGCACTGAGCACCCAGCACCCTGAGCACTGAGCACCCAGCACCCTGAGTACTGAGCACTGAGCACCCAGCACCCCGATCACTGAGCACCCAGCACCCTGAGTACTGAGCACTGAGCACCCAGCACCCCGAGCACTGAGCACCCAGCACCCTGAGCACTGAGCACCCAGCACCCGAGTACTGAGCACACAGCACCCTGAGTACTGAGCACCCAGCACCCTGAGCACTGAGCACCCAGCACCCTGAGTACTGAGCACCCAGCACCCAGAGCACTGAGCACCCAGCACCCCGAGCACTGTGCACCCAGCACCCTGAGTACTGAGCACCCAGCACCCTGAGCACTGAGCAACCAGCACCCTGAGCACTGAGCACGGAGCACCCTGAGCACTGAGCACTGAGCACCCTGATCACTGAGTACTGAGCACCGAGCACCCCGAGAACTGAGCACCCAGCACCCGGAGTACTGAGCACCCAGCAGCCCAAGCACTGAGCACCCTGAGTATTGAGCACCCAGCACCCTGAGTACTGAGCAGCCAGCATCCTGAGTACTGAGCAACGAGCACCCTGAGTACAGAGCACCTAGCACCCCGAGCACTGAGCACCCAGCACCCTGAGGACTGAGCACCCAGCACCCTGAGCACTGAGCACCCTGAGTACTGAGCACTGAGCACCCTGAGTACTGAGCACTGAGCACCCTGAGTACTGAGCAACCAGCACCCTGAATACTGAGCACCCAGGACCCTGAGCAATGAGCAACGAGCACCCTGAGCACTGAGCACCCAGCACCCTGAGCACTGAGCACCCAGCACCCTGAGTAGTGAGCACCCAACGTACTGAGCACCGAGCACCCTGAGCACTGAGCACCCAGCACCCTGACTACTGAGCACCCAGCACCCTGAGCAATGAGCAACCTGAGTACTGAGCACCCAGCACCTTGAGCACTGAGCACCGAGCACCCCGAGCACTGAGCACCCAGCACCCTGAGCACTGAACACACAGCACCCGGAGTACTGAGCACCTCGAGCACTGAGCACCCAGCACCCTGAGCACTGAGTACCCAGCACCCTGAGCACTGAGCACCCAGCACCCTGAGCACTGAGCACACAGCACCCTGAGCACTGAGCACCCAGCACCCTGAGTACTGAGCACTGAGCACCCAGCACCCCGAGCACTGAGCACCCAGCACCCTGAGTACTGAGCACTGAGCACCCAGCACCCCGAACACTGAGCACCCAGCACCCTGAGCACTGAGCACCCAGCACCCGAGTACTGAGCACCCAGCACCCTGAGTACTGAGCACCCAGCACCCTGAGTACTGAGCACCCAGCATCCCGAGTACTGAGCACCCAGCACCCTGAGTACTGAGCACCCAGCATCCTGAGCACTGAGCACCCAGCACCCCGAGCACTGAGCACCCAGCACCCTGATTACTGAGCACCCAGCGCCCCGAGCACTGAGCACCCAGCACCCTGAGCACTGAGCACCCAGCACCCTGAGTACTGAGCACCCAGCACACTGAGTACTGAACTCCCAGCACCCTGAGCACTGAGCACTGAGCACCCTGAGCACTGAGTACTGAGCACTGAGCACCCTGAGCACTGAGCACCCAGCACCCCGAGTACTGAGCACCCAGCACCCCGAGCACTGAGCACCCAGCGCCCCGAGCACTGAGCACCCAGCACCCCGAGCACTGAGCACTGAGCACCCAGCACCCCGAGTACTGAGCAGTGAGCACCCTGAGCACTGAACACCCAGCACCCCGAGTACTGAGCACTGAGCACCCTGAGTACTGAGCAACCAGCACCCTGAGCACTGAGTACCCAGCACCCTGAGGACTGAGCACCCAGCAAACTGAGCACTGAGCACCCAGCACCCTGAGCACTGAGCACCCAGCACCCTGAGTACTGATCACTGAGCACCCAGCACCCCGAGCACTGAGCACCCAGCACCCTGAGTACTGACAACTGAGCACCCAGCACCCCGAGCACTGAGCACCCAGCACCCTGAGTACTGAGCACTGAGCACCCAGCACCCGAGTACTGAGCACCCAGCACCCTGAGTACTGAGCACCCAGCACCCTGAGTACTGAGAACCCAGCACCCTGAGCACTGAGCACCCAGCCCCCCGAGCACTGAGCACCCAGCACCCTGAGTACTGAGCACCCAGCACCCTGAGCACTGAGCAACCAGCACCCTGAGCTCTGAGCACCCAGCACCCTGAGCACTGAGCACCCAGCACCCTGAGTAGTGAGCACCCAACGTACTGAGCACCGAGCACGCCGAGCACTGTGCACCCAGCACCCTGAGTACTGATCACCGAGTACCCTGAGCACTGAGCACCCAGCACCCTGAGTACTGAGCTCCGAGCACCCCGAGCACTGAGCACCGAGCACCCTGTGCACTGAGTACCCAGCACCCTGAGTACTGAGCACTCAGCACCCTGAGCACTGAGCACCGAGCACCCTGAGTACTGAGCACCGAGCACCCCGAGCACTGAGCACCCAGCACCCTGAGCACTGAACACACAGCACCCTGAGTACTGAGCTCCGAGCACCCCGAGCACTGAGCACCGAGCACCCCGAGCACTGAGAACCCAGCACCGCGAGCACTGAGCACATAGCACCGCGAGCACTGAGCACCCAGCACCCTGAGTACTGAGCACCCAGCACCCTGAGTACTGAGCACCCAGCACCCTGAGCACTGAGTACCCAACACCCTGAACGCTGAGCACCCAGCACCCTGAGCACTGAGCACACAGCACCCTGAGCACTGAGCACCCAGCACCCTGAGTACTGAGCACTGAGCACCCAGCACCCCGAGCAGTGAGCAGCCAGCACCCTGAGTACTGAGCACCGAGCACCCCGAGCAATGAGCACCCAGCACCCTGAGTACTGAGCTCCGAGCACTCCGAGCACTGAGCTCCCTGAGCACTGAGCACCGAGCACCCTGAGCACTGAGTACCCAGCACCCTGAGCACTGAGCACCCAGCGCCCTGAGCACTGAGCACCCAGCACCCTGAGCACTGAGCACCCAGCACCCTGAGTACTGAGCACTGAGCACCCAGCACCCCGAGGACTGAGCACCCAGCACCCCGAGTACTGAGCACTGAGCACCCTGAGTACTGAGCACCCAGCACCCTGAGCACTGAGCACCCAGCACCCTGAGTACTGAGCACTGAGCACCCAGCACCCCGATCACTGAGCACCCAGCACCCTGAGTACTGAGCACTGAGCACCCAGCACCCCGAGCACTGAGCACCCAGCACCCTGAGCACTGTGCACCCAGCACCCGAGTACTGAGCACACAGCACCCTGAGTACTGAGCACCCAGCACCCTGAGCACTGAGCACCCAGCACCCCGAGCACTGAGCACCCAGCACCTTGAGTACTGAGCACCCAGCACCCTGAGCACTGAGCACCCAGCACCCCGAGCACTGTGCACCCAGCACCCTGAGTACTGAGCACCCAGCACCCTGAGCACTGAGCACCCAGCACCCTGAGCACTGAGCACGGAGCACCCTGAGCACTGAGCACTGAGCACCCTGATCACTGAGTACTGAGCACCGAGCACCCCGAGAACTGAGCACCCAGCACCCGGAGTACTGAGTACCCAGCAGCCCAAGCACTGAGCACCCTGATTATTGAGCAGCCAGCACCCTGAGTACTGAGCAGCCAGCATCCTGAGTACTGAGCAACGAGCACCCTGAGTACAGAGCTCCCAGCACCCCGAGCACTGAGCACCCAGCACCCTGAGGACTAAGCACACAGCACCCTGAGCACTGAGCACCCTGAGTACTGAGCACTGAGCACCCTGAGTACTGAGCACTGAGCACCCTGAGTACTGAGCAACCAGCACCCTGAGTACTGAGCACCCAGGACCCTGAGCAATGAGCACCGAGCACCCTGAGCACTGAGCACCCAGCACCCTGAGCACTGAGCACCCAGCACCCTGAGTAGTGAGCACCCAACGTACTGAGCACCGAGCACCCCAAGCACTGAGCACCCAGCACCCTGAGTACTGAGCACCCAGCACCCCGAGCACTGAGCACCAAGCACCCTGAGCACTGAGCACCCAGCACCCTGAGCACTGATCACCTAGCACCCTGAGCACTGAGCACCCAGCACCCTGAGTACTGAGCACCCAGCACCCTGAGTACTGAGCACCCAGCACCTCGAGCACTGAGCACCCAGCACCCTGAGTACTGAGCACCCAGCACCCTGTGCACTGAGCACCGAGCACCCTGAGCACTGAGCACCCAGCACCCTGAGGACTGAGCACCCAGCACCCTGAGCACTGAGCACCCTGAGTACTGAGCACTGAGCACCCTGAGTACTGAGCACTGAACACCCTGAGTACTGAGCAACCAGCACCCTGAGTACTGAGCACCCAGCACCCTGAGCACTGAGCACCGAGCACCCTGAGCACTGAGCACCCAGCACTCTGAGTTGTGAGCACACAACGTACTGAGCACCGAGCACCCCAAGCACTGAGCACCCAGCACCCTGACTACTGAGCACCCAGCACCCCGAGCACTGAGCACCCAGCACCCTGAGCACTGAGCAACCAGCACCCTGAGCACTGATCACCCAGCACACTGAGCACTGAGCACCCAGCACCCTGAGTACTGAGCACCCAGCACCCTGAGTACTGAGCACTCAGCACCCTGAGTACTGAGCACCGAGCAACCCGAGCACTGAGCACCCAGCACCCTGAGCACTGAGCACCCTGAGGACTGAGCACCCAGCACCCTGAGCACTGAGCAACCAGCACCCTGAGTACTGAGCACCGATCATCCTGAGCACTGAGCACCCAGAACCCAAAGCACCCTCAGTACTGAGCACCCAGCACCCCGAGCACTGAGCACCCAGCACCATGAGTACTGAGCACTCTGAGTACTGAGCACCGATCACCCTGAGCACTGAGCTCCCAGCACCCTGAGTACTGAGCACCCAGCACCCTGAGCAATGAGCACCAAGCACCCTGAGTACTGAGCACCCAGCACCCTGAGCACTGAGCAACCAGCACCCCGAGAATGAGCACCCAGCACCCCGAGTACTGAGCACCGAGCACCCTGAGCACTGAGTACCCAGCACCCTGAGTACTGATCACTCAGCAACCTCAGCACTGAGCACCGAGCACCCCGAGTACTGAGCACCCAGCACCCTGAGCACTGAGCACCCAGCACCCTGAGCACTGAGAACCCAGGAACCTGAGCACTGAGCACTCAGCACCCTGAGTACTGAGCACTGAGCACCCAGCAACCTGAGCACTGAGCACCCAGCACCCTGAGTACTGAGCACTGAGCACCCAGCACCCCGAGCACTGAGCACCCAGCACCCTGAGTACTGAGCACCGAGCACCCCGAGCACTGAACACCCAGCACCCTGAGTACTGAGCTCCGAGGACCCCGAGCACTGAGCACCCAGCGCCCCGAGCACCGAGCACCCTGAGCACTGAGCACCCAGCACCCTGACTACTGAGCACCCAGCACCCTGAGCAATGAGCAACCTGAGTACTGAGCACCCAGCACCTTGAGCACTGAGCACCGAGCACCCCGAGCACTGAGCACCCAGCACCCTGAGCACTGAACACACAGCACCCTGAGTACTGAGCACCTCGAGCATGGAGCACCCAGCACCCTAAGCACTGAGTACCCAGCACCCTGAGCACTGAGCACCCAGCACCCTGAGCACTGAGCACACAGCACCCTGAGCACTGAGCACCCAGCACCCTGAGTACTGAGCACTGAGCACCCAGCACCCCGAGCACTGAGCACCCAGCACCCTGAGTACTGAGCTCTGAGCACCCAGCACCCCGAACACTGAGGACCCAGCACCCTGAGTACTGAGCTCCGAGCACTCCGAGCACTGAGCTCCCTGAGCACTGAGCACCGAGCACCCTGAGCACTGAGTACCCAGCACCCTGAGCACTGAGCACCCAGCACCCTGAGTACTGAGCACCCAGCATCCTGAGCACTGAGCACCCAGCACCTCGAGCACTGAGCACCCAGCACCCTGAGTACTGAGCACCCAGCGCCCCGAGCACTGAGCACCCAGCACCCTGAGCACTGAGCACCCAGCACCCTGAGTACTGAGCACCCAGCACCCTGAGTACTGAACACCCAGCACCCTGAGCACTGAGCACTGAGCACCCTGAGCACTGAGTACTGAGCACTGAGCACCCTGAGCACTGAGCACCCAGCACCCCGAGTACTGAGCACCCAGCACCCCGAGCACTGAGCACCCAGCGCCCCGAGCACTGAGCACCCAGCACCCCGAGCACTGAGCACTGAGCACCCAGCACCCCGAGTACTGAGCAGTGAGCACCCTGAGCACTGAGCACCCAGCAACCTGAGTAGTGAGCACCCAACGTACTGAGCACCGAGCACCCCGAGCACTGTGCACCCAGCACCCTGAGTACTGAGCACTCAGCACCCTGAGCACTGAGCACCGAGCACCCTGAGCACTGAGCACACAGCACCCTGAGCAATGAGCACCCTGAGTATTGAGCACCCAGCACCTTGAGCACTGAGCACCCAGCACCCTGAGCACTGAACACACAGCACCCTGAGTACTGAGCACCTCGAGCACTGAGCATCCAGCACCCTGAGTACTGAGCACCGAGCACCCCGAGCACTGAGAACCCAGCACCGCGAGCACTGAGCACATAGCACCCCGAGCACTGAGCACCCAGCACCCTGAGTACTGAGCACCCAGCACCCTGAGTACTGAGCACCCAGCACCCTGAGCACTGAGTACCCAACACCCTGAGCACTGAGCACCCAGCACCCTGAGCACTGAGCACACAGCACCCTGAACACTGAGCACCCAGCACCCTGAGTACTGAGCACTGAGCACCCAGCACCCCGAGCAGTGAGCAGCCAGCACCCTGAGTACTGAGCACCGAGTACCCCGAGCAATGAGCACCCAGCACCCTGAGGACTGAGCTCCGAGCACTCCGAGCACTGAGCACCCTGAGCACTGAGCACCGAGCACCCTGAGCACTGAGTACCCAGCACCCTGAGCGCTGAGCACCCAGCGCCCTGAGCACTGAGCACCCAGCACCCTGAGCACTGAGCACCCAGCACCCTGAGTACTGAGCACTGAGCACCCAGCACCCCGAGCACTGAGCACCCAGCACCCCGAGTACTGAGCACTGAGCACCCTGAGTACTGAGCACCCAGCACCCTGAGCACTGAGTACCCAGCACCCTTAGCACTGAGCACCCAGCACCCTGAGCACTGAGCACCCAGCACCCTGAGCACTGAGCACCCAGCACCCTGAGTACTGAGCACTGAGCACCCAGCACCCCGATCACTGAACACCCAGCACCCTGAGTACTGAGCACTGAGCACCCAGCACCCCGAGCACTGAGCACCCAGCACCCTGAGCACTGAGCACCCAGCACCCGAGTACTGAGCACCCAGCACCCTGAGTACTGAGCACCCAGCACCCTGAGCACTGAGCACCCAGCACCCCGAGCACTGAGCACCCAGCACCCTGAGTACTGAGCACCCAGCACCCTGAGCACTGAGCACCCAGCACCCCGAGCACTGTGCACCCAGCACCCTGAGTACTGAGCACCCAGCACCCTGAGCACTGAGCACCCAGCACCCTGAGCACTGAGCACGGAGCACCCTGAGCACTGAGCACTGAGCACCCTGATCACTGAGTACTGAGCACCGAGCACCCCGAGAACTGAGCAAGCAGCACCCGTAGTACTGAGCACCCAGCAGCCCAAGCACTGAGCACCCTGAGTATTGAGCACCCAGCACCCTGAGTACTGAGCAGCCAGCCTCCTGAGTACTGAGCAACGAGCACCCTGAGTACAGAGCACCCAGCACCCCGAGCACTGAGCACCCAGCACCCTGAGGACTGAGCACCCAGCACCCTGAGCACTGAGCACCCTGAGTACTGAGCACTGAGCACCCTGAGTACTGAGCACTGAGCACCCTGAGTACTGAGCAACCAGCACCCTGAGCAATGAGCACCGAGCTCCCTGAGCACTGAGCACCCAGCACCCTGAGCACTGAGCACCCAGCACCCTGAGTAGTGAGCACCCAACGTACTGAGCACCGAGCACCCCAAGCACTGAGCACCCAGCACCCTGAGTACTGAGCACCCAGCACCCCGAGCACTGAGCACCCAGCACCCTGAGCACTGAGCACCCAGCACCCTGAGCACTGATCACCTAGCACCCTGAGCACTGAGCACCCAGCACCCTGAGTACTGAGCACCCAGCCCCCTGAGTACTGAGCACCCAGCACCCCGAGCACTGAGCACCCAGCACCCTGAGTACTGAGCACCCAGCACCCTGTGCACTGAGCACCGAGCACCCTGAGCACTGAGCACCCAGCACCCTGAGGACTGAGCACACAGCATCCTGAGCACTGAGCACCCTGAGTACTGAGCACTGAGCACCCTGAGTACTGAGCACTGAACACCCTGAGTACTGAGCAACCAGCACCCTGAGTACTGAGCACCCAGCACCCTGAGCACTGAATACCGAGCACCCTGAGCACTGAGCACCCAGCACACTGAGCACTTAGCACCCAGCACTCTGAGTTGTGAGCAACCAACGTACTGAGCACCGAGCACCCCGAGCACTGAGCACCCAGCACCCTGACTACTGAGCACCCAGCACCCCGAGCACTGAGCACCCAGCACCCTGAGCACTGAGCACCCAGCACCCTGAGCACTGATCACCCAGCACACTGAGCACTGAGCACCCAGCACCCTGAGTCCTGAGCACCCAGCACCCTGAGTACTGAGCACTCAGCACCCTGAGTACTGAGCACCGAGCACCCCGAGCACTGAGCACCCAGCACCCTGAGCACTGAGCACCCTGAGGACTGAGCACCCAGCACCCTGAGTACTGAGCACCCAGCACCCTGAACAATGAGCACCCAGGAACCTGAGCACTGAGCACCCAGCACCCTGAGTACTGAGCACTGAGCACCCAGCACCCCGAGCACTGAGCACCCTGCACCCTGAGTACTGAGCACTGAGCACCCAGCACCCCGAGCACTGAGCACCCAGCACCCTGAGTACTGAGCACCGAGCACCCCGAGCACTGAACACCCAGCACCCTGAGTACTGAGCTCCGAGGACCCCGAGCACTGAGTACCCAGCGCCCCGAGCACCGAGCACCCTGAGCACTGAGCACCCAGCACCCTGAGCACTGAGCACCCAGCACCCTGAGTACTGAGCACTGAGCACCCAGCACCCCGAGCACTGAGCACCCAGCACCCTGAGTACTGAGCACTGAGCACCCAGCACCCCGAACACTGAGCACCCAGCACCCTGAGCACTGAGCACCCAGCACCCGAGTACTGAGCACCCAGCACCCTGAGTACTGAGCACCCAGCACCCTGAGTACTGAGCACCCAGCATCCCGAGTACTGAGCACCCAGCACCCTGAGTACTGAGCACCCAGCATCCTGAGCACTGAGCACCCAGCACCCCGAGCACTGAGCACCCAGCACCCTGAGTACTGAGCACCCAGCGCCCCGAGCACTGAGCACCCAGCACCCTGAGCACTGAGCACCCAGCACCCTGAGTACTGAGCACCCAGCACCCTGAGTACTGAACACCCAGCACGCTGAGCACTGAGCACTGAGCACCCTGAGCACTGAGTACTGAGCACTGAGCACCCTGAGCACTGAGCACCCAGCACCCCGAGTACTGAGCACCCAGCACCCCGAGCACTGAGCACCCAGCGCCCCGAGCACTGAGCACCCAGCACCCCGAGCACTGAGCACCCAGCACCCCGAGTACTGAGCAGTGAGCACCCTGAGCACTGAGCACCCAGCACCCTGAGTAGTGAGCACCCAACGTACTGAGCACCGAGCACCCCGAGCACTGTGCACCAAGCACCCTGAGTACTGAGCACTCAGCACCCTGAGCACTGAGCACCGAGCACCCTGAGCACTGAGCACACAGCACCCTGAGCACTGAGCACCCTGAGTACTGAGCACCCAGCACCTTGAGCACTGAGCACCCAGCACCCTGAGCACTGAGCACCCAGCACCCTGAGCACTGAGCACCCAGCACCCTGAGTACTGAGCACTGAGCACCCAGCACCCCGATCACTGAACACCCAGCACCCTGAGTACTGAGCACTGAGCACCCAGCACCCCGAGCACTGAGCACCCAGCACCCTGAGCACTGAGCACCCAGCACCCGAGTACTGAGCACCCAGCACCCTGAGTACTGAGCACCCAGCACCCTGAGCACTGAGCACCCAGCACCCCGAGCACTGAGCACCCAGCACCCTGAGTACTGAGCACCCAGCACCCTGAGCACTGAGCACCCAGCACCCCGAGCACTGTGCACCCAGCACCCTGAGTACTGAGCACCCAGCACCCTGAGCACTGAGCACCCAGCACCCTGAGCACTGAGCACGGAGCACCCTGAGCACTGAGCACTGAGCACCCTGATCACTGAGTACTGAGCACCGAGCACCCCGAGAACTGAGCAAGCAGCACCCGTAGTACTGAGCACCCAGCAGCCCAAGCACTGAGCACCCTGAGTATTGAGCACCCAGCACCCTGAGTACTGAGCAGCCAGCCTCCTGAGTACTGAGCAACGAGCACCCTGAGTACAGAGCACCCAGCACCCCGAGCACTGAGCACCCAGCACCCTGAGGACTGAGCACCCAGCACCCTGAGCACTGAGCACCCTGAGTACTGAGCACTGAGCACCCTGAGTACTGAGCACTGAGCACCCTGAGTACTGAGCAACCAGCACCCTGAGCAATGAGCACCGAGCTCCCTGAGCACTGAGCACCCAGCACCCTGAGCACTGAGCACCCAGCACCCTGAGTAGTGAGCACCCAACGTACTGAGCACCGAGCACCCCAAGCACTGAGCACCCAGCACCCTGAGTACTGAGCACCCAGCACCCCGAGCACTGAGCACCCAGCACCCTGAGCACTGAGCACCCAGCACCCTGAGCACTGATCACCTAGCACCCTGAGCACTGAGCACCCAGCACCCTGAGTACTGAGCACCCAGCCCCCTGAGTACTGAGCACCCAGCACCCCGAGCACTGAGCACCCAGCACCCTGAGTACTGAGCACCCAGCACCCTGTGCACTGAGCACCGAGCACCCTGAGCACTGAGCACCCAGCACCCTGAGGACTGAGCACCCAGCATCCTGAGCACTGAGCACCCTGAGTACTGAGCACTGAGCACCCTGAGTACTGAGCACTGAACACCCTGAGTACTGAGCAACCAGCACCCTGAGTACTGAGCACCCAGCACCCTGAGCACTGAATACCGAGCACCCTGAGCACTGAGCACCCAGCACACTGAGCACTTAGCACCCAGCACTCTGAGTTGTGAGCAAACAACGTACTGAGCACCGAGCACCCCGAGCACTGAGCACCCAGCACCCTGACTACTGAGCACCCAGCACCCCGAGCACTGAGCACCCAGCACCCTGAGCACTGAGCACCCAGCACCCTGAGCACTGATCACCCAGCACACTGAGCACTGAGCACCCAGCACCCTGAGTCCTGAGCACCCAGCACCCTGAGTACTGAGCACTCAGCACCCTGAGTACTGAGCACCGAGCACCCCGAGCACTGAGCACCCAGCACCCTGAGCACTGAGCACCCTGAGGACTGAGCACCCAGCACCCTGAGTACTGAGCACCCAGCACCCTGAACAATGAGCACCCAGGAACCTGAGCACTGAGCACCCAGCACCCTGAGTACTGAGCACTGAGCACCCAGCACCCCGAGCACTGAGCACCCTGCACCCTGAGTACTGAGCACTGAGCACCCAGCACCCCGAGCACTGAGCACCCAGCACCCTGAGTACTGAGCACCGAGCACCCCGAGCACTGAACACCCAGCACCCTGAGTACTGAGCTCCGAGGACCCCGAGCACTGAGTACCCAGCGCCCCGAGCACCGAGCACCCTGAGCACTGAGCACCCAGCACCCTGAGCACTGAGCACCCAGCACCCTGAGTACTGAGCACTGAGCACCCAGCACCCCGAGCACTGAGCACCCAGCACCCTGAGTACTGAGCACTGAGCACCCAGCACCCCGAACACTGAGCACCCAGCACCCTGAGCACTGAGCACCCAGCACCCGAGTACTGAGCACCCAGCACCCTGAGTACTGAGCACCCAGCACCCTGAGTACTGAGCACCCAGCATCCCGAGTACTGAGCACCCAGCACCCTGAGTACTGAGCACCCAGCATCCTGAGCACTGAGCACCCAGCACCCCGAGCACTGAGCACCCAGCACCCTGAGTACTGAGCACCCAGCGCCCTGAGCACTGAGCACCCAGCACCCTGAGCACTGAGCACCCAGCACCCTGAGTACTGAGCACCCAGCACCCTGAGTACTGAACACCCAGCACCCTGAGCACTGAGCACTGAGCACCCTGAGCACTGAGTACTGAGCACTGAGCACCCTGAGCACTGAGCACCCAGCACCCCGAGTACTGAGCACCCAGCACCCCGAGCACTGAGCACCCAGCGCCCCGAGCACTGAGCACCCAGCACCCCGAGCACTGAGCACCCAGCACCCCGAGTACTGAGCAGTGAGCACCCTGAGCACTGAGCACCCAGCACCCTGAGTAGTGAGCACCCAACGTACTGAGCACCGAGCACCCCGAGCACTGTGCACCCAGCACCCTGAGTACTGAGCACTCAGCACCCTGAGCACTGAGCACCGAGCACCCTGAGCACTGAGCACACAGCACCCTGAGCACTGAGCACCCTGAGTACTGAGCACCCAGCACCTTGAGCACTGAGCACCCAGCACCCTGAGCACTGAACACACAGCACCCTGAGTACTGAGCACCTCGAGCACTGAGCATCCAGCACCCTGAGTACTGAGCACCGAGCACCCCGAGCACTGAGAACCCAGCACCGCGAGCACTGAGCACATAGCACCCCGAGCACTGAGCACCCAGCACCCTGAGTACTGAGCACCCAGCACCCTGAGTACTGAGCACCCAGCAACCTGAGCACTGAGTACCCAACACCCTGAGCACTGAGCACCCAGCACCCTGAGCACTGAGCACACAGCACCCTGAACACTGAGCACCCAGCACCCTGAGTACTGAGCACTGAGCACCCAGCACCCCGAGCAGTGAGCTGCCAGCACCCTGAGTACTGAGCACCGAGCACCCCGAGCAATGAGCACCCAGCACCCTGAGTACTGAGCTCCGAGCACTCCGAGCACTGAGCACCCTGAGCACTGAGCACCGAGCACCCTGAGCACTGAGTACCCAGCACCCTGAGCGCTGAGCACCCAGCGCCCTGAGCACTGAGCACCCAGCACCCTGAGCACTGAGCACCCAGCACCCTGAGTACTGAGCACTGAGCACCCAACACCCCGAGCACTGAGCACCCAGCACCCCGAGTACTGAGCACTGAGCACCCTGAGTACTGAGCACCCAGCACCCTGAGCACTGAGTACCCAGCACCCTTAGCACTGAGCACCCAGCACCCTGAGCACTGAGCACCCAGCACCCTGAGCACTGAGCACCCAGCACCCTGAGTACTGAGCACTGAGCACCCAGCACCCCGATCACTGAACACCCAGCACCCTGAGTACTGAGAACTGAGCACCCAGCACCCCGAGCACTGAGCACCCAGCACCCTGAGCACTGAGCACCCAGCACCCGAGTACTGAGCACACAGCACCCTGAGTACTGAGCACCCAGCACCCTGAGCACTGAGCACCCAGCACCCCGAGCACTGAGCACCCAGCACCCTGAGTACTGAGGACCCAGCACCCTGAGCACTGAGCACCCAGCACCCCGAGCACTGTGCACCCAGCACCCTGAGTACTGAGCACCCAGCACCCTGAGCACTGAGCACCCAGCACCCTGAGCACTGAGCACGGAGCACCCTGAGCACTGAGCACTGAGCACCCTGATCACTGAGTACTGAGCACCGAGCACCCCGAGAACTGAGCAAGCAGCACCCGTAGTACTGAGCACCCAGCAGCCCAAGCACTGAGCACCCTGAGTATTGAGCACCCAGCACCCTGAGTACTGAGCAGCCAGCCTCCTGAGTACTGAGCAACGAGCACCCTGAGTACAGAGCACCCAGCACCCCGAGCACTGAGCACCCAGCACCCTGAGGACTGAGCACCCAGCACCCTGAGCACTGAGCACCCTGAGTACTGAGCACTGAGCACCCTGAGTACTGAGCACTGAGCACCCTGAGTACTGAGCAACCAGCACCCTGAGCAATGAGCACCGAGCACCCTGAGCACTGAGCACCCAGCACCCTGAGCACTGAGCACCCAGCACCCTGAGTAGTGAGCACCCAACGTACTGAGCACCGAGCACCCCAAGCACTGAGCACCCAGCACCCTGAGTACTGAGCACCCAGCACCCCGAGCACTGAGCACCCAGCACCCTGAGCACTGAGCACCCAGCACCCTGAGCACTGATCACCTAGCACCCTGAGCACTGAGCACCCAGCACCCTGAGTACTGAGCACCCAGCACCCTGAGTACTGAGCACCCAGCACCCCGAGCACTGAGCACCCAGCACCCTGAGTACTGAGCACCCAGCACCCTGTGCACTGAGCACCGAGCACCCTGAGCACTGAGCACCCAGCACCCTGAGGACTGAGCACCCAGCATCCTGAGCACTGAGCACCCTGAGTACTGAGCACTGAGCACCCTGAGTACTGAGCACTGAACACCCTGAGTACTGAGCAACCAGCACCCTGAGTACTGAGCACCCAGCACCCTGAGCACTGAGCACCGAGCACCCTGAGCACTGAGCACGCAGCACCCTGAGCACTTAGCACCCAGCACTCTGAGTTGTGAGCAACCAACGTACTGAGCACCGAGCACCCCGAGCACTGAGCACCCAGCACCCTGACTACTGAGCACCCAGCACCCCGAGCACTGAGCACCCAGCACCCTGAGCACTGAGCACCCAGCACCCTGAGCACTGATCACCCAGCACACTGAGCACTGAGCACCCAGCACCCTGAGTCCTGAGCACCCAGCACCCTGAGTACTGAGCACTCAGCACCCTGAGTACTGAGCACCGAGCACCCCGAGCACTGAGCACCCAGCACCCTGAGCACTGAGCACCCTGAGGACTGAGCACCCAGCACCCTGAGTACTGAGCACCCAGCACCCTGAGCAATGAGCACCCAGGAACCTGAGCACTGAGCACCCAGCACCCTGAGTACTGAGCACTGAGCACCCAGCACCCCGAGCACTGAGCACCCTGCACCCTGAGTACTGAGCACTGAGCACCCAGCACCCCGAGCACTGAGCACCCAGCACCCTGAGTACTGAGCACCGAGCACCCCGAGCACTGAACACCCAGCACCCTGAGTACTGAGCTCCGAGGACCCCGAGCACTGAGCACCCAGCGCCCCGAGCACCGAGCACCCTGAGCACTGAGCACCCAGCACCCTGAGCACTGAGCACCCAGCACCCTGAGTACTGAGCACCCAGCACCACCCTCAGTGCTGAGCACCCAGCACCCCGAGCACTGAGCACCCAGCACCCTGAGCACTGAGCACCCAGCACCCTGAGTAGTGAGCACCCAACGTACTGAGCACCGAGCACCCCGAGCACTGTGCACCCAGCACCCTGAGTACTGAGCACTCAGCACCCTGAGCACTGAGCACCGAGCACCCTGAGCACTGAGCACACAGCACCCTGAGCACTGAGCACCCTGAGTACTGAGCACCCAGCACCTTGAGCACTGAGCACCCAGCACCCTGAGCACTGAACACACAGCACCCTGAGTACTGAGCACCTCGAGCACTGAGCATCCAGCACCCTGAGTACTGAGCACCGAGCACCCCGAGCACTGAGAACCCAGCACCGCGAGCACTGAGCACATAGCACCCCGAGCACTGAGCACCCAGCACCCTGAGTACTGAGCACCCAGCACCCTGAGTACTGAGCACCCAGCAACCTGAGCACTGAGTACCCAACACCCTGAGCACTGAGCACCCAGCACCCTGAGCACTGAGCACACAGCACCCTGAACACTGAGCACCCAGCACCCTGAGTACTGAGCACTGAGCACCCAGCACCCCGAGCAGTGAGCTGCCAGCACCCTGAGTACTGAGCACCGAGCACCCCGAGCAATGAGCACCCAGCACCCTGAGTACTGAGCTCCGAGCACTCCGAGCACTGAGCACCCTGAGCACTGAGCACCGAGCACCCTGAGCACTGAGTACCCAGCACCCTGAGCGCTGAGCACCCAGCGCCCTGAGCACTGAGCACCCAGCACCCTGAGCACTGAGCACCCAGCACCCTGAGTACTGAGCACTGAGCACCCAACACCCCGAGCACTGAGCACCCAGCACCCCGAGTACTGAGCACTGAGCACCCTGAGTACTGAGCACCCAGCACCCTGAGCACTGAGTACCCAGCACCCTTAGCACTGAGCACCCAGCACCCTGAGCACTGAGCACCCAGCACCCTGAGCACTGAGCACCCAGCACCCTGAGTACTGAGCACTGAGCACCCAGCACCCCGATCACTGAACACCCAGCACCCTGAGTACTGAGAACTGAGCACCCAGCACCCCGAGCACTGAGCACCCAGCACCCTGAGCACTGAGCACCCAGCACCCGAGTACTGAGCACACAGCACCCTGAGTACTGAGCACCCAGCACCCTGAGCACTGAGCACCCAGCACCCCGAGCACTGAGCACCCAGCACCCTGAGTACTGAGGACCCAGCACCCTGAGCACTGAGCACCCAGCACCCCGAGCACTGTGCACCCAGCACCCTGAGTACTGAGCACCCAGCACCCTGAGCACTGAGCACCCAGCACCCTGAGCACTGAGCACGGAGCACCCTGAGCACTGAGCACTGAGCACCCTGATCACTGAGTACTGAGCACCGAGCACCCCGAGAACTGAGCAAGCAGCACCCGTAGTACTGAGCACCCAGCAGCCCAAGCACTGAGCACCCTGAGTATTGAGCACCCAGCACCCTGAGTACTGAGCAGCCAGCCTCCTGAGTACTGAGCAACGAGCACCCTGAGTACAGAGCACCCAGCACCCCGAGCACTGAGCACCCAGCACCCTGAGGACTGAGCACCCAGCACCCTGAGCACTGAGCACCCTGAGTACTGAGCACTGAGCACCCTGAGTACTGAGCACTGAGCACCCTGAGTACTGAGCAACCAGCACCCTGAGCAATGAGCACCGAGCACCCTGAGCACTGAGCACCCAGCACCCTGAGCACTGAGCACCCAGCACCCTGAGTAGTGAGCACCCAACGTACTGAGCACCGAGCACCCCAAGCACTGAGCACCCAGCACCCTGAGTACTGAGCACCCAGCACCCCGAGCACTGAGCACCCAGCACCCTGAGCACTGAGCACCCAGCACCCTGAGCACTGATCACCTAGCACCCTGAGCACTGAGCACCCAGCACCCTGAGTACTGAGCACCCAGCACCCTGAGTACTGAGCACCCAGCACCCCGAGCACTGAGCACCCAGCACCCTGAGTACTGAGCACCCAGCACCCTGTGCACTGAGCACCGAGCACCCTGAGCACTGAGCACCCAGCACCCTGAGGACTGAGCACCCAGCATCCTGAGCACTGAGCACCCTGAGTACTGAGCACTGAGCACCCTGAGTACTGAGCACTGAACACCCTGAGTACTGAGCAACCAGCACCCTGAGTACTGAGCACCCAGCACCCTGAGCACTGAGCACCGAGCACCCTGAGCACTGAGCACCCAGCACCCTGAGCACTTAGCACCCAGCACTCTGAGTTGTGAGCAACCAACGTACTGAGCACCGAGCACCCCGAGCACTGAGCACCCAGCACCCTGACTACTGAGCACCCAGCACCCCGAGCACTGAGCACCCAGCACCCTGAGCACTGAGCACCCAGCACCCTGAGCACTGATCACCCAGCACACTGAGCACTGAGCACCCAGCACCCTGAGTCCTGAGCACCCAGCACCCTGAGTACTGAGCACTCAGCACCCTGAGTACTGAGCACCGAGCACCCCGAGCACTGAGCACCCAGCACCCTGAGCACTGAGCACCCTGAGGACTGAGCACCCAGCACCCTGAGTACTGAGCACCCAGCACCCTGAGCAATGAGCACCCAGGAACCTGAGCACTGAGCACCCAGCACCCTGAGTACTGAGCACTGAGCACCCAGCACCCCGAGCACTGAGCACCCTGCACCCTGAGTACTGAGCACTGAGCACCCAGCACCCCGAGCACTGAGCACCCAGCACCCTGAGTACTGAGCACCGAGCACCCCGAGCACTGAACACCCAGCACCCTGAGTACTGAGCTCCGAGGACCCCGAGCACTGAGCACCCAGCGCCCCGAGCACCGAGCACCCTGAGCACTGAGCACCCAGCACCCTGAGCACTGAGCACCCAGCACCCTGAGTACTGAGCACTGAGCACCCAGCACCCCGAGCACTGAGCACCCAGCACCCTGAGTACTGAGCACTGAGCACCCAGCACCCCGAACACTGAGCACCCAGCACCCTGAGCACTGAGCACCCAGCACCCGAGTACTGAGCACCCAGCACCCTGAGTACTGAGCACCCAGCACCCTGAGTACTGAGCACCCAGCATCCCGAGTACTGAGCACCCAGCACCCTGAGTACTGAGCACCCAGCATCCTGAGCACTGAGCACCCAGCACCCCGAGCACTGAGCACCCAGCACCCTGAGTACTGAGCACCCAGCGCCCCGAGCACTGAGCACCCAGCACCCTGAGTACTGAACACCCAGCACCCTGAGCACTGAGCACTGAGCACCCTGAGCACTGAGTACTGAGCACTGAGCACCCTGAGCACTGAGCACCCAGCACCCCGAGTACTGAGCACCCAGCACCCCGAGCACTGAGCACCCAGTGCCCCGAGCACTGAGCACCCAGCACCCCGAGCACTGAGCACTGAGCACCCAGCACCCCGAGTACTGAGCAGTGAGCACCCTGAGCACTGAACACCCAGGACCCCGAGTACTGAGCACTGAGCACCCTGAGTACTGAGCAACCAGCACCCTGAGCACTGAGTACCCAGCACCCTGAGGACTGAGCACCCAGCACACTGAGCACTGAGCACCCAGCACCCTGAGCACTGAGCACCCAGCACCCTGAGTACTGATCACTGAGCACCCAGCACCCCGAGCACTGAGCACCCAGCACCCTGAGTACTGAGCACTGAGCACCCAGCACCCTGAGCACTGAGCACCCAGCACCCTGAGCACTGAGCACCCAGCACCCGAGTACTGAGCACCCAGCACCCTGAGTACTGAGCACCCAGCACCCTGAGTACTGAGAACCCAGCACCCTGAGCACTGAGCACCCAGCACCCTGAGTACTGAGCACCCTGAGTACTGAGCACCGAGCACCCCGAGCACTGAGCACCCAGCACCCTGAGTACAGAGCACTCAGCACCCTGAGTACTGAGCACCCAGCACCCTGAGTACTGAACACCCAGCACCCTGAGCACTGAGCACTGAGCACCCTGAGCACTGAGTACTGAGCACTGAGCACCCTGAGCACTGAGCACCCAGCACCCCGAGTACTGAGCACCCAGCACCCCCGAGCACTGAGCACCCAGCGCCCCGAGCACTGAGCACCCAGCACCCCGAGCATTGAGCACTGAGCACCCAGCACCCCGAGTACTGAGCAGTGAGCACCCTGAGCACTGAACACCCAGCACCCCGAGTACTGAGCACTGAGCACCCTGAGTACTGAGCAACCAGCACCCTGAGCACTGAGTACCCAGCACCCTGAGGACTGAGCACCCAGCACACTGAGCACTGAGCACCCAGCACCCTGAGCACTGAGCACCCAGCACCCTGAGTACTGATCACTGAGCACCCAGCACCCCGAGCACTGAGCACCCAGCACCCTGAGTACTGAGCACTGAGCACCCAGCACCCCGAGCACTGAGCACCCAGCACCCTGAGCACTGAGCACCCAGCACCCGAGTACTGAGCACCCAGCACCCTGAGTACTGAGCACCCAGCACCCTGAGTACTGAGAACCCAGCAACCTGAGCACTGAGAACCCAGCACCCCGAGCACTGAGCACCCAGCACCCTGAGTACTGAGCACCCAGCGCCCAGAGCACTGAGCACCCAGCACCCAGAGCACTGAGCACCCAGCACCCTGTGCACTGAGCACCCAGCACCCTGAGTACTGAGCACCCAGCACCCTGAGTACTGAACACCCAGCACCCTGAGCACTGAGCACTGAGCACCCTGAGCACTGAGTACTGAGCACTGAGCACCCTGAGCACTGAGCACCCAGCACCCCGAGTACTGAGCACCCAGCACCCCGAGCACTGAGCACCCAGCACCCCGAGCACTGAGCACTGAGCACCCAGCACCCCGAGTACTGAGCAGTGAGCACCCTGAGCACTGAACACCCAGCACCCCGAGTACTGAGCACTGAGCACCCTGAGTACTGAGCAACCAGCACCCTGAGCACTGAGTACCCAGCACCCTGAGGACTGAGCACCCAGCACACTGAGCACTGAGCACCCAGCACCCTGAGCACTGAGCACCCAGCACCCTGAGTACTGATCACTGAGCACCCAGCAAACCGAGCACTGAGCACCCAGCACCCTGAGTACTGAGCACTGAGCACCCAGCACCCCGAGCACTGAGCACCCAGCACCCTGAGCACTGAGCACCCAGCACCCGAGTACTGAGCACCCAGCACCCTGAGTACTGAGCACCCAGCACCCTGAGTACTGAGAACCCAGCACCCTGAGCACTGAGCACCCAGCACCCCGAGCACTGAGCACCCAGCACCCTGAGTACTGAGCACCCAGCACCCTGAGCACTGAGCAACCAGCACCCTGAGCTCTGAGCATCCAGCACCCTGAGCACTGAGCACCCAGCACCCTGAGTAGTGAGCACCCAACGTACTGAGCACCGAGCACCCCGAGCACTGTGCACCCAGCACCCTGAGTACTGATCACCGAGTACCCTGAGCACTGAGCACCCAGCACCCTGAGTACTGAGCTCTGAGCACCCCAAGCACTGAGCACCGAGCAACCTGTGCACTGAGTACCCAGCACCCTGAGTACTGAGCACTCAGCACCCTGAGCACTGAGCACCGAGCACCCTGAGTACTGAGCACCGAGCACCCTGAGCACTGAGAACCCAGCACCCTGAGTACTGAGCTCCGAGCACCCCGAGCACTGAGCACCCGGCACCCTGAGTACTGAGCACCCTGCACCCTGAGCAATGAGCACCCTGAGTACTGAGCACCCAGCACCTTGAGCACTGAGCACCAATCACCCTGAGCACTGAACACACAGCACCCTGAGTACTGAGAACCTCGAGCACTGAGCATCCAGCACCCTGAGTACTGAGCACCGAGCACCCCGAGCACTGAGAACCCAGCACCGCGAGCACTGAGCACATAGCACCCCGAGCACTGAGCACCCAGCACCCTGAGTACTGAGCACCCAGCACCCTGAGTACTGAGCACCCAGCACCCTGAGCACTGAGTACCCAACACCCTGAGCACTGAGCACCCAGCACCCTGAGCACTGAGCACACAGCACCCTGAGCACTGAGCACCCTGAGCACTGAGCACACAGCACCCTGAGTACTGAGCACTGAGCACCCAGCACCCCGTCACTGAGCACCCAGCACCCCGAGTACTGAGCACTGAGCACCCTGAGTACTGAGCACCCAGCACCCTGAGCACTGAGTACCCAGCACCCTTAGCACTGAGCACCCAGCACCCTGAGCACTGAGCACCCAGCACCCTGAGCACTGAGCACCCAGCACCCTGAGTACTGAGCACTGAGCACCCAGCACCCCGATCACTGAGCACCCAGCACCCTGAGTACTGAGCACTGAGCACCCAGCACCCCGAGCACTGAGCACCCAGCACCCTGAGCACTGAGCACCCAGCACCCGAGTACTGAGCACCCAGCACCCCGAGCACTGAGCACCCAGCACCCTGAGTACTGAGCACCCAGCACCCAGAGCACTGAGCACCCAGCACCCCGAGCACTGTGCACCCAGCACCCTGAGTACTGAGCACCCAGCACCCTGAGCACTGAGCACCCAGCACCCTGAGCACTGAGCACGGAGCACCCTGAGCACTGAGCACTGAGCACCCTGATCACTGAGTACTGAGCACCGAGCACCCCGAGAACTGAGCACCCAGCACCCGGAGTACTGAGCACCCAGCGGCCCAAGTACTGAGCACCCTGAGTATTGAGCACCCAGCACCCTGAGTACTGAGCAGCCAGCATCCTGAGTACTGAGCAACGAGCACCCTGAGTACAGAGCACCCAGCACCCCGAGCACTGAGCACCCAGCACCCTGAGGACTGAGCACCCAGCACCCTGAGCACTGAGCACCCTGAGTACTGAGCACTGAGCACCCTGAGTACTGAGCACTGAGCACCCTGAGTACTGAGCAACCAGCACCCTGAGTACTGAGCACCCAGGACCCTGAGCAATGAGCACCGAGCACCCTGAGCACTCAGCACCCAGCACCCTGAGCACTGAGCACCCAGCACCCTGAGTAGTGAGCACCCAACGTACTGAGCACCGAGCACCCCAAGCACTGAGCACCCAGCACCCTGAGTACTGATCACCTAGCACCCTGAGCACTGAGCACCCAGCACCCTGAGTACTGAGCACCCAGCACCCTGAGTACTGAGCACCCAGCACCCCGAGCACTGAGCACCCAGCACCCTGAGTACTGATCACCTAGCACCCTGAGCACTGAGCACTCAGCACCCTGAGTACTGAGCACCGAGCACCCCGAGCACTGAGCACCCAGCACCCTGAGCACTGAGCACCCTGAGGACTGAGCACCAAGCACCCTGAGTACTGAGCACCCAGCACCCTGAGCAATGAGCACCCAGGAACCTGAGCACTGAGCACCCAGCACCCTGAGTACTGAGCACTGAGCACCCAGCACCCCGAGCACTGAGCACCCTGCACCCTGAGTACTGAGCACTGAGCACCCAGCACCCCGAGCACTGAGCACCCAGCACCCTGAGTACTGAGCACCGAGCACCCCGAGCACTGAACACCCAGCACCCTGAGTACTGAGCTCCGAGGACCCCGAGCACTGAGCACCCAGCGCCCCGAGCACCGAGCACCCTGAGCACTGAGCACCCAGCACCCTGAGCACTGAGCACCCAGCACCCTGAGTACTGAGCACTGAGCACCCAGCACCCCGAGCACTGAGCACCCAGCACCCTGAGTACTGAGCACTGAGCACCCAGCACCCCGAACACTGAACACCCAGCACCCTGAGCACTGAGCACCCAGCACCCGAGTACTGAGCACCCAGCACCCTGAGTACTGAGCACCCAGCACCCTGAGTACTGAGCACCCAGCATCCCGAGTACTGAGCACCCAGCACCCTGAGTACTGAGCACCCAGCATCCTGAGCACTGAGCACCCAGCACCCCGAGCACTGAGCACCCAGCACCCTGAGTACTGAGCACCCAGCGCCCAGAGCACTGAGCACCCAGCACCCTGTGCACTGAGCACCCAGCACCCTGAGTACTGAGCACCCAGCACCCTGAGTACTGAACACCCAGCACCCTGAGCACTGAGCACTGAGCACCCTGAGCACTGAGTACTGAGCACTGAGCACCCTGAGCACTGAGCACCCAGCACCCCGAGTACTGAGCACCCAGCACCCCGAGCACTGAGCACCCAGCACCCCGAGCACTGAGCACTGAGCACCCAGCACCCCGAGTACTGAGCAGTGAGCACCCTGAGCACTGAACACCCAGCACCCCGAGTACTGAGCACTGAGCACCCTGAGTACTGAGCAACCAGCACCCTGAGCACTGAGTACCCAGCACCCTGAGGACTGAGCACCCAGCACACTGAGCACTGAGCACCCAGCACCCTGAGCACTGAGCACCCAGCACCCTGAGTACTGATCACTGAGCACCCAGCAAACCGAGCACTGAGCACCCAGCACCCTGAGTACTGAGCACTGAGCACCCAGCACCCCGAGCACTGAGCACCCAGCACCCTGAGCACTGAGCACCCAGCACCCGAGTACTGAGCACCCAGCACCCTGAGTACTGAGCACCCAGCACCCTGAGTACTGAGAACCCAGCACCCTGAGCACTGAGCACCCAGCACCCCGAGCACTGAGCACCCAGCACCCTGAGTACTGAGCACCCAGCACCCTGAGCACTGAGCAACCAGCACCCTGAGCTCTGAGCATCCAGCACCCTGAGCACTGAGCACCCAGCACCCTGAGTAGTGAGCACCCAACGTACTGAGCACCGAGCACCCCGAGCACTGTGCACCCAGCACCCTGAGTACTGATCACCGAGTACCCTGAGCACTGAGCACCCAGCACCCTGAGTACTGAGCTCTGAGCACCCCAAGCACTGAGCACCGAGCAACCTGTGCACTGAGTACCCAGCACCCTGAGTACTGAGCACTCAGCACCCTGAGCACTGAGCACCGAGCACCCTGAGTACTGAGCACCGAGCACCCTGAGCACTGAGAACCCAGCACCCTGAGTACTGAGCTCCGAGCACCCCGAGCACTGAGCACCCGGCACCCTGAGTACTGAGCACCCTGCACCCTGAGCAATGAGCACCCTGAGTACTGAGCACCCAGCACCTTGAGCACTGAGCACCAATCACCCTGAGCACTGAACACACAGCACCCTGAGTACTGAGAACCTCGAGCACTGAGCATCCAGCACCCTGAGTACTGAGCACCGAGCACCCCGAGCACTGAGAACCCAGCACCGCGAGCACTGAGCACATAGCACCCCGAGCACTGAGCACCCAGCACCCTGAGTACTGAGCACCCAGCACCCTGAGTACTGAGCACCCAGCACCCTGAGCACTGAGTACCCAACACCCTGAGCACTGAGCACCCAGCACCCTGAGCACTGAGCACACAGCACCCTGAGCACTGAGCACCCTGAGCACTGAGCACACAGCACCCTGAGTACTGAGCACTGAGCACCCAGCACCCCGTCACTGAGCACCCAGCACCCCGAGTACTGAGCACTGAGCACCCTGAGTACTGAGCACCCAGCACCCTGAGCACTGAGTACCCAGCACCCTTAGCACTGAGCACCCAGCACCCTGAGCACTGAGCACCCAGCACCCTGAGCACTGAGCACCCAGCACCCTGA
This sequence comes from Microtus oregoni, assembly GCF_018167655.1. Taxonomy (NCBI): domain Eukaryota; kingdom Metazoa; phylum Chordata; class Mammalia; order Rodentia; family Cricetidae; genus Microtus; species Microtus oregoni. The sequence continues at coordinate 1,407,738 of NW_024544005.1, forward strand.
GTACTGAGCACTGAGCACCCAGCACCCCGATCACTGAGCACCCAGCACCCTGAGTACTGAGCACTGAGCACCCAGCACCCCGAGCACTGAGCACCCAGCACCCTGAGCACTGAGCACCCAGCACCCGAGTACTGAGCACCCAGCACCCCGAGCACTGAGCACCCAGCACCCTGAGTACTGAGCACCCAGCACCCAGAGCACTGAGCACCCAGCACCCCGAGCACTGTGCACCCAGCACCCTGAGTACTGAGCACCCAGCACCCTGAGCACTGAGCACCCAGCACCCTGAGCACTGAGCACGGAGCACCCTGAGCACTGAGCACTGAGCACCCTGATCACTGAGTACTGAGCACCGAGCACCCCGAGAACTGAGCACCCAGCACCCGGAGTACTGAGCACCCAGCGGCCCAAGTACTGAGCACCCTGAGTATTGAGCACCCAGCACCCTGAGTACTGAGCAGCCAGCATCCTGAGTACTGAGCAACGAGCACCCTGAGTACAGAGCACCCAGCACCCCGAGCACTGAGCACCCAGCACCCTGAGGACTGAGCACCCAGCACCCTGAGCACTGAGCACCCTGAGTACTGAGCACTGAGCACCCTGAGTACTGAGCACTGAGCACCCTGAGTACTGAGCAACCAGCACCCTGAGTACTGAGCACCCAGGACCCTGAGCAATGAGCACCGAGCACCCTGAGCACTCAGCACCCAGCACCCTGAGCACTGAGCACCCAGCACCCTGAGTAGTGAGCACCCAACGTACTGAGCACCGAGCACCCCAAGCACTGAGCACCCAGCACCCTGAGTACTGATCACCTAGCACCCTGAGCACTGAGCACCCAGCACCCTGAGTACTGAGCACCCAGCACCCTGAGTACTGAGCACCCAGCACCCCGAGCACTGAGCACCCAGCACCCTGAGTACTGAGCACTCAGCACCCTGTGCATTGAGCACCGAGCACCCTGAGCACTGAGCACCCAGCACACTGAGGACTGAGCACCCAGCACCCTGAGCACTGAGCACCCTGAGTACTGAGCACTGAGCACCCTGAGTACTGAGCACTGAACACCCTGAGTACTGAGCAACCAGCACCCTGAGTACTGAGCACCCAGCACCCTGAGCACTGAGCACCGAGCACCCTGAGCACTGAGCACCCAGCACCCTGAGCACTGAGCACCCAGCATTCTGAGTTGTGAGCACTAAACGTACTGAGCACCGATCACCCCGAGCACTGAGCACCCAGCACCCTGACTACTGAGCACCCAGCACCCCGAGCACTGAGCACCCAGCACCCTGAGCACTGAGCACCCAGCACCCTGAGCACTGATCACCCAGCACACTGAGCACTGAGCACCAAGCACCCTGAGTCCTGAGCACCCAGCACCCTGAGTACTGAGCACTCAGCACCCTGAGTACTGAGCACCGAGCACCCCGAGCACTGAGCACCCAGCACCCTGAGCACTGAGCACCCTGAGCACTGAGCACCCAGCACCCCGAGCACTGAGCACCCAGCACCCTGAGTACTGAGCACCCAGCGCCCCGAGCACTGAGCACCCAGCACCCTGAGCACTGAGCACCCAGCACCCTGAGTACTGAGCACCCAGCACCCTGAGTACTGAACACCCAGCACCCTGAGCACTGAGCACTGAGCACCCTGAGCACTGAGTACTGAGCACTGAGCACCCTGAGCACTGAGCACCCAGCACCCCGAGTACTGAGCACCCAGCACCCCGAGCACTGAGCACCGAGCGCCCCGAGCACTGAGCACCCAGCACCCTGAGTACTGAGCACCCAGGACCCTGAGCAATGAGCACCGAGCACCCTGAGCACTGAGCACCCAGCACCCTGAGCACTGAGCACCCAGCACCCTGAGTAGTGAGCACCCAACGTACTGAGCACCGAGCACCCCAAGCACTGAGCACCCAGCACCCTGAGTACTGATCACCTAGCACCCTGAGCACTGAGCACCCAGCACCCTGAGTACTGAGCACCCAGCACCCTGGGTACTGAGCACCGAGCACCCCGAGCACTGAGCACCCAGCACCCTGAGTACTGAGCACTCAGCACCCTGTGCACTGAGCACCGAGCACCCTGAGCACTGAGCACCCAGCACCCTGAGGACTGAGCACCCAGCACCCTGAGCACTGAGCACCCTGAGTACTGAGCACTGAGCAACCTGAGTACTGAGCACTGAACACCCTGAGTACTGAGCAACCAGCACCCTGAGTACTGAGCACCCAGCACACTGAGCACTGAGCACCGAGCACCCTGAGCACTGAGCACCCAGCACCCTGAGCACTGAGCACCCAGCACCCTGAGCACTGATCACCCAGCACACTGAGCACTGAGCACCCAGCACCCTGAGTCCTGAGCACCCAGCACCCTGAGTACTGAGCACTCAGCACCCTGAGTACTGAGCACCGAGCACCCCGAGCACTGAGCACCCAGCACCCTGAGCACTGAGCACCCTGAAGACTGAGCACCAAGCACCCTGAGTACTGAGCACCCAGCACCCTGAGCAATGAGCACCCAGGAACCTGAGCACTTAGCACCCAGCACCCTGAGTACTGAGCACTGAGCACCCAGCACCCCGAGCACTGAGCACCCTGCACCCTGAGTACTGAGCACTGAGCACCCAGCACCCCGAGCACTGAGCACCCAGCACCCTGAGTACTGAGCACCGAGCACCCCGAGCACTGAACACCCAGCACCCTGAGTACTGAGCTCCGAGGACCCCGAGCACTGAGCACCCAGCGCCCCGAGCACCGAGCACCCTGAGCACTGAGCACCCAGCACCCTGAGCACTGAGCACCCAGCACCCTGAGTACTGAGCACTGAGCACCCAGCACCCCGAGCACTGAGCACCCAGGACCCTGAGTACTGAGCACTGAGCACCCAGCACCCCGAACACTGAACACCCAGCACCCTGAGCACTGAGCACCCAGCACCCGAGTACTGAGCACCCAGCACCCTGAGTACTGAGCACCCAGCACCCTGAGTACTGAGCACCCAGCATCCCGAGTACTGAGCACCCAGCACCCTGAGTACTGAGCACCCAGCATCCTGAGCACTGAGCACCCAGCACCCCGAGCACTGAGCACCCAGCACCCTGAGTACTGAGCACCCAGCGCCCAGAGCACTGAGCACCCAGCACCCTGTGCACTGAGCACCCAGCACCCTGAGTACTGAGCACCCAGCACCCTGAGTACTGAACACCCAGCACCCTGAGCACTGAGCACTGAGCACCCTGAGCACTGAGTACTGAGCACTGAGCACCCTGAGCACTGAGCACCCAGCACCCCGAGTACTGAGCACCCAGCACCCCGAGCACTGAGCACCCAGCACCCCGAGCACTGAGCACTGAGCACCCAGCACCCCGAGTACTGAGCAGTGAGCACCCTGAGCACTGAACACCCAGCACCCCGAGTACTGAGCACTGAGCACCCTGAGTACTGAGCAACCAGCACCCTGAGCACTGAGTACCCAGCACCCTGAGGACTGAGCACCCAGCACACTGAGCACTGAGCACCCAGCACCCTGAGCACTGAGCACCCAGCACCCTGAGTACTGATCACTGAGCACCCAGCAAACCGAGCACTGAGCACCCAGCACCCTGAGTACTGAGCACTGAGCACCCAGCACCCCGAGCACTGAGCACCCAGCACCCTGAGCACTGAGCACCCAGCACCCGAGTACTGAGCACCCAGCACCCTGAGTACTGAGCACCCAGCACCCTGAGTACTGAGAACCCAGCACCCTGAGCACTGAGCACCCAGCACCCCGAGCACTGAGCACCCAGCACCCTGAGTACTGAGCACCCAGCACCCTGAGCACTGAGCAACCAGCACCCTGAGCTCTGAGCATCCAGCACCCTGAGCACTGAGCACCCAGCACCCTGAGTAGTGAGCACCCAACGTACTGAGCACCGAGCACCCCGAGCACTGTGCACCCAGCACCCTGAGTACTGATCACCGAGTACCCTGAGCACTGAGCACCCAGCACCCTGAGTACTGAGCTCTGAGCACCCCAAGCACTGAGCACCGAGCAACCTGTGCACTGAGTACCCAGCACCCTGAGTACTGAGCACTCAGCACCCTGAGCACTGAGCACCGAGCACCCTGAGTACTGAGCACCGAGCACCCTGAGCACTGAGAACCCAGCACCCTGAGTACTGAGCTCCGAGCACCCCGAGCACTGAGCACCCGGCACCCTGAGTACTGAGCACCCTGCACCCTGAGCAATGAGCACCCTGAGTACTGAGCACCCAGCACCTTGAGCACTGAGCACCAATCACCCTGAGCACTGAACACACAGCACCCTGAGTACTGAGAACCTCGAGCACTGAGCATCCAGCACCCTGAGTACTGAGCACCGAGCACCCCGAGCACTGAGAACCCAGCACCGCGAGCACTGAGCACATAGCACCCCGAGCACTGAGCACCCAGCACCCTGAGTACTGAGCACCCAGCACCCTGAGTACTGAGCACCCAGCACCCTGAGCACTGAGTACCCAACACCCTGAGCACTGAGCACCCAGCACCCTGAGCACTGAGCACACAGCACCCTGAGCACTGAGCACCCTGAGCACTGAGCACACAGCACCCTGAGTACTGAGCACTGAGCACCCAGCACCCCGTCACTGAGCACCCAGCACCCCGAGTACTGAGCACTGAGCACCCTGAGTACTGAGCACCCAGCACCCTGAGCACTGAGTACCCAGCACCCTTAGCACTGAGCACCCAGCACCCTGAGCACTGAGCACCCAGCACCCTGAGCACTGAGCACCCAGCACCCTGAGTACTGAGCACTGAGCACCCAGCACCCCGATCACTGAGCACCCAGCACCCTGAGTACTGAGCACTGAGCACCCAGCACCCCAAGCACTGAGCACCCAGCACCCTGAGCACTGAGCACCCAGCACCCGAGTACTGAGCACCCAGCACCCCGAGCACTGAGCACCCAGCACCCTGAGTACTGAGCACCCAGCACCCAGAGCACTGAGCACCCAGCACCCCGAGCACTGTGCACCCAGCACCCTGAGTACTGAGCACCCAGCACCCTGAGCACTGAGCACCCAGCACCCTGAGCACTGAGCACGGAGCACCCTGAGCACTGAGCACTGAGCACCCTGATCACTGAGTACTGAGCACCGAGCACCCCGAGAACTGAGCACCCAGCACCCGGAGTACTGAGCACCCAGCGGCCCAAGTACTGAGCACCCTGAGTATTGAGCACCCAGCACCCTGAGTACTGAGCAGCCAGCATCCTGAGTACTGAGCAACGAGCACCCTGAGTACAGAGCACCCAGCACCCCGAGCACTGAGCACCCAGCACCCTGAGGACTGAGCACCCAGCACCCTGAGCACTGAGCACCCTGAGTACTGAGCACTGAGCACCCTGAGTACTGAGCACTGAGCACCCTGAGTACTGAGCAACCAGCACCCTGAGTACTGAGCACCCAGGACCCTGAGCAATGAGCACCGAGCACCCTGAGCACTCAGCACCCAGCACCCTGAGCACTGAGCACCCAGCACCCTGAGTAGTGAGCACCCAACGTACTGAGCACCGAGCACCCCAAGCACTGAGCACCCAGCACCCTGAGTACTGATCACCTAGCACCCTGAGCACTGAGCACCCAGCACCCTGAGTACTGAGCACCCAGCACCCTGAGTACTGAGCACCCAGCACCCCGAGCACTGAGCACCCAGCACCCTGAGTACTGAGCACTCAGCACCCTGTGCATTGAGCACCGAGCACCCTGAGCACTGAGCACCCAGCACACTGAGGACTGAGCACCCAGCACCCTGAGCACTGAGCACCCTGAGTACTGAGCACTGAGCACCCTGAGTACTGAGCACTGAACACCCTGAGTACTGAGCAACCAGCACCCTGAGTACTGAGCACCCAGCACCCTGAGCACTGAGCACCGAGCACCCTGAGCACTGAGCACCCAGCACCCTGAGCACTGAGCACCCAGCATTCTGAGTTGTGAGCACCCAACGTACTGAGCACCGATCACCCCGAGCACTGAGCACCCAGCACCCTGACTACTGAGCACCCAGCACCCCGAGCACTGAGCACCCAGCACCCTGAGCACTGAGCACCCATCACCCTGAGCACTGATCAGCCAGCACACTGAGCACTGAGCACCCAGCACCCTGAGTCCTGAGCACCCAGCACCCTGAGTACTGAGCACTCAGCACCCTGAGTACTGAGCACCGAGCACCCCGAGCACTGAGCACCCAGCACCCTGAGCACTGAGCACCCTGAGCACTGAGCACCCAGCACCCCGAGCACTGAGCACCCAGCACCCTGAGTACTGAGCACCCAGCGCCCCGAGCACTGAGCACCCAGCACCCTGAGCACTGAGCACCCAGCACCCTGAGTACTGAGCACCCAGCACCCTGAGTACTGAACACCCAGCACCCTGAGCACTGAGCACTGAGCACCCTGAGCACTGAGTACTGAGCACTGAGCACCCTGAGCACTGAGCACCCAGCACCCCGAGTACTGAGCACCCAGCACCCCGAGCACTGAGCACCGAGCGCCCCGAGCACTGAGCACCCAGCACCCCGAGCACTGAGCACTGAGCACCCAGCACCCCAAGTACTGAGCAGTGAGCACCCTGAGCACTGAACACCCAGCACCCCGAGTACTGAGCACTGAGCACCCTGAGTACTGAGCAACCAGCACCCTGAGCACTGAGTACCCAGCACCCTGAGGACTGAGCACCCAGCACACTGAGCACTGAGCACCCAGCACCCTGAGCACTGAGCACCCAGCACCCTGAGTACTGAGCACTGAGCACCCAGCACCCCGAGCACTGAGCACCCAGCACCCTGAGCACTGAGCACCCAGCACCCGAGTACTGAGCACCCAGCACCCTTAGTACTGAGCACCCAGCACCCTGAGTACTGAGAACCCAGCACCCTGAGCACTGAGCACCCAGCACCCCGAGCACTGAGCACCCAGCACCCTGAGTACTGAGCACCCAGCACCCTGAGCACTGAGCAACCAGCACCCTGAGCTCTGAGCATCCAGCACCCTGAGCACTGAGCACCCAGCACCCTGAGTAGTGAGCACCCAACGTACTGAGCACCGAGCACACCGAGCACTGTGCTCCCAGCACCCTGAGTACTGATCACCGAGTACCCTGAGCACTGAGCACCCAGCACCCTGAGTACTGAGCTCCGAGCACCCCGAGCACTGAGCACCGAGCACCCTGTGCACTGAGTACACAGCACCCTGAGTACTGAGCACTCAGCACCCTGAGCACTGAGCACCGAGCACCCTGAGTACTGAGCACCGAGCACCCTGAGCACTGAGAACCCAGCACCCTGAGTACTGAGCTCCGAGCACCCCGAGCACTGAGCACCCAGCACCCTGAGTACTGAGCACCCTGCACCCTGAGCAATGAGCACCCTGAGTACTGAGCACCCAGCACCTTGAGCACTGAGCACCCAGCACCCTGAGCACTGAACACACAGCACCCTGAGTACTGAGAACCTCGAGCACTGAGCATCCAGCACTCTGAGTACTGAGCACCGAGCACCCCGAGCACTGAGAACACAGCACCGCGAGCACTGAGCACATAGCACCCCGAGCACTGAGCACCCAGCACCCTTAGTACTGAGCACCCAGCACCCTGAGTACTGAGCACCCAGCACCCTGAGCACTGAGTACCCAACACCCTGAGCACTGAGCACCCAGCACCCTGAGCACTGATCACACAGCACCCCGAGCACTGTGCACCCAGCACCCTGAGTACTGAGCACCCAGCACCCTGAGCACTGAGCACCCAGCACCCCGAGCACTGTGCACCCAGCACCCTGAGTACTGAGCACCCAGCACCCGGAGTACTGAGCACCCAGCGGCCCAAGTACTGAGCACCCTGAGTATTGAGCACCCAGCACACTGAGTACTGAGCAGCCAGCATCCTGAGTACTGAGCAACGAGCACCCTGAGTACAGAGCACCCAGCACCCCGAGCACTGAGCACCCAGCACCCTGAGGACTGAGCACCCAGCACCCTGAGCACCGAGCACCCTGAGTACTGAGCACTGAGCACCCTGAGTACTGAGCACTGAGCACCCTGAGTACTGAGCAACCAGCACCCTGAGTACTGAGCACCCAGGACCCTGAGCAATGAGCACCGAGCACCCTGAGCACTCAGCACCCAGCACCCTGAGCACTGAGCACCCAGCACCCTGAGTAGTGAGCACCCAACGTACTGAGCACCGAGCACCCCAAGCACTGAGCACCCAGCACCCTGAGTACTGATCACCTAGCACCCTGAGCACTGAGCACCCAGCACCCTGAGTACTGAGCACCCAGTACCCTGAGTACTGAGCACCCAGCACCCCGAGCACTGAGCACCCAGCACCCTGAGTACTGAGCACTCAGCACCCTGTGCACTGAGCACCGAGCACCCTGAGCACTGAGCACCCAGCACACTGAGGACTGAGCACCCAGCACCCTGAGCACTGAGCACCCTGAGTACTGAGCACTGAGCACCCTGAGTACTGAGCACTGAACACCCTGAGTACTGAGCAACCAGCACCCTGAGTACTGAGCACCCAGCACCCTGAGCACTGAGCACCGAGCACCCTGAGCACTGAGCACCCAGCACCCTGAGCACTGAGCACCCAGCACTCTGAGTTGTGAGCACCCAACGTACTGAGCACCGATCACCCCGAGCACTGAGCACCCAGCACCCTGACTACTGAGCACCCAGCACCCCGAGCACTGAGCACCCAGCACCCTGAGCACTGAGCACCCAGCACCCTGAGCACTGATCACCCAGCACACTGAGCACCCAGCACCCTGAGTCCTGAGCACCCAGCACCCTGAGTACTGAGCACTCAGCACCCTGAGTACTGAGCACCGAGCACGCCGAGCACTGAGCACCCAGCACCCTGAGCACTGAGCACCCTGAGCACTGAGCACCCAGCACCCCGAGCACTGAGCACCCAGCACCCTGAGTACTGAGCACCCAGCGCCCCGAGCACTGAGCACCCAGCACCCTGAGCACTGAGCACCCAGCACCCTGAGTACTGAGCACCCAGCACCCTGAGTACTGAACACCCAGCACCCTGAGCACTGAGCACTGAGCACCCTGAGCACTGAGCACCCAGCACCCCGAGTACTGAGCACCCAGCACCCCGAGCACTGAGCACCGAGCGCCCCGAGCACTGAGCACCCAGCACCCCGAGCACTGAGCACTGAGCACCCAGCACCCCAAGTACTGAGCAGTGAGCACCCTGAGCACTGAACACCCAGCACCCCGAGTACTGAGCACTGAGCACCCTGAGGACTGAGCACCCAGCACACTGAGCACTGAGCACCCAGCACCCTGAGCACTGAGCACCCAGCACCCTGAGTACTGATCACTGAGCACCCAGCACCCCGAGCACTGAGCACCCAGCACCCTGAGTACTGAGCACTGTGCACCCAGCACCCCGAGCACTGAGCACCCAGCACCCTGAGCACTGAGCACCCAGCACCCGAGTACTGAGCACCCAGCACCCTTAGTACTGAGCACCCAGCACCCTGAGTACTGAGAACCCAGCACCCTGAGCACTGAGCACCCAGCATCCCGAGCACTGAGCACCCAGCACCCTGAGTACTGAGCACCCAGCACCCTGAGCACTGAGCAACCAGCACCCTGAGCTCTGAGCACCCAGCACCCTGAGTAGTGAGCACCCAACGTACTGAGCACCTAGCACACCGAGCACTGTGCTCCCAGCACCCTGAGTACTGATCACCGAGTACCCTGAGCACTGAGCACCCAGCACCCTGAGTACTGAGCTCCGAGCACCCCGAGCACTGAGCACCGAGCACCCTGTGCACTGAGTACACAGCACCCTGAGTACTGAGCACTCAGCACCCTGAGCACTGAGCACCGAGCACCCTGAGTACTGAGCACCGAGCACCCTGAGCACTGAGAACCCAGCACCCTGAGTACTGATCTCCGAGCACCCCGAGCACTGAGCACCCAGCACCCTGAGTACTGAGCACCCTGCACCCTGAGCAATGAGCACCCTGAGTACTGAGCACCCAGCACCTTGAGCACTGCTCACCCAGCACCCTGAGCACTGAACACACAGCACCCTGAGTACTGAGAACCTCGAGCACTGAGCATCCAGCACCCTGAGTACTGAGCACCGAGCACCCCGAGCACTGAGAACACAGCACCGCGAGCACTGAGCACATAGCACCCCGAGCACTGAGCACCCAGCACCCTTAGTACTGAGCACCCAGCACCCTGAGTACTGAGCACCCAGCACCCTGAGCACTGAGTACCCAACACCCTGAGCACTGAGCACCCAGCACCCTGAGCACTGATCACACAGCACCCTGAGCACTGAGCACCCAGCACCCTGAGTACTGAGCACTGAGCACCCAGCACCCCGAGCAGTGAGCAGCCAGCACCCTGAGTACTGAGCACCGAGCACCCCGAGCAATGAGCACCCAGCAACCTGAGTACTGAGCTCCGAGCACTCCGAGCACTGAGCACCCAGCACCCTGAGCACTGAGTACCCAGCACCCTGAGCACTGATCACACAGCACCCTGAGCACTGAGCACCCAGCACCCTGAGTACTGAGCACTGAGCACCCAGCACCCCGAGCACTGAGCACCCAGCACCCCGAGTACTGAGCACTGAGCAACCTGAGTACTGAGCACCCAGCACCCTGAGCACTGAGTACCCAGCACCCTTAGCACTGAGCACCCAGCACCCTGAGCACTGAGCACCCAGCACCCTGAGCACTGAGCACCCAGCACCCTGAGTACTGAGCACTGAGCACCCAGCACCCCGATCACTGAGCACCCAGCACCCTGAGTACTGAGCACTGAGCACCCAGCACCCCGAGCACTGAGCACCCAGCACCCTGAGCACTGAGCACCCAGCACCCGAGTACTGAGCACACAGCACCCTGAGTACTGAGCACCCAGCAACCTGAGCACTGAGCACCCAGCACCCCGAGCACTGAGCACCCAGCACCCTGAGTACTGAGCACCCAGCAACCTGAGCACTGAGCACCCAGCACCCCGAGCACTGTGCACCCAGCACCCTGAGTACTGAGCACCCAGCACCCTGAGCACTGAGCACCCAGCACCCTGAGCACTGAGCACGGAGAACCCTGAGCACTGAGCACTGAGCACCCTGATCACTGAGTACTGAGCAACGAGCACCCTGAGTACAGAGCACCCAGCACCCCGAGCACTGAGCACCCAGCACCCTGAGTACTGAGCACCCAGCACCCTGAGCACTGAGCACCCTGAGTACTGAGCACTGAGCACCCTGAGTACTGAGCACTGAGCACCCTGAGTACTGAGCAACCAGCACCCTGAGTACTGAGCACCCAGGACCCTGAGAAATGAGCACCGAGCACCCTGAGCACTGAGCACCCAGCACCCTGAGCACTGAGCACCCAGCACCCTGAGTAGTGAGCACCCAACGTACTGAGCACCGAGCACCCCAAGCACTGAGCACCCAGCACCCTGAGTACTGATCACCTAGCACCCTGAGCACTGAGCACCCAGCACCCTGAGTACTGAGCACCCAGCACCCTGAGTACTGAGCACCCAGCACCCCGAGCACTGAGCACCCAGCACCCTGAGTACTGAGCACTCAGCACCCTGTGCACTGAGCACCGAGCAACCTGAGCACTGATCAGCCAGCACCCTGAGGACTGAGCACCCAGCACCCTGAGCACTGAGCACCCTGAGTACTGAGCACTGAGCACCCTGAGTACTGAGCACTGAATACCCTGAGTACTGAGCAACCAGCACCCTGAGTACTGAGCACCCAGCACCCTGAGCACTGAGCACCGAGCACCCTGAGCACTGAGCACCCAGCACCCTGAGCACTGAGCACCCAGCACTCTGAGTTGTGAGCACCCAACGTACTGAGCACCGAGCACCCCGAGCACTGAGCACCCAGCACCCTGACTACTGAGCACCCAGCACCCCGAGCACTGAGCACCCAGCACCCTGAGCACTGAGCACCCAGCACCCTGAGCACTGATCACCCAGCACACTGAGCACTGAGCACCCAGCACCCTGAGTCCTGAGCACCCAGCACCCCGAGCACTGAGCACCCAGCACCCTGAGCACTGAGCACCCTGAGGACTGAGCACCCAGCACCCTGAGCACTGAGCAACCAGCACCCTGAGTACTGAGCACCGATCATCCTGAGCACTGAGCACCCAGAACCCAAAGCACACTCAGTACTGAGCACCCAGCACCCCGAGCACTGAGCACCCAGCACCCTGAGTACTGAGCACCCAGCACCCTGAGCAATGAGCACCAAGCACCCTGAGTACTGAGCACCCAGCACCCTGAGCACTTAGCACCCAGCACCCCGAGAATGAGCACCCAGCACCCCGAGTACTGAGCACCGAGCACCCTGAGCACTGAGTACCCAGCACCCTGAGTACTGATCACTCAGCACCCTCAGCACTGAGCACCGAGCACCCCGAGTACTGAGCACCCAGCACCCTGAGCACTGAGCACCCAGCACCCTGAGCACTGAGCACCCAGGAACCTGAGCACTGAGCACCCAGCACCCTGAGTACTGAGCACTGAGCACCCAGCACCCCGAGCACTGAGCACCCAGCACCCTGAGTACTGAGCACTGAGCAATCAGCACCCCGAGCACTGAGCACCCAGCACCCTGAGCACTGAGCACCCAGCACCCGAGTACTGAGCACACAGCACCCTGAGTACTGAGCACCCAGCACCCTGAGTACTGAGCACCCAGCACTCCGAGCACTGAGCACCCAGCACCCTGAGTACTGAGCACCCAGCACCCTGAGCACTGAGCACCCAGCACCCCGAGCACTGAGCACCCAGCACCCTGAGTACTGAGCACCCAGCACCCTGAGCACTGAGCACCCAGCACCCTGAGCACTGAGCACCCAGCACCCTGAGCACTGAGCACTGAGCACCCTGATCACTGAGTACTGAGCACCGAGCACCCCGAGAACTGAGCACCCTGCACCCGGAGTACTGAGCACCCAGCACCCCAAGCACTGAGCACCCTGAGTATTGAGCACCCAGCACCCTGAGTACTGAGCAGCCAGCACCCTGAGTCCTGAGCAAACAGCACCCTGAGTATTGAGCACCCAGCACCCCGAGCACTGAGCAGCCAGCATCCTGAGTACTGAGCAACGAGCACCCTGAGTACAGAGCACCCAGCACCCCGAGCACTGAGCATCCAGCACCCTGAGGACTGAGCACCCAGCACCCTGAGCACTGAGCACCCTGAGAACTGAGCACTGAGCACCCTGAGTACTGAGCACTGAGCACCCTGAGTACTGAGCAACCAGCACCCTGAGTACTGAGCACCCAGGACCCTGAGCAATGAGCACCGAGCACCCTGAGCACTGAGCACCCAGCACCCTGAGCACTGAGCACCCAGCACCCTGAGTAGTGAGCACCCAACGTACTGAGCACCGAGCACCCCAAGCACTGAGCACCCAGCACCCTGAGTACTGATCACCTAGCACCCTGAGCACTGAGCACCCAGCACCCTGAGTAGTGAGCACCCAACGTACTGAGCACCGAGCACCCCAAGCACTGAGCACCCAGCACCCTGAGTACTGAGCACCCAGCACCCTGAGTACTGAGCACCCAGCACCCCGAGCACTGAGCACCCAGCACCCTGAGTACTGAGCACTCAGCACCCTGTGCACTGAGCACCGAGCACCCTGAGCACTGAGCACCCAGCACCCTGAGGACTGAGCACCCAGCACCCTGAGCACTGAGCACACTGAGTACTGAGCACTGAGCACCCTGAGTACTGAGCACTGAACACCCTGAGTACTGAGCAACCAGCACCCTGAGTACTGAGCACCCAGCACCCTGAGCACTGAGCACCGAGCACCCTGAGCACTGAGCACCCAGCACCCTGAGCACTGAGCACCCAGCACTCTGAGTTGTGAGCACCCAACGTACTGAGCACCGAGCACCCCGAGCACTGAGCACCCAGCACCCTGACTACTGAGCACCCAGCACCCCGAGCACTGAGCACCCAGCACCCTGAGCACTGAGCACCCAGCACCCTGAGCACTGATCACCCAGCACACTGAGCACTGAGCACCCAGCACCCTGAGTCCTGAGCACCCAGCACCCTGAGTACTGAGCACTCAGCACCCTGAGTACTGAGCACCGAGCACCCCGAGCACTGAGCACCCAGCACCCTGAGCACTGAGCACCCTGAGGACTGAGCACCCAGCACCCTGAGCACTGAGCAACCAGCACCCTGAGTACTGAGCACCAATCATCCTGAGCACTGAGCACCCAGAACCCAAAGCACCCTCAGTACTGAGCACCCAGCACCCCGAGCACTGAGCACCCAGCACCATGAGTACTGAGCACTCTGAGTACTGAGCACCGATCACCCTGAGCACTGAGCTCCCAGCACCCTGAGTACTGAGCACCCAGCACCCTGAGCAATGAGCACCAAGCACCCTGAGTACTGAGCACCCAGCACCCTGAGCACTGAGCACCCAGCACCCCGAGAATGAGCACCCAGCACCCCGAGTACTGAGCACCGAGCACCCTGAGCACTGAGTACCCAGCACCCTGAGTACTGATCACTCAGCACCCTCAGCACTGAGCACCGAGCACCCCGAGTACTGAGCACCCAGCACACTGAACACTGAGCACCCAGCACCCTGAGCACTGAGCACCCAGGAACCTGAGCACTGAGCACCCAGCACCCTGAGTACTGAGCACTGAGCACCCAGCACCCCGAGCACTGAGCACCCAGCACCCTGAGTACTGAGCACTGAGCACCCAGCACCCCGAGCACTGAGCACCCAGCACCCTGAGCACTGAGCACCCAGCACCCGAGTACTGAGCACACAGCACCCTGAGTACTGAGCACCCAGCACCCTGAGTACTGAGCACCCAGCACTCCGAGTACTGAGCACCCAGCACCCTGAGTACTGAGCACCCAGCACCCTGAGCACTGAGCACCCAGCACCCCGAGCACTGAGCACCCAGCACCCTGAGTACTGAGCACCCAGCACCCTGAGCACTGAGCACCCAGCACCCTGAGCACTGAGCACCCAGCACCCCGAGCACTGAGCACCCAGCACCCTGAGTACTGAGCACCCAGCACCCGGAGTACTGAGCACCCAGCACCCCAAGCACTGAGCACCCTGAGTATTGAGCACCCAGCACCCTGAGTACTGAGCAGCCAGCACCCTGAGTCCTGAGCAAACAGCACCCTGAGTATTGAGCACCCAGCACCCCGAGCACTGAGCACCCAGCACCCTGAGGACTGAGCACAGAGCCCCCTGAGCACTGAGCACCCTGAGTACTGAGCACTGAGCACCCTGAGTACTGAGCACTGAGCACCCTGAGTACTGAGCAACCAGCACCCTGAGTACTGAGCACCCAGCACCCTGAGCACTGAGCACCGAGCACCCTGAGCACTGAGCACCCAGCACCCTGAGCACTGAGCACCCAGCACCCTGAGCACTGAGCACCCAGCACCCTGAGCACTGAGCACTGAGCACCCTGATCACTGTGTACTGAGCACCGAGCACCCCGAGAACTGAGCACCCAGCACCCGGAGTACTGAGCACCCAACACCCCAAGCACTGAGCACCCTGAGTATTGAGGACCCAGCACCCTGAGTACTGAGCAGCCAGCACCCTGAGTACTGAGCAAACAGCACCCTGAGCACTGAGCACCCAGCACCCCGAGCACTGAGCACCCAGCACCCTGAGTACTGAGCACCCAGCACCCTGAGCACTGAGCACCCAGCACCCTGAGCACTGAGCACTGAGCACCCTGATCACTGTGTACTGAGCACCGAGCACCCCGAGAACTGAGCACCCAGCACCCGGAGTACTGAGCACCCAACACCCCAAGCACTGAGCACCCTGAGTATTGAGGACCCAGCACTCCGAGCACTGAGCACCCAGCACCCTGAGTACTGAGCACCCAGCACCCTGAGCACTGAGCACCCAGCACCCCGAGCACTGAGCACCCAGCACCCTGAGTATTGAGCACCCAGCACCCTGAGCACTGAGCACCCAGCACCCTGAGCACTGAGCACCCAGCACCCTGAGCACTGAGCACTGAGCACCCTGATCACTGAGTACTGAGCACCGAGCACCCCGAGAACTGAGCACCCTGCACCCGGAGTACTGAGCACCCAGCACCCCAAGCACTGAGCACCCTGAGTATTGAGCACCCAGCACCCTGAGTACTGAGCAGCCAGCACCCTGAGTCCTGAGCAAACAGCACCCTGAGTATTGAGCACCCAGCACCCCGAGCACTGAGCAGCCAGCATCCTGAGTACTGAGCAACGAGCACCCTGAGTACAGAGCACCCAGCACCCCGAGCACTGAGCACCCAGCACCCTGAGGACTGAGCACCCAGCACCCTGAGCACTGAGCACCCTGAGAACTGAGCACTGAGCACCCTGAGTACTGAGCACTGAGCACCCTGAGTACTGAGCAACCAGCACCCTGAGTACTGAGCACCCAGGACCCTGAGCAATGAGCACCGAGCACCCTGAGCACTGAGCACCCAGCACCCTGAGCACTGAGCACCCAGCACCCTGAGTAGTGAGCACCCAACGTACTGAGCACCGAGCACCCCAAGCACTGAGCACCCAGCACCCTGAGTACTGATCACCTAGCACCCTGAGCACTGAGCACCCAGCACCCTGAGTAGTGAGCACCCAACGTACTGAGCACCGAGCACCCCAAGCACTGAGCACCCAGCACCCTGAGTACTGAGCACCCAGCACCCTGAGTACTGAGCACCCAGCACCCCGAGCACTGAGCACCCAGCACCCTGAGTACTGAGCACTCAGCACCCTGTGCACTGAGCACCGAGCACCCTGAGCACTGAGCACCCAGCACCCTGAGGACTGAGCACCCAGCACCCTGAGCACTGAGCACACTGAGTACTGAGCACTGAGCACCCTGAGTACTGAGCACTGAACACCCTGAGTACTGAGCAACCAGCACCCTGAGTACTGAGCACCCAGCACCCTGAGCACTGAGCACCGAGCACCCTGAGCACTGAGCACCCAGCACCCTGAGCACTGAGCACCCAGCACTCTGAGTTGTGAGCACCCAACGTACTGAGCACCGAGCACCCCGAGCACTGAGCACCCAGCACCCTGACTACTGAGCACCCAGCACCCCGAGCACTGAGCACCCAGCACCCTGAGCACTGAGCACCCAGCACCCTGAGCACTGATCACCCAGCACACTGAGCACTGAGCACCCAGCACCCTGAGTCCTGAGCACCCAGCACCCTGAGTACTGAGCACTCAGCACCCTGAGTACTGAGCACCGAGCACCCCGAGCACTGAGCACCCAGCACCCTGAGCACTGAGCACCCTGAGGACTGAGCACCCAGCACCCTGAGCACTGAGCAACCAGCACCCTGAGTACTGAGCACCAATCATCCTGAGCACTGAGCACCCAGAACCCAAAGCACCCTCAGTACTGAGCACCCAGCACCCCGAGCACTGAGCACCCAGCACCATGAGTACTGAGCACTCTGAGTACTGAGCACCGATCACCCTGAGCACTGAGCTCCCAGCACCCTGAGTACTGAGCACCCAGCACCCTGAGCAATGAGCACCAAGCACCCTGAGTACTGAGCACCCAGCACCCTGAGCACTGAGCACCCAGCACCCCGAGAATGAGCACCCAGCACCCCGAGTACTGAGCACCGAGCACCCTGAGCACTGAGTACCCAGCACCCTGAGTACTGATCACTCAGCACCCTCAGCACTGAGCACCGAGCACCCCGAGTACTGAGCACCCAGCACACTGAACACTGAGCACCCAGCACCCTGAGCACTGAGCACCCAGGAACCTGAGCACTGAGCACCCAGCACCCTGAGTACTGAGCACTGAGCACCCAGCACCCCGAGCACTGAGCACCCAGCACCCTGAGTACTGAGCACTGAGCACCCAGCACCCCGAGCACTGAGCACCCAGCACCCTGAGCACTGAGCACCCAGCACCCGAGTACTGAGCACACAGCACCCTGAGTACTGAGCACCCAGCACCCTGAGTACTGAGCACCCAGCACTCCGAGTACTGAGCACCCAGCACCCTGAGTACTGAGCACCCAGCACCCTGAGCACTGAGCACCCAGCACCCCGAGCACTGAGCACCCAGCACCCTGAGTACTGAGCACCCAGCACCCTGAGCACTGAGCACCCAGCACCCTGAGCACTGAGCACCCAGCACCCCGAGCACTGAGCACCCAGCACCCTGAGTACTGAGCACCCAGCACCCGGAGTACTGAGCACCCAGCACCCCAAGCACTGAGCACCCTGAGTATTGAGCACCCAGCACCCTGAGTACTGAGCAGCCAGCACCCTGAGTCCTGAGCAAACAGCACCCTGAGTATTGAGCACCCAGCACCCCGAGCACTGAGCACCCAGCACCCTGAGGACTGAGCACAGAGCCCCCTGAGCACTGAGCACCCTGAGTACTGAGCACTGAGCACCCTGAGTACTGAGCACTGAGCACCCTGAGTACTGAGCAACCAGCACCCTGAGTACTGAGCACCCAGCACCCTGAGCACTGAGCACCGAGCACCCTGAGCACTGAGCACCCAGCACCCTGAGCACTGAGCACCCAGCACCCTGAGCACTGAGCACCCAGCACCCTGAGCACTGAGCACTGAGCACCCTGATCACTGTGTACTGAGCACCGAGCACCCCGAGAACTGAGCACCCAGCACCCGGAGTACTGAGCACCCAACACCCCAAGCACTGAGCACCCTGAGTATTGAGGACCCAGCACCCTGAGTACTGAGCAGCCAGCACCCTGAGTACTGAGCAAACAGCACCCTGAGTATTGAGCACCCAGCACCCCGAGCACTGAGCACCCAGCACCCTGAGGACTGAGCACATAGCACCCTGAGCACTGAGCACCCTGAGTACTGAGCACTGAGCACACTGAGTACTGAGCACTGAGCACCCTGAGTACTGAGCAACCAGCACCCTGAGTACTGAGCACCCAGCACCCCGAGCACTGAGCACCGAGCACCCTGAGCACTGAGCACCCAGCACCCTGAGCACTGAGCACCCAGCACCCTGAGTAGTGAGTACCCAACGTACTGAGCACCGAGCACCCCGAGCACTGAGCACCCAGCACCCTGAGTACTGAGCACCCAGCACCCCGAGCACTGAGCACCCAGCACCCTGAGCACTGAGCACCCAGCACCCTGAGCACTGATCACCCAGCACCCTGAGCACTGAGCACCCAACACCCTGAGAACTGAGCACCCAGCACCCTGAGTACTGAGCACTCAGCACCCTGAGTACTGAGCACCGAGCACCCCGAGCACTGAGCAACCAGCACCCTGAGCACTGAGCACCCTGAGGACTGAGCACCCAGCACCCTGAACACTGAGCACCCAGCACCCTGAGTACTGAGCACCGATCATCCTGAGCACTGAGCACCCAGAACCCAAAGCACTGAGCACACAGCACCCTCAGTACTGAGCACCCAGCACCCCGAGCACTGAGCACCCAGCACCCTGTGTACTGAGCACCTTGAGTACAAAGCACCCAGCACCCCAAGCACTGAGCACCCAGCACCCTGAGTACTGAGCACTCAACACCCTGAGGACTGAGCACCCAGCACCCCGAGTACTGAGCACCCAGCACCCTGAGTATTGAGCACCCAGCACCCCGAGCACTGAGCACCCAGCACCCCGAGCACTGAGCACCCAGCTCCCTGAGTACTAAGCACCCAGCACCCTGAGCACTGAGCACCCAGCACCCTGAGCACTGAGCACCCAGCACCCTGAGCACTGAGCACCCAGCACCCTGAGTACTGAGCACCCAACGTACTGAGCACCGAGCACCCCGAGCACTGAGCACCCAGTACCCTGAGTACTGAGCACCGAGCACCCTGAGTACTGAGCACCCAGCACCCTGAGTACTGAGCTCCGAGCACCCCGAGCACTGAGCACCCAGCGCCCCGAGCACCGAGCACCCTGAGTACTGAGCACCCAGCACCCTGAGTACTGAGCACCCTGCACCCTGAGCAATGAGCACCCTGAGTACTGAGCACCCAGCACCTTGAGCACTGAGCACCCAGCACCCGGAGTACTGAGCACCCAGCACCCTGAGTACTAAGCACCGAGAACCCTGAGTACTGAGCACCCAGCACCCTGAGCACTGAACACACAGCACCCTGAGTACTGAGCACCTCGAGCACTGAGCACCCAGCACCCTGAGTACTGAGCACCGAGCACCGCGAGCACTGAGCACATAGCACCCCGAGCACTGAGCACCCAGCACCCTGAGTACTGAGCACCCAGCACCCTGAGTACTGAGCACCCAGCACCCTGAGCACTGAGTACCCACCACCCTGAGCACTGAGCACCCAGCACCCTGTGCACTGAGCACACAGCACCCTGAGCACTGAGCACCCAGCACCCTGAGTACTGAGCACTGAGCACCCAGCACCCCGAGCAGTGAGCACCCAGCACCCTGAGCACTGAGCACCCAGCACCCTGAGTACTGAGCACTGAGCACCCAGCACCCCGAGCATTGAGCCCCCAGCACCCTGAGTACTGAGCACTGAGCACCCAGCACCCCGAGCACTGAGCACCCAGCACCCTGAGCACTGAGCACCCAGCACCCGAGTACTGAGCACACAGCACCCTGAGTACTGAGCACCCAGCACCCTGAGTACTGAGCACCCAGCACCCTGAGTACTGAGCACCCAGCACTCCGAGTACTGAGCACCCAGCACCCTGAGTACTGAGCACCCAGCACCCTGAGTACTGAGCACCCAGCACTCCGAGTACTGAGCACCCAGCACCCTGAGTACTGAGCACCCAGCACCCTGAGCACTGAGCACCCAGCACCCCGAGCACTGAGCACCCAGCACCCTGAGTACTGAGCACCCAGCACCCTGAGCACTGAGCACCCAGCACCCTGAGCACTGAGCACCCAGCACCCTGAGCACTGAGCACTGAGCACCCTGATCACTGAGTACTGAGCACCGAGCACCCCGAGAACTGAGCACCCAGCACCCGGAGTACTGAGCACCCAGCACCCCAAGCACTGAGCACCCTGAGTATTGAGCACCCAGCACCCTGAGTACTGAGCAGCCAGCACCCTGAGTCCTGAGCAAACAGCACCCTGAGTATTGAGCACCCAGCACCCCGAGCACTGAGCACCCAGCACCCTGAGGACTGAGCACAGAGCACCCTGAGCACTGAGCACCCTGAGTACTGAGCACTGAGCACCCTGAGTACTGAGCACTGAGAACCCTGAGTACTGAACAACCAGCACCCTGAGTACTGAGCACCCAGCACCCTGAGCACTGAGCACCGAGCACCCTGAGCACTGAGCACCCAGCACCCTGAGCACTGAGCACCCAGCACCCTGAGCACTGAGCACCCAGCACCCTGAGCACTGAGCACTGAGCACCCTGATCACTGAGTACTGAGCACCGAGCACCCCGAGAACTGAGCACCCAGCACCCGGAGTACTGAGCACCCAGCACCCCAAGCACTGCGCACCCTGAGTATTGAGCACCCAGCACCCTGAGTACTGAGCAGCCAGCACCCTGAGTCCTTAGCAAACAGCACCCTGAGTATTGAGCACCCAGCACCCCGAGCACTGAGCACCCAGCACCCTGAGGACTGAGCACAGAGCACCCTGAGCACTGAGCACCCTGAGTACTGAGCACTGAGCACCCTGAGTACTGAGCACTGAGCACCCTGAGTACTGAGCAACCAGCACCCTGAGTACTGAGCACCCAGCACCCTGAGCACTGAGCACCGAGCACCCTGAGCACTGAGCACCCAGCACCCTGAGCACTGAGCACCCAGCACCCTGAGCACTGAGCACCCAGCACCCTGAGCACTGAGCACTGAGCACCCTGATCACTGAGTACTGAGCACCGAGCACCCCGAGAACTGAGCACCCAGCACCCGGAGTACTGAGCACCCAGCACCCCAAGCACTGAGCACCCTGAGTATTGAGCACCCAGCACCCTGAGTACTGAGCAGCCAGCACTCTGAGTACTGAGCAAACAGCACCCTGAGTATTGAGCACCCAGCACCCCGAGCACTGAGCACCCAGCACCCTGAGGACTGAGCACAGAGCACCCTGAGCACTGAGCACCCTGAGTACTGAGCACTGAGCACCCTGAGTACTGAGCACTGAGCACCCTGAGTACTGAGCAACCAGCACCCTGAGTACTGAGCACCCAGCACCCTGAGCACTGAGCACCGAGCACCCTGAGCACTGAGCACCCAGCACCCTGAGCACTGAGCACCCAGCACCCTGAGTAGTGAGCACCCAACGTACTGAGCACCGAGCACCCCGAGCACTGAGCACCCAGCACCCTGAGTACTGAGCACCCAGCACCCCGAGCACTGAGCACCCAGCACCCTGAGCACTGAGCACCCAGCACCCTGAGCACTGATCACCCAGCACCCTGAGCACTGAGCACCCAGCACCCTGAGTACTGAGCACCCAGCACCCTGAGTACTGAGCACTCAGCACCCTGAGTACTGAGCACCGAGCAGCCCGAGCCCTGAGCACCCAGCACCCTGAGCACTGAGCACCCTGAGGACTGAGCACCCAGCACCCTGAACACTGAGCACCCAGCACCCTGAGTACTGAGCACCGATCATCCTGAGCACTGAGCACCCAGAACCCAAAGCACTGAGCACCCAGCACCCTCAGTACTGAGCACCCAGCACCCCGAGCACTGAGCACCCAGCACCCTGTGTACTGAGCACCTTGAGTACAAAGCACCCAGCACCCCAAGCACTGAGCACCCAGCACCCTGAGTACTGAGCACCCAGCACCCTGAGGACTGAGCACCCAGCACCCCGAGTACTGAGCACCCAGCACCCTGAGTATTGAGCACCCAGTACCCCGAGCACTGAGCACCCAGCACCCCGAGCACTGAGCACCCAGCTCCCTGAGTACTAAGCACCCAGCACCCTGAGCACTGAGCACCCAGCACCCTGAGAACTGAGCACCCAGCACCCTGAGCACTGAGCACCCAGCACCCTGAGTAGTGAGCACCCAACGTACTGAGCACCGAGCACCCCGAGCACTGAGCACCCAGCACCCTGAGTACTGAGCACCGAGCACCCTGAGTACTGAGCACCCAGCACCCTGAGTACTGAGCTCCGAGCACCCTGAGTAGTGAGCACCCAACGTACTGAGCACCGAGCACCCCGAGCACTGAGCACCCAGCACCCTGAGTACTGAGCACCGAGCACCCTGAGTACTGAGCACCCAGCACCCTGAGTACTGAGCTCCGAGCACCCCGAGCACTGAGCACCCAGCACCCCGAGCACCGAGCACCCTGAGTACTGAGCACCCAGCACCCTGAGTACTGAGCACCCTGCATCCTGAGCAATGAGCACCCTGAGTACTGAGCAACCAGCACCTTGAGCACTGAGCACCCAGCACCCGGAGTACTGAGCACCCAGCACCCTGAGTACTAAGCACCGAGAACCCTGATTACTGAGCACCCAGCACCCTGAGCACTGAACACACAGAACCCTGAGTACTGAGCACCTCGAGCACTGAGCACCCAGCACCCTGAGTACTGAGCACCGAGCACCCCGAGCACTGAGCACCCAGCACCGCGAGCACTGAGCACATAGCACCCCGAGCACTGAGCACCCAGCACCCTGAGTACTGAGCAACCAGCACCCTGAGTACTGAGCACCCAGCACCCTGAGCACTGAGTACCCAGCACCCTGAGCACTGAGCACCCAGCACCCTGAGCACTGAGCACACAGCACCCTGAGCACTGAGCCCCCAGCACCCTGAGTACTGAGCACTGAGCACCCAGCACCCCGAGCAGTGAGCACCCAGCACCCTGAGTACTGAGCACCGAGCACCCCGAGCACTGAGCACCCAGCACCCTGAGTACTGAGCTCCGAGCACCCCGAGCACTGAGCACCCTGAGCACTGAGCACCGAGCACCCTGAGCACTGAGTACCCAGCACCCTGAGCACTGAGCACTGAGCACCCTGAGTACTGAGCACCCAGCACCCTGAGCACTGAGTACCCAGCACCCTTAGCACTGAGCACCCAGCACCCTGAGCACTGAGCACCCAGCATCCTGAGCACTGAGCACCCAGCACCCTGAGTACTGAGCACTGAGCACCCAGCACCCCGAGCACTGAGCACCCAGCACCCTGAGTACTGAGCACTGAGCACCCAGCACCTCAAGCACTGAGCACCCAGCACCCTGAGCACTGAGCACCCAGCACCCGAGTACTGAGCACACAGCACCCTGAGTACTGAGCACCCAGCACCCTGAGTACTGAGCACCCAGCACCCCGAGCACTGAGCACCCAGCACCCTGAGTACTGAGCACCCAGCACCCTGAGCACTGAGCACCCAGCACCCCGAGCACTGAGCACCCAGCACCCTGAGCACTGAGCACCCAGCACCCTGAGCACTGAGCACCCAGCACCCTGAGCACTGAGCACGGAGCACCCTGAGCACTGAGCACTGAGCACCCTGATCACTGAGTACTGAGCACCGAGCACCCCGAGAACTGAGCACCCAGCACCCGGAGTACTGAGCACCCAGCAGCCCAAGCACTGAGCACCCTGAGTATTGAGCACCCAGCACCCTGAGTACTGAGCAGCCAGCACCCTGAGTACTGAGCAACCAGCACCCTGAGTACAGAGCACCCAGCACCCCGAGCACTGTGCACCCAGCACCCTGAGGACTGAGCACCCAGCACCCTGAGCACTGAGCACCCTGAGTACTGAGCACTGAGCACCCTGAGTACTGAGCACTGAGCACCCTGAGTATTGAGCAAGGAGCACCCTGAGTACTGAGCACCCAGGACCCTGAACAATGAGCACCGAGCACCCTGAGCACTGAGCACCCAGCACCCTGAGCACTGAGCACAAAGCACCCTGAGTAGTGAGCACCCAACGTACTGAGCACCGAGCACCCCAAGCACTGAGCACCCAGCACCCTGAGTACTGAGCACCCAGCACCCCGAGCATTGAGCACCCAGCACCCTGAGCACTGAGCACCCAGCACCCTGAGCACTGATCACCCAGCGCCCTGAGCACTGAGCACCCTGCACCCTGAGTACTGAGCACCCAGCACCCTGAGTACTGAGCACCCAGAACCCCGAGCACTGAGCACCCAGCACCCTGAGTACTGAGCACCCAGCACCCTGAGCACTGAGCACCGAGCACCCTGAGCACTGAGCACCCAGCACCCTGAGGACTGAGCACCCAGCACCCTGAGCACTGAGCACCCTGAGTACTGAGCACTGAGCACCCTGAGTACTGAGCACTGAACACCCTGAGTACTGAGCAACCAGCACCCTGAGTACTGAGCACCCAGCACCCTGAGCACTGAGCACCCAGAACCCAAAGCACCCTCAGTACTGAGCACCCAGCACCCCGAGCACTGAGCACCCAGCACCATGAGTACTGAGCACTCTGAGTACTGAGCACCGATCACCCTGAGCACTGAGCTCCCAGCACCCTGAGTACTGAGCACCCAGCACACTGAGCAATGAGCACCAAGCACCCTGAGCACTGAGCACCCAGCACCCTGAGTACTGAGCACCCAGCACCCCGAACACTGAGCGCCCAGCACCCCGAGAATGAGCACCCAGCACCCCGAGTACTGAGCACCGAGCACCCTGAGAACTGAGTACCCAGCACCCTGAGTACTGAGCACTCAGCACCCTGAGCACTGAGCACCGAGCACCCCGAGTACTGAGCACCCAGCACCCTGAGCACTGAGCACCCAGCACCCTGAGCACTGAGCACCCAGGAACCTGAGCACTGAGCACCCAGCACCCTGAGTACTGAGCACTGAGCACCCAGCACCCCGAGCACTGAGCACCCAGCACCCTGAGTACTGAGCACTGAGCACCCAGCACCCCGAGCACTGAGCAAACAGCACCCTGAGCACTGAGCACCCAGCACCCGAGTACTGAGCACACAGCACCCTGAGTACTGAGCACCCAGCACCCTGAGTACTGAGCACCCAGCACTCCGAGTACTGAGCACCCAGCACCCTGAGTACTGAGCACCCAGCACCCTGAGCACTGAGCACCCAGCACCCCGAGCACTGAGCACCCAGCACCCTGAGTACTGAGCACCGAGCACCCTGAGCACTGAGCATCCAGCACCCTGAGCACTGAGCACCCAGCACCCTGATCACCCAGCACCCTGATCACTGAGCACTGAGCACCCAGCACCCTGAGCACTGAGCACCCTGATCACTGAGTACTGAGCACCGAGCACCCCGAGAACTGAGCACCCAGCAGCCGGAGTACTGAGCACCCAGCACCCCAAGCACTGAGCACCCTGAGTATTGAGCACCCAGCACCCTGAGTACTGAGCAGCCAGCACCCTGAGTACTGAGCAAACAGCACCCTGAGTATAGAGCACCCAGCACCCCGAGCACTGAGCACCCAGCACCCTGAGGACTGAGCACAGAGCACCCTGAGCACTGAGCACCCTGAGTAAAGAGCACTGAGCACCCTGAGTACTGAGCACTGAGCACCCTGAGTACTGAGCAACCAGCACCCTGAGTACTGAGCACCCAGCACCCTGAGCACTGAGCACCGAGCACCCTGAGCACTGAGCTCCCAGCACCCTGAGCACTGAGCACCCAGCACCCTGAGTAGTGAGCACCCAACGTACTGAGCACCGAGCACCCCGAGCACTGAGCACCCAGCACCCTGAGTACTGAGCACCCAGCACACCGAGCACTGGGCACCCAGCACCCTGAGCACTGAGCACCCAGCACCCTGAGCACTGATCACCCAGCACCCTGAGCACTGAGCACCCAGCACCCTGAGTACTGAGCACCCAGCACCCTGAGTACTGAGCACTCAGCACCCTGAGTACTGAGTACCGAGCACCCCGAGCACTGAGCACCCAGCACCCTGAGCACTGAGCACCCTGAGGACTGAGCACCCAGCACCCAGAACCCAAAGCACTGAGCACCCAGCACCCTGAGTACTGAGCACCGATCATCCTGAGCACTGAGCACCCAGAACCCAAAGCACTGAGCACCCAGCACCCTCAGTACTGAGCACCCAGCACCCCGAGCACTGAGCACCCAGCACCCTGTGTACTGAGCACCCTGAGTACAAAGCACCCAGCACCCCAAGCACTGGAGCACCCAGCACCCTGAGTACTGAGCACTCAGCACCCTGAGTACTGAGCACCCAGCACCCTGAGTACTGAGCTCCCAGCACCCTGAGTACTGAGCACCCAGCACCCCGAGCACTGAGCACCCAGCACCCCGAGCACTGAGCACCCAGCTCCCTGAGTACTGAGCACCCAGCACCCTGAGCACTGAGCACCCAGCACCCTGAGCACTGAGCACCAAGCACCCTGAGCACTGAGCACCCAGCACCCTGAGTACTGAGCACCGAGCACCCTGAGCACTGAGCACCCAGCACCCTGAGTACTGAGCTCCGAGCACACCGAGCACTGAGCACCCAGCGCCCCGAGCACCGAGCACCCTGAGTACTGAGCACCCAGCACCCTGAGTACTGAGCACCCTGCACCCTGAGCAATGAGCACCCTGAGAACTGAGCACCCAGCACCTTGAGCACTGAGCACCCAGCACCCGGAGTACTGAGCACCCAGCACCCTGAGTACTAAGCACCGAGAACCCTGAGTACTGAGCACCCAGCAACCTGAGCACTGAACACACAGCAACCTGAGTACTGAGCACCTCGAGGACTGAGCACCCAGCACCCTGAGTACTGAGCACCGAGCACCCCGAGCACTGAGCACCCAGCACCGCGAGCACTGAGCACATAGCACCCCGAGCACCGAGCACCCAGCACCCTGAATACTGAGCACCCAGCACCCTGAGTACTGAGCACCCAGCACCCTGAGCACTGAGTACCCAGCACCCTGAGCACTGAGCACCCAGCACCCTGAGCACTGAGCACACAGCCCCCTGAGCACAGAGCACCCAGCACCCTGAGTACCGAGCACTGAGCACCCAGCACCCCGAGCAGTGAGCACCCAGCACCCTGAGTACTGAGCACCGAGCACCCCGAGCACTGAGCACCCAGCACCCTGAGTACTGAGCTCCGAGCACCCAGAGCACTGAGCACCCTGAGCACTGAGCACCGAGCACCCTGAGCACTGAGTACCCAGCACCCTGAGCACTGAGCACCCAGCGCCCTGAGCACTGAGCACCCAGCACCCTGAGCACTGAGCACCCAGCACCCTGAGTACTGAGCACTGAGAACCCAGCACCCCGAGCACTGAGCACCCAGCACCCCGAGTACTGAGCACTGAGCACCCTGAGTACTGAGCACCCAGCAGCCTGAGCACTGAGTACCCAGCACCCTGAGCACTGAGCACCCAGCACCCTGAGCACTGAGGACCCAGCACCCTGAGAACTGAGCACCCAGCACCCTGAGTACTGAGCACTGAGCACCCAGCACCCCGAGCACTGAGCACCCAGCACCCTGAGTACTGAGCAATGAGCACCCAACACCCTGAGCACTGAGCACCCAGCACCCTGAGCACTGAGCACCCAGCACCCGAGTACTGAGCACACAGCACCCTGAGTACTGAGCACCCAGCACCCTGAGTACTGAGCACCCAGCACCCCGAGCACTGAGCACCCAGCACCCTGAGTACTGACCACCCAGCACCCTGAGCACTGAGCACCCAGCACCCCGAGCACTGAGCACCCAGCACCCTGAGTACTGAGCACCCAGCACCCTGAGCACTGAGCACCCAGCACCCTGAGCACTGAGCACCCAGCACCCTGAGCACTGAGCACTGAGCACCCTGATCACTGAGTACTGAGCACAGAGCACCCCGAGAACTGAGCACACAGCACCCGGAGTACTGATCACCCAGCACGCCTAGCACTGAGCACCCTGAGTATTGAGCACACAGCACCCTGAGTACTGAGCAGCCAGCACCCTGAGTACTGAGCAACCAGCACCCTGAGTACAGAGCACCCAGCACCACGAGCTCTGAGCACCCAGCACCCTGAGGACTGAGCACCCAGCACCCTGAGCACTGAGCACCCTGAGTACTGAGCACTGAGCACCCTGAGTACTGAGCACTGAGCATCCTGAGTACTGAGCAACCAGCACCCTGAGTACTGAGCACCCAGGACCCTGAGCAATGAGCACCGAGCATCCTGAGCACTGAGCACCCAGCACCCTGAGCACTGAGCACCCAGCACCCTGAGTAGTGAGCACACAACGTACTGAGCACCGAGCACCCCAAGCACTGAGCACCCAGCACCCTGAGTACTGAGCACCCAGCACCCCGAGCACTGAGCACCCATCACACTGAGCACTGAGCACCCACCACCCTGAGCACTGATCAGCCAGCACCCTGAGCACTGAGCACCCAGCACCCTGAGCACTGAGCACCCTGAGTACTGAGCACAGAGCACCCTGAGTACTGAGCACTGAGCACCCTGAGTACTGAGCAACCAGCACCCTGAGTACTGAGCACCCAGGACCCTGAGCAATGGGCACCGAGCACCCTGAGCACTGAGCACCCAGCACCCTGAGCACTGAGCACCCAGCACCCTGAGTAGTGAGCACCCAACGTACTGAGCACCGAGCACCCCATGCACTGAGCACCCAGCACCCTGAGTACTGAGCACCCAGCACCCCGAGCACTGAGCACACCGCACCCTGAGCACTGAGCACCCAGCACCCTGAGCACTGATCACCCAGCACCCTGAGCACTGAGCACCCAGCACCCTGAGTACTGAGCACCCAGCACCCTGAGTACTGAGCACCCAGCACCCCGAGCACTGAGCACCCAGCACCCTGAGTACTGAGCACCCAGCACCCTGAGCACTGAGCACCGAGCACCCTGAGCACTGAGCACCCAGCACCCTGAGGACTGAGCACCCAGCACCCTGAGCACTGAGCACCCTGGGTACTGAGCACTGAGCACCCTGAGTACTGAGCACTGAACACCCTGAGTACTGAGCAACCAGCACCCTGAGTACTGAGCACCCAGCACCCTGAGCACTGAGCACCGAGCACCCTGAGCACTGAGCACCCATCACCCTGAGCACTGAGCACCCAGCACCCTGTGTTGTGAGCACCCAACGTACTGAGCACCGAGCACCCCGAGCAATGAGCACCCAGCACCCTGAGTACTGAGCACCCAGCACCCCGAGCACTGAGCACCCAGCACCCTGAGCACTGAGCACCCAGCACCCTGAGCACTGATCACCCAGCACCCTGAGCACTGAGCACCCAGCAACCTGAATACTGAGCACCCAGCACCCTGAGTACTGAGCACTCAGCACCCTGAGTACTGAGCACCGAGCACCCCGAGCACTGAGCACCCAGCACCCTGAGCACTGAGCAAGCTGAGGACTGAGCACCCAGCACCCTGAGCACTGAGCACGCAGCACCCTGAGTACTGAGCACCGATCATCCTGAGCACTGAGCACCCAGAACCCAAAGCACCCTCAGTACTGAGCACCCAGCACCCCGAGCACTGAGCACCCAGCACCATGAGTACTGAGCACTCTGAGTACTGAGCACCGATCACCCTGAGCACTGAGCTCCCAGCACCCTGAGTACTGAGCACCCAGCACCCTGAGCAATGAGCACCAAGCACCCTGAGTACTGAGCACCCAGCAACCTGAGCACTGAGCACCCAGCACCCTGAGTACTGAGCACCCAGCACCCCGAACACTGAGCACCCAGCACCCCGAGAATGAGCACCCAGCACCCCAAGTACTGAGCACCGAGCACCCTGAGCACTGAGTACCCAGCACCCAAAGTACTGAGCACTCAGCACCCTGAGCACTGAGCACCGAGCACCCCGAGTACTGAGCACCCAGCACCCTTAGCACTGAGCACCCAGCACCCTGAGCACTGAGCACCCAGGAACCTGAGCACTGAGCACCCAGCACCCTGAGTACTGAGCACTGAGCACCCAGCACCCCGAGCACTGAGCACCCAGCACCCTGAGTACTGAGCACTGAGCACCCAGCACCCCGAGCACTGAGCACCCAGCACCCTGAGCACTGAGCACCCAGCACCCGAGTACTGAGCACACAGCACCCTGAGTACTGAGCACCCAGCACCCTGAGTACTGAGCACCCAGCACTCCGAGTACTGAGCACCCAGCACACTGAGTACTGAGCACCCAGCACCCTGAGCACTGAGCACCCAGCACCCCGAGCACTGAGCACCCAGCACCCTGAGTACTGAGCAACCAGCACCCTGAGCACTGAGCACCCAGCACCCTGAGCACTGAGCACCCAGCACCCTGAGCACTGAGCACTGAGCACCCTGATCACTGAGTACTGAGCACCCAGCACTCCGAGTACTGAGCACCCAGCACCCCGAGAACTGAGCACCCAGCACCCGGAGTACTGAGCACCCAGCACCCCAAGCACTGAGCACCCTGAGTATTGAGCACCCAGCAACCTGAGTACTGAGCAGCCAGCACCCTGAGTACTGAGCAACCAGCACCCTGAGTATTGAGCACCCAGCACCCCGAGCACTGAGCACCCAGCACCCTGAGGACTGAGCACAGAGCACCCTGAGCACTGAGCACCCTGAGTACTGAGCACTGAGCACCCTGAGTACTGAGCACTGAGCACCCTGAGTACTGAGCAACCAGCACCCTGAGTACTGAGCACCCAGCACCCTGAGCACTGAGCACCGAGCACCCTGAGAACTGAGCACCCAGCACCCTGAGCACTGAGCACCCAGCACCCTGAGTAGTGAGCACCCAACGTACTGAGCACCGAGCACCCCGAGCACTGAGCACCCAGCAAACTGAGTACTGAGCACCCAGCACCCCGAGCACTGAGCACCCAGCACCCTGAGCACTGAGCACCCAGCACCCTGAGCACTGATCACCCAGCACCCTGAGCACTGAGCACCCAGCACCCTGAGTACTGAGCACCCAGCACCCTGAGTACTGAGCACTCAGCACCCTGAGTACTGAGCACCGAGCACCCCGAGCACTGAGCACCCAGCACCCTGAGCACTGAGCACCCTGAGGACTGAGCACCCAGCACCCTGAACACTGAGCAGCCAGCACCCTGAGTACTGAGCACCGATCATCCTGAGCACTGAGCACCCAGAACCCAAAGCACTGAGCACCCAGCACCCTCAGTACTGAGCACCCAGCACCCCGAGCACTGAGCACCCAGCACCCTGTGTACTGAGCACCCTGAGTACAAAGCACCCAGCACCCCAAGCTCTGAGCACCCAGCACCCTGAGTACTGAGCACTCAGCACCCTGAGGACTGAGCACCCTGCACCCCGAGTACTGAGCACCCAGCACCCTGAGTACTGAGCACCCAGCACCCCGAGCACTGAGCACCCAGCACCCCGAGCACTGAGCACCCAGCTCCCTGAGTACTGAGCACCCAGCACCCTGAGCACTGAGCACCCAGCACCCTGAGCACTGAGCACCCAGCACCCTGAGCACTGAGCACCCAGCACCCTGAGTAGTGAGCACCCAACGTACTGAGCACCGAGCACCCCGAGCACTGAGCACCCAGCACCCTGAGTACTGAGCACTGAGCACCCTGAGCACTGAGCACCCAGCACCCTGAATACTGAGCTCCGAGCACCCTGAGCACTGAGCACCCAGCGCCCCGTGCACCGTGCACCCTGAGTACTGAGCACCCAGCACCCTGAGTACTGAGCACCCTGCACCCTGAGCAATGAGCACCCTGAGTACTGAGCACCCAACACCTTTAGCACTGAGCACCCAGCACCCGGAGTACTGAGCACCCAGCAACCTGAGTACTAAGCACCGAGAACCCTGAGTACTGAGCACCCAGCACCCTGAGCACTGAACATACAGCACCCTGAGTACTGAGCACCTCGAGCACTGAGCACCCAGCACCCTGAGTACTGAGCACCGAGCACCCCGAGCACTGAGCACCCAGCACCGCGAGCACTGAGCACATAGCACCCCGAGCACTGAGCACCCAGCACCCTGAGTACTGAGCACCCAGCACCCTGAGTACTGAGCACCCAGCACCCTGAGCACTGAGTACCCAGCACCCTGAGCACTGAGCACCCAGCACCCTGAGTACTGAGCACTGAGCACCCAGCACCCAGAGCAGTGAGCACCCAGCACCCTGACTACTGAGCACCGAGCACCCCGAGCACTGAGCACCCAGCATCCTGAGTACTGAGCTCCGAGCACCCCGAGCACTGAGCACCCTGAGCACTGAGCACCGAGCATCCTGAGCACTGAGTACCCAGCACCCTGAGCACTGAGCACCCAGCACCCTGAGCACTGAGCACCCAGCACCCTGAGCACTGAGCACCCAGCACCCTGAGTACTGAGCACTGAGCACCCAGCACCCCGAGCACTGAGCACCCAGCACCCCGAGTACTGAGCACTGAGCACCCTGAGTACTGAGCACCCAGCACCCTGAGCACTGAGCACCCAGCACCCTGAGTACTGAGCACTGAGCACCCAGCACCCCGAGCACTGAGCACCCAGCACCCTGAGTACTGAGCACTGAGCACCCAACACCCCGAGCACTGAGCACCCAGCACCCTGAGCACTGAGCACCCAGCACCCGAGTACTGAGCACACAGCACCCTGAGTACTGAGCACCCAGCACCCTGAGTACTGAGCACCCAGCACCCCGAGCACTGAGCACCCAGCACCCTGAGTACTGAGCACCCAGCACACTGAGCACTGAGCACCCAGCACCCCGAGCACCGAGCACCCAGCACCCTGAGTACTGAGCACCCAGCACCCTGAGCACTGAGCACCCAGCACCCTGAGCACTGAGCACCCAGCACCCTGAGCACTGAGCACTGAGCACCCTGATCACTGAGTACTGAGCACCGAGCACCCCGAGAACTGAGCACACAGCACCCGGAGTACTGAGCACCCAGCACCCCAAGCACTGAGCACCCTGAGTATTGAGCACCCAGCACCCTGAGTACTGAGCAGCCAGCACCCTGAGTACTGATCAACCAGCACCCTGAGTACAGAGCACCCAGCACCACGAGCACTGAGCACCCAGCACCATGAGGACTGTGCACCCAGCACCCTGAGCAATGAGCACCCTGAGTACTGAGCACTGAGCACCCTGAGTACTGAGCACTGAGCACCCTGAGTACTGAGCAACCAGCACAATGAGTACTGAGCACCCAGGACCCTGAGCAATGAGTACCGAGCACCCTGAGCACTGAGCACCCAGCACCCTGAGCACTGAGCACCCAGCACCCTGAGTAGTGAGCACCCAACGTACTGAGCACCGAGCATCCCAAGCACTGAGCACCCAGCACCCTGAGTACTGAGCACCCAGCACCCCGAGCACTGAGCACCCAGCACCCTGAGCACTGAGCACCCAGCACCCTGAGCACTGATCAGCCAGCACCCTGAGCACTGAGCACCCAGCACCCTGAGTACTGAGCACCCAGGACACTGAGTACTGAGCACCCAGCACCCCGAGCACTGAGCACCCAGCACCCGGAGTACTGAGCACCCAGCACCCTGAGCACTGAGCACCGAGCACCCTGAGCAATGAGCACCCACCACCGCGAGCACTGAGCACATAGCACCCCGAGCACTGAGCACCCAGCACCCTGAGTACTGAGCACCCAGCACCCTGAGTACTGAGCACCCAGCACCCTGAGCTCTGTGTACCCAGCACCCTGAGCACTGAGCACCCAGCACCCTGAGCACTGAGCACACAGCACCCTGAGCACTGAGCACCCAGCACCCTGAGTACTGAGCACTGAGCACCCAGCACCCCGAGCAGTGAGCACCCAGCACCCTGAGTACTGAGCACCGAGCACCCCGAGCACTGAGCACCCAGCACCCTGAGTACTGAGCTCCGAGCACCCCGAGCACTGAGCACCCTGAGCACTGAGCACCGAGCACACTGAGCACTGAGTACCCAGCACCCTGAGCACTGAGCACCCAGCGCCCTGAGCACTGAGCACCCAGCACCCTGAGCACTGAGCACCCAGCACCCTGAGTACTGAGCACTGAGCACGCAGCACCCGAGCACTGAGCACCCAGCACCCCGAGTACTGAGCACTGAGCACCCTGAGTACTGAGCACGCAGCACCCTGAGCACTGAGTACCCAGCACCCTGAGCACTGAGCACCCAGCACCCTGAGTACTGAGCACCGAGCACCCCGAGCACTGAGCACCCAGCACCCTGAGTACTGAGCTCCGAGCACCGCGAGCACTGAGCACCCTGAGCACTGAGCACCGAGCACCCTGAGCACTGAGTACCCAGCACCCTGAGCACTGAGCACCCAGCGCCCTGAGCACTGAGCACCCAGCACCCTGAGCACTGAGCACCCAGCACCCTGAGTACTGAGCACTGAGCACGCAGCACCCGAGCACTGAGCACCCAGCACCCCGAGTACTGAGCACTGAGCACCCTGAGTACTGAGCACGCAGCACCCTGAGCACTGAGTACCCAGCACCCTGAGCACTGAGCACCCAGCACCCTGAGCACTGAGCACCCAGCACTCTGAGCACTGAGCACCCAGCACCCTGAGTACTGAGCACTGAGCACCCAGCACCCCGAGCACTGAGCACCCAGCACCCTGAGTACTGAGCACTGAGCACCCAGCACCCCGAGCACTGAGCACACAGCACCCTGAGCACTGAGCAGCCAGCACCCGAGTACTGAGCACCCAGCACCCTGAGCACTGAGCACCCAGCACCCTGAGCACTGAGCACCCAGCACCCTGAGCACTGAGCACTGAGCACCCTGATCACTGAGTACTGAGCACCGAGCACCCCGAGAAATGAGCACACAGCACCCGGAGTACTGAGCACCCAGCACCCCAAGCACTGAGCACCCTGAGTATTGAGCACCCAGCACCCTGAGTACTGAGCAGCCAGCACCCTGAGTACTGATCAACCAGCACCCTGAGTACAGAGCACCCAGCACCACGAGCACTGAGCACCCAGCACCATGAGGACTGTGCACCCAGCACCCTGAGCAATGAGCACCCTGAGTACTGAGCACTGAGCACCCTGAGTACTGAGCACTGAGCACCCTGAGTACTGAGCAACCAGCACAATGAGTACTGTGCACCCAGGACCCTGAGCAATGAGTACCGAGCACCCTGAGCACTGAGCACCCAGCACCCTGAGCACTGAGCACCCAGCACCCTGAGTAGTGAGCACCCAACGTACTGAGCACCGAGCATCCCAAGCACTGAGCACCCAGCACCCTGAGTACTGAGCACCCAGCACCCCGAGCACTGAGCACCCAGCACCCTGAGCACTGAGCACCCAGCACCCTGAGCACTGATCAGCCAGCACCCTGAGCACTGAGCACCCAGCACCCTGAGTACTGAGCACCCAGGACACTGAGTACTGAGCACCCAGCACCCCGAGCACTGAGCACCCAGCACCCGGAGTACTGAGCAGCCAGCACCCTGAGCACTGAGCACCGAGCACCCTGAGCAATGAGCACCCACCACCGCGAGCACTGAGCACATAGCACCCCGAGCACTGAGCACCCAGCACCCTGAGTACTGAGCACCCAGCACCCTGAGTACTGAGCACCCAGCACCCTGAGCACTGTGTACCCAGCACCCTGAGCACTGAGCACCCAGCACCCTGAGCACTGAGCACACAGCACCCTGAGCACTGAGCACCCAGCACCCTGAGTACTGAGCACTGAGCACCCAGCACCCCGAGCAGTGAGCACCCAGCACCCTGAGTACTGAGCACCGAGCACCCCGAGCACTGAGCACCCAGCACCCTGAGTACTGAGCTCCGAGCACCCCGAGCACTGAGCACCCTGAGCACTGAGCACCGAGCACCCTGAGCACTGAGTACCCAGCACCCTGAGCACTGAGCACCCAGCGCCCTGAGCACTGAGCACCCAGCACCCTGAGCACTGAGCACCCAGCACCCTGAGTACTGAGCACTGAGCACGCAGCACCCGAGCACTGAGCACCCAGCACCCCGAGTACTGAGCACTGAGCACCCTGAGTACTGAGCACGCAGCACCCTGAGCACTGAGTACCCAGCACCCTGAGCACTGAGCACCCAGCACCCTGAGCACTGAGCACCCAGCACTCTGAGCACTGAGCACCCAGCACCCTGAGTACTGAGCACTGACACCCAGCACCCCGAGCACTGAGCACCCAGCACCCTGAGTACTGAGCACTGAGCACCCAGCACCCCGAGCACTGAGCACACAGCACCCTGAGCACTGAGCACCCAGCACCCGAGTACTGAGCACCCAGCACCCTGAGCACTGAGCACCCAGCACCCTGAGCACTGAGCACCCAGCACCCTGAGCACTGAGCACTGAGCACCCTGATCAGTGAGTACTGAGCACCGAGCACCCCGAGAAATGAGCACACAGCACCCGGAGTACTGAGCACCCAGCACCCCAAGCACTGAGCACCCTGAGTATTGAGCACCCAGCACCCTGAGTACTGAGCAGC
This sequence comes from Microtus oregoni, assembly GCF_018167655.1. Lineage (NCBI taxonomy): Eukaryota > Metazoa > Chordata > Mammalia > Rodentia > Cricetidae > Microtus > Microtus oregoni. The sequence continues at coordinate 1,445,170 of NW_024544005.1, forward strand.
CAGCACCCTGAGGACTGAGCACCCAGCACCCTGAGCACTGAGCACCCTGAGTACTGAGCACTGAGCACCCTGAGTACTGAGCACTGAGCACCCTGAGTACTGAGCAACCAGCACCCTGAGTACTGAGCACCCAGCACCCCGAGCACTGAGCACCCAGCACCCTGAGTACTGAGCAGCCAGCACCCTGAGGACTGAGCACCCAGCACCCTGAGCACTGAGCACCCTGAGTACTGAGCACTGAGCACCCTGAGTACTGAGCACTGAGCACCCTGAGTAGTGAGCACCCAACATACTGAGCACCGAGCACCCCAAGCACTGAGCAACCAGCACCCTGAGTACTGAGCACCCAGGACCCTGAGCAATGAGCACCGAGCACCCTGAGCACTGAGCACCCAGCACCCTGAGCACTGAGCACCCAGCACCCTGAGTAGTGAGCACCCAACATACTGAGCACCGAGCACCCCAAGCACTGAGCACCCAGCACCCTGAGCACTGAGCACCCAGCACCCCGAGCACTGAGCACCCAGCACCCTGAGCACTGAGCACCCAGCACCCTGAGCACTGATCAGCCAGCACCCTGAGCACTGAGCACCCAGCACCCTGAGTACTGAGCACCCAGCACCCTGAGTACTGAGCACCCAGCACCCCGAGCACTGAGCACCCAGCACCCTGAGTACTGAGCACCCAGCACCCTGAGCACTGAGCACCGAGCACCCTGAGCACTGAGCACCCAGCACCGCGAGCACTGAGCACATAGCACCCCGAGCACTGAGCACCCAGCACCCTGAGTACTGAGCACCCAGCACCCTGAGCACTGAGTACCCAGCACCCTGAGCACTGAGCACCCAGCACCCTGAGCACTGAGCACACAGCACCCTGAGCACTGAGCACCCAGCACCCTGAGTACTGAGCACTGAGCATCCAGCACCCTGAGCACTGAGCACCCAGCACCCTGAGTACTGAGCACCCAGCACCCCGAACACTGAGCACCCAGCACCCCGAGAATGAGCACCCAGCACCCCGAGCACTGAGCACTGAGCACCCAGCACCCCGAGTACAGAGCAGTGAGCACCCTGAGCACTGAGCACCCAGCACCCCGAGTACTGAGCACTGAGCACCCTGAGTACTGAGCACCCAGCACCCTGAGCAATGAGTACCCAGCATCCTGAGGACTGAGCACCCAGCACCCTGAGCACTGAGCACCCAGCACCCTGAGCACTGAGCACCCAGCACCCTGAGTACTGATCACTGAGCACCCAGCACCCCGAGCACTGAGCACCCAGCACCCTGAGTACTGAGCACAGAGCACCCAGCACCCCGAGCACTGAGCACCCAGCACCCTGAGCACTGAGCACCCAGCACCCCGAGCACTGAGCACCCAGCACCCTGAGCACTGAGCACCCAGCACCCGAGTACTGAGCACCCAGCACCCTGAGTACTGAGCACCCAGCACCCTGAGTACTGAGCACCCAGCACCCCGAGCACTGAGCATCCAGCTCCCCGAGCACTGAGAACCCAGCACCCTGAGCACTGAGCACCCAGCACCCCGAGCACTGAGCACCCAGCACCCTGAGCACTGAGCACCCAGCACCCTGAGCACTGAGCACCCAGCACCCTGAGTAGTGTGCACCCAACGTACTGAGCACCGAGCACCCCGAGCACTGAGCACCCAGCACCCTGAGTACTGAGCACCGAGCACCCTGAGCACTGAGCACCCAGCACCCTGAGCACTGAGCACTGAGCACCCTGATCACTGAGTACTGAGCACCGAGCACCCTGAGCACTGAGCACCCAGCACCCGAGTACTGAGCACACAGCACCCTGACTACTGAGCACCCAGCACCCTGAGTACTGAGCATCCAGCACCCCGAGCACTGAGCACCCAGCACCCTGAGTACTGAGTACTGAGTACCCAGCACCCTGAGCACTGAGCACCCAGCACCCTGAGCACTGAGCACCCAGCACCCTGAGCACTGAGCACCCAGCACCCTGAGTACTGAGCACTGAGCACCCTGAGTACTGAGCACTGAGCACCCTGAGTACTGAGCAACCAGCACCCTGAGTACTGAGCACCCAGCACCCCGAGCACTGAGCACCCAGCACCCTGAGTACTGAGCAGCCAGCACCCTGAGGACTGAGCACCCAGCAACCTGAGCACTGAGCACCCTGAGTACTGAGCACTGAGCACCCTGAGTACTGAGCACTGAGCACCCTGAGTAGTGAGCACCCAACATACTGAGCACCGAGCACCCCAAGCACTGAGCAACCAGCACCCTGAGTACTGAGCACCCAGGACCCTGAGCAATGAGCACCGAGCACCCTGAGTACTGAGCACCCAGCACCCTGAGCACTGAGCACCCAGCACCCTGAGTAGTGAGCACCCAACATACTGAGCACCGAGCACCCCAAGCACTGAGCACCCAGCACCCTGAGCACTGAGCACCCAGCACCCCGAGCACTGAGCACCCAGCACCCTGAGCACTGAGCACCCAGCACCCTGAGCACTGAGCACCCAGCACCCTGAGCACTGATCACCCAGCACCCTGAGCACTGAGCACCCAGCACCCTGAGTACTGAGCACCCAGCACCCTGAGTACTGAGCACCCAGCACCCCGAGCACTGAGCACCCAGCACCCTGAGTACTGAGCACCCAGCACCCTGAGCACTGAGCACCGAGCACCCTGAGCACTGAGCACCCAGCACCCTGAGGACTGAGCACCCAGCACCCTGAGCACTGAGCACCCTGGGTACTGAGCACTGAGCACCCTGAGTACTGAGCACTGAACACCCTGAGTACTGAGCAACCAGCACCCTGAGTACTGAGCACCCAGCACCCTGAGCACTGAGCACCGAGCACCCTGAGCACTGAGCACCCATCACCCTGAGCACTGAGCACCCAGCACCCTGTGTTGTGAGCACCCAACGTACTGAGCACCGAGCACCCCGAGCAATGAGCACCCAGCACCCTGAGTACTGAGCACCCAGCACCCCGAGCACTGAGCACCCAGCACCCTGAGCACTGAGCACCCAGCGCCCTGAGCACTGATCACCCAGCACCCTGAGCACTGAGCACCCAGCAACCTGAATACTGAGCACCCAGCACCCTGAGTACTGAGCACTCAGCACCCTGAGTACTGAGCACCGAGCACCCCGAGCACTGAGCACCCAGCACCCTGAGCACTGAGCAAGCTGAGGACTGAGCACCCAGCACCCTGAGCACTGAGCACGCAGCACCCTGAGTACTGAGCACCGATCATCCTGAGCACTGAGCACCCAGAACCCAAAGCACCCTCAGTACTGAGCACCCAGCACCCCGAGCACTGAGCACCCAGCACCATGAGTACTGAGCACTCTGAGTACTGAGCACCGATCACCCTGAGCACTGAGCTCCCAGCACCCTGAGTACTGAGCACCCAGCACCCTGAGCAATGAGCACCAAGCACCCTGAGTACTGAGCACCCAGCAACCTGAGCACTGAGCACCCAGCACCCTGAGTACTGAGCACCCAGCACCCCGAACACTGAGCACCCAGCACCCCGAGAATGAGCACCCAGCACCCCAAGTACTGAGCACCGAGCACCCTGAGCACTGAGTACCCAGCACCCAAAGTACTGAGCACTCAGCACCCTGAGCACTGAGCACCGAGCACCCCGAGTACTGAGCACCCAGCACCCTTAGCACTGAGCACCCAGCACCCTGAGCACTGAGCACCCAGGAACCTGAGCACTGAGCACCCAGCACCCTGAGTACTGAGCACTGAGCACCCAGCACCCCGAGCACTGAGCACCCAGCACCCTGAGTACTGAGCACTGAGCACCCAGCACCCCGAGCACTGAGCACCCAGCACCCTGAGCACTGAGCACCCAGCACCCGAGTACTGAGCACACAGCACCCTGAGTACTGAGCACCCAGCACCCTGAGTACTGAGCACCCAGCACTCCGAGTACTGAGCACCCAGCACCCTGAGTACTGAGCACCCAGCACCCTGAGCACTGAGCACCCAGCACCCCGAGCACTGAGCACCCAGCACCCTGAGTACTGAGCAACCAGCACCCTGAGCACTGAGCACCCAGCACCCTGAGCACTGAGCACCCAGCACCCTGAGCACTGAGCACTGAGCACCCTGATCACTGAGTACTGAGCACCCAGCACTCCGAGTACTGAGCACCCAGCACCCCGAGAACTGAGCACCCAGCACCCGGAGTACTGAGCACCCAGCACCCCAAGCACTGAGCACCCTGAGTATTGAGCACCCAGCAACCTGAGTACTGAGCAGCCAGCACCCTGAGTACTGAGCAACCAGCACCCTGAGTATTGAGCACCCAGCACCCCGAGCACTGAGCACCCAGCACCCTGAGGACTGAGCACAGAGCACCCTGAGCACTGAGCACCCTGAGTACTGAGCACTGAGCACCCTGAGTACTGAGCACTGAGCACCCTGAGTACTGAGCAACCAGCACCCTGAGTACTGAGCACCCAGCACCCTGAGCACTGAGCACCGAGCACCCTGAGAACTGAGCACCCAGCACCCTGAGCACTGAGCACCCAGCACCCTGAGTAGTGAGCACCCAACGTACTGAGCACCGAGCACCCCGAGCACTGAGCACCCAGCAAACTGAGTACTGAGCACCCAGCACCCCGAGCACTGAGCACCCAGCACCCTGAGCACTGAGCACCCAGCACCCTGAGCACTGATCACCCAGCACCCTGAGCACTGAGCACCCAGCACCCTGAGTACTGAGCACCCAGCACCCTGAGTACTGAGCACTCAGCACCCTGAGTACTGAGCACCGAGCACCCCGAGCACTGAGCACCCAGCACCCTGAGCACTGAGCACCCTGAGGACTGAGCACCCAGCACCCTGAACACTGAGCAGCCAGCACCCTGAGTACTGAGCACCGATCATCCTGAGCACTGAGCACCCAGAACCCAAAGCACTGAGCACCCAGCACCCTCAGTACTGAGCACCCAGCACCCCGAGCACTGAGCACCCAGCACCCTGTGTACTGAGCACCCTGAGTACAAAGCACCCAGCACCCCAAGCTCTGAGCACCCAGCACCCTGAGAACTGAGCACTCAGCACCCTGAGGACTGAGCACCCTGCACCCCGAGTACTGAGCACCCAGCACCCTGAGTACTGAGCACCCAGCACCCCGAGCACTGAGCACCCAGCACCCCGAGCACTGAGCACCCAGCTCCCTGAGTACTGAGCACCCAGCACCCTGAGCACTGAGCACCCAGCACCCTGAGCACTGAGCACCCAGCACCCTGAGCACTGAGCACCCAGCACCCTGAGTAGTGAGCACCCAACGTACTGAGCACCGAGCACCCCGAGCACTGAGCACCCAGCACCCTGAGTACTGAGCACTGAGCACCCTGAGCACTGAGCACCCAGCACCCTGAATACTGAGCTCCGAGCACCCTGAGCACTGAGCACCCAGCGCCCCGTGCACCGTGCACCCTGAGTACTGAACACCCAGCACCCTGAGTACTGAGCACCCTGCACCCTGAGCAATGAGCACCCTGAGTACTGAGCACCCAACACCTTTAGCACTGAGCACCCAGCACCCGGAGTACTGAGCACCCAGCAACCTGAGTACTAAGCACCGAGAACCCTGAGTACTGAGCACCCAGCACCCTGAGCACTGAACATACAGCACCCTGAGTACTGAGCACCTCGAGCACTGAGCACCCAGCACCCTGAGTACTGAGCACCGAGCACCCCGAGCACTGAGCACCCAGCACCGCGAGCACTGAGCACATAGCACCCCGAGCACTGAGCACCCAGCACCCTGAGTACTGAGCACCCAGCACCCTGAGTACTGAGCACCCAGCACCCTGAGCACTGAGTACCCAGCACCCTGAGCACTGAGTACCCAGCACCCAAAGTACTGAGCACTCAGCACCCTGAGCACTGAGCACCGAGCACCCCGAGTACTGAGCACCCAGCACCCTTAGCACTGAGCACCCAGCACCCTGAGCACTGAGCACCCAGGAACCTGAGCACTGAGCACCCAGCACCCTGAGTACTGAGCACTGAGCACCCAGCACCCCGAGCACTGAGCACCCAGCACCCTGAGTACTGAGCACTGAGCACCCAGCACCCCGAGCACTGAGCACCCAGCACCCTGAGCACTGAGCACCCAGCACCCGAGTACTGAGCACACAGCACCCTGAGTACTGAGCACCCAGCACCCTGAGTACTGAGCACCCAGCACTCCGAGTACTGAGCACCCAGCACCCTGAGTACTGAGCACCCAGCACCCTGAGCACTGAGCACCCAGCACCCCGAGCACTGAGCACCCAGCACCCTGAGTACTGAGCAACCAGCACCCTGAGCACTGAGCACCCAGCACCCTGAGCACTGAGCACCCAGCACCCTGAGCACTGAGCACTGAGCACCCTGATCACTGAGTACTGAGCACCCAGCACTCCGAGTACTGAGCACCCAGCACCCCGAGAACTGAGCACCCAGCACCCGGAGTACTGAGCACCCAGCACCCCAAGCACTGAGCACCCTGAGTATTGAGCACCCAGCAACCTGAGTACTGAGCAGCCAGCACCCTGAGTACTGAGCAACCAGCACCCTGAGTATTGAGCACCCAGCACCCCGAGCACTGAGCACCCAGCACCCTGAGGACTGAGCACAGAGCACCCTGAGCACTGAGCACCCTGAGTACTGAGCACTGAGCACCCTGAGTACTGAGCACTGAGCACCCTGAGTACTGAGCAACCAGCACCCTGAGTACTGAGCACCCAGCACCCTGAGCACTGAGCACCGAGCACCCTGAGAACTGAGCACCCAGCACCCTGAGCACTGAGCACCCAGCACCCTGAGTAGTGAGCACCCAACGTACTGAGCACCGAGCACCCCGAGCACTGAGCACCCAGCAAACTGAGTACTGAGCACCCAGCACCCCGAGCACTGAGCACCCAGCACCCTGAGCACTGAGCACCCAGCACCCTGAGCACTGATCACCCAGCACCCTGAGCACTGAGCACCCAGCACCCTGAGTACTGAGCACCCAGCACCCTGAGTACTGAGCACTCAGCACCCTGAGTACTGAGCACCGAGCACCCCGAGCACTGAGCACCCAGCACCCTGAGCACTGAGCACCCTGAGGACTGAGCACCCAGCACCCTGAACACTGAGCAGCCAGCACCCTGAGTACTGAGCACCGATCATCCTGAGCACTGAGCACCCAGAACCCAAAGCACTGAGCACCCAGCACCCTCAGTACTGAGCACCCAGCACCCCGAGCACTGAGCACCCAGCACCCTGTGTACTGAGCACCCTGAGTACAAAGCACCCATCACCCCAAGCTCTGAGCACCCAGCACCCTGAGTACTGAGCACTCAGCACCCTGAGGACTGAGCACCCTGCACCCCGAGTACTGAGCACCCAGCACCCTGAGTACTGAGCACCCAGCACCCCGAGCACTGAGCACCCAGCACCCCGAGCACTGAGCACCCAGCTCCCTGAGTACTGAGCACCCAGCACCCTGAGCACTGAGCACCCAGCACCCTGAGCACTGAGCACCCAGCACCCTGAGCACTGAGCACCCAGCACCCTGAGTAGTGAGCACCCAACGTACTGAGCACCGAGCACCCCGAGCACTGAGCACCCAGCACCCTGAGTACTGAGCACTGAGCACCCTGAGCACTGAGCACCCAGCACCCTGAATACTGAGCTCCGAGCACCCTGAGCACTGAGCACCCAGCGCCCCGTGCACCGTGCACCCTGAGTACTGAACACCCAGCACCCTGAGTACTGAGCACCCTGCACCCTGAGCAATGAGCACCCTGAGTACTGAGCACCCAACACCTTTAGCACTGAGCACCCAGCACCCGGAGTACTGAGCACCCAGCAACCTGAGTACTAAGCACCGAGAACCCTGAGTACTGAGCACCCAGCACCCTGAGCACTGAACATACAGCACCCTGAGTACTGAGCACCTCGAGCACTGAGCACCCAGCACCCTGAGTACTGAGCACCGAGCACCCCGAGCACTGAGCACCCAGCACCGCGAGCACTGAGCACATAGCACCCCGAGCACTGAGCACCCAGCACCCTGAGTACTGAGCACCCAGCACCCTGAGTACTGAGCACCCAGCACCCTGAGCACTGAGTACCCAGCACCCTGAGCACTGAGCACCCAGCACCCTGAGTACTGAGCACTGAGCACCCAGCACCCAGAGCAGTGAGCACCCAGCACCCTGACTACTGAGCACCGAGCACCCCGAGCACTGAGCATCCAGCATCCTGAGTACTGAGCTCCGAGCACCCCGAGCACTGAGCACCCTGAGCACTGAGCACCGAGCACCCTGAGCACTGAGTACCCAGCACCCTGAGCACTGAGCACCCAGCACCCTGAGCACTGAGCACCCAGCACCCTGAGCACTGAGCACCCAGCACCCTGAGTACTGAGCACTGAGCACCCAGCACCCCGAGCACTGAGCACCCAGCACCCCGAGTACTGAGCACTGAGCACCCTGAGTACTGAGCACCCAGCACCCTGAGCACTGAGCACCCAGCACCCTGAGTACTGAGCACTGAGCACCCAGCACCCCGAGCACTGAGCACCCAGCACCCTGAGTACTGAGCACTGAGCACCCAACACCCCGAGCACTGAGCACCCAGCACCCTGAGCACTGAGCACCCAGCACCCGAGTACTGAGCACACAGCACCCTGAGTACTGAGCACCCAGCACCCTGAGTACTGAGCACCCAGCACCCCGAGCACTGAGCACCCAGCACCCTGAGTACTGAGCACCCAGCACACTGAGCACTGAGCACCCAGCACCCCGAGCACCGAGCACCCAGCACCCTGAGTACTGAGCACCCAGCACCCTGAGCACTGAGCACCCAGCACCCTGAGCACTGAGCACCCAGCACCCTGAGCACTGAGCACTGAGCACCCTGATCACTGAGTACTGAGCACCGAGCACCCCGAGAACTGAGCACACAGCACCCGGAGTACTGAGCACCCAGCACCCCAAGCACTGAGCACCCTGAGTATTGAGCACCCAGCACCCTGAGTACTGAGCAGCCAGCACCCTGAGTACTGAGCAACCAGCACCCTGAGTACAGAGCACCCAGCACCACGAGCACTGAGCACCCAGCACCATGAGGACTGTGCACCCAGCACCCTGAGCAATGAGCACCCTGAGTACTGAGCACTGAGCACCCTGAGTACTGAGCACTGAGCACCCTGAGTACTGAGCAACCAGCACAATGAGTACTGAGCACCCAGGACCCTGAGCAATGAGTACCGAGCACCCTGAGCACTGAGCACCCAGCACCCTGAGCACTGAGCACCCAGCACCCTGAGTAGTGAGCACCCAACGTACTGAGCACCGAGCATCCCAAGCACTGAGCACCCAGCACCCTGAGTACTGAGCACCCAGCACCCCGAGCACTGAGCACCCAGCACCCTGAGCACTGAGCACCCAGCACCCTGAGCACTGATCAGCCAGCACCCTGAGCACTGAGCAACCAGCACCGTGAGTACTGAGCACCCAGGACACTGAGTACTGAGCACCCAGCACCCCGAGCACTGAGCACCCAGCACCCGGAGTACTGAGCACCCAGCACCCTGAGCACTGAGCACCGAGCACCCTGAGCAATGAGCACCCACCACCGCGAGCACTGAGCACATAGCACCCCGAGCACTGAGCACCCAGCACCCTGAGTACTGAGCACCCAGCACCCTGAGTACTGAGCACCCAGCACCCTGAGCTCTGTGTACCCAGCACCCTGAGCACTGAGCACCCAGCACCCTGAGCACTGAGCACACAGCACCCTGAGCACTGAGCACCCAGCACCCTGAGTACTGAGCACTGAGCACCCAGCACCCCGAGCAGTGAGCACCCAGCACCCTGAGTACTGAGCACCGAGCACCCCGAGCACTGAGCACCCAGCACCCTGAGTACTGAGCTCCGAGCACCCCGAGCACTGAGCACCCTGAGCACTGAGCACCGAGCACCCTGAGCACTGAGTACCCAGCACCCTGAGCACTGAGCACCCAGCGCCCTGAGCACTGAGCACCCAGCACCCTGAGCACTGAGCACCCAGCACCCTGAGTACTGAGCACTGAGCACGCAGCACCCGAGCACTGAGCACCCAGCACCCCGAGTACTGAGCACTGAGCACCCTGAGTACTGAGCACGCAGCACCCTGAGCACTGAGTACCCAGCACCCTGAGCACTGAGCACCCAGCACCCTGAGTACTGAGCACCGAGCACCCCGAGCACTGAGCACCCAGCACCCTGAGTACTGAGCTCCGAGCACCGCGAGCACTGAGCACCCTGAGCACTGAGCACCGAGCACCCTGAGCACTGAGTACCCAGCACCCTGAGCACTGAGCACCCAGCGCCCTGAGCACTGAGCACCCAGCACCCTGAGCACTGAGCACCCAGCACCCTGAGTACTGAGCACTGAGCACGCAGCACCCGAGCACTGAGCACCCAGCACCCCGAGTACTGAGCACTGAGCACCCTGAGTACTGAGCACGCAGCACCCTGAGCACTGAGTACCCAGCACCCTGAGCACTGAGCACCCAGCACCCTGAGCACTGAGCACCCAGCACTCTGAGCACTGAGCACCCAGCACCCTGAGTACTGAGCACTGAGCACCCAGCACCCCGAGCACTGAGCACCCAGCACCCTGAGTACTGAGCACTGAGCACCCAGCACCCCGAGCACTGAGCACACAGCACCCTGAGCACTGAGCAGCCAGCACCCGAGTACTGAGCACCCAGCACCCTGAGCACTGAGCACCCAGCACCCTGAGCACTGAGCACCCAGCACCCTGAGCACTGAGCACTGAGCACCCTGATCACTGAGTACTGAGCACCGAGCACCCCGAGAAATGAGCACACAGCACCCGGAGTACTGAGCACCCAGCACCCCAAGCACTGAGCACCCTGAGTATTGAGCACCCAGCACCCTGAGTACTGAGCAGCCAGCACCCTGAGTACTGATCAACCAGCACCCTGAGTACAGAGCACCCAGCACCACGAGCACTGAGCACCCAGCACCATGAGGACTGTGCACCCAGCACCCTGAGCAATGAGCACCCTGAGTACTGAGCACTGAGCACCCTGAGTACTGAGCACTGAGCACCCTGAGTACTGAGCAACCAGCACAATGAGTACTGAGCACCCAGGACCCTGAGCAATGAGTACCGAGCACCCTGAGCACTGAGCACCCAGCACCCTGAGCACTGAGCACCCAGCACCCTGAGTAGTGAGCACCCAACGTACTGAGCACCGAGCATCCCAAGCACTGAGCACCCAGCACCCTGAGTACTGAGCACCCAGCACCCCGAGCACTGAGCACCCAGCACCCTGAGCACTGAGCACCCAGCACCCTGAGCACTGATCAGCCAGCACCCTGAGCACTGAGCACCCAGCACCCTGAGTACTGAGCACCCAGGACACTGAGTACTGAGCACCCAGCACCCCGAGCACTGAGCACCCAGCACCCGGAGTACTGAGCAGCCAGCACCCTGAGCACTGAGCACCGAGCACCCTGAGCAATGAGCACCCACCACCGCGAGCACTGAGCACATAGCACCCCGAGCACTGAGCACCCAGCACCCTGAGTACTGAGCACCCAGCACCCTGAGTACTGAGCACCCAGCACCCTGAGCACTGTGTACCCAGCACCCTGAGCACTGAGCACCCAGCACCCTGAGCACTGAGCACACAGCACCCTGAGCACTGAGCACCCAGCACCCTGAGTACTGAGCACTGAGCACCCAGCACCCCGAGCAGTGAGCACCCAGCACCCTGAGTACTGAGCACCGAGCACCCCGAGCACTGAGCACCCAGCACCCTGAGTACTGAGCTCCGAGCACCCCGAGCACTGAGCACCCTGAGCACTGAGCACCGAGCACCCTGAGCACTGAGTACCCAGCACCCTGAGCACTGAGCACCCAGCGCCCTGAGCACTGAGCACCCAGCACCCTGAGCACTGAGCACCCAGCACCCTGAGTACTGAGCACTGAGCACGCAGCACCCGAGCACTGAGCACCCAGCACCCCGAGTACTGAGCACTGAGCACCCTGAGTACTGAGCACGCAGCACCCTGAGCACTGAGTACCCAGCACCCTGAGCACTGAGCACCCAGCACCCTGAGCACTGAGCACCCAGCACTCTGAGCACTGAGCACCCAGCACCCTGAGTACTGAGCACTGACACCCAGCACCCCGAGCACTGAGCACCCAGCACCCTGAGTACTGAGCACTGAGCACCCAGCACCCCGAGCACTGAGCACACAGCACCCTGAGCACTGAGCACCCAGCACCCGAGTACTGAGCACCCAGCACCCTGAGCACTGAGCACCCAGCACCCTGAGCACTGAGCACCCAGCACCCTGAGCACTGAGCACTGAGCACCCTGATCAGTGAGTACTGAGCACCGAGCACCCCGAGAAATGAGCACACAGCACCCGGAGTACTGAGCACCCAGCACCCCAAGCACTGAGCACCCTGAGTATTGAGCACCCAGCACCCTGAGTACTGAGCAGCCAGCACCCTGAGGACTGAGCACCCAGCACCCTGAGCACTGAGCACCCTGAGTACTGAGCACTGAGCACCCTGAGTACTGAGCACTGAGCACCCTGAGTACTGAGCAACCAGCACCCTGAGTACTGAGCACCCAGCACCCTGAGCACTGAGCACCCAGCACCCTGAGTACTGAGCAGCCAGCACCCTGAGGACTGAGCACCCAGCACCCTGAGCACTGAGCACCCTGAGTACTGAGCACTGAGCACCCTGAGTACTGAGCACTGAGCACCCTGAGTAGTGAGCACCCAACATACTGAGCACCGAGCACCCCAAGCACTGAGCAACCAGCACCCTGAGTACTGAGCACCCAGGACCCTGAGCAATGAGCACCGAGCACCCTGAGCACTGAGCACCCAGCACCCTGAGCACTGAGCACCCAGCACCCTGAGTAGTGAGCACCCAACATACTGAGCACCGAGCACCCCAAGCACTGAGCACCCAGCACCCTGAGCACTGAGCACCCAGCACCCCGAGCACTGAGCACCCAGCACCCTGAGCACTGAGCACCCAGCACCCTGAGCACTGATCAGCCAGCACCCTGAGCACTGAGCACCCAGCACCCTGAGTACTGAGCACCCAGCACCCTGAGTACTGAGCACCCAGCACCCCGAGCACTGAGCACCCAGCACCCTGAGTACTGAGCACCCAGCACCCTGAGCACTGAGCACCGAGCACCCTGAGCACTGAGCACCCAGCACCGCGAGCACTGAGCACATAGCACCCCGAGCACTGAGCACCCAGCACCCTGAGTACTGAGCACCCAGCACCCTGAGCACTGAGTACCCAGCACCCTGAGCACTGAGCACCCAGCACCCTGAGCACTGAGCACACAGCACCCTGAGCACTGAGCACCCAGCACCCTGAGTACTGAGCACTGAGCATCCAGCACCCTGAGCACTGAGCACCCAGCACCCTGAGTACTGAGCACCCAGCACCCCGAACACTGAGCACCCAGCACCCCGAGAATGAGCACCCAGCACCCTGAGCACTGAGCACTGAGCACCCAGCACCCCGAGTACAGAGCAGTGAGCACCCTGAGCACTGAGCACCCAGCACCCCGAGTACTGAGCACTGAGCACCCTGAGTACTGAGCACCCAGCACCCTGAGCAATGAGTACCCAGCATCCTGAGGACTGAGCACCCAGCACCCTGAGCACTGAGCACCCAGCACCCTGAGCACTGAGCACCCAGCACCCTGAGTACTGATCACTGAGCACCCAGCACCCCGAGCACTGAGCACCCAGCACCCTGAGTACTGAGCACAGAGCACCCAGCACCCCGAGCACTGAGCACCCAGCACCCTGAGCACTGAGCACCCAGCACCCCGAGCACTGAGCACCCAGCACCCTGAGCACTGAGCACCCAGCACCCGAGTACTGAGCACCCAGCACCCTGAGTACTGAGCACCCAGCACCCTGAGTACTGAGCACCCAGCACCCCGATCACTGAGCATCCAGCTCCCCGAGCACTGAGAACCCAGCACCCTGAGCACTGAGCACCCAGCACCCCGAGCACTGAGCACCCAGCACCCTGAGCACTGAGCACCCAGCACCCTGAGCACTGAGCACCCAGCACCCTGAGTAGTGTGCACCCAACGTACTGAGCACCGAGCACCCCGAGCACTGAGCACCCAGCACCCTGAGTACTGAGCACCGAGCACCCTGAGCACTGAGCACCCAGCACCCTGAGCACTGAGCACTGAGCACCCTGATCACTGAGTACTGAGCACCGAGCACCCTGAGCACTGAGCACCCAGCACCCGAGTACTGAGCACACAGCACCCTGACTACTGAGCACCCAGCACCCTGAGTACTGAGCATCCAGCACCCCGAGCACTGAGCACCCAGCACCCTGAGTACTGAGTACTGAGTACCCAGCACCCTGAGCACTGAGCACCCAGCACCCTGAGCACTGAGCACCCAGCACCCTGAGCACTGAGCACCCAGCACCCTGAGTACTGAGCACTGAGCACCCTGAGTACTGAGCACTGAGCACCCTGAGTACTGAGCAACCAGCACCCTGAGTACTGAGCACCCAGCACCCCGAGCACTGAGCACCCAGCACCCTGAGTACTGAGCAGCCAGCACCCTGAGGACTGAGCACCCAGCAACCTGAGCACTGAGCACCCTGAGTACTGAGCACTGAGCACCCTGAGTACTGAGCACTGAGCACCCTGAGTAGTGAGCACCCAACATACTGAGCACCGAGCACCCCAAGCACTGAGCAACCAGCACCCTGAGTACTGAGCACCCAGGACCCTGAGCAATGAGCACCGAGCACCCTGAGTACTGAGCACCCAGCACCCTGAGCACTGAGCACCCAGCACCCTGAGTAGTGAGCACCCAACATACTGAGCACCGAGCACCCCAAGCACTGAGCACCCAGCACCCTGAGCACTGAGCACCCAGCACCCCGAGCACTGAGCACCCAGCACCCTGAGCACTGAGCACCCAGCACCCTGAGCACTGATCAGCCAGCACCCTGAGCACTGAGCACCCAGCACCCTGAGTACTGAGCACCCAGCACCCTGAGTACTGAGCACCCAGCACCCCGAGCACTGAGCACCCAGCACCCTGAGTACTGAGCACCCAGCACCCTGAGCACTGAGCACCGAGCACCCTGAGCACTGAGCACCCAGCACCGCGAGCACTGAGCACATAGCACCCCGAGCACTGAGCACCCAGCACCCTGAGTACTGAGCACCCAGCACCCTGAGCACTGAGTACCCAGCACCCTGAGCACTGAGCACCCAGCACCCTGAGCACTGAGCACACAGCACCCTGAGCACTGAGCACCCAGCACCCTGAGTACTGAGCACTGAGCATCCAGCACCCTGAGCACTGAGCACCCAGCACCCTGAGTACTGAGCACCCAGCACCCCGAACACTGAGCACCCAGCACCCCGAGAATGAGCACCCAGCACCCCGAGCACTGAGCACTGAGCACCCAGCACCCCGAGTACAGAGCAGTGAGCACCCTGAGCACTGAGCACCCAGCACCCCGAGTACTGAGCACTGAGCACCCTGAGTACTGAGCACCCAGCACCCTGAGCACTGAGTACCCAGCATCCTGAGGACTGAGCACCCAGCACCCTGAGCACTGAGCACCCAGCACCCTGAGCACTGAGCACCCAGCACCCTGAGTACTGATCACTGAGCACCCAGCACCCCGAGCACTGAGCACCCAGCACCCTGAGTACTGAGCACAGAGCACCCAGCACCCCGAGCACTGAGCACCCAGCACCCTGAGCACTGAGCACCCAGCACCCCGAGCACTGAGCACCCAGCACCCTGAGCACTGAGCACCCAGCACCCGAGTACTGAGCACCCAGCACCCTGAGTACTGAGCACCCAGCACCCTGAGTACTGAGCACCCAGCACCCCGAGCACTGAGCATCCAGCTCCCCGAGCACTGAGAACCCAGCACCCTGAGCACTGAGCACCCAGCACCCCGAGCACTGAGCACCCAGCACCCTGAGCACTGAGCACCCAGCACCCTGAGCACTGAGCACCCAGCACCCTGATCACGGAGTACTGAGCACCGAGCACCCTGAGCACTGAGCACCCAGCACCCGAGTACTGAGCACACAGCACCCTGACTACTGAGCACCCAGCACCCTGAGTACTGAGCATCCAGCACCCCGAGCACTGAGCACCCAGCACCCTGAGTACTGAGTACTGAGTACCCAGCACCCTGAGCACTGAGCACCCAGCACCCTGAGCACTGAGCACCCAGCACCCTGAGCACTGAGCACCCAGCACCCTGAGTACTGAGCACTGAGCACCCAGCACCCCGAGCAATGAGCACCCAGCACCCTGAGTACTGAGCAATGAGCACCCAGCACCCCGAGCACTGAGCACCCAGCACCCTGAGCACTGAGCACCCAGCACCCGAGTACTGAGCACACAGCACCCTGAGTACTGAGCACCCAGCACCCTGAGTACTGAGCACCCAGCACCCCGAGCACTGAGCACCCAGCACCCTGAGTACTGAGCACCCAGCACAATGAGCACTGAGCACCCAGCACCCCGAGCACTGAACACCCAGCACCCTGAGTACTGAGCACCCAGCACCCTGAGCACTGAGCACCCAGCACCCTGAGCACTGAGAACCCAGCACCCTGAGCACTGAGCACTGAGCACCCTGATCACTGAGTACTGAGCACCGAGCACCCCGAGACCTGAGCACACAGCACCCGGAGTACTGAGCACCCAGCACCCCAAGCACTGAGCACCCTGAGTATTGAGCACCCAGCACCCTGAGTACTGAGCAGCCAGCACCCTGAGTACTGAGCAACCAGCACCCTGAGTATTGAGCAACCAGCACCCCGAGCACTGAGCACCCAGCACCCTGAGGACTGAGCACAGAGCACCCTGAGCACTGAGCACCCTGAGTACTGAGCACTGAGCACCCTGAGTACTGAGCACTGAGCACCCTGAGTACTGAGCAACCAGCACCCTGAGTACTGAGCACCCAGCACCCTGAGCACTGAGCACCGAGCACCCTGAGCACTGAGCACCCAGCACCCTGAGCACTGAGCACCCAGCACCCTGAGTAGTGAGCACCCAACGTACTGAGCACCGAGCACCCCGAGCACTGAGCACCCAGCAAACTGAGTACTGAGCACCCAGCACCCCGAGCACTGAGCACCCAGCACCCTGAGCACTGAGCACCCAGCACCCTGAGCACTGATCACCCAGCACCCTGAGCACTGAGCACCCAGCACCCTGAGTACTGAGCACCCAGCACCCTGAGTACTGAGCACTCAGCACCCTGAGTACTGAGCACCGAGCACCCCGAGCACTGAGCACCCAGCACCCTGAGCACTGAGCACCCTGAGGACTGAGCACCCAGCACCCTGAACACTGAGCAGCCAGCACCCTGAGTACTGAGCACCGATCATCCTGAGCACTGAGCACCCAGAACCCAAAGCACTGAGCACCCAGCACCCTCAGTACTGAGCACCCAGCACCCCGAGCACTGAGCACCCAGCACCCTGTGTACTGAGCACCCTGAGTACAAAGCACCCAGCACCCCAAGCTCTGAGCACCCAGCACCCTGAGTACTGAGCACTCAGCACCCTGAGGACTGAGCACCCAGCACCCCGAGTACTGAGCACCCAGCACCCTGAGTACTGAGCACCCAGCACCCCGAGCACTGAGCACCCAGCACCCCGAGCACTGAGCACCCAGCTCCCTGAGTACTGAGCACCCAGCACCCTGAGTATTGAGCACCCAGCACCCCGAGCACTGAGCACCCAGCACCCTGAGGACTGAGCACAGAGCACCCTGAGCACTGAGCACCCTGAGTACTGAGCACTGAGCACCCTGAGTACTGAGCACTGAGCACCCTGAGTACTGAGCAACCAGCACCCTGAGTACTGAGCACCCAGCACCCTGAGCACTGAGCACCGAGCACCCTGAGCACTGAGCACCCAGCACCCTGAGCACTGAGCATCCAGCACCCTGAGTAGTGAGCACCCAACATACTGAGCACCGAGCACCCCGAGCACTGAGCACCCAGTAAACTGAGTACTGAGCACCCAGCACCCCGAGCACTGAGCACCCAGCACCCTGAGCACTGAGCACCCAGCACCCTGAGGACTGATCACCCAGCACCCTGAGCACTGAGCACCCAGCACCCTGAGTACTGAGCACCCAGCACCCTGAGTACTGAGCACTCAGCACCCTGAGTACTGAGCACCGAGCACCCCGAGCACTGAGCACCCAGCACCCTGAGCACTGAGCACCCTGAGGACTGAGCACCCAGCACCCTGAACACTGAGCAGCCAGCACCCTGAGTACTGAGCACCGATCATCCTGAGCACTGAGCACCCAGAACCCAAAGCACTGAGCACCCAGCACCCTCAGTACTGAGCACCCAGCACCCCGAGCACTGAGCACCCAGCACCCTGTGTACTGAGCACCCTGAGTACAAAGCACCCAGCACCCCAAGCTCTGAGCACCCAGCACCCTGAGTACTGAGCACTCAGCACCCTGAGGACTGAGCACCCAGCACCCCGAGTACTGAGCACCCAGCACCCTGAGTACTGAGCACCCAGCACCCCGAGCACTGAGCACCCAGCATCCCGAGCACTGAGCACCCAGCTCCCTGAGTACTGAGCACCCAGCACCCTGAGCACTGAGCACCCAGCACCCTGAGCACTGAGCACCCAGCACCCTGAGCACTGAGCACCCAGCACCCTGAGTAGTGAGCACCCAACGTACTGAGCACCGAGCACCCCGAGCACTGAGCACCCAGCACCCTGAGTACTGAGCACTGAGCACCCTGAGCACTGAGCACCCAGCACCCTGAGTACTGAGCTCCGAGCACCCTGCGCACTGAGCACCCAGCGCCCCGAGCACCGTGCACCCTGAGTACTGAGCACCCAGCACCCTGAGTACTGAGCACCCTGCACCCTGAGCAATGAGCACCCTGAGTACTGAGCACCCAACACCTTTAGCACTGAGCACCCAGCACCCGGAGTACTGAGCACCCAGCAACCTGAGTACTAAGCACCGAGAACCCTGAGTACTGAGCACCCAGCACCCTGAGCACTGAACACACAGCACCCTGAGTACTGAGCACCTCGAGCACTGAGCACCCAGCACCCTGAGTACTGAGCACCGAGCACCCCGAGCACTGAGCACCCAGCACCGCGAGCACTGAGCACATAGCACCCCAAGCACTGAGCACCCAGCACCCTGAGTACTGAGCACCCAGCACCCTGAGTACTGAGCACCAAGCACCCTGAGCACTGAGTACCCAGCACCCTGAGCACTGAGCACCCAGCACCCTGAGTACTGAGCACTGAGCAGCCAGCACCCAGAGCAGTGAGCACCCAGCACCCTGACTACTGAGCACCGAGCACCCCGAGCACTGAGCACCCAGCATCCTGAGTACTGAGCTCCGAGCACCCCGAGCACTGAGCACCCTGAGCACTGAGCACCGAGCACCCTGAGCACTGAGTACCCAGCACCCTGAGCACTGAGCACCCAGCGCCCTGAGCACTGAGCACCCAGCACCCTGAGCACTGAGCACCCAGCACCCTGAGTACTGAGCACTGAGCACCCAGCACCCCGAGCACTGAGCACCCAGCACCCCGAGTACTGAGCACTGAGCACCCTGAGTACTGAGCACCCAGCACCCTGAGCACTGAGCACCCAGCACCCTGAGTACTGAGCACTGAGCACCCAGCACCCCGAGCACTGAGCACCCAGCACCCTGAGTACTGAGCACTGAGCACCCAACACCCCGAGCACTGAGCACCCAGCACCCTGAGCACTGAGCACCCAGCACCCGAGTACTGAGCACACAGCACCCTGAGTACTGAGCACCCAGCACCCTGAGTACTGAGCACCCAGCACCCCGAGCACTGAGCACCCAGCACCCTGAGTACTGAGCACCCAGCACACTGAGCACTGAGCACCCAGCACCCCGAGCACCGAGCACCCAGCACCCTGAGTACTGAGCACCCAGCACCCTGAGCACTGAGCACCCAGCACCCTGAGCACTGAGCACCCAGCACCCTGAGCACTGAGCACTGAGCACCCTGATCACTGAGTACTGAGCACCGAGCACCCCGAGAACTGAGCACACAGCACCCGGAGTACTGAGCACCCAGCACCCCAAGCACTGAGCACCCTGAGTATTGAGCACCCAGCACCCTGAGTACTGAGCAGCCAGCACCCTGAGTACTGAGCAACCAGCACCCTGAGTACAGAGCACCCAGCACCACGAGCACTGAGCACCCAGCACCATGAGGACTGTGCACCCAGCACCCTGAGCAATGAGCACCCTGAGTACTGAGCACTGAGCACCCTGAGTACTGAGCACTGAGCACCCTGAGTACTGAGCAACCAGCACAATGAGTACTGAGCACCCAGGACCCTGAGCAATGAGCACCGAGCACCCTGAGCACTGAGCACCCAGCACCCTGAGCACTGAGCACCCAGCACCCTGAGTAGTGAGCACCCAACGTACTGAGCACCGAGCATCCCAAGCACTGAGCACCCAGCACCCTGAGTACTGAGCACCCAGCACCCCGAGCACTGAGCACCCAGCACCCTGAGCACTGAGCACCCAGCACCCTGAGCACTGATCAGCCAGCACCCTGAGCACTGAGCACCCAGCACCCTGAGTACTGAGCACCCAGGACACTGAGTACTGAGCACCCAGCACCCCGAGCACTGAGCATCCAGCACCCGGAGTACTGAGCACCCAGCACCCTGAGCACTGAGCACCGAGCACCCTGAGCAATGAGCACCCACCACCGCGAGCACTGAGCACATAGCACCCCGAGCACTGAGCACCCAGCACCCTGAGTACTGAGCACCCAGCACCCTGAGTACTGAGCACCCAGCACCCTGAGCACTGTGTACCCAGCACCCTGAGCACTGAGCACCCAGCACCCTGAGCACTGAGCACACAGCACCCTGAGCACTGAGCACCCAGCACCCTGAGTACTGAGCACTGAGCACCCAGCACCCCGAGCAGTGAGCACCCAGCACCCTGAGTACTGAGCACCGAGCACCCCGAGCACTGAGCACCCAGCACCCTGAGTACTGAGCTCCGAGCACCCCGAGCACTGAGCACCCTGAGCACTGAGCACCGAGCACCCTGAGCACTGAGTACCCAGCACCCTGAGCACTGAGCACCCAGCGCCCTGAGCACTGAGCACCCAGCACCCTGAGCACTGAGCACCCAGCACCCTGAGTACTGAGCACTGAGCACGCAGCACCCGAGCACTGAGCACCCAGCACCCCGAGTACTGAGCACTGAGCACCCTGAGTACTGAGCACGCAGCACCCTGAGCACTGAGTACCCAGCACCCTGAGCACTGAGCACCCAGCACCCTGAGCACTGAGCACCCAGCACTCTGAGCACTGAGCACCCAGCCCCCTGAGTACTGAGCACTGAGCACCCAGCACCCCGAGCACTGAGCACCCAGCACCCTGAGTACTGAGCACTGAGCACCCAGCACCCCGAGCACTGAGCACACAGCACCCTGAGCACTGAGCACCCAGCACCCGAGTACTGAGCACCCAGCACCCTGAGCACTGAGCACCCAGCACCCTGAGCACTGAGCACCCAGCACCCTGAGCACTGAGCACTGAGCACCCTGATCACTGAGTACTGAGCACCGAGCACCCCGAGAACTGAGCACACAGCACCCGGAGTACTGAGCACCCAGCACCCCAAGCACTGAGCACCCTGAGTATTGAGCACCCAGCACCCTGAGTACTGAGCAGCCAGCACCCTGAGGACTGAGCACCCAGCACCCTGAGCACTGAGCACCCTGAGTACTGAGCACTGAGCACCCTGAGTACTGAGCACTGAGCACCCTGAGTACTGAGCAACCAGCACCCTGAGTACTGAGCACCCAGTAACCCGAGCACTGAGCACCCAGCACCCTGAGTACTGAGCAGCCAGCACCCTGAGGACTGAGCACCCAGCACCCTGAGCACTGAGCACCCTGAGTACTGAGCACTGAGCACCCTGAGTACTGAGCACTGAGCACCCTGAGTAGTGAGCACCCAACATACTGAGCACCGAGCACCCCAAGCACTGAGCAACCAGCACCCTGAGTACTGAGCACCCAGGACCCTGAGCAATGAGCACCGAGCACCCTGAGCACTGAGCACCCAGCACCCTGAGCACTGAGCACCCAGCACCCTGAGTAGTGAGCACCCAACATACTGAGCACCGAGCACCCCAAGCACTGAGCACCCAGCACCCTGAGCACTGAGCACCCAGCACCCCGAGCACTGAGCACCCAGCACCCTGAGCACTGAGCACCCAGCACCCTGAGCACTGATCAGCCAGCACCCTGAGCACTGAGCACCCAGCACCCTGAGTACTGAGCACCCAGCACCCTGAGTACTGAGCACCCAGCACCCCGAGCACTGAGCACCCAGCACCCTGAGTCCTGAGCACCCAGCACCCTGAGCACTGAGCACCGAGCACCCTGAGCACTGAGCACCCAGCACCGCGAGCACTGAGCACATAGCACCCCGAGCACTGAGCACCCAGCACCCTGAGTACTGAGCACCCAGCACCCTGAGCACTGAGTACCCAGCACCCTGAGCACTGAGCACCCAGCACCCTGAGCACTGAGCACACAGCACCCTGAGCACTGAGCACCCAGCACCCTGAGTACTGAGCACTGAGCATCCAGCACCCTGAGCACTGAGCACCCAGCACCCTGAGTACTGAGCACCCAGCACCCCGAACACTGAGCACCCAGCACCCCGAGAATGAGCACCCAGCACCCCGAGCACTGAGCACTGAGCACCCAGCACCCCGAGTACAGAGCAGTGAGCACCCTGAGCACTGAGCACCCAGCACCCCGAGTACTGAGCACTGAGCACCCTGAGTACTGAGCACCCAGCACCCTGAGCACTGAGTACCCAGCATCCTGAGGACTGAGCACCCAGCACCCTGAGCACTGAGCACCCAGCACCCTGAGCACTGATCACCCAGCACCCTGAGTACTGATCACTGAGCACCCAGCACCCCGAGCACTGAGCACCCAGCACCCTGAGTACTGAGCACAGAGCACCCAGCACCCCGAGCACTGAGCACCCAGCACCCTGAGCACTGAGCACTGAGCACCCAGCACCCCGAGCACTGAGCACCCAGCACCCTGAGCACTGAGCACCCAGCACCCGAGTACTGAGCACCCAGCACCCTGAGTACTGAGCACCCAGCACCCTGAGTACTGAGCACCCAGCACCCCGAGCACTGAGCATCCAGCTCCCCGAGCACTGAGCACCCAGCACCCTGAGCACTGAGCACCCAGCACCCTGAGCACTGATCAGCCAGCACCCTGAGCACTGAGCACCCAGCACCCTGAGTACTGAGCACCCAGCACCCTGAGTACTGAGCACCCAGCACCCCGAGCACTGAGCACCCAGCACCCTGAGTACTGAGCACCCAGCACCCTGAGCACTGAGCACCGAGCACCCTGAGCACTGAGCACCCAGCACCGCGAGCACTGAGCACATAGCACCCCGAGCACTGAGCACCCAGCACCCTGAGTACTGAGCACCCAGCACCCTGAGCACTGAGTACCCAGCACCCTGAGCACTGAGCACCCAGCACCCTGAGCACTGATCACACAGCACCCTGAGCACTGAGCACCCAGCACCCTGAGTACTGAGCACTGAGCATCCAGCACCCTGAGCACTGAGCACCCAGCACCCTGAGTACTGAGCACCCAGCACCCCGAACACTGAGCACCCAGCACCCCGAGAATGAGCACCCAGCACCCCGAGCACTGAGCACTGAGCACCCAGCACCCCGAGTACAGAGCAGTGAGCACCCTGAGCACTGAGCACCCAGCACCCCGAGTACTGAGCACTGAGCACCCTGAGTACTGAGCACCCAGCACCCTGAGCACTGAGTACCCAGCATCCTGAGGACTGAGCACCCAGCACCCTGAGCACTGAGCACCCAGCACCCTGAGCACTGATCACCCAGCACCCTGAGTACTGATCACTGAGCACCCAGCACCCCGAGCACTGAGCACCCAGCACCCTGAGTACTGAGCACAGAGCACCCAGCACCCCGAGCACTGAGCACCCAGCACCCTGAGCACTGAGCACCCAGCACCCCGAGCACTGAGCACCCAGCACCCTGAGCACTGAGCACCCAGCACCCGAGTACTGAGCACCCAGCACCCTGAGTACTGAGCACCCAGCACCCTGAGTACTGAGCACCCAGCACCCCGAGCACTGAGCATCCAGCTCCCCGAGCACTGAGAACCCAGCACCCTGAGCACTGAGCACCCAGCACCCCGAGCACTGAGCACCCAGCACCCTGAGCACTGAGCACCCAGCACCCTGAGCACTGAGCACCCAGCACCCTGAGTAGTGTGCACCCAACGTACTGAGCACCGAGCACCCCGAGCACTGAGCACCCAGCACCCTGAGTACTGAGCACCGAGCACCCTGAGCACTGAGCACCCAGCACCCTGAGCACTGAGCACTGAGCACCCTGATCACTGAGTACTGAGCACCGAGCACCCTGAGCACTGAGCACCCAGCACCCGAGTACTGAGCACACAGCACCCTGACTACTGAGCACCCAGCACCCTGAGTACTGAGCATCCAGCACCCCGAGCACTGAGCACCCAGCACCCTGAGTACTGAGTACTGAGTACCCAGCACCCTGAGCACTGAGCACCCAGCACCCTGAGCACTGAGCACCCAGCACCCTGAGCACTGAGCACCCAGCACCCTGAGTACTGAGCACTGAGCACCCAGCACCCCGAGCAATGAGCACCCAGCACCCTGAGTACTGAGCAATGAGCACCCAGCACCCCGAGCACTGAGCACCCAGCACCCTGAGCACTGAGCACCCAGCACCCGAGTACTGAGCACACAGCACCCTGAGTACTGAGCACCCAGCACCCTGAGTACTGAGCACCCAGCACCCCGAGCACTGAGCACCCAGCACCCTGAGTACTGAGCACCCAGCACAATGAGCACTGAGCACCCAGCACCCCGAGCACTGAACACCCAGCACCCTGAGTACTGAGCACCCAGCACCCTGAGCACTGAGCACCCAGCACCCTGAGCACTGAGAACCCAGCACCCTGAGCACTGAGCACTGAGCACCCTGATCACTGAGTACTGAGCACCCAGCACCCCGAGACCTGAGCACACAGCACCCGGAGTACTGAGCACCCAGCACCCCAAGCACTGAGCACCCTGAGTATTGAGCACCCAGCACCCTGAGTACTGAGCAGCCAGCACCCTGAGTACTGAGCAACCAGCACCCTGAGTACAGAGCACCCAGCACCCCGAGCACTGAGCACCCAGCACCCTGAGGACTGAGCACCCAGCAACCTGAGCACTGAGCACCCTGAGTACTGAGCACTGAGCACCCTGAGTACTGAGCACTGAGCACCCTGAGTACTGAGCAACCAGCACCCTGAGTACTGAGCACCCAGGACCCTGAGCAATGAGCACCGAGCACCCTGAGCACTGAGCACCCAGCACCCTGAGCACTGAGCACCCAGCACCCTGAGTAGTGAGCACCCAACGTACTGAGCACCGAGCACCCCAAGCACTGAGCACCCAGCACCATCAGTACTGAGCACCCAGCACCCCGAGCACTGAGCACCCAGCACCCTGAGCACTGAGCACCCAGCACCCTGAGCACTGATCAGCCAGCACCCTGAGCACTGAGCACCCAGCACCCTGAGTACTGAGCACCCAGCACCCTGAGTACTGAGCACCCAGCACCCCTAGCACTGAGCACCCAGCACCCTGAGTACTGAGCACCCAGCACCCTGAGCACTGAGCACCGAGCACCCTGAGCACTGAGCACCCAGCACCCTGAGGACTGAGCACCCAGCACCCTGAGCACTGAGCACCCTGAGTACTGAGCACTGAGCACCCTGAGTACTGAGCACTGAGCACCCTGAGAACTGAGCAACCAGCACCCTGAGTACTGAGCACCCAGCACCCTGAGCACTGAGCACCCAGCACCCTGAGTTGTGAGCACCCAACGTACTGAGCACCGAGCACCCCGAGCACTGAGCACCCAGCACCCTGAGTACTGAGCACCCAGCACCCCGAGCACTGAGCACCCAGCACCCTGAGCACTGAGCACCCAGCACCCTGAGCACTGATCACCCAGCACCCTGAGCACTGAGCACCCAGCACCCTGAGTACTGAGCACCCAGCACCCTGAGTACTGAGCACTCAGCACCCTGAGTACTGAGCACCGAGCACCCAGAGCACTGAGCACCCAGCAACCTGAGCACTGAGCACCCTGAGGACTGAGCACCCAGCACCCTGAGCACTGAGCACCCAGCACCCTGAGTACTGAGCACCCAGCACCATGAGTACTGAGAACTCTGAGTACTGAGCACCGATCACCCTGAGCACTGAGCTCCCAGCACCCTGAGTACTGAGCACCCAGCACCCTGAGCAATGAGCACCAAGCACCCGGAGTACTGAGCAACCAGCACCCTGAGCACTGAGCACCCAGCACCCTGAGTACTGAGCACCCAGCACCCCGAACACTGAGCACCCAGCACCCCGAGAATGAGCACCCAGCACCCCGAGCACTGAGCACTGAGCACCCAGCACCCCGAGTACTGAGCAGAGAGCACCCTGAGCACTGAGCACCCAGCTCCCCGAGTACTGAGCACTGAGCACCCTGAGTACTGAGCACCCAGCACCCTGAGCACTGAGTACCCAGCATCCTGAGGACTGAGCACCCAGCACCCTGAGCACTGAGCACCCAGCACCCTGAGCACTGAGCACCCAGCACCCTGAGTACTGATCACTGAGCACCCAGCACCCCGAGCACTGAGCACCCAGCATCCTGAGTACTGAGCACTGAGCACCCAGCACCCCGAGCACTGAGCACCCAGCACCCTGAGCACTGAGCACCCAGCACCCCGAGCACTGAGCACCCAGCACCCTGAGCACTGAGCACCCAGCACCCGAGTACTGAGCACGCAGCACCCTGAGTACTGAGCACCCAGCACCCTGAGTACTGAGCACCCAGCACCCCGAGCACTGAGCACTGAGCACCCAGCACCCCGAGTACTGAGCAGAGAGCACCCTGAGCACTGAGCACCCAGCTCCCCGAGAACTGAGCACCCAGCACCCGGAGTACTTTGCACCCAGCACACCAAGCACTGAGCACCCTGAGTATTGAGCACCCAGCACCCTGAGTACTGAGCAGCCAGCACCCTGAGTACTGAGCAACCAGCACCCTGAGTACAGAGCACCCAGCACCCCGAGTACTGAGCACCCAGCACCCTGAGGACTGAGCACCCAGCACCCTGAGCACTGAGCACCCTGAGTACTGAGCACTGAGCACCCTGAGTACTGTGTACTGAGCACCCTGAGTACTGAGCAACCAGCACCCTGAGTACTGAGCACCCAGGACCCTGAGCAATGAGCACCGAGCACCCTGAGCACTGAGCACCCAGCACCCTGAGTACTGAGCACCCAGCACCCTGAGCACTGAGCACCCAGCACCCTGAGCACTGAGCACCCAGCACCCTGAGCACTGAGCACCCAGCACCCTGAGTACTGAGCACTGAGCACCCAGCACCCCGAGCACTGAGCACCCAGCACCCTGAGTCCTGAGCACTGAGCACCCAGCACCCCGAGCACTGAGCACCCAGCACCCTGAGCACTGAGCACCCAGCACCCGAGTACTGAGCACACAGCACCCTGAGTACTGAGCACCCAGCACCCTGAGTACTGAGCACCCAGCACCCCGAGCACTGAGCACCCAGCACCCTGAGTACTGAGCACCCAGCACAATGAGCACTGAGCACCCAGCACCCCGAGCACTGAGCACCCAGCACCCTGAGTACTGAGCACCCAGCACCCTGAGCACTGAGCACCCAGCACCCTGAGCACTGAGAACCCAGCACCCTGAGCACTGAGCACTGAGCACCCTGATCACTGAGTACTGAGCACCGAGCACCCCGAGACCTGAGCACACAGCACCCGGAGTACTGAGCACCCAGCACCCCAAGCACTGAGCACCCAGAGTATTGAGCACCCAGCACCCTGAGTACTGAGCAGCCAGCACCCTGAGTACTGAGCAACCAGCACCCTGAGTACAGAGCACCCAGCACCCCGAGCACTGAGCACCCAGCACACTGAAGACTGAGCACCCAGCACCCTGAGCACTGAGCACCCTGAGTACTGAGCACTGAGCACCCTGAGTACTGAGCACTGAGCACCCTGAGTACTGAGCAACCAGCACCCTGAGTACTGAGCACCTAGGACCCTGAGCAATGAGCACCGAGCACCCTGAGCACTGAGCACCCAGCACCGTGAGCACTGAGCACCCAGCACCCTGAGTAGTGAGCACCCAACGTACTGAGCACCGAGCACCCCAAGCACTGAGCACCCAGCACCCTCAGTACTGAGCACCCAGCACCCCGAGCACTGAGCACCCAGCACCCTGAGCACTGAGCACCCAGCACCCTGAGCACTGATCAGCAAGCACCCTGAGCACGGACACCCAGCACCCTGAGTACTGAGCACCCAGCACCCTGAGTACTGAGCACCCAGCACACCGAGCACTGAGCACCCAGCACCCTGAGTACTGAGCACCCAGCACCCTGAGCACTGAGCACCGAGCACCCTGAGCACTGAGCACCCAGCACCCTGAGGACTGAGCACTCAGCACCCTGAGCACTGAGCACCCTGAGTACTGAGCACTGAGCACCCTGAGTACTGAGCACTGAGCACCCTGAGTACTGAGCAACCAGCACCCTGAGTACTGAGCACCCAGCACCCTGAGCACTGAGCACCCAGCACCCTGAGTTGTGAGCACCCAACGTACTGAGCACCGAGCACCCTGAGGACTGAGCACCCAGCACCCTGAGGACTGAGCACTCAGCACCCTGAGCACCCAGCACCCTGAGCACTGATCACCCAGCACCCTGAGCACTGAGCACCCAGCACCCTGAGTACTGAGCACCCAGCACCCTGAGTACTGAGCACTCAGCACCCTGAGTACTGAGCACCGAGCACCCAGAGCACTGAGCACCCAGCAACCTGAGCACTGAGCACCCTGAGGACTGAGCACCCAGCACCCTGAGCACTGAGCACCCAGCACCCTGAGTACTGAGCACCCAGCACCATGAGTACTGAGCACTCTGAGTACTGAGCACTGATCACCCTGAGCACTGAGCTCCCAGCACCCTGAGTACTGAGCACCCAGCACCCTGAGCAATGAGCACCAAGCACCCGGAGTACTGAGCACCCAGCACCCTGAGCACTGAGCACCCAGCACCCTGAGTACTGAGCACCCAGCACCATGAGTACTGAGCACTCTGAGTACTGAGCACTGATCACCCTGAGCACTGAGCTCCCAGCACCCTGAGTACTGAGCACCCAGCACCCTGAGCAATGAGCACCCAGCACCCTGAGCACTGAGCACCCAGCACCCTGAGCACTGAGCACCCAGCACCCTGAGTACTGATCACTGAGCACCCAGCACCCCGAGCACTGAGCACCCAGCACCCTGAGTACTGAGAACTGAGCACCCAGCACCCCGAGCACTGAGCACCCAGCACCCTGAGCACTGAGCACCCAGCACCCCGAGCACTGAGCACCCAGCACCCTGAGCACTGAGCACCCAGCACCCGAGTACTGAGCACCCAGCACCCTGAGTACTGAGCACCCAGCTCCCTGAGTACTGAGCACCCAGCACCCCGAGCACTGAGCATCCAGCTCCCCGAGCACTGAGAACCCAGCACCCTGAGCACTGAGCTCCCAGCACCCCGAGCACTGAGCACCCAGCACCCTGAGCACTGAGCACCCAGCAACCTGAGCACTGAGCACCCAGCACCCTGAGTAGTGAGCACCCAACGTACTGAGCACCGAGCACCCCGAGCACTGAGCACCCAGCACCCTGAGTACTGAGCACCGAGCACCCTGAGCACTGAGCACCCAGCACCCTGAGCACTGAGCACTGAGCACCCTGATCACTGAGTACTGAGCACCGAGCACCCTGAGCACTGAGCACCCAGCACCCGAGTACTGAGCACACAGCACCCTGACTACTGAGCACCCAGCACCCTGAGTACTGAGCACCCAGCACGCCTAGTACTGAGCACCCAGCACCCTGAGTACTGAGCACCCAGCACCCTGAGCACTGAGCACCCAGCACCCCGAGCACTGAGCACTGAGCACCCTGATCACTGAGTACTGAGCACCGAGCACCCCGAGAACTGAGCACCCAGCACCCGGAGTACTTTGCACCCAGCACACCAAGCACTGAGCACCCTGAGTATTGAGCACCCAGCACCCTGAGTACTGAGCAGCCAGCACCCTGAGTACTGAGCATCCAGCACCCTGAGTACAGAGCACCCAGCACCCCGAGTACTGAGCACCCAGCACCCTGAGGACTGAGCACCCAGCACCCTGAGCACTGAGCACCCTGAGTACTGAGCACTGAGCACCCTGAGTACTGTGTACTGAGCACCCTGAGTACTGAGCAACCAGCACCCTGAGTACTGAGCACCCAGGACCCTGAGCAATGAGCACCGAGCACCCTGAGCACTGAGCACCCAGCACCCTGAGTACTGAGCACCCAGCACCCTGAGCACTGAGCACCCAGCACCCTGAGCACTGAGCACCCAGCACCCTGAGCACTGAGCACCCAGCACCCTGAGTACTGAGCACTGAGCACCCAGCACCCCGAGCACTGAGCACCCAGCACCCTGAGCCCTGAGCACTGAGCACCCAGCACCCCGAGCACTGAGCACCCAGCACCCTGAGCACTGAGCACCCAGCACCCGAGTACTGAGCACACAGCACCCTGAGTACTGAGCACCCAGCACCCTGAGTACTGAGCACCCAGCACCCCGAGCACTGAGCACCCAGCACCCTGAGTACTGAGCACCCAGCACAATGAGCACTGAGCACCCCGCACCCCGAGCACTGAGCACCCAGCACCCTGAGTACTGAGCACCCAGCACCCTGAGCACTGAGCACCCAGCACCCTGAGCACTGAGAACCCAGCACCCTGAGCACTGAGCACTGAGCACCCTGATCACTGAGTACTGAGCACCGAGCACCCCGAGACCTGAGCACACAGCACCCGGAGTACTGAGCACCCAGCACCCCAAGCACTGAGCACCCAGAGTATTGAGCACCCAGCACCCTGAGTACTGAGCAGCCAGCACCCTGAGTACTGAGCAACCAGCACCCTGAGTACAGAGCACCCAGCACCCCGAGCACTGAGCACCCAGCACCCTGAGGACTGAGCACCCAGCACCCTGAGCACTGAGCACCCTGAGTACTGAGCACTGAGCACCCTGAGTACTGAGCACTGAGCACCCTGAGTACTGAGCACCCAGGACCCTGAGCAATGAGCACCGAGCACCCTGAGCACTGAGCACCCAGCACCGTGAGCACTGAGCACCCAGCACCCTGAGTAGTGAGCACCCAACGTACTGAGCACCGAGCACCCCAAGCACTGAGCACCCAGCACCCTCAGTACTGAGCACCCAGCACCCCGAGCACTGAGCACCCAGCACCCTGAGCACTGAGCACCCAGCACCCTGAGCACTGATCAGCAAGCACCCTGAGCACGGACACCCAGCACCCTGAGTACTGAGCACCCAGCACCCTGAGTACTGAGCACCCAGCACACCGAGCACTGAGCACCCAGCACCCTGAGTACTGAGCACCCAGCACCCTGAGCACTGAGCACCGAGCACCCTGAGCACTGAGCACCCAGCACCCTGAGGACTGAGCACTCAGCACCCTGAGCACTGTGCACCCTGAGTACTGAGCACTGAGCACCCTGAGTACTGAGCACTGAGCACCCTGAGTACTGAGCAACCAGCACCCTGAGTACTGAGCACCCAGCACCCTGAGCACTGAGCACCCAGCACCCTGAGTTGTGAGCACCCAACGTACTGAGCACCGAGCACCCGGAGCACTGAGCACCCAGCACCCTGAGTACTGAGCACCCAGCACCCCGAGCACTGAGCACCCAGCACCCTGAGCACTGAGCACCCAGCACCCTGAGCACTGATCACCCAGCACCCTGAGCACTGAGCACCCAGCACCCTGAGTACTGAGCACCCAGCACCCTGAGTACTGAGCACTCAGCACCCTGAGTACTGAGCACCGAGCACCCAGAGCACTGAGCACCCAGCAACCTGAGCACTGAGCACCCTGAGGACTGAGCACCCAGCACCCTGAGCACTGAGCACCCAGCACCCTGAGTACTGAGCACCCAGCACCATGAGTACTGAGCACTCTGAGTACTGAGCACCGATCACCCTGAGCACTGAGCTCCCAGCACCCTGAGTACTGAGCACCCAGCACCCTGAGCAATGAGCACCAAGCACCCGGAGTACTGAGCACCCAGCACCCTGAGCACTGAGCACCCAGCACCCTGAGTACTGAGCACCCAGCACCCCGAACACTGAGCACCCAGCACCCCGAGAATGAGCACCCAGCACGCCGAGCACTGAGCACTGAGCACCCAGCACCCCGAGTACTGAGCAGTGAGCACCCTGAGTACTGAGCACCCAGCACCCTGAGCACTGAGTACCCAGCATCCTGAGGACTGAGCACCCAGCACCCTGAGCACTGAGCACCCAGCACCCTGAGCACTGAGCACCCAGCACCCTGAGTACTGATCACTGAGCACCCAGCACCCCGAGCACTGAGCACCCAGCACCCTGAGTACTGAGCACTGAGCACCCAGCACCCCGAGCACTGAGCACCCAGCACCCTGAGCACTGAGCACCCAGCACCCCGAGCACTGAGCACCCAGCACCCTGAGCACTGAGCACCCAGCACCCGAGTACTGAGCACCCAGCACCCTGAGTACTGAGCACCCAGCTCCCTGAGTACTGAGCACCCAGCACCCCGAGCACTGAGCATCCAGCTCCCCGAGCACTGAGAACCCAGCACCCTGAGCACTGAGCTCCCAGCACCCCGAGCACTGAGCACCCAGCACCCTGAGCACTGAGCACCCAGCAACCTGAGCACTGAGCACCCAGCACCCTGAGTAGTGAGCACCCAACGTACTGAGCACCGAGCACCCCGAGCACTGAGCACCCAGCACCCTGAGTACTGAGCACCGAGCACCCTGAGCACTGAGCACCCAGCACCCTGAGCACTGAGCACTGAGCACCCTGATCACTGAGTACTGAGCACCGAGCACCCTGAGCACTGAGCACCCAGCACCCGAGTACTGAGCACACAGCACCCTGACTACTGAGCACCCAGCACCCTGAGTACTGAGCACCCAGCACGCCTAGTACTGAGCACCCAGCACCCTGAGTACTGAGCACCCAGCACCCTGAGCACTGAGCACCCAGCACCCCGAGCACTGAGCACCCAGCACTCTGAGTACTGAGCACCCAGCACCCTGAGCACTGAGCACCCAGCACCCTGAGCACTGAGCACCCAGCACCCTGAGCACTGAGCACTGAGCACCCTGATCACTGAGTACTGAGCACCGAGCACACCAAGCACTGAGCACCCTGAGTATTGAGCAGCCAGCACCCTGAGTACTGAGCAGCCAGCACCCTGAGTACTGAGCAACCAGCACCCTGAGTACAGAGCACCCAGCACCCCGAGTACTGAGCACCCAGCACCCTGAGGACTGAGCACCCAGCACCCTGAGCACTGAGCACCCTGAGTACTGAGCACTGAGAACCCTGAGTACTGAGCACTGAGCACCCTGAGTACTGAGCAACCAGCACCCTGAGTACTGAGCACCCAGGACCATGAGCAATGAGCACCGAGCACCCTGAGCACTGAGCACCCAGCACCCTGAGCACTGAGCACCCAGCACCCTGAGTAGTGAGCACCCAACGTACTGAGCACCGAGCACCCCAAGCACTGAGCACCCAGCACCCTGAGTACTGAGCACCCAGCACCCCGAGCACTGAGCACCCAGCACCCTGAGCACTGAGCACCCAGCACCCTGAGCACTGATCAGCCAGCACCCTGAGCACTGAGCACCCAGCACCCTGAGTACTGAGCACCCAGCACCCTGAGTACTGAGCACCCAGCACCCCGAGCACTGAGCACCCAGCACCCTGAGTACTGAGCACCCAGCACCCTGAGCACTGAGCACCGAGCACCCTGAGCACTGAGCACCCAGCACCCTGAGGACTGAGCACCCAGCACCCTGAGCACTGAGCACCCTGAGTACTGAGCACTGAGCACCCTGAGTACTGAGCACTGAGCACCCTGAGTACTGAGCAACCAGCACCCTGAGTACTGAGCACCCAGCACCCTGAGCACTGAGCACCCAGCACCCTGAGTTGTGAGCACCCAACGTACTGAGCACCGAGCACCCCGAGCACTGAGCACCCAGCACCCTGAGTACTGAGCACCCAGCACCCCTAGCACTGAGAACCCAGCACCCTGAGCACTGATCACCCAGCACCCTGAGCACTGAGCACCCAGCACCCTGAGTACTGAGCACCCAGCACCCTGAGTACTGAGCACTCAGCACCCTGAGTACTGAGCACCTAGCACCATGAGTACTGAGCACTCTGAGTACTGAGCACCGATCACCCTGAGCACTGAGCTCCCAGCACCCTGAGTACTGAGCACCCAGCACCCTGAGCAATGAGCACCAAGCACCCTGAGTATTGAGCACCCAGCACCCCGAACACTGAGCACCCAGCACCCCGAGAATGAGCACCCAGCACCCCGAGCACTGAGCACTGAGCACCCAGCACCCCGAGTACTGAGCAGTGAGCACCCTGAGCACTGAGCACCCAGCACCCCGAGTACTGAGCACTGAGCACCCTGAGTACTGAGCACCCAGCACCCTGAGCACTGAGTACCCAGCATCCTGAGGACTGAGCACCCAGCACCCTGAGCACTGAGCACCCAGCACCCTGAGCACTGAGCAACCAGCACCCTGAGTACTGATCACTGAGCATCCAGCACCCCGAGCACTGAGCACCCAGCACCCTGAGTACTGAGCACTGAGCACCCAGCACCCCGAGCACTGAGCACCCAGCACCCTGAGCACTGAGCACCCAGCACCCCGAGCACTGAGCACCCAGCACCCTGAGCACTGAGCACCCAGCACCCGAGTACTGAGCACCCAGCACCCTGAGTACTGAGCACCCAGCACCCTGAGTACTGAGCACCCAGCACCCCGAGCACTGAGCATCCAGCTCCCCGAGCACTGAGAACCCAGCACCCTGAGCACTGAGCACCCAGCACCCCGAGCACTGAGCACCCAGCACCCTGAGCACTGAGCACCCAGCACCCTGAGCACTGAGCACCCAGCACCCTGAGTAGTGAGCACCCAACGTACTGAGTACCGAGCACCCCGAGCACTGAGCACCCAGCACCCTGAGTACTGAGCACCGAGCACCCTGAGCAATGAGCACCCAGCACCCTGAGCACTGAGCACTGAGCACCCTGATCACTGAGTACTGAGCACCGAGCACCCTGAGCACTGAGCACCCAGCACCCGAGTACTGAGCACACAGCACCCTGACTATTGAGCACCCAGCACCCTGAGTACTGTGCACCCAGCACCCCTAGTACTGAGCACCCAGCACCCTGAGTACTGAGCACCCAGCACCCTGAGCACTGAGCACCCAGCACCCCGAGCACTGAGCACCCAGCACTCTGAGTACTGAGCACCCAGCACCCTGAGCACTGAGCACCCAGCACCCTGAGCACTGAGCACCCAGCACCCTGAGCACTGAGCACTGAGCACCCTGATCACTGAGTACTGAGCACCGAGCACTCCGAGAACTGAGCACCCAGCACCCTGAGTACTGAGCAGCCAGCACCCTGAGTACTGAGCAACCAGCACCCTGAGTACTGAGCACCCAGCACCCCGAGCACTGAGCACCCAGCACCCTGAGGACTGAGCACCCAGCACCCTGAGCACTGAGCACCCTGAGTACTGGGCACTGAGCACCCTGAGTACTGAGCACTGAGCACCCTGAGTACTGAGCAACCAGCACCCTGAGTACTGAGCACCCAGGACCCTGAGCAATGAGCACCGAGCACCCTGAGCACTGAGCACCCAGCACCCTGAGCACTGAGCACCCAGCACCCTGAGTAGTGAGCACCCAACGTACTGAGCACCGAGCACCCCAAGCACTGAGCACCCAGCACCCTGAGTACTGAGCACCCAGCACCCCGAGCACTGAGCACCCAGCACCCTGAGCACTGAGCACCCAGCACCCTGAGCACTGATCAGCCAGCACCCTGAGCACTGAGCACCCAGCACCCTGAGTACTGAGCACCCAGCACCCTGAGTACTGAGCACCCAGCACCCCGAGCACTGAGCACCCAGCACCCTGAGTACTGAGCAACCAGCACCCTGAGCACTGAGCACCGAGCACCCTGAGCACTGAGCACCCAGCACCCTGAGGACTGAGCACCCAGCACCCTGAGCACTGAGCACCCTGAGTACTGAGCACTGAGCACCCTGAGTACTGAGCACTGAGCACCCTGAGTACTGAGCAACCAGCACCCTGAGTACTGAGCACCCAGCACCCTGAGCACTGAGCACCCAGCACCCTGAGTTGTGAGCACCCAACGTACTGAGCACCGAGCACCCCGAGCACTGAGCACCCAGCACCCTGAGTATTGAGCACCCAGCACCCCGAGCACTGAGCACCCAGCACCCTGAGCACTGAGCACCCAGCACCCTGAGCACTGATCACCCAGCACCCTGAGCACTGAGCACCCAGCACCCTGAGTACTGAGCACCCAGCACCCTGAGTACTGAGCACTCAGCACCCTGAGTACTGAGCACCGAGCACCCCGAGCACTGAGCACCCAGCAACCTGAGCACTGAGCACCCTGAGGACTGAGCACCCAGCACCCTGAGCACTGAGCACCCAGCACCCTGAGTACTGAGCACCCAGCACCATGAGTACTGAGCACTCTGAGTACTGAGCACCGATCACCCTGAGCACTGAGCTCCCAGCACCCTGAGTACTGAGCACCCAGCACCCTGAGCAATGAGCACCAAGCACCCTGAGTACTGAGCACCTAGCACCCTGAGCACTGAGCACCCAGCACCCTGAGTACTGAGCACCCAGCACCCCGAACACTGAGCACCCAGGACCCCGAGAATGAGCACCCAGCACCCCGAGCACTGAGCACTGAGCACCCAGCACCCCGAGTACTGAGCAGTGAGCACCATGAGCACTGAGCACCCAGCACCCTGAGCACTGAGTACCCAGCATCCTGAGGACTGAGCACCCAGCACCCTGAGCACTAAGCTCCCAGCACCCTGAGCACTGAGCACCCAGCACCCTGAGTACTGATCACTGAGCACCCAGCACCCCGAGCACTGAGCACACAGCACCCTGAGTACTGAGCACTGAGCACCCAGCACCCCGAGCACTGAGCACCCAGCACCCTGAGCACTGAGCACCCAGCACCCCGAGCACTGAGCACCCAGCACCCTGAGCACTGAGCACCCAGCACCCGAGTACTGAGCACCCAGCACCCTGAGTACTGAGCACCCAGCACCCTGAGTACTGAGCACCCAGCACCCCGAGCACTGAGCATCCAGCTCCCCGAGCACTGAGAACCCAGCACCCTGAGCACTGAGCACCCAGCACCCCGAGCACTGAGCACCCAGCACCCTGAGCACTGAGCACCCAGCACCCTGAGCACTGAGCACCCAGCACCCTGAGTAGTGAGCACCCAACGTACTGAGCACAGAGCACCCCGAGCACTGAGCACCCAGCACCCTGAGTACTGAGCACCGAGCACCCTGAGCACTGAGCACCCAGCAGCCTGAGAACTGAGCACTGAGCACCCTGATCACTGAGTACTGAGCACCGAGCACCCTGAGCACTGAGCACCCAGCACCCGAGTACTGAGCACACAGCACCCTGAGTACTGAGCACCCAGCACCCCTAGTACTGAGCACCCAGCACCCTGAGTACTGAGCACCCAGCACCCTGAGCACTGAGCACCCAGCACCCCGAGCACTGAGCACCCAGCACTCTGAGTACTGAGCACCCAGCACCCTGAGCACTGAGCACCCAGCACCCTGAGGACTGAGCACCCAGCACCCTGAGCACTGAGCACCCTGAGTACTGGGCACTGAGCACCCTGAGTACTGAGCACTGAGCACCCTGAGTACTGAGCAACCAGCACCCTGAGTACTGAGCACCCAGGACCCTGAGCAATGAGCACCGAGCACACTGAGCACTGAGCACCCAGCACCCTGAGCACTGAGCACCCAGCACCCTGAGTAGTGAGCACCCAACGTACTGAGCACCGAGCACCCCAAGCACTGAGCACCCAGCACCCTGAGTACTGAGCACCCAGCACCCCGAGCACTGAGCACCCAGCACCCTGAGCACTGAGCACCCAGCACCCTGAGCACTGATCAGCCAGCACCCTGAGCACTGAGCACCCAGGACCCTGAGTACTGAGCACCCAGCACCCTGAGTACTGAGCACCCAGCACCCCGAGCACTGAGAACCCAGCACCCTGAGTACTGAGCACCCAGCACCCTGAGCACTGAGCACCGAGCACCCTGAGCACTGAGCACCCAGCACCCTGAGGACTGAGCACCCAGCACCCTGAGCACTGAGCACCCTGAGTACTGAGCACTGAGCACCCTGAGTACTGAGCACTGAGCACCCTGAGTACTGAGCAACCAGCACCCTGAGCACTGAGCACCCAGCACCCTGAGTTGTGAGCACCCAACGTACTGAGCACCGAGCACCCCGAGCACTGAGCACCCAGCACCCTGAGTACTGAGCACCCAGCACCCCGAGCACTGAGCACCCAGCACCCTGAGCACTGAGCACCCAGCACCCTGAGCACTGATCACCCAGCACCCTGAGCACTGAGCACCCAGCACCCTGAGTACTGAGCACCCAGCACCCTGAGTACTGAGCACTCAGCACCCTGAGTACTGAGCACCGAGCACCCCGAGCACTGAGCACCCAGCAACCTGAGCACTGAGCACCCTGAGGACTGAGCACCCAGCACCCTGAGCACTGAGCACCCAGCACCCTGAGTACTGAGCACCCAGCACCATGAGTACTGAGCACTCTGAGTACTGAGCACCGATCACCCTGAGCACTGAGCTCCCAGCACCCTGAGTACTGAGCACCCAGCACCCTGAGCAATGAGCACCAAGCACCCTGAGTACTGAGCACCTAGCACCCTGAGCACTGAGCACCCAGCACCCTGAGTACTGAGCACCCAGCACCCCGAACACTGAGCACCCAGGACCCCGAGAATGAGCACCCAGCACCCCGAGCACTGAGCACTGAGCACCCAGCACCCCGAGTACTGAGCAGTGAGCACCATGAGCACTGAGCACCCAGCTCCCCGAGTACTGAGCACTAAGCACCCTGAGTACTGAGCACCCAGCACCCTGAGCACTGAGTACCCAGCATCCTGAGGACTGAGCACCCAGCACCCTGAGCACTGAGCTCCCAGCACCCTGAGCACTGAGCACCCAGCACCCTGAGTACTGATCACTGAGCACCCAGCACCCCGAGCACTGAGCACCCAGCACCCTGAGTACTGAGCACTGAGCACCCAGCACCCCGAGCACTGAGCACCCAGCACCCTGAGCACTGAGCACCCAGCACCCCGAGCACTGAGCACCCAGCACCCTGAGCACTGAGCACCCAGCACCCGAGTATTGAGCACCCAGCACCCTGAGTACTGAGCACCCAGCACCCTGAGTACTGAGCACCCAGCACACCGAGCACTGAGCATCCAGCTCCCCGAGCACTGAGAACCCAGCACCCTGAGCACTGAGCACCCAGCACCCCGAGCACTGAGCACCCAGCACCCTGAGCACTGAGCACCCAGCACCCTGAGCACTGAGCACCCAGCACCCTGAGTAGTGAGCACCCAACGTACTGAGCACCGAGCACCCCGAGCACTGAGCACCCAGCACCCTGAGTACTGAGCACCGAGCACCCTGAGCACTGAGCACCCAGCAGCCTGAGCACTGAGCACTGAGCACCCTGATCACTGAGTACTGAGCACCGAGCACCCTGAGCACTGAGCACCCAGCACCCGAGTACTGAGCACACAGCACCCTGAGTACTGAGCACCCAGCACCCCTAGTACTGAGCACCCAGCACCCTGAGTACTGAGCACCCAGCACCCTGAGCACTGAGCACCCAGCACCCCGAGCACTGAGCACCCAGCACTCTGAGTACTGAGCACCCAGCACCCTGAGCACTGAGAACCCAGCACCCTGAGCACTGAGCACCCAGCACCCTGAGCACTGAGCACTGAGCACCCTGATCACTGAGTACTGAGCACCGAGCACCCCGAGAACTGAGCACCCAGCACCCGGAGTACTGAGCACCCAGCACACCAAGCACTGAGCACCCTGAGTATTGAGCACCCAGCACCCTGAGTACTGAGCAACCAGCACCCTGAGTACAGAGCACCCAGCACCCCGAGCACTGAGCACCCAGCACCCTGAGGACTGAGCACCCAGCACCCTGAGCACTGAGCACCCTGAGTACTGAGCACTGAGCACCCTGAGTACTGAGCACTGAGCACCCTGAGTACTGAGCAACCAGCACCCTGAGTACTGAGCACCCAGGACCCTGAGCAATGAGCACCGAGCACCCTGAGCACTGAGCACCCAGCACCCTGAGCACTGAGCACCCAGCACCCTGAGTAGTGAGCACCCAACGTACTGAGCACCGAGCACCCCAAGCACTGAGCACCCAGCACCCTGAGTACTGAGCACCCAGCACCCTGAGCACTGAGCACCCAGCACCCTGAGCACTGAGCACCCAGCACCCTGAGCACTGATCAGCCAGCACCCTGAGCACTGAGCACCCAGCACCCTGAGTACTGAGCACCCAGCACCCTGAGTAATGAGCACCCAGCACCCCGAGCACTGAGCACCCAGCACCCTGAGTACTGAGCACCCAGCACCCTGAGCACTGAGCACCGAGCACCCTGAGCACTGAGCACCCAGCACCCTGAGGACTGAGCACCCAGCACCCTGAGCACTGAGCACCCTGAGTACTGAGCACTGAGCACCCTGAGTACTAAGCACTGAGCACCCTGAGTACTGAGCAACCAGCACCCTGTGTACTGAGCACCCAGCACCCTGAGCACTGAGCACCCAGCACCCTGAGTTGTGAGCACCCAACGTACTGAGCACCGAGCACCCCGAGCACTGAGCACCCAGCACCCTGAGTACTGAGCACCCAGCACCCCGAGCACTGAGCACCCAGCACCCTGAGCACTGAGCACCCAGCACCCTGAGCACTGATCACCCAGCACCCTGAGCACTGAGCACCCAGCACCCTGAGTACTGAGCACCCAGCACCCTGAGTACTGAGCACTCAGCACCCTGAGTACTGAGCACCGAGCACCCTGAGCACTGAGCACCCAGCAACCTGAGCACTGAGCACCCTGAGGACTGAGCACCCAGCACCCTGAGCACTGAGCACCCAGCACCCTGAGTACTGAGCACCCAGCACCATGAGTACTGAGCACTCTGAGTACTGAGCACCGATCACCCTGAGCACTGAGCTCCCAGCACCCTGAGTACTGAGCACCC
The DNA here is from genome assembly GCF_018167655.1 of Microtus oregoni. NCBI lineage: Eukaryota > Metazoa > Chordata > Mammalia > Rodentia > Cricetidae > Microtus > Microtus oregoni. The sequence goes on from NW_024544005.1 coordinate 1,486,781, forward strand.
AGCACCCTGAGCAATGAGCAAAAAGCACCCTGAGTACTGAGCACACAGCACCCTGAGCACTGAGCACCCAGCACCCTGAGTACTGAGCACCCAGCACCCCGAACACTGAGCACCCAGCACCCCGAGAATGAGCACCCAGCACCCCGAGCACTGAGCACTGAGCACCCAGCACCCCGAGTACTGAGCAGTGAGCACCCTGAGCACTGAGCACCCAGCACCCCGAGTACTGAGCACTGAGCACCCTGAGTACTGAGCACCCAGCACCCTGAGCACTGAGTACCCAGCATCCTGAGGACTGAGCACCCAGCACCCTGAGCACTGAGCACCCAGCACCCTGAGCACTGAGCACCCAGCACCCTGAGTACTGATCACTGAGCACACAGCACCCCGAGCACTGAGCACCCAGCACCCTGAGTACTGAGCACTGAGCACCCAGCACGCCGAGCACTGAGCACCCAGCACCCTGAGCACTGAGCACCCAGCACCCCGAGCACTGAGCACCCAGCACCCTGAGCACTGAGCACCCAGCACCCGAGTACTGAGCACCCAGCACCCTGAGTACTGAGCACCCAGCACCCTGAGTACTGAGCACCCAGCACCCCGAGCACTGAGCATCCAGCTCCCCGAGCACGGAGAACCCAGCACCCTGAGCACTGAGCAACCAGCACCCCGAGCACTGAGCACCCAGCACCCTGAGCACTGAGCACCCAGCACCCTGAGCACTGAGCACCCAGCACCCTGAGTAGTGAGCACCCAACGTACTGAGCACCGATCACCCCGAGCACTGAGCACCCAGCACCCTGAGTACTGAGCACCGAGCACCCTGAGCACTGAGCACCCAGCACCCTGAGCACTGAGCACTGAGCACCCTGATCACTGAGTACTGAGCACCGAGCACCCTGAGCACTGAGCACCCAGCACCCGAGTACTGAGCACACAGCACCCTGACTACTGAGCACCCAGCACCCTGAGTACTGAGCACCCAGCACCCCTAGTACTGAGCACCCAGCACCCTGAGTACTGAGCACCCAGCAACCTGAGCACTGAGCACCCAGCACCCCGAGCACTGAGCACCCAGCACTCTGAGTACTGAGCACCCAGCACCCTGAGCACTGAGCACCCAGCACCCTGAGCACTGAGCACCCAGCACCCTGAGCACTGAGCACTGAGCACCCTGATCACTGAGTACTGAGCACCGAGCACCCCGAGAACTGAGCACCCAGCACCCGGAGTACTGAGCACCCAGCAAACCAAGCACAGAGCACCCTGAGTATTGAGCACCCAGCACCCTGAGTACTGAGCACCCAGCACCCCGAGCACTGAGCACCCAGCACCCTGAGCACTGAGCACCCTGAGGACTGAGCACTCAGCACCCTGAGCACTGAGCACTGAGCACCCAGCACCCTGAGCACTGATCACCCAGCACACTGAGCACTGAGCACCCAGCACCCTGAGTACTGAGCACCCAGCACCCTGAGTACTGAGCACTCAGCACCCTGAGTACTGAGCACCGAGCACCCCGAGCACTGAGCACACAGCACCCTGAGCACTGAGCACCCTGAGGACTGAGCACTCAGCACCCTGAGCACTGAGCACCCAGCACCCTGAGTACTGAGCACCGATCATCCTGAGCACTGAGCACCCAGAACCCAAAGCACTGAGCACCCAGCACCCTCAGTACTGAGCACCCAGCACCCCGAGCACTGAGCACCCAGCACCCTGAGTACTGAGCACCCTGAGTACTGAGCACCGATCACGCTGAGCACTGAGCTCCCAGCACCCTGAGTACTGAGCACCCAGCACCCTGAGCACTGAGCTCCCAGCGCCCCGAGCACTGAGCACCCAGCACCCCGAGCACTGAGCACTGAGCACCCAGCACCCCTAGTACTGAGCAGTGAGCACCCTGAGCACTGCGCACGCAGCACCCCGAGTACTGAGCACTGAGCACCCTGAGTACTGAGCACCCAGCACCCTGAGCACTGAGCACCCAGCACCCGAGTACTGAGCACCCAGCACATTGAGTACTGAGCACCCAGCACCCTGAGTACTGAGCACCCAGCACCCGAGTACTGAGCACCCAGCACCCTGAGTACTGAGCACCCAGCACCCTGAGTACTGAGCACCCAGCACCCCGAGCACTGAGCATCCAGCTCCCCGAGTACTGAGAACCCAGCACCCTGAGCACTGAGCACCCAGCACCCCGAGCACTGAGCACCCAGCACCCTGAGCACTGAGCACCCAGCACCCTGAGCATTGAGCACCCAGCACCGTGAGTAGTGAGCACCCAACGTACTGAGCACCGAGCACCCCGAGCACTGAGCACCCAGCACCCTGAGTACTGAGCACCGAGCACCATGAGCACTGAGCACCCAGCACCCTGAGTACTGAGCTCCGAGCACCCCGAGCACTGAGCACCCAGCGCCCCGAGCACCGAGCACCCTGAGCACTGAGCACCCAGCAACCTGAGTACTGAGCACCCTGCACCCTGAGCAATGAGCACCCTGAGTACTGAGCACCCAGCACCTTGAGCACTGAGCACACAACACCCGGAGTACTGAGCACCCAGCACCCTGAGTACTAAGCACCGAGCACCCTGAGTACTGAGCACCCAGCACCCTGAGCACCGAACACACAGCACCCTGAGTACTGAGCACCTCGAGCACTGAGCACCCAGCACCCTGAGTACTGAGCACCGAGCACCCCGAGCACTGAGCACCCAGCACCCTGAGTACTGAGCTCCCAGCACCCTCAGAACTGAGCACCCAGCACCCTGAGCACTGAGCACCCAGCACCCTGAGCACTGAGCACACAGCACCCTGAGCACTGAGCACCCAGCACCCTGAGTACTGAGCACTGAGCACCCAGCACCCCGAGCACTGAGCACCCAGCACCCTGAGTACTGAGCACCGAGCACCCCGAGCACTGAGCAACCAGCACCCTGAGTACAGAGCTCCGAGCACCCCGAGCACTGAGCACGCTGAGCACTGAGCACCGAGCACCCTGAGCACTGAGCACCCAGCACCCTGAGGACTGAGCACCCAGCACCCTGAGCACTGAGCACCCTGAGTACTGAGCACTGAGCACCCTGAGTACTGAGCACTGAGCACCCTGAGCACTGATCACCCAGCACCCTGAGCACTGAGCACCCAGCACCCTGAGTACTGAGCACCCAGCACCCTGAGTACTGAGCACTCAGCACCCTGAGTACTGAGCACCGAGCACCCCGAGCACTGAGCACCCAGCAACCTGAGCACTGAGCACCCTGAGGACTGAGCACCCAGCACCCTGAGCACTGAGCACCCAGCACCCTGAGTACTGAGCACCCAGCACCATGAGTACTGAGCACTCTGAGTACTGAGCAACGATCACCCTGAGCACTGAGCTCCCAGCACCCTGAGTACTGAGCACCCAGCTCCCTGAGGAATGAGCACCAAGCACCCTGAGTACTGAGCACCTAGCACCCTGAGCACTGAGCACCCAGCACCCTGAGTACTGAGCACCCAGCATCCCGAACACTGAGCACCCAGCACCCCGAGAATGAGCACCCAGCACCCCGAGCACTGAGCACTGAGCACCCAGCACCCCGAGTACTGAGCAGTGAGCACCATGAGCACTGAGCACCCAGCTCCCCGAGTACTGAGCACTGAGGACCCTGAGTACTGAGCACCCAGCACCCTGAGCACTGAGTACCCAGCATCCTGAGGACTGAGCACCCAGCACCCTGAGCACTGAGCACCCAGCACCCTGAGCACTGAGCACCCAGCACCCTGAGTACTGATCACTGAGCACCCAGCACCCTGAGTACTGAGCACTGAGCACCCAGCACCCCGAGCACTGAGCACCCAGCACCCTGAGCACTGAGCACCCAGCACCCTGAGCACTGAGCACCCAGCACCCTGAGCACTGAGCACCCAGCACCCGAGTACTGAGCACCCAGCACCCTGATTACTGAGCACGCAGCACCCTGAGTACTGAGCACCCAGCACCCAGAGCACTGAGCATCCAGCTCCCCGAGCACTGAGAACCCAGCACCCCGAGCACTGAGCACCCAGCACCCTGAGCACTGAGCACCCAGCACCCTGATCACTGAGCACCCAGCACCCTGAGTAGTGAGCACCCAACGTACTGAGCACCGAGCACCCCGAGCACTGAGCACCCAGCACCCTGAGTACTGAGCACCGAGCACCCTGAGCACTGAGCACCCAGCAGGGTGAGCACTGAGCACTGAGCACCCTGATCACTGAGTACTGAGCACCGAGCACCCTGAGCACTGAGCACCCAGCACCCGAGTACTGAGCACACAGCACCCTGAGTACTGAGCACCCAGCACCCCTAGTACTGAGCACCCAGCACCCTGAGTACTGAGCACCCAGCACCCTGAGCACTGAGCACCCAGCACCCCGAGCACTGAGCACCCAGCACTCTGAGTACTGAGCACCCAGCACCCTGAGCACTGAGCACCCAGCACCCTGAGCACTGAGCACCCAGCACCCTGAGCACTGAGCACTGAGCACCCTGATCACTGAGTACTGAGCACCGAGCACCCCGAGAACTGAGCACCCAGCACCCGGAGTACTGAGCACCCAGCACACCAAGCACTGAGCACCCTGAGTATTGAGCACCCAGCACCCTGAGTACTGAGCAACCAGCACCCTGACTAGAGAGCACCCAGCACCCCGAGCACTGAGCACACAGCACCCTGAGGACTGAGCACCCAGCACCCTGAGCACTGAGCACCCTGAGTACTAAGCACTGAGCACCCTGAGTACTGAGCACTGAGCACCCTGAGTACTGAGCAACCAGCACCCTGAGTACTGAGCACCCAGGACCCTGAGCAATGAGCACCGAGCACCCTGAGCACTGAGCACCCAGCACCCTGAGCACTGAGCACCCAGCACCCTGAGTAGTGAGCACCCAACGTACTGAGCACCGAGCACCCCAAGCACTGAGCACCCAGCACCCTGAGTACTGAGCACCCAGCACCCTGAGCACTGAGCACCCAGCACCCTGAGTACTGATCACTGAGCACCCAGCACCCTGAGTAGTGAGCACCCAACGTACTGAGCACCGAGCACCCCAAGCACTGAGCACCCAGCACCCTGAGTACTGAGCACACAGCACCCTGAGCACTGAGCACCCAGCACCCTGAGCACTGAGCACCAGCACACTGAGCACTGATCAGCCAGCACCCTGAGCACTGAGCACCCAGCACCCTGAGTACTGAGCACCCAGCACCCTGAGTACTGAGCACCCAGCACCCCGAGCACTGAGCACCCAGCACCCTGAGTACTGAGCACCCAGCACCCTGAGCACTGAGCACCGAGCACCCTGAGCACTGAGCACCCAGCACCCTGAGGACTGAGCACCCAGCACCCTGAGTACTGAGCACCCTGAGTACTGAGCACCGATCACGCTGAGCACTGAGCTCCCAGCACCCTGAGTACTGAGCACCCAGCACCCTGAGCACTGAGCTCCCAGCGCCCCGAGCACTGAGCACCCAGCACCCCGAGCACTGAGCACTGAGCACCCAGCACCCCGAGTACTGAGCAGTGAGCACCCTGAGCACTGAGCACGCAGCACCCCGAGTACTGAGCACTGAGCACCCTGAGTACTGAGCACCCAGCACCCTGAGCACTGAGCACCCAGCACCCGAGTACTGAGCACCCAGCACAATGAGTACTGAGCACCCAGCACCCTGAGTACTGAGCACCCAGCACCCGAGTACTGAGCACACAGCACCCTGAGTACTGAGCACCCAGCACCCTGAGTACTGAGCACCCAGCACCCTGAGTACTGAGCACCCAGCACCCTGAGCACTGAGCACCCAGCACCCCGAGCACTGAGCACCCAGCACTCTGAGTACTGAGCACCCAGCACCCTGAGCACTGAGCACCCAGCACCCTGAGCACTGAGCACCCAGCACCCTGAGCACTGAGCACTGAGCACCCTGATCACTGAGTACTGAGCACCGAGCACCCCGAGAACTGAGCACCCAGCACCCGGAGTACTGAGCACCCAGCACACCAAGCACTGAGCACCCTGAGTATTGAGCACCCAGCACCCTGAGTACTGAGCAACCAGCACCCTGAGTAGAGAGCACCCAGCACCCCGAGCACTGAGCACCCAGCACCCTGAGGACTGAGCACCCAGCACCCTGAGCACTGAGCACCCTGAGTACTAAGCACTGAGCACCCTGAGTACTGAGCACTGAGCACCCTGAGTACTGAGCAACCAGCACCCTGAGTACTGAGCACCCAGGACCCTGAGCAATGAGCACCGAGCACCCTGAGCACTGAGCACCCAGCACCCTGAGCACTGAGCACCCAGCACCCTGAGTAGTGAGCACCCAACGTACTGAGCACCGAGCACCCCAAGCACTGAGCACCCAGCACCCTGAGTACTGAGCACCCAGCACCCTGAGCACTGAGCACCCAGCACCCTGAGCACTGAGCACCCAGCACCCTGAGCACTGATCAGCCAGCACCCTGAGCACTGAGCACCCAGCACCCTGAGTACTGAGCACCCAGCACCCTGAGTACTGAGCACCCAGCACCCCGAGCACTGAGCACCCAGCACCCTGAGTACTGAGCACCCAGCACCCTGAGCACTGAGCACCGAGCACCCTGAGCACTGAGCACCCAGCACCCTGAGGACTGAGCACCCAGCACCCTGAGTACTGAGCACCCTGAGTACTGAGCACCGATCACGCTGAGCACTGAGCTCCCAGCACCCTGAGTACTGAGCACCCAGCACCCTGAGCACTGAGCTCCCAGCGCCCCGAGCACTGAGCACCCAGCACCCCGAGCACTGAGCACTGAGCACCCAGCACCCCGAGTACTGAGCAGTGAGCACCCTGAGCACTGAGCACGCAGCACCCCGAGTACTGAGCACTGAGCACCCTGAGTACTGAGCACCCAGCACCCTGAGCACTGAGCACCCAGCACCCGAGTACTGAGCACCCAGCACATTGAGTACTGAGCACCCAGCACCCTGAGTACTGAGCACCCAGCACCCGAGTACTGAGCACCCAGCACCCTGAGTACTGAGCACCCAGCACCCTGAGTACTGAGCACCCAGCACCCCGAGCACTGAGCATCCAGCTCCCCGAGTACTGAGAACCCAGCACCCTGAGCACTGAGCACCCAGCACCCCGAGCACTGAGCACCCAGCACCCTGAGCACTGAGCACCCAGCACCCTGAGCATTGAGCACCCAGCACCCTGAGTAGTGAGCACCCAACGTACTGAGCACCGAGCACCCCGAGCACTGAGCACCCAGCACCCTGAGTACTGAGCACCGAGCACCCTGAGCACTGAGCACCCAGCACCCTGAGTACTGAGCTCCGAGCACCCCGAGCACTGAGCACCCAGCGCCCCGAGCACCGAGCACCCTGAGCACTGAGCACCCAGCAACCTGAGTACTGAGCACCCTGCACCCTGAGCAATGAGCACCCTGAGTACTGAGCACCCAGCACCTTGAGCACTGAGCACCCAACACCCGGAGTACTGAGCACCCAGCACCCTGAGTACTAAGCACCGAGCACCCTGAGTACTGAGCACCCAGCACCCTGAGCACCGAACACACAGCACCCTGAGTACTGAGCACCTCGAGCACTGAGCACCCAGCACCCTGAGTACTGAGCACCGAGCACCCCGAGCACTGAGCACCCAGCACCCTGAGTACTGAGCTCCCAGCACCCTCAGAACTGAGCACCCAGCACCCTGAGCACTGAGCACCCAGCACCCTGAGCACTGAGCACACAGCACCCTGAGCACTGAGCACCCAGCACCCTGAGTACTGAGCACTGAGCACCCAGCACCCCGAGCACTGAGCACCCAGCACCCTGAGTACTGAGCACCGAGCACCCCGAGCACTGAGCAACCAGCACCCTGAGTACAGAGCTCTGAGCACCCCGAGCACTGAGCACGCTGAGCACTGAGCACCGAGCACCCTGAGCACTGAGCACCCAGCACCCTGAGGACTGAGCACCCAGCACCCTGAGCACTGAGCACCCTGAGTACTGAGCACTGAGCACCCTGAGTACTGAGCACTGAGCCCCCTGAGCACTGATCACCCAGCACCCTGAGCACTGAGCACCCAGCACCCTGAGTACTGAGCACCCAGCACCCTGAGTACTGAGCACTCAGCACCCTGAGTACTGAGCACCGAGCACCCCGAGCACTGAGCACCCAGCAACCTGAGCACTGAGCACCCTGAGGACTGAGCACCCAGCACCCTGAGCACTGAGCACCCAGCACCCTGAGTACTGAGCACCCAGCACCATGAGTACTGAGCACTCTGAGTACTGAGCAACGATCACCCTGAGCACTGAGCTCCCAGCACCCTGAGTACTGAGCACCCAGCACCCTGAGGAATGAGCACCAAGCACCCTGAGTACTGAGCACCTAGCACCCTGAGCACTGAGCACCCAGCACCCTGAGTACTGAGCACCCAGCATCCCGAACACTGAGCACCCAGCACCCCGAGAATGAGCACCCAGCACCCCGAGCACTGAGCACTGAGCACCCAGCACCCCGAGTACTGAGCAGTGAGCACCATGAGCACTGAGCACCCAGCTCCCCGAGTACTGAGCACTGAGCACCCTGAGTACTGAGCACCCAGCACCCTGAGCACTGAGTACCCAGCATCCTGAGGACTGAGCACCCAGCACCCTGAGCACTGAGCACCCAGCACCCTGAGCACTGAGCACCCAGCACCCTGAGTACTGATCACTGAGCACCCAGCACCCTGAGTACTGAGCACTGAGCACCCAGCACCCCGAGCACTGAGCACCCAGCACCCTGAGCACTGAGCACCCAGCACCCTGAGCACTGAGCACCCAGCACCCTGAGCACTGAGCACCCAGCACCCGAGTACTGAGCACCCAGCACCCTGAGTACTGAGCACGCAGCACCCTGAGTACTGAGCACCCAGCACCCAGAGCACTGAGCATCCAGCTCCCCGAGCACTGAGAACCCAGCACCCTGAGCACTGAGCACCCAGCACCCCGAGCACTGAGCACCCAGCACCCTGAGCACTGAGCACCCAGCACCCTGAGCACTGAGCACCCAGCACCCTGAGTAGTGAGCACCCAACGTACTGAGCACCGAGCACCCCGAGCACTGAGCACGCAGCACCCTGAGTACTGAGCACCGAGCACCCTGAGCACTGAGCACCCAGCAGGGTGAGCACTGAGCACTGAGCACCCTGATCACTGAGTACTGAGCACCGAGCACCCTGAGCACTGAGCACCCAGCACCCGAGTACTGAGCACACAGCACCCTGAGTACTGAGCACCCAGCACCCCGAGCACTGAGCATCCAGCTCCCCGAGCACTGAGAACCCAGCACCCTGAGCACTGAGCACCCAGCACCCCGAGCACTGAGCACCCAGCACCCTGAGCACTGAGCACCCAGCACCCTGAGCACTGAGCACCCAGCACCCTGAGTAGTGAGCACCCAACGTACTGAGCACCGAGCACCCCGAGCACTGAGCACCCAGCACCCTGAGTACTGAGCACCGAGCACCCTGAGCACTGAGCACCCAGCACCCTGAGCACTGAGCACTGAGCACCCTGATCACTGAGTACTGAGCACCGAGCACCCTGAGCACTGAGCACCCAGCACCCGAGTACTGAGCACATAGCACCCTGACTACTGAGCACCCAGCACCCTGAGTACTGAGCACCCAGCACCCCTAGTACTGAGCACCCAGCACCCTGAGTACTGAGCACCCAGCACCCTGAGCACAGAGCACCCAGCACCCCGAGCACTGAGCACCCAGCACTCTGAGTACTGAGCACCCAGCACCCTGAGCACTGAGCACCCAGCACCCTGAGCACTGAGCACCCAGCACCCTGAGCACTGAGCACTGAGCACCCTGATCACTGAGTACTGAGCACCGAGCACCCCGAGAACTGAGCACCCAGCACCCGGAGTACTGAGCACCCAGCACACCAAGCACTGAGCACCCTGAGTATTGAGCACCCAGCACCCTGAGTACTGAGCACACAGCACCCCGAGCACTGAGCACCCAGCACCCTGAGCACTGAGCACCCTGAGGACTGAGCACTCAGCACACTGAGCACTGAGCATTGAGCACCCAGCACCCTGAGCACTGATCACCCAGCACACTGAGCACTGAGCACCCAGCACCCTGAGTACTGAGCACCCAGCACCCTGAGTACTGAGCACTCAGCACCCTGAGTACTGAGCACCGAGCACCCCGAGCACTGAGCACCCAGCACCCTGAGCACTGAGCACCCTGAGGACTGAGCACTCAGCACCCTGAGCACTGAGCACCCAGCACCCTGAGTATTGAGCACCGATCATCCTGAGCACTGAGCACCCAGAACCCAAAGCACTGAGCACCAAGCACCCTCAGTACTGAGCACCCAGCACCCCGAGCACTGAGCACCCAGCACCCTGAGTACTGAGCACCCTGAGTACTGAGCACCAATCACGCTGAGCACTGAGCTCCCAGCACCCTGAGTACTGAGCACCCAGCACCCTGAGCACTGAGCTCCCAGCGCCCCGAGCACTGAGCACCCAGCACCCCGAGCACTGAGCACTGAGCACCCAGCACCCCGAGTACTGAGCAGTGAGCACCCTGAGCACTGAGCACCCAGCACCCCGAGTACTGAGCACTGAGCACCCTGAGTACTGAGCACCCAGCACCCTGAGCACTGAGTACCCAGCATCCTGAGGACTGAGCACCCAGCACCCTGAGCACTGAGCACCCAGCACCCTGAGCACTGAGCACCCAGCACCCTGAGTACTGATCACTGAGCAACCAGCACCCCGAGCACTGAGCACCCAGCACCCTGAGTACTGAGCACTGAGCACCCAGCACCGCGAGCACTGAGCACCCAGCACCCTGAGCACTGAGCACCCAGCACCCCGAGCACTGAGCACCCAGCACCCTGAGCACTGAGCACCCAGCACCCGAGTACTGAGCACCCAGCACCCTGAGTACTGAGCACCCAGCACCCTGAGTACTGAGCACCCAGCACCCCGAGCACTGAGCATCCAGCTCCCCGAGCACTGAGAACCCAGCACCCTGAGCACTGAGCACCCAGCACCCCGAGCACTGAGCACCCAGCACCCTGAGCACTGAGCACCCAGCACCCTGAGCATTGAGCACCCAGCACCCTGAGTAGTGAGCACCCAACGTACTGAGCACCGAGCACCCCGAGCACTGAGCACCCAGCACCCTGAGTACTGAGCACCGAGCACCCTGAGCACTGAGCAACCAGCACCCTGAGTACTGAGCTCCGAGCACCCCGAGCACTGAGCACCCAGCGCCCCGAGCACCGAGTACCCTGAGCACTGAGCACCCAGCAACCTGAGTACTGAGCACCCTGCACCCTGAGCAATGAGCACCCTGAGTACTGAGCACCCAGCACCTTGAGCATTGAGCACCCAACACCCGGAGTACTGAGCACCCAGCACCCTGAGTACTAAGCACCGAGCACCCTGAGTACTGAGCACCCAGCACCCTGAGCACTGAACACACAGCACCCTGAGTACTGAGCACCTCGAGCACTGAGCACCCAGCACCCTGAGTACTGAGCACCGAGCACCCCGAGCACTGAGCACCCAGCACCCTGAGTACTGAGCACCGAGCACCCCGAGCACTGAGCAACCAGCACCCTGAGTACAGAGCTCCGAGCACCCCGAGCACTGAGCACCCTGAGCACTGAGCACCGAGCACCCTGAGCACTGAGTACCCAGCACCCTGAGCACTGAGCACCCAGCACCCTGAGCACTGAGCACCCAGCACCCTGAGCACTGAGCACGCAGCACCCTGAGCACTGAGCACACAGCACCCTGAGCACTGAGCACACAGCACCCTGAGTACTGAGCACTGAGCACCCAGCAGCCCGAGCACTGAGCACCCAGCACCCTGAGTACTGAGCACCGAGCACCCCGAGCACTGAGCAACCAGCACCCTGAGTACAGAGCTCCGAGCACCCCGAGCACTGAGCACCCTGAGCACTGAGCACCGAGCACCCTGAGCACTGAGTACCCAGCACCCTGAGCACTGAGCACCCAGCACCCTGAGCACTGAGCACCCAGCACCCTGAGTAATGAGCACTGAGCACCCAGCACCCCGAGCACTGAGCACCCAGCACCCCGAGTACTGAGCACTGAGCACCCTGAGTACTGAGCACCCAGCACCCTGAGCACTGAGTACCCAGCACCCTGAGCACTGAGCACCCAGCACCCTGAGCACTGAGCACCCAGCACCCTGAGCACTGAGCACCCAGCACCCTGAGTACTGAGCACTGAGCACCCAGCACCCCGAGCACTGAGCACCCAGCACCCTGAGTACTGAGCACTGAGCACCCAGCACCCCGAGCACTGAGCACCCAGCACCCTGAGCACTGAGCACCCAGCCCCCGAGTACTGAGCACACAGCACCCTGAGTACTGAGCACCCAGCACCCTGAGTACTGAGCACCCAGCACCCCGAGTACTGAGCCCCCTGCACCCTGAGTACTGAGCACCCAGCACCCTGAGCACTGTGCATCCAACACCCCGAGCACTGAGCACCCAGCACCCTGAGTACTGAGCAACCAGCAACCTGAGCACTGAGCACCCAGCACCCTGAGCACTGAGCACCCAGCACCCTGAGCACTGAGCACTGAGCACCCTGATCACTGAGTACTGAGCACCGAGCACCCTGAGCACTGAGCACCCAGCACCCGAGTACTGAGCACACAGCACCCTGAGTACTGAGCACCCAGCACCCTGAGTACTGAGCACCCAGCACCCCGAGTACTGAGCACCCAGCACCCTGAGTACTGAGCACCCAGAAACCTGAGCACTGAGCACCCAGCACCCCGAGCACTGAGCACCCAGCACTCTGAGTACTGAGCAAACAGCACCCTGAGCACTGAGCACACAGCACCCTGAGCACTGAGCACTGAGCACCCTGATCACTGAGTACTGAGCACCGAGCACCCTGAGCACTGAGCACCCAGCACCCTGAGCACTGAGCACCCAGCACCCTGAGTACTGAGCACTGAGCACCCAGCACCCCGAGCACTGAGCACCCAGCACCCTGAGTACTGAGCACCGAGCACCCCGAGCACTGAGCACCCAGCACCCTGAGTACTGAGCTCCGAGCACCCCGAGCACTGAGCACCCTGAGCACTGAGCACCGAGCACCCTGAGCACTGAGCACCAGCACCCTGAGCACTGAGCACCCAGCACCCTGAGTATTGAGCACTGAGCACCCAGCACGGCGAGCACTGAGCACCCAGCACCCTGAGTACTCAGCACTGAGCACCCTGAGTACTGAGCACCCAGCACCCTGAGCACTGAGTACCCAGCACCCTGAGCACTGAGCACCCAGCACCCTGAGCACTGAGCACCCAGCACCCTGAGCACTGAGCACCCAACACCCTGAGTACTGAGCACTGAGCACCCAGCACCCCGAGCACTGAGCACCCAGCACCCTGAGTACTGAGCACTGAGCACCCAGCACCCCGAGCACTGAGCACCCAGCACCCTGAGCACTGAGCACCCAGCACCCGAGTACTGAGCACACAGCACCCTGAGTACTGAGCACCCAGCACCCTGAGTACTGAGCACCCAGCACCCCGAGTACTGTGCACCCAGCACCCTGAGTACTGAGCTCCCAGCACCCTGAGCACTGAACACCCATCACCCCGAGCACTGAGCATCCAGCACTCTGAGTACTGAGCACCCAGCAACCTGAGCACTGAGCACCCAGCACCCTGAGCACTGAGCACCCAGCAGCCTGAGCACTGAGCACCCAGCAGCCTGAGCACTGAGCACTGAGCACCCTGATCACTGAGTACTGAGCACCGAGCACCCTGAGCACTGAGCACCCAGCACCCGAGTACTGAGCACACAGCACCCTGAGTACTGAGCACCCAGCACCCTGAGTACTGAGCACCCAGCACCCCTAGTACTGAGCACCCAGCACCCTGAGTACTGAGCAGCCAGCACCCTGAGTACAGAGCAACCAGCACCCTGAGTACTGAGCACCCAGCACCCCGAGCACTGAGCACCCAGCACCCTGAGGACTGAGCACCCAGCACCCTGAGCACTGAGCACCCTGAGTACTGAGCACTGAGCACCCTGAGTACTGAGCACTGAGCACCCTGAGTACTGAGCAACCAGCACCCTGAGTACTGAGCACCCAGCACCCTGAGCACTGAGCACCGAGCACCCTGAGCACTGAGCACCCAGCACCCTGAGCACTGAGCACCCAGCACCCCGAGCACTGAGCACCCAGCACCCTGAGTACTGAGCACCCAGCAACCTGAGCACTGAGCACCCAGCACCCTGAGCACTGAGCACCCAGCACCCTGAGCACTGAGCACTGAGCACCCTGATCACTGAGTACTGAGCACCGAGCACCCTGAGCACTGAGCACCCAGCACCCGAGTACTGAGCACACAGCACCCTGAGTACTGAGCACCCAGCACCCTGAGTACTGAGCACCCAGCACCCCGAGTACTGAGCACCCAGCACCCTGAGTACTGAGCACCCAGCACCCTGAGCACTGAGCACCCAGCACCCCGAGCACTGAGCACCCAGAACTCTGAGTACTGAGCAAACAGCACCCTGAGCACTGAGCACACAGCACCCTGAGCACTGAGCACCCAGCACCCTGAGTACTGAGCACTGAGCACCCAGCACCCCGAGCACTGAGCACCCAGCACCCTGAGTACTGAGCACCGAGCACCCCGAGCACTGATCACCCAGCACCCTGAGTACTGAGCTCCGAGCACCCCGAGCACTGAGCACCCTGAGCACTGAGCACCGAGCACCCTGAGCACTGAGCACCAGCACCCTGAGCACTGAGCACCCAGCACCCTGAGTATTGAGCACTGAGCACCCAGCACGGCGAGCACTGAGCACCCAGCACCCTGAGTACTCAGCACTGAGCACCCTGAGTACTGAGCACCCAGCACCCTGAGCACTGAGTACCCAGCACCCTGAGCACTGAGCACCCAGCACCCTGAGCACTGAGCACCCAGCACCCTGAGCACTGAGCACCCAACACCCTGAGTACTGAGCACTGAGCACCCAGCACCCCGAGCACTGAGCACCCAGCACCCTGAGTACTGAGCACTGAGCACCCAGCACCCCGAGCACTGAGCACCCAGCACATTGAGCACTGAGCACCCAGCACCCGAGTACTGAGCACACAGCACCCTGAGTACTGAGCACCCAGCACCCTGAGTACTGAGCACCCAGCACCCCGAGTACTGTGCACCCAGCACCCTGAGTACTGAGCTCCCAGCACCCTGAGCACTGAACACCCAGCACCCCGAGCACTGAGCACCCAGCACCCTGAGTACTGAGCACCCAGCAACCTGAGCACTGAGCACCCAGCACCCTGAGCACTGAGCACCCAGCAGCCTGAGCACTGAGCACTGAGCACCCTGATCACTGAGTACTGAGCACCGAGCACCCTGAGCACTGAGCACCCAGCACCCGAGTACTGAGCACACAGCACCCTGAGTACTGAGCACCCAGCACCCTGAGTACTGAGCACCCAGCACCCCTAGTACTGAGCACCCAGCACCCTGAGTACTGAGCACCCAGCACCCTGAGCACTGAGCACCCAGCACCCCGAGCACTGAGCACCCAGCACTCTGAGTACTGAGCACACAGCACCCTGAGCACTGAGCACCCAGCACCCTGAGCACTGAGCACCCAGCACCCTGAGCACTGAGCACTGAGCACCCTGATCACTGAGTACTGAGCACCGAGCACCCCGAGAACTGAGCACCCAGCACCTGGAGTACTGAGCACCCAGCACACCAAGCACTGAGCACCCTGAGTATTGAGCACCCAGCACCCTGAGTACTGAGCAGCCAGCACCCTGAGTACTGAGCAACCCGCACCCTGAGTACTGAGCACCCAGCACCCGAGCACTGAGCACCCAGCACCCTGAGGACTGAGCACCCAGCACCCTGAGCACTGAGCACCCTGAGTACTGAGCACTGAGCTCCCTGAGTACTGAGCACTGAGCACCCTGAGTACTGAGCAACCAGCACCCTGAGTACTGAGCACCCAGCACCCTGAGCACTGAGCACCGAGCACCCTGAGCACTGAGCACCCAGCACCCTGAGCACTGAGCACCCAGCACCCCGAGCACTGAGCACCCAGCACCCTGAGCACTGAGCACCCAGCACCCTGAGTACTGAGCACTGAGCACCCAGCACCCTGAGCACTGAGCACCCAGCACCCCGAGCACTGAGCACCCAGCACTCTGAGTACTGAGCAAACAGCACCCTGAGCACTGAGCACACAGCACCCTGAGCACTGAGCACCCAGCACCCTGAGTACTGAGCACTGAGCACCCAGCACCCTGAGCACTGAGCACCCAGCACCCTGAGTACTGAGCACCGAGCACCCCGAGCACTGAGCACCCAGCACCCTGAGTACTGAGCTCCGAGCACCCCGAGCACTGAGCACCCTGAGCACTGAGCACCGAGCACCCTGAGCACTGAGCACCAGCACCCTGAGTACTGAGCACCCAGCACCCCGAGTACTGAGCACCCTGCACCCTGAGTACTGAGCACCCAGCACCCTGAGCACTGTGCATCCAACACCCCGAGCACTGAGCACCCAGCACCCTGAGTACTGAGCAACCAGCAACCTGAGCACTGAGCACCCAGCACCCTGAGCACTGAGCACCCAGCACCCTGAGCACTGAGCACTGAGCACCCTGATCACTGAGTACTGAGCACCGAGCACCCTGAGCACTGAGCACCCAGCACCCGAGTACTGAGCACACAGCACCCTGAGTACTGAGCACCCAGCACCCTGAGTACTGAGCACCCAGCACCCCGAGTACTGAGCACCCAGCACCCTGAGTACTGAGCACCCAGAAACCTGAGCACTGAGCACCCAGCACCCCGAGCACTGAGCACCCAGCACTCTGAGTACTGAGCAAACAGCACCCTGAGCACTGAGCACACAGCACCCTGAGCACTGAGCACTGAGCACCCTGATCACTGAGTACTGAGCACCGAGCACCCTGAGCACTGAGCACCCAGCACCCTGAGCACTGAGCACCCAGCACCCTGAGTACTGAGCACTGAGCACCCAGCACCCCGAGCACTGAGCACCCAGCACCCTGAGTACTGAGCACCGAGCACCCCGAGCACTGAGCACCCAGCACCCTGAGTACTGAGCTCCGAGCACCCCGAGCACTGAGCACCCTGAGCACTGAGCACCGAGCACCCTGAGCACTGAGCACCAGCACCCTGAGCACTGAGCACCCAGCACCCTGAGTATTGAGCACTGAGCACCCAGCACGGCGAGCACTGAGCACCCAGCACCCTGAGTACTCAGCACTGAGCACCCTGAGTACTGAGCACCCAGCACCCTGAGCACTGAGTACCCAGCACCCTGAGCACTGAGCACCCAGCACCCTGAGCACTGAGCACCCAGCACCCTGAGCACTGAGCACCCAACACCCTGAGTACTGAGCACTGAGCACCCAGCACCCCGAGCACTGAGCACCCAGCACCCTGAGTACTGAGCACTGAGCACCCAGCACCCCGAGCACTGAGCACCCAGCACCCTGAGCACTGAGCACCCAGCACCCGAGTACTGAGCACACAGCACCCTGAGTACTGAGCACCCAGCACCCTGAGTACTGAGCACCCAGCACCCCGAGTACTGTGCACCCAGCACCCTGAGTACTGAGCTCCCAGCACCCTGAGCACTGAACACCCATCACCCCGAGCACTGAGCATCCAGCACTCTGAGTACTGAGCACCCAGCAACCTGAGCACTGAGCACCCAGCACCCTGAGCACTGAGCACCCAGCAGCCTGAGCACTGAGCACCCAGCAGCCTGAGCACTGAGCACTGAGCACCCTGATCACTGAGTACTGAGCACCGAGCACCCTGAGCACTGAGCACCCAGCACCCGAGTACTGAGCACACAGCACCCTGAGTACTGAGCACCCAGCACCCTGAGTACTGAGCACCCAGCACCCCTAGTACTGAGCACCCAGCACCCTGAGTACTGAGCAGCCAGCACCCTGAGTACAGAGCAACCAGCACCCTGAGTACTGAGCACCCAGCACCCCGAGCACTGAGCACCCAGCACCCTGAGGACTGAGCACCCAGCACCCTGAGCACTGAGCACCCTGAGTACTGAGCACTGAGCACCCTGAGTACTGAGCACTGAGCACCCTGAGTACTGAGCAACCAGCACCCTGAGTACTGAGCACCCAGCACCCTGAGCACTGAGCACCGAGCACCCTGAGCACTGAGCACCCAGCACCCTGAGCACTGAGCACCCAGCACCCCGAGCACTGAGCACCCAGCACCCTGAGTACTGAGCACCCAGCAACCTGAGCACTGAGCACCCAGCACCCTGAGCACTGAGCACCCAGCACCCTGAGCACTGAGCACTGAGCACCCTGATCACTGAGTACTGAGCACCGAGCACCCTGAGCACTGAGCACCCAGCACCCGAGTACTGAGCACACAGCACCCTGAGTACTGAGCACCCAGCACCCTGAGTACTGAGCACCCAGCACCCCGAGTACTGAGCACCCAGCACCCTGAGTACTGAGCACCCAGCACCCTGAGCACTGAGCACCCAGCACCCCGAGCACTGAGCACCCAGAACTCTGAGTACTGAGCAAACAGCACCCTGAGCACTGAGCACACAGCACCCTGAGCACTGAGCACCCAGCACCCTGAGTACTGAGCACTGAGCACCCAGCACCCCGAGCACTGAGCACCCAGCACCCTGAGTACTGAGCACCGAGCACCCCGAGCACTGATCACCCAGCACCCTGAGTACTGAGCTCCGAGCACCCCGAGCACTGAGCACCCTGAGCACTGAGCACCGAGCACCCTGAGCACTGAGCACCAGCACCCTGAGCACTGAGCACCCAGCACCCTGAGTATTGAGCACTGAGCACCCAGCACGGCGAGCACTGAGCACCCAGCACCCTGAGTACTCAGCACTGAGCACCCTGAGTACTGAGCACCCAGCACCCTGAGCACTGAGTACCCAGCACCCTGAGCACTGAGCACCCAGCACCCTGAGCACTGAGCACCCAGCACCCTGAGCACTGAGCACCCAACACCCTGAGTACTGAGCACTGAGCACCCAGCACCCCGAGCACTGAGCACCCAGCACCCTGAGTACTGAGCACTGAGCACCCAGCACCCCGAGCACTGAGCACCCAGCACATTGAGCACTGAGCACCCAGCACCCGAGTACTGAGCACACAGCACCCTGAGTACTGAGCACCCAGCACCCTGAGTACTGAGCACCCAGCACCCCGAGTACTGTGCACCCAGCACCCTGAGTACTGAGCTCCCAGCACCCTGAGCACTGAACACCCAGCACCCCGAGCACTGAGCACCCAGCACCCTGAGTACTGAGCACCCAGCAACCTGAGCACTGAGCACCCAGCACCCTGAGCACTGAGCACCCAGCAGCCTGAGCACTGAGCACTGAGCACCCTGATCACTGAGTACTGAGCACCGAGCACCCTGAGCACTGAGCACCCAGCACCCGAGTACTGAGCACACAGCACCCTGAGTACTGAGCACCCAGCACCCTGAGTACTGAGCACCCAGCACCCCTAGTACTGAGCACCCAGCACCCTGAGTACTGAGCACCCAGCACCCTGAGCACTGAGCACCCAGCACCCCGAGCACTGAGCACCCAGCACTCTGAGTACTGAGCACACAGCACCCTGAGCACTGAGCACCCAGCACCCTGAGCACTGAGCACCCAGCACCCTGAGCACTGAGCACTGAGCACCCTGATCACTGAGTACTGAGCACCGAGCACCCCGAGAACTGAGCACCCAGCACCTGGAGTACTGAGCACCCAGCACACCAAGCACTGAGCACCCTGAGTATTGAGCACCCAGCACCCTGAGTACTGAGCAGCCAGCACCCTGAGTACTGAGCAACCCGCACCCTGAGTACTGAGCACCCAGCACCCGAGCACTGAGCACCCAGCACCCTGAGGACTGAGCACCCAGCACCCTGAGCACTGAGCACCCTGAGTACTGAGCACTGAGCTCCCTGAGTACTGAGCACTGAGCACCCTGAGTACTGAGCAACCAGCACCCTGAGTACTGAGCACCCAGCACCCTGAGCACTGAGCACCGAGCACCCTGAGCACTGAGCACCCAGCACCCTGAGCACTGAGCACCCAGCACCCCGAGCACTGAGCACCCAGCACCCTGAGCACTGAGCACCCAGCACCCTGAGTACTGAGCACTGAGCACCCAGCACCCTGAGCACTGAGCACCCAGCACCCCGAGCACTGAGCACCCAGCACTCTGAGTACTGAGCAAACAGCACCCTGAGCACTGAGCACACAGCACCCTGAGCACTGAGCACCCAGCACCCTGAGTACTGAGCACTGAGCACCCAGCACCCTGAGCACTGAGCACCCAGCACCCTGAGTACTGAGCACCGAGCACCCCGAGCACTGAGCACCCAGCACCCTGAGTACTGAGCTCCGAGCACCCCGAGCACTGAGCACCCTGAGCACTGAGCACCGAGCACCCTGAGCACTGAGCACCAGCACCCTGAGCACTGAGCACCCAGCACCCTGAGTATTGAGCACTGAGCACCCAGCACGGCGAGCACTGAGCACCCAGCACCCTGAGTACTCAGCACTGAGCACCCTGAGTTCTGAGCACCCAGCACCCTGAGCACTGAGTACCCAGCACCCTGAGCACTGAGCACCCAGCACCCTGAGCACTGAGCACCCAGCACCCTGAGCACTGAGCACCCAACACCCTGAGTACTGAGCACTGAGCACCCAGCACCCTGAGTAGTGAGCACCCAACGTACTGAGCACCGAGCACCCCGAGCACTGAGCACCCAGCACCCTGAGTACTGAGCACCCAGCGCCCCGAGCACTGAGCACCCAGCACCCTGAGCACTGAGCAAACAGCACCCGAGTACTGAGCACCCAGCACCCTGAGTACTGCGCACCCAGCACCCTGAGTACTGAGCACCCAGCACCCTGAGTACTGAGCACCCAGCACCCCGATCACTGAGCACCCAGCTCCCCGAGTACCCAGCACCCTGAGCACTGAGCACCCAGCACCCGAGTACTGAGCACCCAGCACCCTGAGTACTGAGCAAACAGCACCCTGAGTACTGAGCACCCAGCACCCCGAGTACTGAGCACCCAGCACCCTGAGTACTGAGCACCCAGCACCCTGAGCACTGAGCACCAAGCACCCCGAGCACTGAGCAACCAGCACCCTGAGTACTGAGCACCCAGCGCCCCGAGCACTGAGCACCCAGCACCCTGAGCACTGAGCACCCAGCACCCTGAGTACTGAGCACGAGCACCCTGAGTACTGAACACCCAGCACCCTGAGCACTGAGCACTGAGCACCCTGAGCACTGAGTACTGAGCACTGAGCACCCTGAGCACTGAGCACCCAGCAACCCGAGTACTGAGCACCCAGCACCCCGAGCACTGAGCACCCAGCGCCCCGAGCACTGAGCACCCAGCACCCCGAGCACTGAGCACTGAGCACCCAGCACCCCGAGCACTGAGCACTGAGCACCCTGAGTACTGAGCAAACAGCACCCTGAGCACTGAGTACCCAGCACCCTGAGCACTGAGCACCCAGCACCCTGAGCACTGAGCACCCAGCACCCTCAGCACTGAGCACCCAGCACCCTGAGTACTGATCACTGAGCACCCAGCACCCCGAGCACTGAGCACCCAGCACCCTGAGTACTGAGCACTGAGCACCCAGCACCCCGAGCACTGAGCACCCAGCACCCTGAGCACTGAGCACCCAGCACCCGAGTACTGAGCACCCAGCCCATTGAGTACTGAGCACCCAGCACCCTGAGTACTGAGCAACCAGCACCCCGAGTACTGAGCACCCAGCACCCTGAGTACTGAGCACCCAGCACCCTGAGCACTGAGCACCCAGCACCCCGAGCACTGAGCACCCAGCTCCCTGAGTACTGAGCACCCAGCACCCTGAGCACTGAGCACCCAGCACCCTGAGCTCTGAGCACCCAGCACCCTGGGTAGTGAGCACCCAACGTACTGAGCACCGAGCACCCCGAGCACTGAGCACCCAGCACCCTGAGTACTGAGCACCGAGCACCCTGAGCACTGAGCACCCAGCACCCTGAGTACTGAGCTCCGAGCACCCCGAGCACTGAGCACCCAGCGCCCCGAGCACCGAGCACCCTGAGCACTGAGCACCCAGCACCCTGAGTACTGAGCACCCTGCACCCTGAGCAATGAGCACCCTGAGTACTGAGCACCCAGCACCTTGAGCACTGAGCACCCAGCACCCGGAGTACTGAGCACCCAGCAACCTGAGTACTAAGCACCGAGCACCCTGAGTACTGAGCACCCAGCACCCTGAGCACTGAACACACAGCACCCTGAGTACTGAGCACCTCGAGCACTGAGCACCCAGCACCCTGAGTACTGAGCACCGAGCACCTTGAGCACTGAGCACCCAGCACCGCGAGCACTGAGCACATAGCACCCCGAGCACTGAGCACCCAGCACCCTGAGTACTGAGCACCCAGCACCCTGAGTACTGAGCACCCAGCACTCTGAGCACTGAGTACCCAGCACCCTGAGCACTTAGCACCCAGCACCCTGAGCACTGAGCACACATCACCCTGAGCACTGAGCACCCTGAGGACTGAGCACCCAGAATCCAAAGCACTGAGCAACCAGCACCCTCAGTACTGAGCACCCAGCACCCCGAGCACTGAGCACCCAGCACCCTGAGTACTGAGCACCCTGAGTACTGAGCACCGATCACCCTGAGCACTGAGCTCCCAGCACCCTGAGTACTGAGCACCCAGCACCCTGAGTACTGAGCACCCAGCACTCTGAGCACTGAGTACCCAGCACCCTGAGCACTGAGCACCCAGCACCCTGAGCACTGAGCACTGAGCACCCTGATCACTGAGTACTGAGCACCGAGCACCCCGAGAACTGAGCACCCAGCACCCGGAGTACTGAGCACCCAGCACCCCAAGCACTGAGCACCCTGAGTATTGAGCACCCAGCACCCTGAGTACTGAGCACCCAGCACCCTGAGTACTGAACACCCAGCACCCTGAGTACTGAGCACCCAGCACCCCGAGCACTGAGCACCCAGCACCCTGAGTACTGAGCACCCAGCACCCTGAGCCTTGAGCACCGAGCACCCTGAGCACTGAGCACCCAGCACCCTGAGGACTGAGCACCCAGCACCCTGAGCACTGAGCACCCTGAATACTGAGCACTGAGCACCCTGAGTACTGAGCACTGAGCACCCTGAGTACTGAGCACCCAGCACCCTGAGCACTGAGCACCCTGAGGACTGAGCACCCAGAATCCAAAGCACTGAGCAAACAGCACCCTCAGTACTGAGCACCCAGCACCCCGAGCGCTGAGCACCCAGCACCCTGAGTACTGAGCACCCTGAGTACTGAGCACCGATCACCCTGAGCACTGAGCTCCCAGCACCCTGAGTACTGAGCACCCAGCACCCTGAGCACTGAGCCCCCATCACCCTGAGTACTGAGCACCCAGCACTCTGAGCACTGAGCACCCAGCACCCTGAGTACTGAGCACCCAGCACCCCGAACACTGAGCACCCAGCACCCCGAGAATGAGCACCCAGCACCCCGAGTACTGAGCACCGAGCACCCTGAGCACTGAGTACCCAGCACCCTGAGTACTGAGCACCCAGCACCCTGAGCACTGAGCACCGAGCACCCCGAGTACTGAGCACCCAGCACCCTGAGCACTGAGCACCCAGCACCCTGAGTACTGAGCACCCAGCACCCTGAGTACTGAACACCCAGCACCCTGAGCACTGAGCACTGAGCACCCTGATCACTGAGTACTGAGCACCGAGCACCCCGAGAACTGAGAACCCAGCACCCGGAGTACTGAGCACACAGCACCCTGAGTACTGAGCACACAACACCCCGAGCACTGAGCACCCAGCACCCTGAGCACTGAGCACCCAGCACCCTGAGTACTGAGCACTGAGCACCCAGCACCCCAGGCACTGATCACCCAGCACCCTGAGTACTGAGCACTGAGCACCCAGCACCCTGAGCTCTGAGCACCCAGCACCCTGAGTACTGAGCACTGAGCACCCAGCACCCCAGGCACTGAGCACCCAGCACCCTGAGTACTGAGCACTGAGCACCCAGCACCCCGAGCACTGAGCACCATGCACCCTGAGCACTGAGCACACAGCACCCGAGTACTGAGCACCTAGCACCCTGAGTACTGAGCACCCAGCACCCTGAGTACTGAGCACCCAGCACCCTGAGTACTGAGCACCCAGCACCCCGATCACTGAGCACCCAGCACCCCGAGTACTGAGCACCCAGCACCCTGAGTACTGAGCACCCAGCACCCTTAGCACTGAGCATTCAGCACCCCGAGCACTGAGCACCCAGCACCCTGAGTAGTGAGCACCCAACGTACTGAGCACCGAGCACCCCGAGCACTGAGCACCCAGCACCCTGAGTACTGAGCACCGAGCACCCCGAGCACTGAACACCCAGCACCCTGAGTACTGAGCTCCGAGCACCCCGAGCACTGAGCACCCAGCGCCCCGAGCACCGAGCACCCTGAGCACTGAGCACCCAGCACCCTGACTACTGAGCACCCAGCACCCTGAGCAATGAGCAACCTGAGTACTGAGCACCCAGCACCTTGAGCACTGAGCACCGAGCACCCCGAGCACTGAGCACCCAGCACCCGGAGTACTGAGCACCCAGCACCCTGAGTTCTAAGCACCGAGCACCCTGAGTACTGAGCACCCAGCACCCTGAGCACTGAACACACAGCACCCTGAGTACTGAGCACCTCGAGCACTGAGCACCCAGCACCCTGAGCACTGAGTACCCAGCACCCTGAGCACTGAGCACCCAGCACCCTGAGCACTGAGCAAACAGCACCCTGAGCACTGAGCACCCAGCACCCTGAGTACTGAGCACTGAGCACCCAGCACCCCAAGCACTGAGCACCCAGCACCCTGAGAACTGAGCACTGAGCACCCAGCACCCCGAGCACTGAGCACCCAGCACCCTGAGGACTGAGCACCCAGCACCCGAGTACTGAGCACCCAGCACCCTGAGTACTGAGCAAACAGCACCCTGAGTACTGAGCACCCAGCACCCCGAGTACTGAGCACCCAGCACCCTGAGTACTGAGCACCCAGCACCCTGAGCACTGAGCACCAAGCACCCCGAGCACTGAGCACCCAGAACCCTGAGTACTGAGCACCCAGCGCCCCGAGCACTGAGCACCCAGCACCCTGAGCACTGAGCACCCAGCACCCTGAGTACTGAGCACCCAGCACCCTGAGTACTGAACACCCAGCACCCTGAGCACGGAGCACTGAGCACCCTGAGCACTGAGTACTGAGCACTGAGCACCCTGAGCACTGAGCACCCAGCAACCCGAGTACTGAGCACCCAGCGCCCCGAGCACTGAGCACCCAGCGCCCCGAGCACTGAGCACCCAGCACCCCGAGCACTGAGCACTGAGCACCTAGCACCCCGAGTACTGAGCAGTGAGCACCCTGAGCACTGAGCACCCAGCACCCCGAGTACTGAGCACTGAGCACCCTGAGTACTGAGCACCCAGCACCCTGAGCACTGAGTACCCAGCACCCTGAGCACTGAGCACCCAGCACCCTGAGCACTGAGCACCCAGCACCCTCAGCACTGAGCACCCAGCACCCTGAGTACTGATCACTGAGCACCCAGCACCAAGAGCATTGAGCACCCAGCACCCTGAGCACTGAGCACCCAGCACCCGAGTACTGAGCCCCCAGCACATTGAGTACTGAGCACCCAGCACCCTGAGTACTGAGCACCCAGCACCCTGAGTACTGATCACCCAGCACCCTGAGTACTGAGCACCCAGCACCCTGAGCACTGAGCACCCAGCACCCGGAGCACTGAGCACCCAGCTCCCTGAGTACTGAGCACCCAGCACCCTGAGCACTGAGCACCCAGCACCCTGAGCACTGAGCACCCAGCACCCTGAGTAGTGAGCACCCAACGTACTGAGCACCGAGCACCCCGAGCACTGAGCACCCAGCACCCTGAGTACTGAGCACCGAGCACCCTGAGCACTGAGCACCCAGCACCCTGTGTACTGAGCTCCGAGCACCCCGAGCACTGAGCACCCAGCGCCCCGAGCACCGAGCACCCTGAGCACTGAGCACCCAGCACCCTGAGTACTGAGCACCCTGCACCCTGAGCAATGAGCACCCTGAGTACTGAGCACCCAGCACCTTGAGCACTGAGCACCCAGCACCCGGAGTACTGAGCACCCAGCAACCTGAGTACTAAGCACCGAGCACCCTGAGTACTGAGCACCCGCACCCTGAGCACTGAACACACAGCACCCTGAGTACTGAGCACCTCGAGCACTGAGCACCCAGCACCCTGAGTACTGAGCACCGAGCACCCCGAGCACTGAGCACCCAGCACCGCGAGCACTGACCACATAGCACCCCGAGCACTGAGCACCCAGCACCCTGAGTACTGAGCACCCAGCACCCTGAGTACTGAGCACCCAGCACCCTGAGCACTGAGTACCCAGCACCCTGAGCACTTAGCACCCAGCACCCTGAGCACTGAGCACACCTCACCCTGAGCACTGAGCACCCAGCACCCTGAGCACTGAGCACTGAGCACCCTGATCACTGAGTACTGAGCACCGAGCACCCCGAGAACTGAGCACCCAGCACCCGGAGTACTGAGCACCCAGCACCCCAAGCACTGAGCACCCTGAGTATTGAGCACCCAGCACCCTGAGTACTGAGCACCCAGCACCCTGAGTACTGAGCACCCAGCACCCTGAGTACTGAGCACCCAGGACCCCGAGCACTGAGCACCCAGCACCCTGAGTACTGAGCACCCAGCACCCTGAGCCTGGAGCACCGAGAACCCTGAGCACTGAGCACCCAGCACCCTGAGGACTGAGCACCCAGCACCCTGAGCACTGAGCACCCTGAGTACTGAGCACTGAGCACCCTGAGTACTGAGCACTGAGCACCCTGAGTACTGAGCAACCAGCACCCTGAGTACTGAGCACCCAGCACCCTGAGCACTGAGCACCGAGCACCCTGAGCACTGAGCACCCAGCACCCTGAGCACTGAGCACCCAGCACCCTGAGTTGTGAGCACCCAACGTACTGAGCACCGAGCACCCCGAGCACTGAGCACCCAGCACCCTGAGTACTGAGCACCCAGCACCCCGAGCACTGAGCACCCAGCACCCTGAGCACTGATCACCCAGCACCCTGAGCACTGAGCACCCAGCACCCTGAGTACTGAGCACCCAGCACAATGAGTACTGAGCACTCAGCACCCTGAGTACTGAGCACCGAGCACCCCGAGCACTGAGCACCCAGCACCCTGAGCACTGAGCACCCTGAGGACTGAGCACCCAGCACCCTGAGCACTGAGCACCCAGCACCCTGAGTACTGAGCACCGATCATCCTGAGCACTGAGCACCCAGAATCCAAAGCACTGAGCAACCAGCACCCTCAGTACTGAGCACCCAGCACCCCGAGCACTGAGCACCCAGCACCCTGAGTACTGAGCACCCTGAGTACTGAGCACCGATCACCCTGAGCACTGAGCTCCCAGCACCCTGAGTACTGAGCACCCAGCACCCTGAGCACTGAGCACCCAGCACCCTGAGTACTGAGCACCCAGCACTCTGAGCACTGAGCACCCACCACCCTGAGTACTGAGCACCCAGCACCCCGAACACTGAGCACCCAGCACCCCGAGAATGAGCACCCAGCACCCCGAGTACTGAGCACCGAGCACCCTGAGCACTGAGTACCCAGCACCCTGAGTACTGAGCACCCAGCACCCTGAGCACTGAGCACCGAGCACCCCGAGTACTGAGCACCCAGGACCCTGAGCACTGAGCACCCAGCACCCTGAGTACTGAGCACCCAGCACCCTGAGTACTGAACACCCAGCACCCTGAGCACTGAGCACCCAGCACCCTGAGCACTGAGCAAACAGCACCCTGAGCACTGAGCACCCAGCACCCTGAGTACTGAGCACTGAGCACCCAGCACCCCAAGCACTGAGCACCCAGCACCCTGAGAACTGAGCACTGAGCACCCAGCACCCCGAGCACTGAGAACCCAGCACCCTGAGCACTGAGCACCCAGCACCCGAGTACTGAGCACCCAGCACCCTGAGTACTGAGCAAACAGCACCCTGAGTACTGAGCACCCAGCACCCCGAGTACTGAGCACCCAGCACCCTGAGTACTGAGCACCCAGCACCCTGAGCACTGAGCACCAAGCACCCCGAGCACTGAGCAACCAGCACCCTGAGTACTGAGCACCCAGCGCCCCGAGCACTGAGCACCCAGCACCCTGAGCACTGAGCACCCAGCACCCTGAGTACTGAGCACCCAGCACCCTGAGTACTGAACACCCAGCACCCTGAGCACTGAGCACTGAGCACCCTGAGCACTGAGTACTGAGCACTGAGCACCCTGAGCACTGAGCACCCAGCAACCCGAGTACTGAGCACCCAGCACCCCGAGCACTGAGCACCCAGCGCCCCGAGCACTGAGCACCCAGCACCCCGAGCACTGAGCACTGAGCACCCAGCACCCCGAGTACTGAGCAGTGAGCACCCTGAGCACTGAGCACCCAGCACCCCGAGCACTGAGCACTGAGCACCCTGAGTACTGAGCAAACAGCACCCTGAGCACTGAGTACCCAGCACCCTGAGCACTGAGCACCCAGCACCCTGAGCACTGAGCACCCAGCACCCTCAGCACTGAGCACCCAGCACCCGGAGTACTGATCACTGAGCACCCAGCACCCCGAGCACTGAGCACCCAGCACCCTGAGTACTGAGCACTGAGCACCCAGCACCCTGAGTACTGAGCACCCAGCACTCTGAGCACTGAGCACCCACCACCCTGAGTACTGAGCACCCAGCACCCCGAACACTGAGCACCCAGCACCCCGAGAATGAGCACCCAGCACCCCGAGTACTGAGCACCGAGCACCCTGAGCACTGAGTACCCAGCACCCTGAGTACTGAGCACCCAGCACCCTGAGCACTGAGCACCGAGCACCCCGAGTACTGAGCACCCAGGACCCTGAGCACTGAGCACCCAGCACCCTGAGTACTGAGCACCCAGCACCCTGAGTACTGAACACCCAGCACCCTGAGCACTGAGCACCCAGCACCCTGAGCACTGAGCAAACAGCACCCTGAGCACTGAGCACCCAGCACCCTGAGTACTGAGCACTGAGCACCCAGCACCCCAAGCACTGAGCACCCAGCACCCTGAGAACTGAGCACTGAGCACCCAGCACCCCGAGCACTGAGAACCCAGCACCCTGAGCACTGAGCACCCAGCACCCGAGTACTGAGCACCCAGCACCCTGAGTACTGAGCAAACAGCACCCTGAGTACTGAGCACCCAGCACCCCGAGTACTGAGCACCCAGCACCCTGAGTACTGAGCACCCAGCACCCTGAGCACTGAGCACCAAGCACCCCGAGCACTGAGCAACCAGCACCCTGAGTACTGAGCACCCAGCGCCCCGAGCACTGAGCACCCAGCACCCTGAGCACTGAGCACCCAGCACCCTGAGTACTGAGCACCCAGCACCCTGAGTACTGAACACCCAGCACCCTGAGCACTGAGCACTGAGCACCCTGAGCACTGAGTACTGAGCACTGAGCACCCTGAGCACTGAGCACCCAGCAACCCGAGTACTGAGCACCCAGCACCCCGAGCACTGAGCACCCAGCGCCCCGAGCACTGAGCACCCAGCACCCCGAGCACTGAGCACTGAGCACCCAGCACCCCGAGTACTGAGCAGTGAGCACCCTGAGCACTGAGCACCCAGCACCCCGAGCACTGAGCACTGAGCACCCTGAGTACTGAGCAAACAGCACCCTGAGCACTGAGTACCCAGCACCCTGAGCACTGAGCACCCAGCACCCTGAGCACTGAGCACCCAGCACCCTCAGCACTGAGCACCCAGCACCCTGAGTACTGATCACTGAGCACCCAGCACCCCGAGCACTGAGCACCCAGCACCCTGAGTACTGAGCACTGAGCACCCAGCACCCCGAGCACTGAGCACCCAGCACCCTGAGCACTGAGCACCCAGCACCCGAGTACTGAGCACCCAGCCCATTGAGTACTGAGCACCCAGCACCCTGAGTACTGAGCAACCAGCACCCCGAGTACTGAGCACCCAGCACCCTGAGTACTGAGCACCCAGCACCCTGAGCACTGAGCACCCAGCACCCCGAGCACTGAGCACCCAGCTCCCTGAGTACTGAGCACCCAGCACCCTGAGCACTGAGCACCCAGCACCCTGAGCACTGAGCACCCAGCACCCTGGGTAGTGAGCACCCAACGTACTGAGCACCGAGCACCCCGAGCACTGAGCACCCAGCACCCTGAGTACTGAGCACCGAGCACCCTGAGCACTGAGCACCCAGCACCCTGAGTACTGAGCTCCGAGCACCCCGAGCACTGAGCACCCAGCGCCCCGAGCACCGAGCACCCTGAGCACTGAGCACCCAGCACCCTGAGTACTGAGCACCCTGCACCCTGAGCAATGAGCACCCTGAGTACTGAGCACCCAGCACCTTGAGCACTGAGCACCCAGCACCCGGAGTACTGAGCACCCAGCAACCTGAGTACTAAGCACCGAGCACCCTGAGTACTGAGCACCCAGCACCCTGAGCACTGAACACACAGCACCCTGAGTACTGAGCACCTCGAGCACTGAGCACCCAGCACCCTGAGTACTGAGCACCCAGCACCCCGAGCACTGAGCACCGAGCACCGCGAGCACTGAGCACATAGCACCCCGAGCACTGAGCACCCAGCACCCTGAGTACTGAGCACCCAGCACCCTGAGTACTGAGCACCCAGCACTCTGAGCACTGAGTACCCAGCACCCTGAGCACTTAGCACCCAGCACCCTGAGCACTGAGCACACATCACCCTGAGCACTGAGCACCCAGCACCCTGAGCACTGAGCACTGAGCACCCTGATCACTGAGTACTGAGCACCGAGCACCCCGAGAACTGAGCACCCAGCACACGGAGTACTGAGCACCCAGCACCCCAAGCACTGAGCACCCTGAGTATTGAGCACCCAGCACCCTGAGTACTGAGCACCCAGCACCCTGAGTACTGAGCACCCAGCACCCTGAGTACTGAGCACCCAGCACCCCGAGCACTGAGCACCCAGCACCCTGAGTACTGAGCACCCAGCACCCTGAGCCTTGAGCACCGAGTACCCTGAGCACTGAGCACCCAGCACCCTGAGGACTGAGCACCCAGCACCCTGAGCACTGAGCACCCTGAGTACTGAGCACTGAGCACCCTGAGTACTGAGCACTGAGCACCCTGAGTACTGAGCACCCAGCACCCTGAGCACTGAGCACCCTGAGGACTGAGCACCCAGAATCCAAAGCACTGAGCAACCAGCACCCTCAGTACTGAGCACCCAGCACCCCGAGCACTGAGCACCCAGCACCCTGAGTACTGAGCACCCTGAGTACTGAGCACCGATCACCCTGAGCACTGAACTCCCAGCACCCTGAGTACTGAGCACCCAGCACCCTGAGCACTGAGCACCCAGCACCCTGAGTACTGAGCACCCAGCACTCTGAGCACTGAGCACCCAGCACCCTGAGTACTGAGCACCCAGCACCCCGAACACTGAGCACCCAGCACCCCGAGAATGAGCACCCAGCACCCCGAGTACTGAGCACCGAGCACCCTGAGCACTGAGTACCCAGCACCCTGAGTACTGAGCACCCAGCACCCTGAGCACTGAGCACCGAGCACCCCGAGTACTGAGCACCCAGCACCCTGAGCACTGAGCACCCAGCACCCTGAGTACTGAGCACCCAGCACCCTGAGTACTGAACACCCAGCACCCTGAGCACTGAGCACTGAGCACCCTGATCACTGAGTACTGAGCACCGAGCACCCCGAGAACTGAGAACCCAGCACCCGGAGTACTGAGCACCCAGCACCCTGAGTACTGAGCACACAGCACCCCGAGCACTGAGCACCCAGCACCCTGAGCACTGAGCACCCAGCACCCTGAGTACTGAGCACCCAGCACCCCAGGCACTGATCACCCAGCACCCTGAGTACTGAGCACTGAGCACCCAGCACCCTGAGCTCTGAGCACCCAGCACCCTGAGTACTGAGCACTGAGCACCCAGCACCCCAGGCACTGAGCACCCAGCACCCTGAGTACTGAGCACTGAGCACCCAGCACCCCGAGCACTGAGCACCATGCACCCTGAGCACTGAGCACACAGCACCCGAGTACTGAGCACCCAGCACCCTGAGTACTGAGCACCCAGCACCCTGAGTACTGAGCACCCAGCACCCTGAGTACTGAGCACCCAGCACCCCGATCACTGAGCACCCAGCACCCCGAGTACTGAGCACCCAGCACCCTGAGTACTGAGCACCCAGCACCCTTAGCACTGAGCATTCAGCACCCCGAGCACTGAGCAACCAGCACCCTGAGTACTGACCACCCAGCACCCTGAGCAATGAGCACCCAGCACCCTGAGTAGTGAGCACCCAACGTACTGAGCACCGAGCACCCCGAGCACTGAGCACCCAGCACCCTGAGTACTGAGCACCGAGCACCCCGAGCACTGAACACCCAGCACCCTGAGTACTGAGCTCCGAGCACCCCGAGCACTGAGCACCCAGCGCCCCGAGCACCGAGCACCCTGAGCACTGAGCACCCAGCACCCTGACTACTGAGCACCCAGCACCCTGAGCAATGAGCAACCTGAGTACTGAGCACCCAGCACCTTGAGCACTGAGCACCGAGCACCCCGAGCACTGAGCACCCAGCACCCGGAGTACTGAGCACCCAGCACCCTGAGTTCTAAGCACCGAGCACCCTGAGTACTGAGCACCCAGCACCCTGAGCACTGAACACACAGCACCCTGAGTACTGAGCACCTCGAGCACTGAGCACCCAGCACCCTGAGCACTGAGTACCCAGCACCCTGAGCACTGAGCACCCAGCACCCTGAGCACTGAGCAAACAGCACCCCGAGCACTGAGCACCCAGCACCCTGAGTACTGAGCACTGAGCACCCAGCACCCCAAGCACTGAGCACCCAGCACCCTGAGAACTGAGCACTGAGCACCCAGCACCCCGAGCACTGAGCACCCAGCACCCTGAGCACTGAGCACCCAGCACCCGAGTACTGAGCACCCAGCACCCTGAGTACTGAGCAAACAGCACCCTGAGTACTGAGCACCCAGCACCCCGAGTACTGAGCACCCAGCACCCTGAGTACTGAGCACCCAGCACCCTGAGCACTGAGCACCAAGCACCCCGAGCACTGAGCACCCAGAACCCTGAGTACTGAGCACCCAGCGCCCCGAGCACTGAGCACCCAGCACCCTGAGCACTGAGCACCCAGCACCCTGAGTACTGAGCACCCAGCACCCTGAGTACTGAACACCCAGCACCCTGAGCACGGAGCACTGAGCACCCTGAGCACTGAGTACTGAGCACTGAGCACCCTGAGCACTGAGCACCCAGCAACCCGAGTACTGAGCACCCAGCACCCCGAGCACTGAGCACCCAGCGCCCCGAGCACTGAGCACCCAGCACCCCGAGCACTGAGCACTGAGCACCTAGCACCCCGAGTACTGAGCAGTGAGCACCCTGAGCACTGAGCACCCAGCACCCCGAGTACTGAGCACTGAGCACCCGGAGTACTGAGCACCCAGCACCCTGAGCACTGAGTACCCAGCACCCTGAGCACTGAGCACCCAGCACCCTGAGCACTGAGCACCCAGCACCCTCAGCACTGAGCACCCAGCACCCTGAGTACTGATCACTGAGCACCCAGCACCCCGAGCATTGAGCACCCAGCACCCTGAGCACTGAGCACCCAGCACCCGAGTACTGAGCACCCAGCACATTGAGTACTGAGCACCCAGCACCCTGAGTACTGAGCACCCAGCACCCCGAGTACTGATCACCCAGCACCCTGAGTACTGAGCACCCAGCACCCTGAGCACTGAGCACCCAGCACCCCGAGCACTGAGCACCCAGCTCCCTGAGTACTGAGCACCCAGCACCCTGAGCACTGAGCACCCAGCACCCTGAGCACTGAGCACCCAGCACCCTGAGTAGTGAGCACCCAACGTACTGAGCACCGAGCACCGCGAGCACTGAGCACCCAGCACCCTGAGTACTGAGCACCGAGCACCCTGAGCACTGAGCACCCAGCACCCTGTGTACTGAGCTCCGAGCACCCCGAGCACTGAGCACCCAGCGCCCCGAGCACCGAGCACCCTGAGCACTGAGCACCCAGCACCCTGAGTACTGAGCACCCTGCACCCTGAGCAATGAGCACCCTGAGTACTGAGCACCCAGCACCTTGAGCACTGAGCACCCCGCACCCGGAGTACTGAGCACCCAGCAACCTGAGTACTAAGCACCGAGCACCCTGAGTACTGAGCACCCGCACCCTGAGCACTGAACACACAGCACCCTGAGTACTGAGCACCTCGAGCACTGAGCACCCAGCACCCTGAGTACTGAGCACCGAGCACCCCGAGCACTGAGCACCCAGCACCGCGAGCACTGAGCACATAGCACCCCGAGCACTGAGCACCCAGCAACCTGAGTACTGAGCACCCAGCACCCTGAGTACTGAGCACCCAGCACCCTGAGCACTGAGTACCCAGCACCCTGAGCACTTAGCACCCAGCACCCTGAGCACTGAGCACACATCACCCTGAGCACTGAGCACCCAGCACCCTGAGCACTGAGCACTGAGCACCCTGATCACTGAGTACTGAGCACCGAGCACCCCGAGAACTGAGCACCCAGCACCCGGAGTACTGAGCACCCAGCACCCCAAGCACTGAGCACCCTGAGTATTGAGCACCCAGCACCCTGAGTACTGAGCACCCAGCACCCTGAGTACTGAGCACCCAGCACCCTGAGTACTGAGCACCCAGGACCCCGAGCACTGAGCACCCAGCACCCTGAGTACTGAGCACCCAGCACCCTGAGCCTTGAGCACCGAGAACCCTGAGCACTGAGCACCCAGCACCCTGAGGACTGAGCACCCAGCACCCTGAGCACTGAGCACCCTGAGTACTGAGCACTGAGCACCCTGAGTACTGAGCACTGAGCACCCTGAGTACTGAGCAACCAGCACCCTGAGTACTGAGCACCCAGCACCCTGAGCACTGAGCACCGAGCACCCTGAGCACTGAGCACCCAGCACCCTGAGCACTGAGCACCCAGCACCCTGAGGTGTGAGCACCCAACGTACTGAGAACCGAGCACCCCGAGCACTGAGCACCCAGCACCCTGAGTACTGAGCACCCAGCACCCCGAGCACTGAGCACCCAGCACCCTGAGCACTGAGCACCCAGCACCCTGAGCACTGATCACCCAGCACCCTGAGCACTGAGCACCCAGCACCCTGAGTACTGAGCACCCAGCACCCTGAGTACTGAGCACTCAGCACCCTGAGTACTGAGCACCGAGCACCCCGAGCACTGAGCACCCAGCACCCTGAGCACTGAGCACCCTGAGGACTGAGCACCCAGCACCCTGAGCACTGAGCACCCAGCACCCTGAGTACTGAGCACCGATCATCCTGAGCACTGAGCACCCAGAATCCAAAGCACTGAGCAACCAGCACCCTCAGTACTGAGCACCCAGCACCCCGAGCACTGAGCACCCAGCACCCTGAGTACTGAGCACCCTGAGTACTGAGCACCGATCACCCTGAGCACTGAGCTCCCAGCACCCTGAGTACTGAGCACCCAGCACCCTGAGCACTGAGCACCCAGCACCCTGAGTACTGAGCACCCAGCACTCTGAGCACTGAGCACCCAGCACCCTGAGTACTGAGCACCCAGCACCCCGAACACTGAGCACCCAGCACCCCGAGAATGAGCACCCAGCACCCCGAGTACTGAGCACCGAGCACCCTGAGCACTGAGTACCCAGCACCCTGAGTACTGAGCACCCAGCACCCTGAGCACTGAGCACCGAGCACCCCGAGTACTGAGCAACCAGGACCCTGAGCACTGAGCACCCAGCACCCTGAGTACTGAGCACCCAGCACCCTGAGTACTGAACACCCAGCACCCTGAGCACTGAGCACTGAGCACCCTGATCACTGAGTACTGAGCACCGAGCACCCCGAGAACTGAGAACCCAGCACCCGGAGTGCTGAGCACCCAGCACCCTGAGTACTGAGCACACAGCACCCCGAGCACTGAGCACCCAGCACCCTGAGCACTGAGCACCCAGCACCCTGAGTACTGAGCACTGAGCACCCAGCACACCGAGCACTGAGCACCCAGCACCCTGAGTACTGAGCACTGAGCACCCAGCACCCTGAGCACTGAGCACCCAGCACCCTGAGCTCTGAGCACCCAGCACCCTGAGTACTGAGCACTGAGCAACCAGCACCCCGGGCACTGAGCACCCAGCACCCTGAGTACTGAGCACTGAGCACCCAGCACCCCGAGCACTGAGCACCCAGCACCCTGAGCACTGAGCACACAGCACCCGAGTACTGAGCACCCAGCACCCTGAGTACTGAGCACCCAGCACCCTGAGTACTGAGCACCCAGCACACTGAGTACTGAGCACCCAGCACCCCGAGCACTGAGCACCCAGCACCCCGAGTACTGAGCACCCAGCACCCTGAGTACTGAGCACCCAGCACCCTGAGCACTGAGCACCCAGCACCCCGAGCACTGAGCAACCAGCACCCTGAGTACTGAGCACCCAGCAACCTGAGCAATGAGCACCCAGCACCCTGAGTAGTGAGCACCCAACGTACTGAGCACCGAGCACCCCGAGCACTGAACACCCAGCACCCTGAGTACTGAGCAACCTGAGTACTGAGCACCCAGCACCTTGAGCACTGAGCACCGAGCACCCCGAGCACTGAGCACCCAGCACCCGGAGTACTGAGCACCCAGCACCCTGAGTACTAAGCACCGAGCACCCTGAGTACTGAGCACCCAGCACCCTGAGCACTGAACACACAGCACCCTGAGTACTGAGCACCTCGAGCACTGAGCACCCAGCACCCTGAGCACTGAGTACCCAGCACCCCGAGCACTGAGCACCCAGCACCCTGAGTACTGAGCACCGAGCACCCTGAGCACTGAGCACCCAGGACCCTGAGTACTGAGCTCCGAGCACCCCGAGCACTGAGCACCCAGCGCCCCGAGCACCGAGCACCCTGAGCACTGAGCACCCAGCACCCTGAGTACTGAGCACCCTGCACCCTGAGCAATGAGCACCCTGAGTACTGAGCACCCAGCACCTTGAGCACTGAGCACCCAGCACCCGGAGTACTGAGCACCCAGCAACCTGAATACTAAGCACTGAGCACCCTGAGTACTGAGCACCCAGCACCCTGAGCACTGAACACACAGCACCCTGAGTACTGAGCACCTCGAGCACTGAGCACCCAGCACCCTGAGTACTGAGCACCGAGCACCCCGAGCACTGAGCACCCAGCACAGCGAGCACTGAGCACATAGCACCCCGAGCACTGAACACCCAGCACCCTGAGTACTGAGCACCCAGCACCCTGAGTACTGAGTACCCAGCACCCTGAGCACTGAGTACCCAGCACCCTGAGCACTTAGCACCCAGCACCCTGAGCACTGAGCACACATCACCCTGAGCACTGAGCACCCAGCACCCTGAGCACTGAGCACTGAGCACCCTGATCACTGTGTACTGAGCACCGAGCACCCCGAGAACTGAGCACCCAGCACCCGGAGTACTGAGCACCCAGCACCCCAAGCACTGAGCACCCTGAGTATTGAGCACCCAGCACCCTGAGTACTGAGCACCCAGCACCCTGAGTACTGAGCACCCAGCACCCTGAGTACTGAGCACCCAGGACCCCGAGCACTGAGCACCCAGCACCCTGAGTACTGAGCACCCAGCACCCTGGGCCTGGAGCACCGAGCACCCTGAGCACTGAGCACCCAGCACCCTGAGGACTGAGCACCCAGCACCCTGAGCGCTGAGCACCCTGAGTACTGAGCACTGAGCACCCTGAGTACTGAGCACTGAGCACCCTGAGTACTGAGCAACCAGCACCCTGAGAACTGAGCACCCAGCACCCTGAGCACTGAGCACCGAGCACCCTGAGCACTGAGCACCCAGCACCCTGAGCACTGAGCACCCAGCACCCTGAGTTGTGAGCACCCAGCACCCCGAGCACTGAGCACCCAGCACCCTGAGCACTGAGCAACCAGCACCCTGAGCACTGATCACCCAGCACCCTGAGCACTGAGCACCCAGCACCCTGAGTACTGAG
The DNA here is from genome assembly GCF_018167655.1 of Microtus oregoni. Taxonomy (NCBI): domain Eukaryota; kingdom Metazoa; phylum Chordata; class Mammalia; order Rodentia; family Cricetidae; genus Microtus; species Microtus oregoni. The sequence goes on from NW_024544005.1 coordinate 1,525,186, forward strand.
CACCCAGCACCCTGAGTACTGAGCACTCAGCACCCTGAGTACTGAGCACCGAGCACCCCGAGCACTGAGCACCCAGCACCCTGAACACTGAGCACCCTGAGGACTGAGCACCCAGCACCCTGAGCACTGAGCACCCAGCACCCTGAGTACTGAGCACCGATCATCCTGAGCACTGAGCACCCAGAATCCAAAGCACTGAGCAACCAGCACCCTCAGTACTGAGCACCCAGCAACCCGAGCACTGAGCACAAAGCACCCTGAGTACTGAGCACCCTGAGTACTGAGCACCGATCACCCTGAGCACTGAGCTCCCAGCACCCTGAGTACTGAGCACCCAGCACCCTGAGTACTGAGCACCCAGCACCCCGAACAATGAGCACCCAGCACCCAGAGAATGAGCACCCAGCACCCCGAGTACTGAGCACCGAGCACCCTGAGCACTGAGTACCCAGCACCCTGAGTACTGAGCACCCAGCACCCTGAGCACTGAGCACCGAGCACCCCGAGTACTGAGCACCCAGCACCCTGAGCACTGAGCACCCAGCACCCTGAGTACTGAGCACCCAGCACCCTGAGTACTGAACACCCAGCACCCTGAGCACTGAGCACTGAGCAGCCTGATCACTGAGTACTGAGCACCGAGCACCCCGAGAACTGAGAACCCAGCACCCGGAGTGCTGAGCACCCAGCACCCTGAGTACTGAGCACACAGCACCCCGAGCACTGAGCACCCAGCACCCTGAGCACTGAGCACCCAGCACCCTGAGTACTGAGCACTGAGCACCCAGCACACCGAGCACTGAGCACCCAGCACCCTGAGTACTGAGCACTGAGCACCCAGCACCCTGAGCACTGAGCACCCAGCCCCCTGAGCTCTGAGCACCCAGCACCCTGAGTACTGAGCACTGAGCACCCAGCACCCCGGGCACTGAGCACCCAGCACCCTGAGTACTGAGCACTGAGCACCCAGCACCCCGAGCACTGAGCACCCAGCACCCTGAGCACTGAGCACACAGCACCCGAGTACTGAGCACCCAGCACCCTGAGTACTGAGCACCCAGCACCCTGAGTACTGAGCACCCAGCACCCTGAGTACAGAGCACACAGCACCCCGAGCACTGAGCACCCAGCACCCCGAGTACTGAGCACCCAGCACCCTGAGTACTGAGCACCCAGCACCCTGAGTACTGAGCACCCAGCACCCCGAGCACTGAGCAACCAGCACCCTGAGTACTGAGCACCCAGCAACATGAGCAATGAGCACCCAGCACCCTGAGTAGTGAGCACCCAACGTACTGTGGACCGAGCACCCTGAGCACTGAGCACCCAGCACCCTGAGTACTGAGCACCGAGCACCCCGAGCACTGAACACCTAGCACCCTGAGTACTGAGCTCCGAGCACCCCGAGCACTGAGCACCCAGCGCCCCGAGCACTGAGCACCCTGAGCACTGAGCACCCAGCACCCTGACTACTGAGCAACCAGCACCCTGAGCAATGAGCAACCTGAGTACTGAGCACCCAGCACCTTGAGGACTGAGCACCGAGCACCCCGAGCACTGAGCACCCAGCACCCGGAGTACTGAGCACCCAGCACCCTGAGTACTAAGCACCGAGCACCCTGAGTACTGAGCACCCAGCACCCTGAGCACTGAACACACAGCACCCTGAGTACTGAGCACCTCGAGCACTGAGCACCCAGCACCCTGAGTACTGAGCACTGAGCACCCAGCACCCCGAGTACTGAGCATCCAGCACCCTGAGAACTGAGCACTGAGCACCCAGCACCCCGAGAACTGAGCACACAGCACCCTGAGCACTGAGCACCCAGCACCCGAGTACTGAGCACCCAGCACCCCGAGAATGAGCACCCAGCACCCCGAGTACTGAGCACCGAGCACCCTGAGCACTGAGTACCCAGCACCCTGAGTACTGAGCACCCAGCACCCTGAGCACTGAGCACCCAGCACCCTGAGTTGTGAGCACCCAGCACCCCGAGCACTGAGCACCCAGCACCCTGAGCACTGAGCAACCAGCACCCTGAGCACTGATCACCCAGCACCCTGAGCACTGAGCACCCAGCACCCTGAGTACTGAGCACCCAGCACCCTGAGTACTGAGCACTCAGCACCCTGAGTACTGAGCACCGAGCACCCCGAGCACTGAGCACCCAGCACCCTGAACACTGAGCACCCTGAGGACTGAGCACCCAGCACCCTGAGCACTGAGCACCCAGCACCCTGAGTACTGAGCACCGATCATCCTGAGCACTGAGCACCCAGAATCCAAAGCACTGAGCAACCAGCACCCTCAGTACTGAGCACCCAGCAACCCGAGCACTGAGCACAAAGCACCCTAAGTACTGAGCACCCGGAGTACTGAGCACCGATCACCCTGAGCACTGAGCTCCCAGCACCCTGAGTACTGAGCACCCAGCACCCTGAGCACTGAGCACCCAGCACCCTGAGTACTGAGCACCCAGCACCCCGAACACTGAGCACCCAGCACCCTGAGAATGAGCACCCAGCACCCCGAGTACTGAGCACCGAGCACCCTGAGCACTGAGTACCCAGCACCCTGAGTACTGAGCACCCAGCACCCTGAGCACTGAGCACCGAGCACCCCGAGTACTGAGCACCCAGCACCCTGAGCACTGAGCACCCAGCACCCTGAGTACTGAGCACCCAGCACCCTGAGTACTGAACACCCAGCACCCTGAGCACTGAGCACTGAGCACCCTGATCACTGAGTACTGAGCACCGAGCACCCCGAGAACTGAGAACCCAGCACCCGGAGTGCTGAGCACCCAGCACCCTGAGTACTGAGCACACAGCACCCCGAGCACTGAGCACCCAGCACCCTGAGCACTGAGCACCCAGCACCCTGAGTACTGAGCACTGAGCACCCAGCACACCGAGCACTGAGCACCCAGCACCCTGAGTACTGAGCACTGAGCACCCAGCACCCTGAGCACTGAGCACCCAGCCCCCTGAGCTCTGAGCACCCAGCACCCTGAGTACTGAGCACTGAGCACCCAGCACCCCGGGCACTGAGCACCCAGCACCCTGAGTACTGAGCACTGAGCACCCAGCACCCCGAGCACTGAGCACCCAGCACCCTGAGCACTGAGCACACAGCACCCGAGTACTGAGCACCCAGCACCCTGAGTACTGAGCACCCAGCACCCTGAGTACTGAGCACCCAGCACCCTGAGTACAGAGCACCCAGCACCCCGAGCACTGAGCACCCAGCACCCCGAGTACTGAGCACCCAGCACCCTGAGTACTGAGCACCCAGCACCCTGAGTACTGAGCACCCAGCACCCCGAGCACTGAGCAACCAGCACCCTGAGTACTGAGCACCCAGCAACATGAGCAATGAGCACCCAGCACCCTGAGTAGTGAGCACCCAACGTACTGTGGACCGAGCACCCTGAGCACTGAGCACCCAGCACCCTGAGTACTGAGCACCGAGCACCCCGAGCACTGAACACCTAGCACCCTGAGTACTGAGCTCCGAGCACCCCGAGCACTGAGCACCCAGCGCCCCGAGCACTGAGCACCCTGAGCACTGAGCACCCAGTACCCTGACTACTGAGCAACCAGCACCCTGAGCAATGAGCAACCTGAGTACTGAGCACCCAGCACCTTGAGGACTGAGCACCAAGCACCCCGAGCACTGAGCACCCAGCACCCGGAGTACTGAGCACCCAGCACCCTGAGTACTAAGCACCGAGCACCCTGAGTACTGAGCACCCAGCACCCTGAGCACTGAACACACAGCACCCTGAGTACTGAGCACCTCGAGCACTGAGCACCCAGCACCCTGAGTACTGAGCACTGAGCACCCAGCACCCCGAGTACTGAGCACCCAGCACCCTGAGAACTGAGCACTGAGCACCCAGCACCCCGAGCACTGAGCACACAGCACCCTGAGCACTGAGCACCCAGCACCCGAGTACTGAGCACCCAGCACCCTGAGTACTGAGCACCCAGCACCCTGAGTACTGAGCACACAGCACCCCGAGTACTGAGCACCCAGCACCCTGAGTACTGAGCACCCAGCACCCTGAGCACTGAGCATCCAGCACCCCGAGCACTGAGCACCCAGCACCCTGAGTACTGAGCACCCAGCGCCCCGAGCACTGAGCACCCAGCACCCTGAGCACTGAGCACCCAGCACCCTGAGTACTGAGCACCCAGCACCCTGAGTACTGAACACCCAGCACCCTGAGCACTGAGCACTGAGCACCCTGAGCACTGAGTACTGAGCACTGAGCACCCTGAGCACTGAGCACCCAGCACCCCGAGTACTGAGCACCCAGCACCCCGAGCACTGAGCACCCAGCGCCCCGAGCACTGAGCACCCAGCACCCCGAGCACTGAGCACTGAGCACCCAGCACCCCGAGTACTGAGCAGTGAGCACCCTGAGCACTGAGCACCCAGCACCCCGAGTACTGAGCACTGAGCACCCTGAGTACTGAGCACCCAGCACCCTGAGCACTGAGTACCCAGCACCCTGAGCACTGAGCACCCAGCGCCCTGAGCACTGAGCACCCAGCACCCTGAGCACTGAGCACCCAGCACCCTGAGTACTGATCACTGAGCACCCAGCACCCCGAGCACTGAGCACCCAGCACCCTGAGTACTGAGCACTGAGCACCCAGCACCCGAGCACTGAGCACCCAGCACCCTGAGCACTGAGCACCCAGCACCCGAGTACTGAGCACCCAGCACATTGAGTCCTGAGCACCTCGAGCACTGAGCACCCAGCACCCTGAGTACTGAGCACCGAGCACCCCGAGCACTGAGCACCCAGCACCGCGAGCACTGAGCACATAGCACCCCGAGCACTGAGCACCCAGCACCCTGAGTACTGAGCACCCAGCACCCTGAGTACTGAGCACCCAGCACCCTGAGCACTGAGTACCCAGCACCCTGAGCACTTAGCACCCAGCACCCTGAGCACTGAGCACACATCACCCTGAGCACTGAGTACCCAGCACCCTGAGGACTTAGCACCCAGCACCCTGAGCACTGAGCACACATCACCCTGAGTACTGAGCACCCAGGACCCCGAGCACTGAGCACCCAGCACCCTGAGTACTGAGCACCCAGCACCCTGAGCCTTGAGCACCGAGCACCCTGAGCACTGAGCACCCAGCACCCTGAGGACTGAGCACCCAGCACCCTGAGCGCTGAGCACCCTGAGTACTGAGCACTGAGCACCCTGAGTACTGAGCACTGAGCACCCTGAGTACTGAGCAACCAGCACCCTGAGTACTGAGCACCCAGCACCCTGAGCACTGAGCACCGAGCACCCTGAGCACTGAGCACCCAGCACCCTGAGCACTGAGCACCCAGCACCCTGAGTTGTGAGCACCCAGCACCCCGAGCACTGAGCACCCAGCACCCTGAGCACTGAGCAACCAGCACCCTGAGCACTGATCACCCAGCACCTGAGCACTGAGCACCCAGCACCCTGAGTACTGAGCACCCAGCACCCTGAGTACTGAGCACTCAGCACCCTGAGTACTGAGCACCGAGCACCCCGAGCACTGAGCACCCAGCACCCTGAGCACTGAGCACCCTGAGGACTGAGCACCCAGCACCCTGAGCACTGAGCACCCAGCACCCTGAGTACTGAGCACCGATCATCCTGAGCACTGAGCACCCAGAATCCAAAGCACTGAGCAACCAGCACCCTCAGTACTGAGCACCCAGCAACCCGAGCACTGAGCACAAAGCACCCTGAGTACTGAGCACCCTGAGTACTGAGCACCGATCACCCTGAGCACTGAGCTCCCAGCACCCTGAGTACTGAGCACCCAGCACCCTGAGAACTGAGCACCCAGCACCCTGAGTACTGAGCACCCAGCACCCCGAACACTGAGCACCCAGCACCCCGAGAATGAGCACCCAGCACCCCGAGTACTGAGCACCGAGCACCCTGAGCACTGAGTACCCAGCACCCTGAGTACTGAGCACCCAGCACCCTGAGCACTGAGCACCGAGCACCCCGAGTACTGAGCACCCAGCACCCTGAGCACTGAGCACCCAGCACCCTGAGTACTGAGCACCCAGCACCCTGAGTACTGAACACCCAGCACCCTGAGCACTGAGCACTGAGCACCCTGATCACTGAGTACTGAGCACCGAGCACCCCGAGAACTGAGAACCCAGCACCCGGAGTGCTGAGCACCCAGCACCCTGAGTACTGAGCACACAGCACCCCGAGCACTGAGCACCCAGCACCCTGAGCACTGAGCACCCAGCACCCTGAGTACTGAGCACTGAGCACCCAGCACACCGAGCACTGAGCACCCAGCACCCTGAGTACTGAGCACTGAGCACCCAGCACCCTGAGCACTGAGCACCCAGCACCCTGAGCTCTGAGCACCCAGCACCCTGAGTACTGAGCACTGAGCACCCAGCACCCCGGGCACTGAGCACCCAGCACCCTGAGTACTGAGCACTGAGCACCCAGCACCCCGAGCACTGAGCACCCAGCACCCTGAGCACTGAGCACACAGCACCCGAGTACTGAGCACCCAGCACCCCGAGTACTGAGCACCCAGCACCCTGAGTACTGAGCACCCAGCACCCTGAGTACAGAGCACCCAGCACCCCGAGCACTGAGCACCCAGCACCCCGAGTACTGAGCACCCAGCACCCTGAGTACTGAGCACCCAGCACCCTGAGCACTGAGCACCCAGCACCCCGAGCACTGAGCAACCAGCACCCTGAGTACTGAGCACCCAGCAACATGAGCAATGAGCACCCAGCACCCTGAGTAGTGAGCACCCAACGTACTGTGGACCGAGCACCCTGAGCACTGAGCACCCAGCACCCTGAGTACTGAGCACCGAGCACCCCGAGCACTGAACACCTAGCACCCTGAGTACTGAGCTCCGAGCACCCCGAGCATTGAGCACCCAGCGCCCCGAGCACTGAGCACCCTGAGCACTGAGCACCCAGCACCCTGACTACTGAGCAACCAGCACCCTGAGCAATGAGCAACCTGAGTACTGAGCACCCAGCACCTTGAGCACTGAGCACCGAGCACCCCGAGCACTGAGCACCCAGCACCCGGAGTACTGAGCACCCAGCACCCTGAGTACTAAGCACCGAGCACCCTGAGTACTGAGCACCCAGCACCCTGAGCACTGAACACACAGCACCCTGAGTACTGAGCACCTCGAGCACTGAGCACCCAGCACCCTGAGTACTGAGCACTGAGCACCCAGCACCCTGAGAACTGAGCACTGAGCACCCAGCACCCCGAGCACTGAGCACACAGCACCCTGAGCACTGAGCACCCAGCACCCGAGTACTGAGCACCCAGCACCCTGAGTACTGAGCACCCAGCACCCTGAGTACTGAGCACACAGCACCCCGAGTACTGAGCACCCAGCACCCTGAGTACTGAGCACCCAGCACCCTGAGCACTGAGCATCCAGCACCCCGGGCACTGAGCACCCAGCACCCTGAGTACTGAGCACCCAGCGCCCCGAGCACTGAGCACCCAGCACCCTGAGCACTGAGCACCCAGCACCCTGAGTACTGAGCACCCAGCACCCTGAGTACTGAACACCCAGCACCCTGAGCACTGAGCACTGAGCACCCTGAGCACTGAGTACTGAGCACTGAGCACCCTGAGCACTGAGCACCCAGCACCCCGAGTACTGAGCACCCAGCACCCTGAGCACTGAGCACCCAGCACCCCGAGCACTGAGCACCCAGCACCCCGAGCACTGAGCACTGAGCACCCAGCACCCTGAGTACTGAGCAGTGAGCACCCTGAGCACTGAGCACCCAGCACGCCGAGTACTGAGCACTGAGCACCCTGAGTACTGAGCACCCAGCACCCTGAGCACTGAGTACCCAGCACCCTGAGCACTGAGCACCCAGCACCCTGAGCACTGAGCACCCAGCACCCTGAGCACTGAGCACCCAGCACCCTGAGTACTGATCACTGAGCACCCAGCACCCCGAGCACTGAGCACCCAGCACCCTGAGTACTGAGCACTGAGCACCCAGCACCCCGAGCACTGAGCACCCAGCACCCTGAGCACTGAGCACCCAGCACCCGAGTACTGAGCACCCAGCACATTGAGTCCTGAGCACCTCGAGCACTGAGCACCCAGCACCCTGAGTACTGAGCACCGAGCACCCCGAGCACTGAGCACCCAGCACCGCGAGCACTGAGCACATAGCACCCCGAGCACTGAGCACCCAGCACCCTGAGTACTGAGCACCCAGCACCCTGAGTACTGAGCACCCAGCACCCTGAGCACTGAGTACCCAGCACCCTGAGCACTTAGCACCCAGCACCCTGAGCACTGAGCACACATCACCCTGAGCACTGAGCACCCAGCACCCTGAGCACTGAGCACTGAGCACCCTGATCACTGAGTACTGAGCACCGAGCACCCCGAGAACTGAGCACCCAGCACCCGGAGTACTGCGCACCCAGCACCCCAAGCACTGAGCACCCTGAGTATTGAGCACCCAGCAACCTGAGTACTGAGCACCCAGCACCCTGAGTACTGAGCACCCAGCACCCTGAGTACAGAGCACCCAGCACCCCGAGCACTGAGCACCCAGCACCCTGAGTACTGAGCACCCAGCACCCTGAGCCTTGAGCACCGAGCACCCTGAGCACTGAGCACCCAGCACCCTGAGGACTGAGCACCCAGCACCCTGAGCACTGAGCACCCTGAGTACTGAGCACTGAGCACCCTGAGTACTGAGCACTGAGCACCCTGAGTACTGAGCAACCAGCACCCTGAGTACTGAGCACCCTGCACCCTGAGCACTGAGCACCGAGCACCCTGAGCACTGAGCACCCAGCACCCTGAGCACTGAGCACCCAGCACCCTGAGTTGTGAGCACCCAAAGTACTGAGCACCGAGCACCCCGAGCACTGAGCACCCAGCACCCTGAGTACTGAGCACCCAGCACCCCGAGCACTGAGCACCCAGCACCCTGAGCACTGAGCACCCAGCACCCTGAGCACTGATCACCCAGCACCCTGAGCACTGAGCACCCAGCACCCTGAGTACTGAGCACCCAGCACCCTGAGTACTGAGCACTCAGCACCCTGAGTACTGAGCATCGAGCACCCCGAGCACTGAGCACCCAGCACCCAGAGCACTGAGCACCCTGAGGACTGAGCCCCCAGCACCCTGGGCACAGAGCACCCAGCACCCTGAGTACTGAGCACCGATCACCCTGAGCACTGAGCACCCAGCACCCCGAGCACTGAGCACCCAGCACCCTGAGCACTGAGCACCCAGCACCCTGAGCACTGAGCACCCAGCACCCTGAGTAGTGAGCACCCAACGTACTGAGCACCGAGCACCCCGAGCACTGAGCACCCAGCATCCTGAGCACTGAGTACCCAGCACCCTGAGCACTGAGCACCCAGCACCCTGAGCACTGAGCACCCAGCACCCTGAGCACTGAGCACCCAGCACCCTGAGTACTGATCACTGAGCACCCAGCACCCCGAGCACTGAGCACCCAGCACCCTGAGTACTGAGCACTGTGCACCCAGCACCCCGAGCACTGAGCACCCAGCACCCTGAGCACTGAGCACCCAGCACCCGAGTACTGAGCACCCAGCACATTGAGTCCTGAGCACCCAGCACCCTGAGTACTGAGCACCCAGCACCCCGAGTACTGAGCACCCAGCACCCTGAGTACTGAGCACCCAGCACCCTGAGCACTGAGCACCCAGCACCCCGAGCACTGAGCACCCAGCTCCCTGAGTACTGAGCACCCAGCACCCTGAGCACTGAGCACCCAGCACCCTGAGCACTGAGCACCCAGCACCCTGAGCACTGAGCACCCAGCACCCTGAGTAGTGAGCACCCAACGTACTGAGCAGCGAGCACCCCGAGCACTGAGCACCCAGCACCCTGAGTACTGAGCACCGAGCACCCTGAGCACTGACCACACAGCACCCTGAGTACTGAGCTCCGAGCACCCTGAGCACTGAGCACCCAGCACCCCGAGCACTGAGCACCCAGCACCCTGAGCACTGAGCACCCAGCACCCTGAGCACTGAGCACCCAGCACCCTGAGTAGTGAGCACCCAACGTACTGAGCACCGAGCACCCCGAGCACTGAGTACCCAGCACCCTGAGTACTGAGCACCGAGCACCCCGAGCACTGAGCACCCAGCACCCTAAGTACTGAGCTCCGAGCACCCCGAGCACTGAGCACCCAGTGCCCCGAGCACCGAGCACCCTGAGCACTGAGCACCCAGCACCCTGACTACTGAGCACCCAGCACCCTGAGCAATGAGCACCCTGAGCACTGAGCACCCAGCACCCGGAGTACTGAGCACCCAGCACCCTGAGTACTAAGCACCAAGCACCCTGAGTACTGAGCACCCAGCACACCGAGCACTGAGCACCCAGCACCGTGAGCACTGAGCACCCAGCACGCCGAGCACTGAGCACCCAGCACCCTCAGTACTGAGCACCCAGCACCCTGAGTACTGTGCACCCAGCACCCTGAGCACTGTGTACCCAGCACCCTGAGCACTGAGCACCCAGCACCCTGAGCACTGAGCACAGAGCACCCTGAGCACTGAGCACCCAGCACCCTGAGTACTGAGCACCGATCACCCTGAGCACTGAGAACCCAGCACCCCGAGCACTGAGCACCCAGCACCCTGAGTACTGAGCACCCTGAGTACTGAGCACCGATCACCCTGAGCACTGAGCTCCCAGCACCCTGAGTACTGAGCACCCAGCACCCTGAGTACTGAGCACCCAGCACCCTGAGCACTGAGCACCCAGCACCCTGAGTACTGAGCACCCAGCACCCCGAGCACTGAGCACCCAGCACCCCGAGAATGAGCACCCAGCACCCCGAGTACTGAGCACCGAGCACCCTGAGCACTGAGTACCCAGCACCCTGAGTACTGAGCACCCAGCACCCCGAGCACTGAGAACCGAGCACCCCGAGTACTGAGCACCCAGCACCCTGAGCACTGAGCACCCAGCACCCTGAGTACTGAGCACCCAGTACCCTGAGCACTGAGCACCCAGCACCCCGAGCACTGAGCACCCAGCACCCTGAGCACTGAGCACCCAGCACCCTGAGCACTGAGCACCCAGCACCCTGAGTAGTGAGCACCCAACGTACTGAGCACCGAGCACCCCGAGCACTGAGTACCCAGCACCCTGAGTACTGAGCACCGAGCACCCCGAGCACTGAGCACCCAGCACCCTAAGTACTGAGCTCCGAGCACCCCGAGCACTGAGCACCCAGTGCCCCGAGCACCGAGCACCCTGAGCACTGAGCACCCAGCACCCTGACTACTGAGCACCCAGCACCCTGAGCAATGAGCACCCTGAGCACTGAGCACCCAGCACCCGGAGTACTGAGCACCCAGCACCCTGAGTACTAAGCACCAAGCACCCTGAGTACTGAGCACCTAGCACCCTGAGCACTGAACACACAGCACCCTGAGTACTGAGCACCCAGCACACCGAGCACTGAGCACCCAGCACCGTGAGCACTGAGCACCCAGCACGCCGAGCACTGAGCACCCAGCACCCTCAGTACTGAGCACCCAGCACCCTGAGTACTGTGCACCCAGCACCCTGAGCACTGTGTACCCAGCACCCTGAGCACTGAGCACCCAGCACCCTGAGCACTGAGCACAGAGCACCCTGAGCACTGAGCACCCAGCACCCTGAGTACTGAGCACCGATCACCCTGAGCACTGAGAACCCAGCACCCCGAGCACTGAGCACCCAGCACCCTGAGTACTGAGCACCCTGAGTACTGAGCACCGATCACCCTGAGCACTGAGCTCCCAGCACCCTGAGTACTGAGCACCCAGCACCCTGAGTACTGAGCACCCAGCACCCTGAGCACTGAGCACCCAGCACCCTGAGTACTGAGCACCCAGCACCCCGAGCACTGAGCACCCAGCACCCCGAGAATGAGCACCCAGCACCCCGAGTACTGAGCACCGAGCACCCTGAGCACTGAGTACCCAGCACCCTGAGTACTGAGCACCCAGCACCCCGAGCACTGAGAACCGAGCACCCCGAGTACTGAGCACCCAGCACCCTGAGCACTGAGCACCCAGCACCCTGAGTACTGAGCACCCAGTACCCTGAGCACTGAGCACCCAGCACGCCGAGCACTGAGCACCCAGCACCCTGAGTACTGAGCACCCAGCACCCTGAACATTGTGCACCCAGCACCCTGAGCACTGAGTACCCAGCACCCTGAGCACTGAGCACCCAGCACCCTGAGCACTGAGCACACAGCACCCTGAGCCCTGAGCACCCAGCACCCTGAGTACTGAGCACTGAGCACCCAGCACCCCGAGCACTGAGCACCCAGCACCCTGAGTACTGAGCACTGAGCACCCAGCACACCGAGCACTGAGCACCCAGCACCCTGAGTACTGAGCACCCAGCACCCTGAGCACTGAGCACCCAGCACCCTGAGCACTGAGCACCCAACACCCTGAGTACTGAGCACCCAGCACCCTGAGTACTGAACACCCAGCACCCTGAGCACTGAGCACTGAGCACCCTGAGCACTGAGTACTGAGCACTGAGCACCCTGAGCACTGAGCACCCAGCACCCCGAGTACTGAGCACCCAGCACCCCGAGCACTGTGCACCCAGCGCCCCGAGCACTGAGCACCCAGCAAACCGAGCACTGAGCACTGAGCACCCAGCACCCCGAGTACTGAGCAGTGAGCACCCTGAGCACTGAGCACCCAGCACCCCGAGTACTGAGCACTGAGCACCCTGAGTACTGAGCACCCAGCACCCTGAGCACTGAGTACCCAGCACCCTGAGCACTGAGCACCCAGCACCCTGAGCACTGAGCACCCAGCACCCTGAGCACTGAGCACCCAGCACCCTGAGTACTGATCACTGAGCACCCAGCACCCCGAGCACTGAGCACCCAGCACCCTGAGAACTGAGCACTGAGCACCCAGCACCCCGAGCACTGAGCACCCAGCACCCTGAGTACTGAGCTCCGAGCACCGCGAGCACTGAGCACCCAGCGCCCCGAGCACCGAGCACCCTGAGCACTGAGCACCCAGCACCCTGAGTACTGAGCACCCTGCACCCTGAGCAATGAGCACCCTGAGTATTGAGCACCCAGCACCTTGAGCACTGAGCACCCAGCACCCGGAGTACTGAGCACCCAGCACCCTGAGTACTAAGCACCGAGCACCCTGAGTACTGAGCACACAGCACCCTGAGCACTGAACACCTCGAGCACTGAGCACCCAGCACCCTGAGTACTGAGCACCGAGCACCCCGAGCACTGAGCCCCCAGCACCGCGAGCACTGAGCACATAGCTCCCCGAGCACTGAGCACCCAGCACCCTGAGTACTGAGCACCCAGCACCCTGAGTACTGAGCACCCAGCACCCTGAGCACTGAGTACCCAGCACCCTGAGCACTGAGCACCCAGCACCCTGAGCACTGAGCACACAGCACCCTGAGCACTGAGCACACAGCAACCTGAATAATGAGCACTGAGCACCCAGCACCCTGAGTACTGAGCACCGAGCACCCCGAGCACTGGGCACCCAGCACCCTGAGTACTGAGCTCCGAGCACCCCGAGTACTGAGCACCCTGAGCACTGAGCACCGTGCACCCTGAGCACTGAGTACCCAGCACCCTTAGCACTGAGCACCCAGCACCCTGAGCACTGAGCACCCAGCACCCTGAGCACTGAGCACCCAGCACCCTGAGTACTGAGCACTGAGCACCCAGCACCCCGAGCACTGAGCACCCAGCACCCTGAGCACTGAGCACCGAGCAACCCGAGTACTGAGCACCCAGCACCCTGAGCACTGAGCACCCAGCACCCTGAGTACTGAGCACCCAGCACCCTGAGTACTGAACACACAGCACCCTGAGCACTGAGCACTGAGCACCCTGATCACTGAGTACTGAGCACCGAGCACCCCGAGAACTGAGCACCCAGCACCCGGAGTACTGAGCACCCAGCACCCTGAGTACTGAGCACCCAGCACCCCGAGCACTGAGCACCCAGCACCCTGAGCACTGAGCACCCAGCACCCTGAGTACTGAGCACTGAGCACCCAGCACCCTGAGCACTGAGGACCCAGCACCCTGAGTACTGAGCACTGAGCACCCAGCACCCCGAGCACTGAGCACCCAGCACCCTGAGCACTGAGCCCCCAGCACCCTGAGCACTGAGCACCCAGCACCCCGAGCACTGAGCACCCAGCACCCTGAGTACTGAGCACCCAGCACCCTGAGCACTGAGCACCCAGCACCCTGAGCACTGAACACCCAGCACCCCGAGCACTGAGCACCCAGCACCCTGAGTACTGAGCACCCAGCACCATGAGCACTGAGCACCCAGCACCCTGAGCACTGAGTACCCAGCACCCTGAGCACTGAGCACCCAGCACCCTGAGTAGTGAGCACCCAACGTACTGAGCACCGAGCACCCCGAGCACTGAGCACCCAGCACCCTGAGTACTGAGCACCGAGCACCCTGAGCACTGAGCACCCAGCACCCTGAGTACTGAGCTCCGAGCACCGCGAGCACTGAGCACCCAGCGCCCCGAGCACCGAGCACCCTGAGCACTGAGCACCCAGCACCCTGAGTACTGAGCACCCTGCACCCTGAGCAATGAGCACCCTGAGTACTGAGCACCCAGCACCTTGAGCACTGAGCACCCAGCACCCGGAGTACTGAGCACCCAGCACACTGAGTACTAAGCACCGAGCACCCTGAGTACTGAGCACCCAGCACCCTGAGCACTGAACACCTCGAGCACTGAGCACCCAGCACCCTGAGTACTGAGCACCGAGCACCCCGAGCACTGAGCACCCAGCACCGCGAGCACTGAGCACATAGCACCCCGAGCACTGAGCACCCAGCACCCTGAGTACTGAGCACCCAGCACCCTGAGTACTGAGCACCCAGCACCCTGAGCACTGAGTACCCAGCACCCTGAGCACTGAGCACCCAGCACCCTGAGCACTGAGCACACAGCACCCTGAGCACTGAGCACACAGCACCCTGAATACTGAGCACTGAGCACCCAGCACCCCGAGCACTGAGCACCCAGCACCCTGAGTACTGAGCACCGAGCACCCCGAGCACTGAGCACCCAGCACCCTGAGTACTGTGCTCCGAGCACCCCGAGTACTGAGCACCCTGAGCACTGAGCACCGTGCACCCTGAGCACTGAGTACCCAGCACCCTGAGCACTGAGCACCCAGCACCCTGAGCACTGAGCACCCAGCACCCTGAGCACTGAGCACCCAGCACCCTGAGCACTGAGCACCCAGCACCCTGAGTACTGAGCACTGAGCACCCAGCACCCCGAGCAATGAGCACCCAGCACCCCGAGTACTGAGCACTGAGCACCCTGAGTACTGAGCACCCAGCACCCTGAGCACTGAGTACACAGCACCCTGAGCACTGAGCACCCAGCACCCTGAGCACTGAGCACCCAGCACCCTGAGCACTGAGCACCCAGCACCATGAATACTGAGCACTGAGCACCCAGCACCCCGAGCACTGAGCAACCAGCACCCTGAGTACTGAGCACTGAGCACCCAGCACCCCGAGCACTGAGCAACCAGCACCCTGAGCACTGAGCACCCAGCACCTGAGTACTGAGCACACAGCACCCTGAGTACTGAGCACCCAGGACCCTGAGTACTGAGCACCGAGCACCCCGAGAACTGAGCACCCAGCACCCTGAGTACTGAGCACCCAGCACCCTGAGCACTGAGCACCCAGCACCCTGAGCACTGAGCACCCAGCACCCAGCACCCGGAGTACTGAGCACCCAGCACCCTGAGGATTGAGCACCCAGCACCCTGAGCACTGTGCACCCTGAGTACTGAGCACCCAGCACCCTGAGCATTGAGCACACAGCACCCCGAGCACTGAGCACCCAGCACCCTGAGTACTGAGCACCCAGCACCCTGAGCACTGAGCACCCAGCACCCTGAGCACTGAGCACCCAGCACCCAGCACCCGGAGTACTGAGCACCCAGCACCCTGAGGATTGAGCACCCAGCACCCTGAGCACTGTGCACCCTGAGTACTGAGCACTGAGCACCCTGAGTACTGAGCACTGAGCACCCTGAGTACTGAGCAACCAGCACCCTGAGTACTGAGCACCCAGCACCCTGAGCACTGAGCTCTGAGCACCCTGAGCACTGAGCACCCAGCACCCTGAGCACTGATCACCCAGAACCCTGAGTTGTGAGCACCCAACGTACTGAGCACCGAGCACCCCGAGCACTGAGCACCCAGCACCCTGAGTACTGAGCACCCAGCACCCCGAGCACTGAGCACCCAGCACCCTGAACACTGAGCACCCAGCACCCTGAGCACTCATGCCCCAGCACCCTGAGCACTGAGCACCCAGCACCCTGAGTACTGAGCACCCAGCACCCTGAGTACTGAGCACTCAGCACCCTGAGTACTGAGCACCGAGCACCCTGAGCACTGAGCACCCAGCACCCTGAGCACTGAGCACCCTGAGGACTGAGCACCCAGCACCCTGAGCACTGAGCACCCAGCACCCTGAGTACTGAGCACCGATCACCCTGAGCACTGAGCACCCAGCACCCCGAGCACTGAGCACCCAGCACCCTGAGTACTGAGCACCCTGAGTACTGAGCACCGATCACCCTGAGCACTGAGCTCCCAGCACCCTGAGTACTGAGCACCCAGCACCCTGAGCACTGAGCACCCAGCACCCTGAGTACAGAGCACCCAGCACCCTGAGCACTGAGCACCCAGCACACTGAGTAGTGAGCACCCACCACCCTGAGCACTGAGCACCCAGCACCCCGAGAATGAGCACACAGTACCCCGAGTACTGAGCACCGAGCACCCTGAGCACTGAGTACCCAGCACCCTGAGTACTGAGCACCCAGCACCCTGAGCACTGAGCACCGAGCACCCCGAGAACTGAGCACCCAGCACCCCGAGCAATGAGCACCCAGCACCCCGAGTACTGAGCACTGAGCACCCTGAGTACTGAGCACCCAGCACCCTGAGCACTGAGTACACAGCACCCTGAGCACTGAGCACCCAGCACCCTGAGCACTGAGCACCCAGCACCCTGAGCACTGAGCACCCAGCACCATGAATACTGAGCACTGAGCACCCAGCACCCCGAGCACTGAGCAACCAGCACCCTGAGTACT
Organism: Microtus oregoni; assembly: GCF_018167655.1. NCBI lineage: Eukaryota > Metazoa > Chordata > Mammalia > Rodentia > Cricetidae > Microtus > Microtus oregoni. The sequence continues at coordinate 1,542,398 of NW_024544005.1, forward strand.
GAGCACTGAGCACCCAGCACCCCGAGCACTGAGCAACCAGCACCCTGAGCACTGAGCACCCAGCACCTGAGTACTGAGCACACAGCACCCTGAGTACTGAGCACCCAGGACCCTGAGTACTGAGCACCGAGCACCCCGAGAACTGAGCACCCAGCACCCTGAGTACTGAGCACCCAGCACCCTGAGCACTGAGCACCCAGCACCCTGAGCACTGAGCACCCAGCACCCAGCACCCGGAGTACTGAGCACCCAGCACCCTGAGGATTGAGCACCCAGCACCCTGAGCACTGTGCACCCTGAGTACTGAGCACCCAGCACCCTGAGCATTGAGCACACAGCACCCCGAGCACTGAGCACCCAGCACCCTGAGTACTGAGCACCCAGCACCCTGAGCACTGAGCACCCAGCACCCTGAGCACTGAGCACCCAGCACCCAGCACCCGGAGTACTGAGCACCCAGCACCCTGAGGATTGAGCACCCAGCACCCTGAGCACTGTGCACCCTGAGTACTGAGCACTGAGCACCCTGAGTACTGAGCACTGAGCACCCTGAGTACTGAGCAACCAGCACCCTGAGTACTGAGCACCCAGCACCCTGAGCACTGAGCTCTGAGCACCCTGAGCACTGAGCACCCAGCACCCTGAGCACTGATCACCCAGCACCCTGAGTTGTGAGCACCCAACGTACTGAGCACCGAGCACCCCGAGCACTGAGCACCCAGCACCCTGAGTACTGAGCACCCAGCACCCTGAACACTGAGCACCCAGCACCCTGAGCACTGATGCCCCAGCACCCTGAGCACTGAGCACCCAGCACCCTGAGTACTGAGCACCCAGCACCCTGAGTACTGAGCACTCAGCACCCTGAGTACTGAGCACCGAGCACCCCGAGCACTGAGCACCCAGCACCCCGAGCACTGAGCACCCAGCACCCTGAACACTGAGCACCCAGCACCCTGAGCACTGATGCCCCAGCACCCTGAGCACTGAGCACCCAGCACCCTGAGTACTGAGCACCCAGCACCCTGAGTACTGAGCACTCAGCACCCTGAGTACTGAGCACCGAGCACCCCGAGCACTGAGCACCCAGCACCCCGAGCACTGAGCACCCAGCACCCTGAACACTGAGCACCCAGCACCCTGAGCACTGATGCCCCAGCACCCTGAGCACTGAGCACCCAGCACCCTGAGTACTGAGCACCGAGCACCCCGAGCACTGAGCACCCAGCACCCCGAGCACTGAGCACCCAGCACCCTGAACACTGAGCACCCAGCACCCTGAGCACTGATGCCCCAGCACCCTGAGCACTGAGCACCCAGCACCCAACGTACTGAGCACCGAGCACCCCGAGCACTGAGCACCCAGCACCCCGAGCACTGAGCACCCAGCACCCTGAACACTGAGCACCCAGCACCCTGAGCACTGATGCCCCAGCACCCTGAGCACTGAGCACCCAGCACCCTGAGTACTGAGCACCCAGCACCCTGAGTACTGAGCACTCAGCACCCTGAGTACTGAGCACCGAGCACCCCGAGCACTGAGCACCCAGCACCCTGAGCACTGAGCACCCTGAGGACTGAGCACCCAGCACCCTGAGCACTGAGCACCCAGCACCCTGAGTACTGAGCACCGATCACCCTGAGCACTGAGCACCCAGCACCCCGAGCACTGAGCACCCAGCACCCTGAGTACTGAGCACCCTGAGTACTGAGCACCGATCACCCTGAGCACTGAGCTCCCAGCACCCTGAGTACTGAGCACCCAGCACCCTGAGCACTGAGCACCCAGCACCCTGAGTACAGAGCACCCAGCACCCTGAGCACTGAGCACCCAGCACACTGAGTAGTGAGCACCCACCACCCTGAGCACTGAGCACCCAGCACCCCGAGAATGAGCACCCAGCACCCCGAGTACTGAGCACCGAGCACCCTGAGCACTGAGTACCCAGCACCCTGAGTACTGAGCACCCAGCACCCTGAGCACTGAGCACCGAGCACCCCGAGAAATGAGCACCCAGCACCCGGAGTACTGAGCACCCAGCACCCTGAGTACTGAGCACCCAGCACCCGGAGCACTGAGCACCCAGCACCCTGAGCACTGAGCACCCAGCACCCTGAGTACTGAGCACTGAGCACCCAGCACCCTGAGCACTGAGCACCCAGCACCCTGAGTACTGAGCACTGAGCACCCAGCACCCCGAGCACTGAGCACCCAGCACCCTGAGCACTGAGCACCCAGCACCCTGAGCACTGAGCACCCAGCACCCTGAGTACTGAGCACTGAGCACCCAGCACCCCGGGCACTGAGCACCCAGCACCCTGAGTACTGAGCACTGAGCAACCAGCACCCCGAGAACTGAGCACCCAGCACCCTGAGCACTGAGCACCCAGCACCCGAGTACTGAGCGCCCAGCACCCTGAGTACTGAGCACCCAGCACCCTGAGTACTGAGCACCCAGCACCCCGAGCATTGAGCACCCAGCACCCCAAGTACTGAGCACCCAGCACCCTGAGTACTGAGCACCCAGCACCCTGAGCACTGAGCACCCAGCACCCCGAGCACTGAGCACCCAGCACCCTGAGTACTGAGCACCCAGCACCCTGAGCACTGAGCACACAGCACCCTGAGCACTGAGCACCCAGCACCCTGAGCACTGAGCACCCAGCACCCTGAGTAGTGAGCACCTAACGTACTGAGCACCGAGCACCCCGAGCACTGAGTACCCAGCACCCAGAGTACTGAGCACCCAGCACCCCGAGCACTGAGCACCCAGCACCCCGAGCACTGAGCACCCAGCACCCTGAGTACTGAGCACCCAGCACCCTGAGCACTGAGCACACAGCACCCTGAGCACTGAGCACCCAGCACCCTGAGCACTGAGCACCCAGCACCCTGAGTAGTGAGCACCTAACGTACTGAGCACCGAGCACCCCGAGCACTGAGTACCCAGCACCCAGAGTACTGAGCACCCAGCACCCCGAGCACTGAGCACCCAGCACCCTGAGTACTGAGCTCCGAGCACCCCGAGCACTGAGCACCCAGCGCCACGAGCACCGAGCACCCTGAGCACTGAGCAACCTGAGTACTGAGCACCCAGCACCTTGAGCACTGAGCACCGAGCACCCCGAGCACTGAGCACCCAGCACCCGGAGTACTGAGCACCCAGCACCCTGAGTACTAAGCACCGAGCACCCTGAGTACGAGCACCCAGCACCCTGAGCACTGAACACACAGCACCCTGAGTACTGAGCACCTCGATCACTGAGCACCCAGCACCCTGAGTACTGAGCACCGAGCACACCGAGCACTGAGCACCCAGCACCGTGAGCACTGAGCCCCCAGCACCCCGAGCACTGAGCACCCAGCACCCTGAGTACTGAGCACCCAGCACCCTGAGTACTGAGCACCCAGCACTCTGAGCGCTGAGTACCCAGCACCCTGAGCAATGAGCACCCAGCACCCTGAGCACTGAGCACACAGCACCCTGAGCACTGAGCACCCAGCACCCTGAGTACTGAGCACTGAGCACCCAGCACCCCGAGCACTGAGCACCCAGCACCCTGAGTACTGAGCACTGAGCTCCCAGCACCCTGAGCACTGAGCACCCAGCACCCGAGTACTGAGCACCCAGCACCCTGAGTACTGAGCACCCAGCACCCTGAGTACTGAGCACACAGCACCCCGAGTACTGAGCACCCAGCACCCCGAGTACTGAGCACCCAGCACACTGAGCACTGAGCACCCAGCATCCCGAGCACTGAGCACCCAGCACCCTGAGTACTGAGCACCCAGCGCCCCGAGCACTGAGCACCCAGCACCCTGAGCACTGAGCACCCAGCACCCTGAGTACTGAGCACCCAGCACCCTGAGTACTGAACACCCAGCACCCTGAGCACTGAGCACCCTGAGCACTGAGTACTGAGCACTGAGCACCCTGAGCACTGAGCACCCAGCACCCCGAGTACTGAGCACCCAGCACCCCGAGCACTGAGCACCCAGCGCCCCGAGCACTGAGCACCCAGCACCCCGAGCACTGAGCACTGAGCACCCAGCACCCCGAGTACTGAGCAGTGAGCAACCTGAGCACTGAGCACCCAGCACCCCGAGTACTGAGCACTGAGTACCCTGAATACTGAGCACCCAGCACCCTGAGCACTGAGCCCCCAGCACCCTGAGCACTGAGCACCCAACACCCCGAGCACTGAGCACCCAGCACCCTGAGTACTGAGCACTGAGCACCCAGCACCCCGAGCACTGAGCACCCAGCACCCTGAGCACTGAGCACCCTGCACCCGAGTACTGAGCACCCAGCACCCTGAGTACTGAGCACCCAGCACCCTGAGTACTGAGCACCCAGCACCCCGAGTACTGAGCACGAAGCACCCTGAGTACTGAGCACCCAGCACCCTGAGCACTGAGCACCCAGCACCCCGAGCACTGAGCACCCAGCACCCTGAGTACTGAGCACCCAGCACCCTGAGCACTGAGCACCCAGCACCCTGAGCACTGAGCACCCAGCATCCTGAGTAGTGAGCACCCAACGTACTGAGCATCGAGCACCCCGAGCACTGAGCACCCAGCACCCTGAGTACTGAGCACCGAGCACCCTGAGCACTGAGCACCCAGGACCTTGAGTACGGAGCACCGAGCACCCCGAGCACTGAGCACCCAGCGCCCCGAGCACCGAGCACCCTGAGCACTGAGCACCCAGCACCCTGAGTACTGAGCACCCTGCACCCTGAGCAATGAGCACCCTGAGTACTGAGCAGCCAGCACCTTGAGCACTGAGCACCCAGCACCCAGAGTACTGAGCACCCAGCACCCTGAGTACTAAGCACCAAGCACCCTGAGTACTGAGCACACAGCACCCTGAGCACTGAACACACAGCACCCTGAGTACTGAGCACCTCGAGCACTGAGCACCCAGCACCCTGAGTACTGAGCACCGAGCACCCTGAGCACTGAGCACCCAGCACCCTGAGCACTGAGCACACAGCACCCTGAGCACTGAGCACCCAGCACCCTGAGTACTGAGCACTGAGCACCCAGCACCCCGAGCACTGAGCACTCAGCACCCTGAGTACTGAGCACCGAGCACCCCGAGCACTGAGCACCCAGCACCCTGAGTACTGAGATCCGAGCACCCCGAACACTGAGCACCCTGAGCACTGAGCACCGAGCACCCTGAGCACTGAGTACCCAGCACCCTGAGCACTGAGCACACAGCACCCTGAGCACTGAGCACCCAGCACCCTGAGCACTGAGCACCCAGCACCCTGATTACTGAGCACCCAGCACCCCGAGCACTGAGCACCCAGCACCCCGAGTACTGAGCACTGAGCACCCTGAGTACTGAGCACCCAGCACCCTGAGCACTGAGTACCCCGCACCCTGAGCACTGAGCACCCAGCACCCTGAGCACTGAGCACCCAGCACCCTGAGCACTGAGCACCCAGCACCCTGAGTACTGAGCACTGACCACCCAGCACCCCGAGCACTGAGCTCCCAGCACCCTGAGTACTGAGCACTGAGCACCCAGCAACCCGAGCACTGAGCACCCAGCACCCTGAGCACTGAGCACCCACCACCCGAGTACTGAGCACCCAGCACCCTGGGTACTGAGCACCCAGCACCCTGAGTACTGAGCACCCAGCACCCTGAGCACTGAGCACTGAGCACCCTGATCACTGAGTACTGAGCACCGAGCACACCGAGAACTGAGCACCCAGCACCCGGAGTACTGAGCACCCAGCACCCTGAGTACTGAGCACCCAGCACCCCTAGCACTGAGCCCCCAGCACGCCGAGTACTGAGTACCCAGCACCCTGAGTACTGAGCACCCAGCACCCTGAGCACTGAGCACCCAGCACCCCGAGCACTGAGCACCCAGCACCCTGAGTACTGAGCACCCAGCACCCGGAGCACTGAGCACCCAGCACCCTGAGCACTGAGCACCCAGCACACTGAGAACTGAGCACCCAGCACCCTGAGTACTGAGCACTGAGCACCCAGCACCCCGAGCACTGAGCACCCAGCACCCTGAGTACTGAGCACCGAGCACCCCGAGCACTGAGCACCCAGCACCCTGAGTACTGAGATCCGAGCACCCCGAACACTGAGCACCCTGAGCACTGAGCACCGAGCACCCTGAGCACTAAGTACCCAGCACCCTGAGCACTGAGCACCCAGCACCCTGAGCACTGAGCACCCAGCACCCTGAGCACTGAGCACCCAGCACCCTGAGTACTGAGCACTGAGCACCCAGCACCCCGAGCACTGAGCACCCAGCACCCCGAGTACTGAGCACTGAGCACCCTGAGTACTGAGCACCCAGCACCCTGAGCACTGAGTACCCAGCACCCTGAGCACTGAGCACCCAGCACCCTGAGCACTGAGCACCCAGCACCCAGAGTACTGAGCACTGAGCACCCAGCATCCCGAGCACTGAGCACCCAGCACCCTGAGTACTGAGCACTGAGCACCCAGCACCCCGAGCACTGAGCACCCAGCACCCTGAGCACTGAGCACCCACCACCCTGAGTACTGAGCACCCAGCACCCTGAGTACTGAGCACCCAGCACCCCGAGTACTGAGCACCCAGCACCCTGAGAACTGAGCACCCAGCACCCTGAGCACTGAACACCCAGCACCCCGAGCACTGAGCACCCAGCACACTGAGTACTGAGCACCCAGCACCCTGAGCACTGAGTACCCAGCACCCTGAGCACTGAGCACCCAGCACCCTGAGCACTGAGCACTGAGCACCCTGATCACTGAGTACTGAGCACCGAGCACCCCGAGAACTGAGCACCCAGCACCCTGAGCACTGAGCACCCAGCACCCTGAGCACTGAGCACCCACCACCCTGAGTACTGAGCACTGAGCACCCAGCACCCCGGGCACTGAGCACCCAGCACCCTGAGTACTGAGCACTGAGCACCCAGCACCAAGAGCACTGAGCACCCAGCTCCCTGAGCACTGAGCACCCAGCACCCGAGTACTGAGCGCCCAGCACCCTGAGTACTGAGCACCCAGCACCCTGAGTACTGAGCACCCAGCACCCTGAGTAATGAGCACCCAGCTCCCCGAGCATTGAGCACCCAGCACCCGAAGTACTGAGCACCCAGCACACTGAGTACTGAGCACCCAGCACCCTGAGCACTGAGCACCCAGCACCCCGAGCACTGAGCACCCAGCACCTTGAGTACTGAGCACCCAGCACCCTGAGCACTGAGCACCCAGCACCCTGAGCACTGAGCACCCAGCACCCTGAGCACTGAGCACCCAGCACCCTGAGTAGTGAGCACCCAACGTACTGAGCACCGAGCACCCCGAGCACTGAGTACCCAGCACATAGAGTACTGAGCACCGAGCACCCGGAGCACTGAGCACCCAGCACCCTGAGTACTGAGCTCCGAGCACCCCGAGCACTGAGCACCCAGCGCCCCGAGCACCGAGCACCCTGAGCACTGAGCACCCAGCACCCTGACTACTGAGCACCCAGCACCCTGAGCAATGAGCAACCTGAGTACTGAGCACCCAGCACCTTGAGCACTGAGCACCGAGCACCCCGAGCACTGAGCACCCAGCACCCTGAGCACTGAGCACACAGCACCCTGAGCACTGAGCACCCAGCACCCTGAGCACTGAGCACCCAGCACCCTGAGTAGTGAGCACCTAACGTACTGAGCACCGAGCACCCCGAGCACTGAGTACCCAGCACCCAGAGTACTGAGCACCGAACACCCCGAGCACTGAGCACCCAGCACCCTGAGTACTGAGCTCTGAGCACCCCGAGCACTGAGCACCCAGCGCCACGAGCACCGAGCACCCTGAGCACAGAGCAACCTGAGTAGTGAGCACCCAGCACCTTGAGCACTGAGCACCCCGAGCACTGAGCACCCAGCACCCGGAGTACTGAGCACCCAGCACCCTGAGTACTAAGCACCGAGCACCCTGAGTACTGAGCACCCAGCACCCTGAGCACTGAACACACAGCACCCTGAGTACTGAGCACCTCGAGCACTGAGCACCCAGCACCCTGAGTACTGAGCACCGAGCACACCGAGCACTGAGCACCCAGCACCGTGAGCACTGAGCCCCCAGCACCCCGAGCACTGAGCACCCAGCACCCTGAGTACTGAGCACCCAGCACCCTGAGTACTGAGCACCCACCACTCTGAGCGCTGAGTACCCAGCACCCTGAGCACTGAGCACCCAGCACCCTGAGCACTGAGCACACAGCACCCTGAGCACTGAGCACCCAGCACCCTGAGTACTGAGCACTGAGCACCCAGCACCCCGAGCACTGAGCACCCAGCACCCTGAGTACTGAGCACTGAGCACCCAGCACCCTGAGCACTGAGCACCCAGCACCCGAGTACTGAGCACCCAGCACCCTGAGTACTGAGCACCCAGCACCCTGAGTACTGAGCACACAGCACCCCGAGTACTGAGCACCCAGCACCCGGAGTACTGAGCACCCAGCACCCTGAGCACTGAGCACCCAGCACCCGGAGTACTGAGCACCCAGCACCCTGAGCACTGAGCACCCAGCACCCGAGTACTGAGCACCCAGCACCCTGAGTATTGAGCACCCAGCACCTTGATCACTGAGCACCCCGAGCACTGAGCACCCAGCACCCGGAGTACTGAGCACCCAGCACCGTGAGCACTGATCACCCAGCACCCTGAGTACTGAGCACCCAGCACCCTGAGCACTGAGCACCCAGCACCCTGATTACTGAGCACCCAGCAACCCGAGCACTGAGCACCCAGCACCGCGAGTACTGAGCACTGAGCACCCTGAGTACTGAGCACCCAGCACCCTGAGCACTGAGTACCCCGCACCCTGAGCACTGAGCACCCAGCACCCTGAGCACTGAGCACCCAGCACCCTGAGCACTGAGCACCCAGCACCCTGAGTACTGAGCACTGACCACCCAGCACCCCGAGCACTGAGCTCCCAGCACCCTGAGTACTGAGCACTGAGCACCCAGCAACCCGAGCACTGAGCACCCAGCACCCTGAGCACTGAGCACCCACGACCCGAGTACTGAGCACCCAGCACCCTGGGTACTGAGCACCCAGCACCCTGAGTACTGAGCACCCAGCACCCTGAGCACTGAGCACTGAGCACCCTGATCACTGAGTACTGAGCACCGAGCACACCGAGAACTGAGCACCCAGCACCCGGAGTACTGAGCACCCAGCACCCTGAGTACTGAGCACCCAGCACCCCGAGCACTGAGCCCCCAGCACGCCGAGTACTGAGTACCCAGCACCCTGAGTACTGAGCACCCAGCACCCTGAGCACTGAGCACCCAGCACCCCGAGCACTGAGCACCCAGCACCCTGAGTACTGAGCACCCAGCACCCGGAGCACTGAGCACCCAGCACCCTGAGCACTGAGCACCCAGCACACTGAGAACTGAGCACCCAGCACCCTGAGTACTGAGCACTGAGCACCCAGCACCCCGAGCACTGAGCACCCAGCACCCTGAGTACTGAGCACCGAGCACCCCGAGCACTGAGCACCCAGCACCCTGAGTACTGAGATCCGAGCACCCCGAACACTGAGCACCCTGAGCACTGAGCACCGAGCACCCTGAGCACTAAGTACCCAGCACCCTGAGCACTGAGCACCCAGCACCCTGAGCACTGAGCACCCAGCACCCTGAGCACTGAGCACCCAGCACCCTGAGTACTGAGCACTGAGCACCCAGCACCCCGAGCACTGAGCACCCAGCACCCCGAGTACTGAGCACTGAGCACCCTGAGTACTGAGCACCCAGCACCCTGAGCACTGAGTACCCAGCACCCTGAGCACTGAGCACCCAGCACCCTGAGCACTGAGCACCCAGCACCCAGAGTACTGAGCACTGAGTACCCAGCATCCCGAGCACTGAGCACCCAGCATCCCGAGCACTGAGCACCCAGCACCCTGAGTACTGAGCACTGAGCACCCAGCACCCCGAGCACTGAGCACCCAGCACCCTGAGTACTGAGCACCCACCACCCTGAGTACTGAGCACCCAGCACCCTGAGTACTGAGCACCCAGCACCCCGAGTACTGAGCACCCAGCACCCTGAGAACTGAGCACCCAGCACCCTGAGCACTGAACACCCAGCACCCCGAGCACTGAGCACCCAGCACACTGAGTACTGAGCACCCAGCACCCTGAGCACTGAGTACCCAGCACCCTGAGCACTGAGCACCCAGCACCCTGAGCACTGAGCACTGAGCACCCTGATCACTGAGTACTGAGCACCGAGCACCCCGAGAACTGAGCACCCAGCACCCTGAGCACTGAGCACCCAGCACCCTGAGCACTGAGAACCCACCACCCTGAGTACTGAGCACTGAGCACCCAGCACCCCGGGCACTGAGCACCCAGCACCCTGAGTACTGAGCACTGAGCACCCAGCACCAAGAGCACTGAGCACCCAGCTCCCTGAGCACTGAGCACCCAGCACCCTGAGTAGTGAGCACCTAACGTACTGAGCACCGAGCACCCCGAGCACTGAGTACCCAGCACCCAGAGTACTGAGCACCGAACACCCCGAGCACTGAGCACCCAGCACCCTGAGTACTGAGCTCTGAGCACCCCGAGCACTGAGCACCCAGCGCCACGAGCACCGAGCACCCTGAGCACAGAGCAACCTGAGTAGTGAGCACCCAGCACCTTGAGCACTGAGCACCCCGAGCACTGAGCACCCAGCACCCGGAGTACTGAGCACCCAGCACCCTGAGTACTAAGCACCGAGCACCCTGAGTACTGAGCACCCAGCACCCTGAGCACTGAACACACAGCACCCTGAGTACTGAGCACCTCGAGCACTGAGCACCCAGCACCCTGAGTACTGAGCACCGAGCACACCGAGCACTGAGCACCCAGCACCGTGAGCACTGAGCCCCCAGCACCCCGAGCACTGAGCACCCAGCACCCTGAGTACTGAGCACCCAGCACCCTGAGTACTGAGCACCCACCACTCTGAGCGCTGAGTACCCAGCACCCTGAGCACTGAGCACCCAGCACCCTGAGCACTGAGCACACAGCACCCTGAGCACTGAGCACCCAGCACCCTGAGTACTGAGCACTGAGCACCCAGCACCCCGAGCACTGAGCACCCAGCACCCTGAGTACTGAGCACTGAGCACCCAGCACCCTGAGCACTGAGCACCCAGCACCCGAGTACTGAGCACCCAGCACCCTGAGTACTGAGCACCCAGCACCCTGAGTACTGAGCACACAGCACCCCGAGTACTGAGCACCCAGCACCCAGAGTACTGAGCACCCAGCACCCTGAGCACTGAGCACCCAGCACCCGGAGTACTGAGCACCCAGCACCCTGAGCACTGAGCACCCAGCACCCGAGTACTGAGCACCCAGCACCCTGAGTAGTGAGCACCCAGCACCTTGAGCACTGAGCACCCCGAGCACTGAGCACCCAGCACCCGGAGTACTGAGCACCCAGCACCGTGAGCACTGAGCACCCAGCACCCTGAGTACTGAGCACCCAGCACCCTGAGCACTGAGCACCCAGCACCCTGATTACTGAGCACCCAGCACCCCGAGCACTGAGCACCCAGCACCCCGAGTACTGAGCACTGAGCACCCTGAGTACTGAGCACCCAGCACCCTGAGCACTGAGTACCCCGCACCCTGAGCACTGAGCACCCAGCACCCTGAGCACTGAGCACCCAGCACCCTGAGCACTGAGCACCCAGCACCCTGAGTACTGAGCACTGACCACCCAGCACCCCGAGCACTGAGCTCCCAGCACCCTGAGTACTGAGCACTGAGCACCCAGCAACCCGAGCACTGAGCACCCAGCACCCTGAGCACTGAGCACCCACGACCCGAGTACTGAGCACCCAGCACCCTGAGCACTGAGCACTGAGCACCCTGATCACTGAGAACTGAGCACCGAGCACACCGAGAACTGAGCACCCAGCACCCGGAGTACTGAGCACCCAGCACCCTGAGTACTGAGCACCCAGCACCCCGAGCACTGAGCCCCCAGCACGCCGAGTACTGAGTACCCAGCACCCTGAGTACTGAGCACCCAGCACCCTGAGCACTGAGCACCCAGCACCCCGAGCACTGAGCACCCAGCACCCTGAGTACTGAGCACCCAGCACCCGGAGTACTGAGCACCCAGCACCCTGAGCACTGAGCACCCAGCACACTGAGAACTGAGCACCCAGCACCCTGAGTACTGAGCACTGAGCACCCAGCACCCCGAGCACTGAGCACCCAGCACCCTGAGTACTGAGCACCGAGCACCCCGAGCACTGAGCACCCAGCACCCTGAGTACTGAGATCCGAGCACCCCGAACACTGAGCACCCTGAGCACTGAGCACCGAGCACCCTGAGCACTAAGTACCCAGCACCCTGAGCACTGAACACCCAGCACCCTGAGCACTGAGCACCCAGCACCCTGAGCACTGAGCACCCAGCACCCTGAGTACTGAGCACTGAGCACCCAGCACCCCGAGCACTGAGCACCCAGCACCCCGAGTACTGAGCACTGAGCACCCTGAGTACTGAGCACCCAGCACCCTGAGCACTGAGTACCCAGCACCCTGAGCACTGAGCACCCAGCACCCTGAGCACTGAGCACCCAGCACCCAGAGTACTGAGCACTGAGCACCCAGCATCCCGAGCACTGAGCACCCAGCATCCCGAGCACTGAGCACCCAGCACCCTGAGTACTGAGCACTGAGCACCCAGCACCCCGAGCACTGAGCACCCAGCACCCTGAGCACTGAGCACCCACCACCCTGAGTACTGAGCACCCAGCACCCTGAGTACTGAGCACCCAGCACCCCGAGTACTGAGCACCCAGCACCCTGAGAACTGAGCACCCAGCACCCTGAGCACTGAACACCCAGCACCCCGAGCACTGAGCACCCAGCACACTGAGTACTGAGCACCCAGCACCCTGAGCACTGAGTACCCAGCACCCTGAGCACTGAGCACCCAGCACCCTGAGCACTGAGCACTGAGCACCCTGATCACTGAGTACTGAGCACCGAGCACCCCGAGAACTGAGCACCCAGCACCCTGAGCACTGAGCACCCAGCACCCTGAGCACTGAGCACCCACCACCCTGAGTACTGAGCACTGAGCACCCAGCACCCCGGGCACTGAGCACCCAGCACCCTGAGTACTGAGCACTGAGCACCCAGCACCAAGAGCACTGAGCACCCAGCTCCCTGAGCACTGAGCACCCAGCACCCGAGTACTGAGCGCCCAGCACCCTGAGTACTGAGCACCCAGCACCCTGAGTACTGAGCACCCAGCACCCTGAGTACTGAGCACCCAGCTCCCCGAGCATTGAGCACCCAGCACCCGAAGTACTGAGCACCCAGCACACTGAGTACTGAGCACCCAGCACCCTGAGCACTGAGCACCCAGCACCCCGAGCACTGAGCACCCAGCACCTTGAGTACTGAGCACCCAGCACCCTGAGCACTGAGCACCCAGCACCCTGAGCACTGAGCACCCAGCACCCTGAGCACTGAGCACCCAGCACCCTGAGTAGTGAGCACCCAACGTACTGAGCACCGAGCACCCCGAGCACTGAGTACCCAGCACATAGAGTACTGAGCACCGAGCACCCAGAGCACTGAGCACCCAGCACCCTGAGTACTGAGCTCCGAGCACCCCGAGCACTGAGCACCCAGCGCCCCGAGCACCGAGCACCCTGAGCACTGAGCACCCAGCACCCTGACTACTGAGCACCCAGCACCCTGAGCAATGAGCAACCTGAGTACTGAGCACCCAGCACCTTGAGCACTGAGCACCGAGCACCCCGAGCACTGAGCACCCAGCACCCTGAGCACTGAGCACACAGCACCCTGAGCACTGAGCACCGAGCACCCTGAGCACTGAGCACCCAGCACCCTGACTACTGAGCACCCAGCACCCTGAGCAATGAGCAACCTGAGTACTGAGCACCCAGCACCTTGAGCACTGAGCACCGAGCACCCCGAGCACTGAGCACCCAGCACCCTGAGCACTGAGCACACAGCACCCTGAGCACTGAGCACCCAGCACCCTGACTACTGAGCACCCAGCACCCTGAGCAATGAGCAACCTGAGTACTGAGCACCCAGCACCTTGAGCACTGAGCACCGAACACCCCGAGCACTGAGCACCCAGCACCCTGAGTACTGAGCTCTGAGCACCCCGAGCACTGAGCACCCAGCGCCACGAGCACCGAGCACCCTGAGCACAGAGCAACCTGAGTATTGAGCACCCAGCACCTTGAGCACTGAGCACCCCGAGCACTGAGCACCCAGCACCCGGAGTACTGAGCACCCAGCACCCTGAGTACTAAGCACCGAGCACCCTGAGTACTGAGCACCCAGCACCCTGAGCACTGAACACACAGCACCCTGAGTACTGAGCACCTCGAGCACTGAGCACCCAGCACCCTGAGTACTGAGCACCGAGCACACCGAGCACTGAGCACCCAGCACCGTGAGCACTGAGCCCCCAGCACCCCGAGCACTGAGCACCCAGCACCCTGAGTACTGAGCACCCAGCACCCTGAGTACTGAGCACCCACCACTCTGAGCGCTGAGTACCCAGCACCCTGAGCACTGAGCACCCAGCACCCTGAGCACTGAGCACACAGCACCCTGAGCACTGAGCACCCAGCACCCTGAGTACTGAGCACTGAGCACCCAGCACCCCGAGCACTGAGCACCCAGCACCCTGAGTACTGAGCACTGAGCACCCAGCACCCTGAGCACTGAGCACCCAGCACCCGAGTACTGAGCACCCAGCACCCTGAGTACTGAGCACCCATCACCCTGAGTACTGAGCACACAGCACCCCGAGTACTGAGCACCCAGCACCCCGAGTACTGAGCACCCAGCACCCTGAGCACTGAGCACCCAGCACCCTGAGTACTGAGCACCCAGCACCCTGAGTACTGAACACCCAGCACCCTGAGCACTGAGCACTGAGCACCCTGATCACTGAGTACTGAGCACCGAGCACCCCGAGAACTGAGCACCCAGCACCCGGAGTACTGAGCACCCAGCACCCTGAGTACTGAGCACCCAGCACCCCGAGCACTGAGCACCCAGCACCCTGAGCACTGAGCACCCAGCACCCTGAGTACTGAGCACTGAGCACCCAACACCCTGATCACTGAGCACCCAGCACCCTGAGTACTGAGCACTGAGCACCCAGCACCCCGAGCACTGAGCACCCAGCACCCTGAGCACTGAGCCCCCAGCACCCTGAGCACTGAGCACCCAGCACCCCGAGCACTGAGCACCCAGCACCCTGAGTACTGAGCACCGAGCACCCTGAGCACTGAGCACCCAGCACCCTGAGTACTGAGCACCCTGCACCCTGAGCAATGAGCACCCTGAGTACTGAGCACCGAGCACCCCGAGCACTGAGCACCCAGCACCCTGAGCACTGAGCACCCTGAGGACTGAGCACCCAGCACCCTGAGCACTGAGCACCCAGCACCCTGAGTACTGAGCACCCAGCACCCTGAGCACTGAGCACCCAGCACCCTGACTACTGAGCACCCAGCACCCTGAGCAATGAGCAACCTGAGTACTGAGCACCCAGCACCTTGAGCACTGAGCACCGAGCACCCCGAGCACTGAGCACCCAGCACCCTGAGCACTGAGCACACAGCACCCTGAGCACTGAGCACCCAGCACCCTGACTACTGAGCACCCAGCACCCTGAGCAATGAGCAACCTGAGTACTGAGCACCCAGCACCTTGAGCACTGAGCACCGAACACCCCGAGCACTGAGCACCCAGCACCCTGAGTACTGAGCTCTGAGCACCCCGAGCACTGAGCACCCAGCGCCACGAGCACCGAGCACCCTGAGCACAGAGCAACCTGAGTAGTGAGCACCCAGCACCTTGAGCACTGAGCACCCCGAGCACTGAGCACCCAGCACCCGGAGTACTGAGCACCCAGCACCCTGAGTACTAAGCACCGAGCACCCTGAGTACTGAGCACCCAGCACCCTGAGCACTGAACACACAGCACCCTGAGTACTGAGCACCTCGAGCACTGAGCACCCAGCACCCTGAGTACTGAGCACCGAGCACACCGAGCACTGAGCACCCAGCACCGTGAGCACTGAGCCCCCAGCACCCCGAGCACTGAGCACCCAGCACCCTGAGTACTGAGCACCCAGCACCCTGAGTACTGAGCACCCACCACTCTGAGCGCTGAGTACCCAGCACCCTGAGCACTGAGCACCCAGCACCCTGAGCACTGAGCACACTGCACCCTGAGCACTGAGCACCCAGCACCCTGAGTACTGAGCACTGAGCACCCAGCACCCCGAGCACTGAGCACCCAGCACCCTGAGTACTGAGCACTGAGCACCCAGCACCCTGAGCACTGAGCACCCAGCACCCGAGTACTGAGCACCCAGCACCCTGAGTACTGAGCACCCAGCACCCTGAGTACTGAGCACACAGCACCCCGAGTACTGAGCACCCAGCACCCCGAGTACTGAGCACCCAGCACCCTGAGCACTGAGCACCCAGCACCCTGAGTACTGAGCACCCAGCACCCTGAGTACTGAACACCCAGCACCCTGAGCACTGAGCACTGAGCACCCTGATCACTGAGTACTGAGCACCGAGCACCCCGAGAACTGAGCACCCAGCACCCGGAGTACTGAGCACCCAGCACCCTGAGTACTGAGCACCCAGCACCCCGAGCACTGAGCACCCAGCACCCTGAGCACTGAGCACCCAGCACCCTGAGTACTGAGCACTGAGCACCCAGCACCCTGATCACTGAGCACCCAGCACCCTGAGTACTGAGCACTGAGCACCCAGCACCCCGAGCACTGAGCACCCAGCACCCTGAGCACTGAGCCCCCAGCACCCTGAGCACTGAGCACCCAGCACCCCGAGCACTGAGCACCCAGCACCCTGAGTACTGAGCACCGAGCACCCTGAGCACTGAGCACCCAGCACCCTGAGTACTGAGCACCCTGCACCCTGAGCAATGAGCACCCTGAGTACTGAGCACCGAGCACCCCGAGCACTGAGCACCCAGTACCCTGAGCACTGAGCACCCTGAGGACTGAGCACCCAGCACCCTGAGCACTGAGCACCCAGCACCCTGAGTACTGAGCACCGATCACCCTGAGCACTGAGAACCCAGCACCCCGAGCACTGAGCACCCAGCACCCTGAGTACTGAGCACCCTGAGTACTGAGCACCGATCACCCTGAGCACTGAGCTCCCAGCACCCTGAGTACTGAGCACCCAGCACCCTGAGCACTGAGCACCCAGCACCCTGAGTACAGAGCACCCAGCACCCTGAGCAGTGAGCACCCAGCACACTGAGTAGTGAGCACCCACCACCCCGAGCACTGAGCACCCAGCACCCAGAGAATGAGCACCCAGCACCCCGAGTACTGAGCACAGAGCACCCTGAGCACTGAGTACCCAGCACCCTGAGTACTGAGCACCCAGCACCCTGAGCACTGAGCACCGAGCACCCCGAGAACTGAGCACCCAGCACCCGGAGTACTGAGCACCCAGCACCCTGAGTACTGAGCACCCAGCACCCCGAGCACTGAGCACCCAGCACCCTGAGCACTGAGCACCCAGCACCCTGAGTACTGAGCACTGAGCACCCAGCACCCTGAGCACTGAGCACCCAGCACCCTGAGTACTGAGCACTGAGCACCCAGCACCCCGAGCACTGAGCACCCAGCACCCTGAGCACTGAGCACCCAGCACCCTGAGCACTGAGCAACCAGCACCCTGAGTACTGAGCACTGAGCACCCAGCACCCCGGGCACTGAGCACCCAGCACCCTGAGTACTGAGCACTGAGCAACCAGCACCCCGAGAACTGAGCACCCAGCACCCTGAGCACTGAGCACCCAGCACCCGAGTACTGAGCGCCCAGCACCCTGAGTACTGAGCACCCAGCACCCTGAGTACTGAGCACCCAGC
Organism: Microtus oregoni; assembly: GCF_018167655.1. NCBI lineage: Eukaryota > Metazoa > Chordata > Mammalia > Rodentia > Cricetidae > Microtus > Microtus oregoni. Next base: position 1,560,379 of record NW_024544005.1, read on the forward strand.
ACCCTGAGTAATGAGCACCCAGAACCCCGAGCATTGAGCACCCAGCACCCCAAGTACTGAGCACCCAGCACCCTGAGTACTGAGCACCCAGCACCCTGAGCACTGAGCACCCAGCACCCCGAGCACTGAGCACCCAGCACCCTGAGTACTGAGCACCCAGCACCCTGAGCACTGAGCACACAGCACCCTGAGTACTGAGCACCCTGCACCCTGAGCAATGAGCAACCTGAGTACTGAGCACCCAGCACCTTGAGCACTGAGCACCGAGCACCCCGAGCACTGAGCACCCAGCACCCTGAGCACTGAGCACACAGCACCCTGAGCACTGAGCACCCAGCACCCTGACTACTGAGCACCCAGCACCCTGAGCAATGAGCAACCTGAGTACTGAGCACCCAGCACCTTGAGCACTGAGCACCGAACACCCCGAGCACTGAGCACCCAGCACCCTGAGTACTGAGCTCTGAGCACCCCGAGCACTGAGCACCCAGCGCCACGAGCACCGAGCACCCTGAGCACAGAGCAACCTGAGTAGTGAGCACCCAGCACCTTGAGCACTGAGCACCCCGAGCACTGAGCACCCAGCACCCGGAGTACTGAGCACCCAGCACCCTGAGTACTAAGCACCGAGCACCCTGAGTACTGAGCACCCAGCACCCTGAGCACTGAACACACAGCACCCTGAGTACTGAGCACCTCGAGCACTGAGCACCCAGCACCCTGAGTACTGAGCACCGAGCACACCGAGCACTGAGCACCCAGCAGCGTGAGCACTGAGCCCCCAGCACCCCGAGCACTGAGCACCCAGCACCCTGAGTACTGAGCACCCAGCACCCTGAGTACTGAGCACCCACCACTCTGAGCGCTGAGTACCCAGCACCCTGAGCACTGAGCACACAGCACCCTGAGCACTGAGCACACAGCACCCTGAGCACTGAGCACCCAGCACCCTGAGTACTGAGCACTGAGCACCCAGCACCCCGAGCACTGAGCACCCAGCACCCTGAGTACTGAGCACTGAGCACCCAGCACCCTGAGCACTGAGCACCCAGCACCCGAGTACTGAGCACCCAGCACCCTGAGTACTGAGCACCCAGCACCCTGAGTACTGAGCACACAGCACCCCGAGTACTGAGCACCCAGCACCCCGAGTACTGAGCACCCAGCACCCTGAGCACTGAGCACCCAGCACCCTGAGTACTGAGCACCCAGCACCCTGAGTACTGAACACCCAGCACCCTGAGCACTGAGCACTGAGCACCCTGATCACTGAGTACTGAGCACCGAGCACCCCGAGAACTGAGCACCCAGCACCCGGAGTACTGAGCACCCAGCACCCTGAGTACTGAGCACCCAGCACCCCGAGCACTGAGCACCCAGCACCCTGAGCACTGAGCACCCAGCACCCTGAGTACTGAGCACTGAGCACCCAGCACCCTGAGCACTGAGCACCCAGCACCCTGAGCACTGAGCACCCAGCACCCTGAGTACTGAGCACTGAGCACCCAGCACCCCGAGCACTGAGCACCCAGCACCCTGAGCACTGAGCCCCCAGCCCCCTGAGCACTGAGCACCCAGCACCCCGAGCACTGAGCACACAGCACCCTGAGTACTGAGCACCGAGCACCCTGAGCACTGAGCACCCAGCACCCTGAGTACTGAGCACCCTGCACCCTGAGCAATGAGCACCCTGAGTACTGAGCACCGAGCACCCCGAGCACTGAGCACCCAGCACCCTGAGCACTGAGCACCCTGAGGACTGAGCACCCAGCACCCTGAGCACTGAGCACCCAGCCCCCTGAGTACTGAGCACCGATCACCCTGAGCACTGAGCACCCAGCACCCCGAGCACTGAGCACCCAGCACCCTGAGTACTGAGCACCCTGAGTACTGAGCACCGATCACCCTGAGCACTGAGCTCCCAGCACCCTGAGTACTGAGCACCCAGCACCCTGAGCACTGAGCACCCAGCACCCTGAGTACAGAGCACCCAGCACCCTGAGCAGTGAGCACCCAGCACACTGAGTAGTGAGCACCCACCACCCCGAGCACTGAGCACCCAGCACCCAGAGAATGAGCACCCAGCACCCCGAGTACTGAGCACCGAGCACCCTGAGCACTGAGTACCCAGCACCCTGAGTACTGAGCACCCAGCACCCTGAGCACTGAGCACCGAGCACCCCGAGAACTGAGCACCCAGCACCCGGAGTACTGAGCACCCAGCACCCTGAGTACTGAGCACCCAGCACCCCGAGCACTGAGCACCCAGCACCCTGAGCACTGAGCACCCAGCACCCTGAGTACTGAGCACTGAGCACCCAGCACCCTGAGCACTGAGCACCCAGCACCCTGAGTACTGAGCACTGAGCACCCAGCACCCCGAGCACTGAGCACCCAGCACCCTGAGCACTGAGCACCCAGCACCCTGAGCACTGAGCAACCAGCACCCTGAGTACTGAGCACTGAGCACCCAGCACCCCGGGCACTGAGCACCCAGCACCCTGAGTACTGAGCACTGAGCAACCAGCACCCCGAGAACTGAGCACCCAGCACCCTGAGCACTGAGCACCCAGCACCCGAGTACTGAGCGCCCAGCACCCTGAGTACTGAGCACCCAGCACCCTGAGTACTGAGCACCCAGCACCCTGAGTAATGAGCACCCAGAACCCCGAGCATTGAGCACCCAGCACCCCAAGTACTGAGCACCCAGCACCCTGAGTACTGAGCACCCAGCACCCTGAGCACTGAGCACCCAGCACCCCGAGCACTGAGCACCCAGCACCCTGAGTACTGAGCACCCAGCACCCTGAGCACTGAGCACACAGCACCCTGAGCACTGAGCACCCAGCACCCTGAGCACTGAGCACCCAGCACCCTGAGTAGTGAGCACCTAACGTACTGAGCACCGAGCACCCCGAGCACTGAGTACCCAGCACCCAGAGTACTGAGCACCCAGCACCCCGAGCACTGAGCACCCAGCACCCTGAGTACTGAGCTCCGAGCACCCCGAGCACTGAGCACCCAGCGCCACGAGCACCGAGCACCCTGAGCACTGAGCAACCTGAGTACTGAGCAACCAGCACCTTGAGCACTGAGCACCGAGCACCCCGAGCACTGAGCACCCAGCACCCGGAGTACTGAGCACCCAGCACCCTGAGTACTAAGCACCGAGCACCCTGAGTACGAGCACCCAGCACCCTGAGCACTGAACACACAGCACCCTGAGTACTGAGCACCTCGATCACTGAGCACCCAGCACCCTGAGTACTGAGCACCGAGCACACCGAGCACTGAGCACCCAGCACCGTGAGCACTGAGCCCCCAGCACCCCGAGCACTGAGCACCCAGCACCCTGAGTACTGAGCACCCAGCACCCTGAGTACTGAGCACCCAGCACTCTGAGCGCTGAGTACACAGCACCCTGAGCACTGAGCACCCAGCACCCTGAGCACTGAGCACACAGCACCCTGAGCACTGAGCACCCAGCACCCTGAGTACTGAGCACTGAGCACCCAGCACCCCGAGCACTGAGCACCCAGCACCCTGAGAACTGAGCACTGAGCACCCAGCACCCTGAGCACTGAGCACCCAGCACCCGAGTACTGAGCACCCAGCACCCTGAGTACTGAGCACCCAGCACCCTGAGTACTGAGCACACAGCACCCCGAGTACTGAGCACCCAGCACCCCGAGTACTGAGCACCCAGCACCCTGAGCACTGAGCACCCAGCATCCCGAGCACTGAGCACCCAGCACCCTGAGTACTGAGCACCCAGCGCCCCGAGCACTGAGCACCCAGCACCCTGAGCACTGATCACCCAGCACCCTGAGTACTGAGCACCCAGCACCCTGAGTACTGAACACCCAGCACCCTGAGCACTGAGCACTGAGCACCCTGAGCACTGAGTACTGAGCACTGAGCACCCTGAGCACTGAGCACCCAGCACCCCGAGTACTGAGCACCCAGCACCCAGCACCCCGAGCACTGAGCACCCAGCGCCCCGAGCACTGAGCACCCAGCACCCCGAGCACTGAGCACTGAGCACCCAGCACCCCGAGTACTGAGCAGTGAGCACCCTGAGCACTGAGCACCCAGCACCCCGAGTACTGAGCACTGAGTACCCTGAATACTGAGCACCCAGCACCCTGAGCACTGAGCCCCCAGCACCCTGAGCACTGAGCACCCAACACCCCGAGCACTGAGCACCCAGCACCCTGAGTACTGAGCACTGAGCACCCAGCACCCCGAGCACTGAGCACCCAACACCCTGAGCACTGAGCACCCAGCACCCTGAGTACTGAGCACCCAGCACCCTGAGTACTGAGCACCCAGCACCCCGAGTACTGAGCACGAAGCACCCTGAGTACTGAGCACCCAGCACCCTGAGTACTGAGCACCCAGCACCCTGAGTACTGAGCACCCAGCACCCCGAGTTCTGAGCACGAAGCACCCTGAGTACTGAGCACCCAGCACCCTGAGCACTGAGCACCCAGCACCCCGAGCACTGAGCACCCAGCACCCTGAGTATTGAGCACCCAGCACCCTGAGCACTGAGCACCCAGCACCCTGAGCACTGAGCACCCAGCACCCTGAGCACTGAGCACCCAGCACCCTGAGTACTGAGCACCGAACACCCCGAGCACTGAGCACCCAGCACCCTGAGTACTGAGCTCTGAGCACCCCGAGCACTGAGCACCCAGCGCCACGAGCACCGAGCACCCTGAGCACAGAGCAACCTGAGTACTGAGCACCCAGCACCTTGAGCACTGAGCACCCCGAGCACTGAGCACCCAGCACCCGGAGTACTGAGCACCCAGCACCCTGAGTACTAAGCACCGAGCACCCTGAGTACTGAGCACCCAGCACCCTGAGCACTGAACACACAGCACCCTGAGTACTGAGCACCTCGAGCACTGAGCACCCAGCACCCTGAGTACTGAGCACCGAGCACACCGAGCACTGAGCACCCAGCACCGTGAGCACTGAGCCCCCAGCACCCCGAGCACTGAGCACCCAGCACCCTGAGTACTGAGCACCCAGCACCCTGAGTACTGAGCACCCACCACTCTGAGCGCTGAGTACCCAGCACCCTGAGCACTGAGCACCCAGCACCCTGAGCACTGAGCACACAGCACCCTGAGCACTGAGCACCCAGCACCCTGAGTACTGAGCACTGAGCACCCAGCACCCTGAGCACTGAGCACCCAGCACCCTGAGTACTGAGCACTGAGCACCCAGCACCCTGAGCACTGAGCACCCAGCACCCGAGTACTGAGCACCCAGCACCCTGAGTACTGAGCACCCAGCACCCTGAGTACTGAGCACACAGCACCCCGAGTACTGAGCACCCAGCACCCCGAGTACTGAGCACCCAGCACCCTGAGCACTGAGCACCCAGCATCCCGAGCACTGAGCACCCAGCACCCTGAGTACTGAGCACCCAGCGCCCCGAGCACTGAGCACCCAGCACCCTGAGCACTGAGCACCCAGCACCCTGAGTACTGAGCACCCAGCACGCTGAGCACTGAGCACCCAGCACCCTGAGCACTGAGCACTGAGCACCCTGAGCACTGAGTACTGAGCACTGAGCACCCTGAGCACTGAGCACCCAGCACCCCGAGTACTGAGCACCCAGCACCCCGAGCACTGAGCACCCAGCGCCCCGAGCACTGAGCACCCAGCACCCCGAGCACTGAGCACTGAGCACCCAGCACCCCGAGTACTGAGCAGTGAGCACCCTGAGCACTGAGCACCCAGCACCCCGAGTACTGAGCACTGAGTACCCTGAGTACTGAGCACCCAGCACCCTGCGCACTGAGTACCCAGCACCTTGAGCACTGAGCACCCAGCACCCTGAGCACTGAGCACCCAGCACCCTGAGCACTGAGCACCCAGCACCCTGAGTACTGAGCACTGAGCACCCAGCACCCCGAGCACTGAGCACCCAGCACCCTGAGTACTGAGCACTGAGCACCCAGCACCCCGAGCACTGAGCACCCAGCACCCTGAGCACTGAGCACCCAGCACCCGAGTACTGAGCACCCAGCACCCTGAGTACTGAGCACCCAGCACCCTGAGTACTGAGCACCCAGCACCCCGAGTACTGAGCACGAAGCACCCTGAGTACTGAGCACCCAGCACCCTGAGCACTGAGCACCCAGCATCCCGAGCACTGAGCACCCAGCACCCTGAGTACTGAGCACCCAGCACCCTGAGCACTGAGCACCCAGCACCCTGAGCACTGAGCACCCAGCACCCCGAGTACTGAGCACCCAGCACCCTGAGTACTGAGCACCGAGCACCCTGAGCACTGAGCACCCAGCACCTTGAGTACTGAGCTCCGAGCACCCTGAGCACTGAGCACACAGCGCCCCGAGCACCGAGCACCCTGAGCACTGAGCACCCAGCACCCTGAGTACTGAGCACCCTGCACCCTGAGCAATGAGCACCCTGAGTACTGAGCACACAGCACCTTGAGCACTGAGCACCCAGCACCCAGAGTACTGAGCACCCAGCACCCTGAGTACTAAGCACCAAGCACCCTGAGTACTGAGCACCCAGCACCCTGAGCACTGAACACACAGCACCCTGAGTACTGAGCACCTCGAGCACTGAGCACCCAGCACCCTGAGTACTGAGCACCGAGCACCCCGAGCACTGAGCACCCAGCACCCTGAGCACTGAGCACAAAGCACCCTGAGCACTGAGCACCCAGCACACTGAGTACTGAGCACTGAGCGCCCAGCACCCCGAGCACTGAGCACTCAGCACCCTGAGTACTGAGCACCGAGCACCCCGAGCACTGAGCACCCAGCACCCTGAGTACTGAGATCCGAGCACCCCGAACACTGAGCACCCTGAGCACTGAGCACCGAGCACCCTGAGCACTGAGTACCCAGCACCCTGAGCACTGAGCACACAGCACCCTGAGCACTGAGCACCCAGCACCCTGAGCACTGAGCACCCAGCACCCTGATTACTGAGCACTGAGCACCCAGCACCCCAAGCACTGAGCACCCAGCACCCCGAGTACTGAGCACTGAGCACCCTGAGTACTGAGCACCCAGCACCCTGAGCACTGAGTACCCCGCACCCTGAGCACTGAGCACCCAGCACCCTGAGCACTGAGCACCCAGCACCCTGAGCACTGAGCACCCAGCACCCTGAGTACTGAGCACTGACCACCCAGCACCCCGAGCACTGAGCTCCCAGCACCCTGAGTACTGAGCACTGAGCACCCAGCAACCCGAGCACTGAGCACCCAGCACCCTGAGCACTGAGCACCCACCACCCGAGTACTGAGCACCCAGCATCCTGGGTACTGAGCACCCAGCACCCTGAGTACTGAGCACCCAGCACCCCGAGCACTGAGCACCCAGCACCCTGAGCACTGAGCACCCACCACCCGAGTACTGAGCACCCAGCACCCTGGGTACTGAGCACCCAGCACCCTGAGTACTGAGCACCCAGCACCCTGAGCACTGAGCACTGAGCACCCTGATCACTGAGTACTGAGCACCGAGCACACCGAGAACTGAGCACCCAGCACCCGGAGTACTGAGCACCCAGCACCCTGAGTACTGAGCACCCAGCACCCCGAGCACTGAGCACCCAGCACCCTGAGCACTTAGCACCCAGCACCCTGAGTACTGAGCACTGAGCACCCAGCACACCGAGCACTGAGCACCCAGCACCCTGAGTACTGAGCACTGAGGACCCAGCACCCCGAGCACTGAGCACCCAGCACCCTGAGCACTGAACACCCAGCACCCTGAGCACTGAGCACCCAGCACCCTGAGTACTGAGCACTGAGCACCCAGCACCCCGAGCAATGAGCACCCAGCACCCTGAGTACTGAGCACTGAGCACCCAGCACCCTGAGCACTGAGCACACAGCACCCTGAGCACTGAGCACCCAGCACCCGAGTACTGAGCACCCAGCACCCTGAGTACTGAGCACGCAGCACCCTGAGTACTGAGCACCCAGCACCCTGAGTACTGAGCACCCAGCACCCCGAGCACTGAGCCCCCAGCACCCCGAGTACTGAGTACCCAGCACCCTGAGTACTGAGCACCCAGCACCCTGAGCACTGAGCACCCAGCACCCCGAGCACAGAGCACCCAGCACCCTGAGTACTGAGCACCCAGCACCCTGAGCACTGAGCACCCAGCACCCTGAGCACTGAGCACCCAGCACCCTGAGTACTGAGCACCCAGCACCCTGAGTACTGAGCACTGAGCACCCAGCACCCCGAGCACTGAGCACCCAGCACCCTGAGTACTGAGCACCGAGCACCCCGAGCACTGAGCACCCAGCACCCTGAGTACTGAGATCCGAGCACCCTGAACACTGAGCACCCTGAGCACTGAGCACCGAGCACCCTGAGCACTGAGTACCCAGCACCCTGAGCACTGAGCACCCAGCACCCTGAGCACTGAGCACCCAGCACCCTGAGCACTGAGCACCCAGCACCCTGAGCACTGAGCACCCAGCACCCTGAGTACTGAGCACTGAGCACCCTGAGTACTGAGCACCCAGCACCCTGAGCACTGAGTACCCAGCACCCTGAGCACTGAGCACCCAGCACCCTGAGCACTGAGCACCCAGCACCCAGAGTACTGAGCACTGAACACCCAGCATCCCGAGCACTGAGCACCCAGCACCCTGAGTACTGAGCACTGAGCACCCAGCACCCCGAGCACTGAGCACCCAGCACCCTGAGCACTGAGCACCCACCACTCTGAGTACTGAGCACCCAGCACCCTGAGTACTGAGCACCCAGCACCCTGAGTACTGAGCACCCAGCACCTCGAGTACTGAGCACCCAGCACCCTGAGTACTGAGCACCCAGCACCCTGAGCACTGAACACCCAGCACCCCGAGCACTGAGCACCCAGCACACTGAGTACTGAGCACCCAGCACCCTGAGCACTGAGCACCCAGCACCCTGAGCACTGAGCACCCAGCACCCTGAGTACTGAGCACTGAGCACCCTGATCACTGAGTACTGAGCACCGAGCACCCCGAAAACTGAGCACCCAGCACCCTGAGCACTGAGCACCCAGCACCCTGAGCACTGAGCACCCACCACCCTGAGTACTGAGCACTGAGCACCCAGCACCCCGGGCACAGAGCACCCAGCACCCTGAGTAGTGAGCACCCAACGTACTGAGCACCGAGCACCCCGAGCACTGAGTACCCAGCACCCAGAGTACTGAGCACCGAGCACCCCGAGCACTGAGCACCCAGCACCCTGAGTACTGAGCTCCGAGCACCCCGAGCACTGAGCACCCAGCGCCCCGAGCACCGAGCACCCTGAGCACTGAGCACCCAGCACCCTGACTACTGAGCACCCAGCACCCTGAGCAATGAGCAACCTATGTACTGAGCACCCAGCACCTTGAGCACTGAGCACCGAGCACCCCGAGCACTGAGCACCCAGCACCCGGAGTACTGAGCACCCAGCACCCTGAGTACTAAGCACCGAGCACCCTGAGTACTGAGCACCCAGCACCCTGAGCACTGAACACACAGCACCCTGAGTACTGAGCACCTCGAGCACTGAGCACCCAGCACCCTGAGTACTGAGCACCGAGCACACCGAGCACTGAGCACCCAGCACCGTGAGCACTGAGCCCCCAGCACCCCGAGCACTGAGCACCCAGCACCCTGAGTACTGAGCACCCAGCACCCTGAGTACTGAGCACCCAGCACTCTGAGCACTGAGTACCCAGCACCCTGAGCACTGAGCACCCAGCACCCTGAGCACTGAGCACACAGCACCCTGAGCACTGAGCACCCAGCACCCTGAGTACTGAGCACTGAGCACAGAGCACCCCGAGCACTGAGCACCCAGTACCCTGAGTACTGAGCACTGAGCACCCAGCACCCCGAGCACTGAGCACACAGCACCCTGAGCACTGAGCACCCAGCACCCGAGTACTGAGCACCCAGCACCCTGAGTACTGAGCACCCAGCACCCTGAGTACTGAGCACACAGCACCCCGAGTACTGAGCACCCAGCACCCCGTGTACTGAGCACCCAGCACCCTGAGCACTGATCACCCAGCATCCCGAGCAATGAGCACCCAGCACCCTGAGTACTGAGCACCCAGCACCCTGAGCACTGAGCACCCAGCACCTTGAGTACTGAGCTCCGAGCACCCTGAGCACTGAGCACACAGCGCCCCGAGCACCGAGCACCCTGAGCACTGAGCACCCAGCACCCTGAGTACTGAGCACCCTGCACCCTGAGCAATGAGCACCCTGAGTACTGAGCACACAGCACCTTGAGCACTGAGCACCCAGCACCCAGAGTACTGAGCACCCAGCACCCTGAGCACTGAACACACAGCACCCTGAGTACTGAGCACCTCGAGCACTGAGCACCCAGCACCCTGAGTACTGAGCACCGAGCACCCCGAGCACTGAGCACCCAGCACCCTGAGCACTGAGCACACAGCACCCTGAGCACTGAGCACCCAGCACCCTGAGTACTGAGCACTGAGCACCCAGCACCCCGAGCACTGAGCACTCAGCACCCTGAGTACTGAGCACCGAGCACCCCGAGCACTGAGCACCCAGCACCCTGAGTACTGAGATCCGAGCACCCCGAACACTGAGCACCCTGAGCACTGAGCACCGAGCACCCTGAGCACTGAGTACCCAGCACCCTGAGCACTGAGCACACAGCACCCTGAGCACTGAGCACCCAGCACCCTGAGCACTGAGCACCCAGCACCCTGATTACTGAGCACTGAGCACCCAGCACCCCAAGCACTGAGCACCCAGCACCCCGAGTACTGAGCACTGAGCACCCTGAGTACTGAGCACCCAGCACCCTGAGCACTGAGTACCCCGCACCCAGAGCACTGAGCACCCAGCACCCTGAGCACTGAGCACCCAGCACCCTGAGCACTGAGCACCCAGCACCCTGAGTACTGAGCACTGACTACCCAGCACCCCGAGCACTGAGTTCCCAGCACCCTGAGTACTGAGCACTGAGCACCCAGCAACCCGAGCACTGAGCACCCAGCACCCTGAGCACTGAGCACCCACCACCCGAGTACTGAGCACCCAGCACCCTGGGTACTGAGCACCCAGCACCCTGAGTACTGAGCACCCAGCACCCTGAGCACTGAGCACTGAGCACCCTGATCACTGTGTACTGAGCACCGAGCACACCGAGAACTGAGCACCCAGCACCCGGAGTACTGAGCACCCAGCACCCTGAGTACTGAGCACCCAGCACCCCGAGCACTGAGCACCCAGCACCCTGAGCACTTAGCACCCAGCACCCTGAGTACTGAGCACTGAGCACCCAGCACACCGAGCACTGAGCACCCAGCACCCTGAGTACTGAGCAATGAGGACAAAGCACCCCGAGCACTGAGCACCCAGCACCCTGAGCACTGAACACCCAGCACCCTGAGCACTGAGCACCCAGCACCCTGAGTACTGAGCACTGAGCACCCAGCACCCCGAGCAATGAGCACCCAGCACCCTGAGTACTGAGCACTGAGCACCCAGCACCCTGAGCACTGAGCACACAGCACCCTGAGCACTGAGCACCCAGCACCCGAGTACTGAGCACCCAGCACCCTGAGTACTGAGCACGCAGCACCCTGAGTACTGAGCACCCAGCACCCTGAGTACTGAGCACCCAGCACCCCGAGCACTGAGCCCCCAGCACCCCGAGTACTGAGTACCCAGCACCCTGAGTACTGAGCACCCAGCACCCTGAGCACTGAGCACCCAGCACCCCGAGCACTGAGCACCCAGCACCCTGAGTACTGAGCACCCAGCACCCTGAGCACTGAGCACCCAGCACCCTGAGCACTGAGCACCCAGCACCCTGAGTACTGAGCACCCAGCACCCTGAGTACTGAGCACTGAGCACCCAGCACCCCGAGCACTGAGCACCCAGCACCCTGAGTACTGAGCACCGAGCACCCCGAGCACTGAGCACCCAGCACCCTGAGTACTGAGATCCGAGCACCCTGAACACTGAGCACCCTGAGCACTGAGCACCGAGCACCCTGAGCACTGAGTACCCAGCACCCTGAGCACTGAGCACCCAGCACCCTGAGCACTGAGCACCCAGCACCCTGAGCACTGAGCACCCAGCACCCTGAGTACTGAGCACTGAGCACCCTGAGTACTGAGCACCCAGCACCCTGAGCACTGAGTACCCAGCACCCTGAGCACTGAGCACCCAGCACCCTGAGCACTGAGCACCCAGCACCCAGAGTACTGAGCACTGAGCACCCAGCATCCCGAGCACTGAGCACCCAGCACCCAGAGTACTGAGCACTGAGCACCCAGCACCCCGAGCACTGAGCACCCAGCACCCTGAGCACTGAGCACCCACCACTCTGAGTACTGAGCACCCAGCACCCTGAGTACTGAGCACCCAGCACCCTGAGTACTGAGCACCCAGCACCTCGAGTACTGAGCACCCAGCACCCTGAGTACTGAGCACCCAGCACCCTGAGCACTGAACACCCAGCACCCCGAGCACTGAGCACCCAGCACACTGAGTACTGAGCACCCAGCCCCCTGAGCACTGAGCACCCAGCACCCTGGGCACTGTGCACCCAGCACCCCGAGCACTGAGCACCCAGCACCCTGAGTACTGAGCACTGAGCACCCTGATCACTGAGTACTGAGCACCGAGCACCCCGAGAACTGAGCACCCAGCACCCTGAGCACTGAGCACCCAGCACCCTGAGCACTGAGCACCCAGCACCCTGATCACTGAGCACCCAACACCCTGAGTACTGAGCACCCAACACCCCAAGCACTGAGCACCCTAAGTACTGAGCACCCAGCACCCGAAGCACTGAGCACCCTGAGTATTGAGCACCCAGCAACCTGAGTACTGAGCAGCCAGCACCCTGAGTACTGAGCACCCAGCACCCTGAGTACTGAGCACCCAGCACCCCGAGCACTGAGCACCCAGCACCCTGAGCACTGAGCACCGAGCACCATGACCACTGAGCACCCAGCACCCTGAGGACTGAGCACCCAGCACCCTGAGCACTGAGCACCCAGTGTACTGAGCACTGAGCAACCTGAGTACTGAGCACTGAGCACCCTGAGTACTGAGCAACCAGCACCCTGAGTAATGAGCACCCAGCACCCTGAGCACTGAGCACCGAGCACCCTGAGCACTGAGAACCCAGCACCCTGAGGACTGAGCACCCAGCACCCTGAGCACTGAGCACCCTGAGTACTGAGCACTGAGCACGCTGAGTACTGAGCACTGAGCAGCCTGAGTACTGAGCAATCAGCACCCTGAGTACTGAGCACCCAGCACCCTGAGCACTGAGCACCCAGCACCCTGAGTAGTGAGCACCCAACGTACTGAGCACCAAACAACCCGATCACTGAGCACCCAGCTCCCTGAGTACTGAGCACCCAGCACCCCGAGCACTGAGCACCAAGCACCCTGAGCACTGAGCACCCAGCACCCTGAGCACTGATCACCCAGCACCCTGAGCACTGAGCACCCAGCACCGTGAGTACTGAGCACCCAGCACCCTGAGTACTGAGCACTCAGCACCCTGAGTACTGACCACCGAGCACCCCGAGCACTGAGCAACCAGCACCCTGAGCACTGAGCACCCTGAGGACTGAGCACCAAGCACCCTGAGCACTGAGGACCCAGCACCCTGAGTACTGAGCACCAATCACCCTGAGCACTGAGCACCCAGCACCCCGAGCACTGAGCACCCAGCAACCTGAGTACTGAGCAACCTGAGTACTGAGCACCCAGCACCCTGAGCACTGAGCACCCAGCACCCTGAGTACTGAGCAAACAGCACCCTGAGCACTGAGCACCCAGCACCCAACGTACTGAGCACCGAGCACCCCGAGCACTGAGCACCCAGCACCCTGAGTACTGAGCTCCGAGCACCCCGAGCACTGAGCACCCAGCGCCCCGAGCACTGAGCACCCAGCGCCCCGAGCACTGAGCACCAAGCACCCCGAGCAATGAGCACCCTGCACCCCGAGCACTGAGCACCCAGCACCCCAAGAGATGAGCACCCAGCACCCTGAGTACTGAGCACCCAGCACCCCGAATACTGAGCACCCAGCAACCTGAGCACCGAGCAGCCAGCACTCTGAGCACTGAGCACCCAGCACCCTGAGCACTGAGCACAAAGCACCCTGAGTACTGAGCACTGAGCACCACGAGTACTGAGCACCCAGCACCCTGATCACTGAGCACCCAACACCCTGAGTACTGAGCACCCAACACCCCAAGCACTGAGCACCCTAAGTACTGAGCACCCAGCACCCCAAGCACTGAGCACCCTGAGTATTGAGCACCCAGCAACCTGAGTACTGAGCAGCCAGCACCCTGAGTACTGAGCACCCAGCACCCTGAGTACTGAGCACCCAGCACCCCGAGCACTGAGCACCCAGCACCCTGAGTACTGAGCACCCAGCACCCTGAGCACTGAGCACCGAGCACCATGAGCACTGAGCACCCAGCACCCCGAGCACTGAGCACCCAGCGCCCCGAGAATGAGCACCCAGCACCCCGAGTACTGAGCACCGAGCACCCTGAGCACTGAGTACCCAGCACCCTGTGTACTGAGCACCCAGGACCCTGAGCACTGAGCACCGAGCAACCCAAGTACTGAGCACAAAGCACCCTGAGCACTGAGCACCCAGCACCCTGAGTACTGAGCACCCAGCACCCTGAGTACTGAACACCCAGCACCCTGAGCACTGAGCACTGAGCAATATGATCACTGAGAACTGAGCACCGAGCACCCCGAGAACTGAGCACCCAGCACCCGGAGAACTGAGCACCCAGCACCCTGAGTACTGAGCACCCAGCACCCTGAGCACTGATCACCCAGCACCCTGAGCACTGAGCACCCAGCACCCTGAGTACTGAGCACCCAGCACCCTGAGTACTGAGCACCCTGCACCCTGACTACTGAGCTCCGAGCACCCCGAGCACTGAGCACCCAGCGCCCCGAGCACCGAGCACCCTGAGCACTGAGCACCCAGCACCCTGAGTACTGAGCACCCAGCACCCTGAGCAATGAGCACCCTGAGTACTGAGCACTGAGCACCCAGCACCCCGAGCACTGAGCACCCAGCACCCCGAGTACTGAGCACTGAGCACCCTGAGTACTGAGCACCCAGCACCCTGAGCACTGAGTACCCAGCACCCTGAGCACTGAGCACCCAGCACCCTGAGCACTGAGCACCCAGCACCCAGAGTACTGAGCACTGAGTACCCAGCATCCCGAGCACTGAGCACCCAGCATCCCGAGCACTGAGCACCCAGCACCCTGAGTACTGAGCACTGAGCACCCAGCACCCCGAGCACTGAGCACCCAGCACCCTGAGTACTGAGCACCCACCACCCTGAGTACTGAGCACCCAGCACCCTGAGTACTGAGCACCCAGCACCCCGAGTACTGAGCACCCAGCACCCTGAGAACTGAGCACCCAGCACCCTGAGCACTGAACACCCAGCACCCCGAGCACTGAGCACCCAGCACACTGAGTACTGAGCACCCAGCACCCTGAGCACTGAGTACCCAGCACCCTGAGCACTGAGCACCCAGCACCCTGAGCACTGAGCACTGAGCACCCTGATCACTGAGTACTGAGCACCGAGCACCCCGAGAACTGAGCACCCAGCACCCTGAGCACTGAGCACCCAGCACCCTGAGCACTGAGAACCCACCACCCTGAGTACTGAGCACTGAGCACCCAGCACCCCGGGCACTGAGCACCCAGCACCCTGAGTACTGAGCACTGAGCACCCAGCACCAAGAGCACTGAGCACCCAGCTCCCTGAGCACTGAGCACCCAGCACCCTGAGTAGTGAGCACCTAACGTACTGAGCACCGAGCACCCCGAGCACTGAGTACCCAGCACCCAGAGTACTGAGCACCGAACACCCCGAGCACTGAGCACCCAGCACCCTGAGTACTGAGCTCTGAGCACCCCGAGCACTGAGCACCCAGCGCCACGAGCACCGAGCACCCTGAGCACAGAGCAACCTGAGTAGTGAGCACCCAGCACCTTGAGCACTGAGCACCCCGAGCACTGAGCACCCAGCACCCGGAGTACTGAGCACCCAGCACCCTGAGTACTAAGCACCGAGCACCCTGAGTACTGAGCACCCAGCACCCTGAGCACTGAACACACAGCACCCTGAGTACTGAGCACCTCGAGCACTGAGCACCCAGCACCCTGAGTACTGAGCACCGAGCACACCGAGCACTGAGCACCCAGCACCGTGAGCACTGAGCCCCCAGCACCCCGAGCACTGAGCACCCAGCACCCTGAGTACTGAGCACCCAGCACCCTGAGTACTGAGCACCCACCACTCTGAGCGCTGAGTACCCAGCACCCTGAGCACTGAGCACCCAGCACCCTGAGCACTGAGCACACAGCACCCTGAGCACTGAGCACCCAGCACCCTGAGTACTGAGCACTGAGCACCCAGCACCCCGAGCACTGAGCACCCAGCACCCTGAGTACTGAGCACTGAGCACCCAGCACCCTGAGCACTGAGCACCCAGCACCCGAGTACTGAGCACCCAGCACCCTGAGTACTGAGCACCCAGCACCCTGAGTACTGAGCACACAGCACCCCGAGTACTGAGCACCCAGCACCCAGAGTACTGAGCACCCAGCACCCTGAGCACTGAGCACCCAGCACCCGGAGTACTGAGCACCCAGCACCCTGAGCACTGAGCACCCAGCACCCGAGTACTGAGCACCCAGCACCCTGAGTAGTGAGCACCCAGCACCTTGAGCACTGAGCACCCCGAGCACTGAGCACCCAGCACCCGGAGTACTGAGCACCCAGCACCGTGAGCACTGAGCACCCAGCACCCTGAGTACTGAGCACCCAGCACCCTGAGCACTGAGCACCCAGCACCCTGATTACTGAGCACCCAGCACCCCGAGCACTGAGCACCCAGCACCCCGAGTACTGAGCACTGAGCACCCTGAGTACTGAGCACCCAGCACCCTGAGCACTGAGTACCCCGCACCCTGAGCACTGAGCACCCAGCACCCTGAGCACTGAGCACCCAGCACCCTGAGCACTGAGCACCCAGCACCCTGAGTACTGAGCACTGACCACCCAGCACCCCGAGCACTGAGCTCCCAGCACCCTGAGTACTGAGCACTGAGCACCCAGCAACCCGAGCACTGAGCACCCAGCACCCTGAGCACTGAGCACCCACGACCCGAGTACTGAGCACCCAGCACCCTGAGCACTGAGCACTGAGCACCCTGATCACTGAGAACTGAGCACCGAGCACACCGAGAACTGAGCACCCAGCACCCGGAGTACTGAGCACCCAGCACCCTGAGTACTGAGCACCCAGCACCCCGAGCACTGAGCCCCCAGCACGCCGAGTACTGAGTACCCAGCACCCTGAGTACTGAGCACCCAGCACCCTGAGCACTGAGCACCCAGCACCCCGAGCACTGAGCACCCAGCACCCTGAGTACTGAGCACCCAGCACCCGGAGTACTGAGCACCCAGCACCCTGAGCACTGAGCACCCAGCACACTGAGAACTGAGCACCCAGCACCCTGAGTACTGAGCACTGAGCACCCAGCACCCCGAGCACTGAGCACCCAGCACCCTGAGTACTGAGCACCGAGCACCCCGAGCACTGAGCACCCAGCACCCTGAGTACTGAGATCCGAGCACCCCGAACACTGAGCACCCTGAGCACTGAGCACCGAGCACCCTGAGCACTAAGTACCCAGCACCCTGAGCACTGAACACCCAGCACCCTGAGCACTGAGCACCCAGCACCCTGAGCACTGAGCACCCAGCACCCTGAGTACTGAGCACTGAGCACCCAGCACCCCGAGCACTGAGCACCCAGCACCCCGAGTACTGAGCACTGAGCACCCTGAGTACTGAGCACCCAGCACCCTGAGCACTGAGTACCCAGCACCCTGAGCACTGAGCACCCAGCACCCTGAGCACTGAGCACCCAGCACCCAGAGTACTGAGCACTGAGCACCCAGCATCCCGAGCACTGAGCACCCAGCATCCCGAGCACTGAGCACCCAGCACCCTGAGTACTGAGCACTGAGCACCCAGCACCCCGAGCACTGAGCACCCAGCACCCTGAGCACTGAGCACCCACCACCCTGAGTACTGAGCACCCAGCACCCTGAGTACTGAGCACCCAGCACCCCGAGTACTGAGCACCCAGCACCCTGAGAACTGAGCACCCAGCACCCTGAGCACTGAACACCCAGCACCCCGAGCACTGAGCACCCAGCACACTGAGTACTGAGCACCCAGCACCCTGAGCACTGAGTACCCAGCACCCTGAGCACTGAGCACCCAGCACCCTGAGCACTGAGCACTGAGCACCCTGATCACTGAGTACTGAGCACCGAGCACCCCGAGAACTGAGCACCCAGCACCCTGAGCACTGAGCACCCAGCACCCTGAGCACTGAGCACCCACCACCCTGAGTACTGAGCACTGAGCACCCAGCACCCCGGGCACTGAGCACCCAGCACCCTGAGTACTGAGCACTGAGCACCCAGCACCAAGAGCACTGAGCACCCAGCTCCCTGAGCACTGAGCACCCAGCACCCGAGTACTGAGCGCCCAGCACCCTGAGTACTGAGCACCCAGCACCCTGAGTACTGAGCACCCAGCACCCTGAGTACTGAGCACCCAGCTCCCCGAGCATTGAGCACCCAGCACCCGAAGTACTGAGCACCCAGCACACTGAGTACTGAGCACCCAGCACCCTGAGCACTGAGCACCCAGCACCCCGAGCACTGAGCACCCAGCACCTTGAGTACTGAGCACCCAGCACCCTGAGCACTGAGCACCCAGCACCCTGAGCACTGAGCACCCAGCACCCTGAGCACTGAGCACCCAGCACCCTGAGTAGTGAGCACCCAACGTACTGAGCACCGAGCACCCCGAGCACTGAGTACCCAGCACATAGAGTACTGAGCACCGAGCACCCAGAGCACTGAGCACCCAGCACCCTGAGTACTGAGCTCCGAGCACCCCGAGCACTGAGCACCCAGCGCCCCGAGCACCGAGCACCCTGAGCACTGAGCACCCAGCACCCTGACTACTGAGCACCCAGCACCCTGAGCAATGAGCAACCTGAGTACTGAGCACCCAGCACCTTGAGCACTGAGCACCGAGCACCCCGAGCACTGAGCACCCAGCACCCTGAGCACTGAGCACACAGCACCCTGAGCACTGAGCACCGAGCACCCTGAGCACTGAGCACCCAGCACCCTGACTACTGAGCACCCAGCACCCTGAGCAATGAGCAACCTGAGTACTGAGCACCCAGCACCTTGAGCACTGAGCACCGAGCACCCCGAGCACTGAGCACCCAGCACCCTGAGCACTGAGCACACAGCACCCTGAGCACTGAGCACCCAGCACCCTGACTACTGAGCACCCAGCACCCTGAGCAATGAGCAACCTGAGTACTGAGCACCCAGCACCTTGAGCACTGAGCACCGAACACCCCGAGCACTGAGCACCCAGCACCCTGAGTACTGAGCTCTGAGCACCCCGAGCACTGAGCACCCAGCGCCACGAGCACCGAGCACCCTGAGCACAGAGCAACCTGAGTATTGAGCACCCAGCACCTTGAGCACTGAGCACCCCGAGCACTGAGCACCCAGCACCCGGAGTACTGAGCACCCAGCACCCTGAGTACTAAGCACCGAGCACCCTGAGTACTGAGCACCCAGCACCCTGAGCACTGAACACACAGCACCCTGAGTACTGAGCACCTCGAGCACTGAGCACCCAGCACCCTGAGTACTG
This sequence comes from Microtus oregoni, assembly GCF_018167655.1. Lineage (NCBI taxonomy): Eukaryota > Metazoa > Chordata > Mammalia > Rodentia > Cricetidae > Microtus > Microtus oregoni. The sequence goes on from NW_024544005.1 coordinate 1,580,208, forward strand.
AGCACCGAGCACACCGAGCACTGAGCACCCAGCACCGTGAGCACTGAGCCCCCAGCACCCCGAGCACTGAGCACCCAGCACCCTGAGTACTGAGCACCCAGCACCCTGAGTACTGAGCACCCACCACTCTGAGCGCTGAGTACCCAGCACCCTGAGCACTGAGCACCCAGCACCCTGAGCACTGAGCACACAGCACCCTGAGCACTGAGCACCCAGCACCCTGAGTACTGAGCACTGAGCACCCAGCACCCCGAGCACTGAGCACCCAGCACCCTGAGTACTGAGCACTGAGCACCCAGCACCCTGAGCACTGAGCACCCAGCACCCGAGTACTGAGCACCCAGCACCCTGAGTACTGAGCACCCATCACCCTGAGTACTGAGCACACAGCACCCCGAGTACTGAGCACCCAGCACCCCGAGTACTGAGCACCCAGCACCCTGAGCACTGAGCACCCAGCACCCTGAGTACTGAGCACCCAGCACCCTGAGTACTGAACACCCAGCACCCTGAGCACTGAGCACTGAGCACCCTGATCACTGAGTACTGAGCACCGAGCACCCCGAGAACTGAGCACCCAGCACCCGGAGTACTGAGCACCCAGCACCCTGAGTACTGAGCACCCAGCACCCCGAGCACTGAGCACCCAGCACCCTGAGCACTGAGCACCCAGCACCCTGAGTACTGAGCACTGAGCACCCAACACCCTGATCACTGAGCACCCAGCACCCTGAGTACTGAGCACTGAGCACCCAGCACCCCGAGCACTGAGCACCCAGCACCCTGAGCACTGAGCCCCCAGCACCCTGAGCACTGAGCACCCAGCACCCCGAGCACTGAGCACCCAGCACCCTGAGTACTGAGCACCGAGCACCCTGAGCACTGAGCACCCAGCACCCTGAGTACTGAGCACCCTGCACCCTGAGCAATGAGCACCCTGAGTACTGAGCACCGAGCACCCCGAGCACTGAGCACCCAGCACCCTGAGCACTGAGCACCCTGAGGACTGAGCACCCAGCACCCTGAGCACTGAGCACCCAGCACCCTGAGTACTGAGCACCCAGCACCCTGAGCACTGAGCACCCAGCACCCTGACTACTGAGCACCCAGCACCCTGAGCAATGAGCAACCTGAGTACTGAGCACCCAGCACCTTGAGCACTGAGCACCGAGCACCCCGAGCACTGAGCACCCAGCACCCTGAGCACTGAGCACACAGCACCCTGAGCACTGAGCACCCAGCACCCTGACTACTGAGCACCCAGCACCCTGAGCAATGAGCAACCTGAGTACTGAGCACCCAGCACCTTGAGCACTGAGCACCGAACACCCCGAGCACTGAGCACCCAGCACCCTGAGTACTGAGCTCTGAGCACCCCGAGCACTGAGCACCCAGCGCCACGAGCACCGAGCACCCTGAGCACAGAGCAACCTGAGTAGTGAGCACCCAGCACCTTGAGCACTGAGCACCCCGAGCACTGAGCACCCAGCACCCGGAGTACTGAGCACCCAGCACCCTGAGTACTAAGCACCGAGCACCCTGAGTACTGAGCACCCAGCACCCTGAGCACTGAACACACAGCACCCTGAGTACTGAGCACCTCGAGCACTGAGCACCCAGCACCCTGAGTACTGAGCACCGAGCACACCGAGCACTGAGCACCCAGCACCGTGAGCACTGAGCCCCCAGCACCCCGAGCACTGAGCACCCAGCACCCTGAGTACTGAGCACCCAGCACCCTGAGTACTGAGCACCCACCACTCTGAGCGCTGAGTACCCAGCACCCTGAGCACTGAGCACCCAGCACCCTGAGCACTGAGCACACTGCACCCTGAGCACTGAGCACCCAGCACCCTGAGTACTGAGCACTGAGCACCCAGCACCCCGAGCACTGAGCACCCAGCACCCTGAGTACTGAGCACTGAGCACCCAGCACCCTGAGCACTGAGCACCCAGCACCCGAGTACTGAGCACCCAGCACCCTGAGTACTGAGCACCCAGCACCCTGAGTACTGAGCACACAGCACCCCGAGTACTGAGCACCCAGCACCCCGAGTACTGAGCACCCAGCACCCTGAGCACTGAGCACCCAGCACCCTGAGTACTGAGCACCCAGCACCCTGAGTACTGAACACCCAGCACCCTGAGCACTGAGCACTGAGCACCCTGATCACTGAGTACTGAGCACCGAGCACCCCGAGAACTGAGCACCCAGCACCCGGAGTACTGAGCACCCAGCACCCTGAGTACTGAGCACCCAGCACCCCGAGCACTGAGCACCCAGCACCCTGAGCACTGAGCACCCAGCACCCTGAGTACTGAGCACTGAGCACCCAGCACCCTGATCACTGAGCACCCAGCACCCTGAGTACTGAGCACTGAGCACCCAGCACCCCGAGCACTGAGCACCCAGCACCCTGAGCACTGAGCCCCCAGCACCCTGAGCACTGAGCACCCAGCACCCCGAGCACTGAGCACCCAGCACCCTGAGTACTGAGCACCGAGCACCCTGAGCACTGAGCACCCAGCACCCTGAGTACTGAGCACCCTGCACCCTGAGCAATGAGCACCCTGAGTACTGAGCACCGAGCACCCCGAGCACTGAGCACCCAGTACCCTGAGCACTGAGCACCCTGAGGACTGAGCACCCAGCACCCTGAGCACTGAGCACCCAGCACCCTGAGTACTGAGCACCGATCACCCTGAGCACTGAGAACCCAGCACCCCGAGCACTGAGCACCCAGCACCCTGAGTACTGAGCACCCTGAGTACTGAGCACCGATCACCCTGAGCACTGAGCTCCCAGCACCCTGAGTACTGAGCACCCAGCACCCTGAGCACTGAGCACCCAGCACCCTGAGTACAGAGCACCCAGCACCCTGAGCAGTGAGCACCCAGCACACTGAGTAGTGAGCACCCACCACCCCGAGCACTGAGCACCCAGCACCCAGAGAATGAGCACCCAGCACCCCGAGTACTGAGCACAGAGCACCCTGAGCACTGAGTACCCAGCACCCTGAGTACTGAGCACCCAGCACCCTGAGCACTGAGCACCGAGCACCCCGAGAACTGAGCACCCAGCACCCGGAGTACTGAGCACCCAGCACCCTGAGTACTGAGCACCCAGCACCCCGAGCACTGAGCACCCAGCACCCTGAGCACTGAGCACCCAGCACCCTGAGTACTGAGCACTGAGCACCCAGCACCCTGAGCACTGAGCACCCAGCACCCTGAGTACTGAGCACTGAGCACCCAGCACCCCGAGCACTGAGCACCCAGCACCCTGAGCACTGAGCACCCAGCACCCTGAGCACTGAGCAACCAGCACCCTGAGTACTGAGCACTGAGCACCCAGCACCCCGGGCACTGAGCACCCAGCACCCTGAGTACTGAGCACTGAGCAACCAGCACCCCGAGAACTGAGCACCCAGCACCCTGAGCACTGAGCACCCAGCACCCGAGTACTGAGCGCCCAGCACCCTGAGTACTGAGCACCCAGCACCCTGAGTACTGAGCACCCAGCACCCTGAGTAATGAGCACCCAGAACCCCGAGCATTGAGCACCCAGCACCCCAAGTACTGAGCACCCAGCACCCTGAGTACTGAGCACCCAGCACCCTGAGCACTGAGCACCCAGCACCCCGAGCACTGAGCACCCAGCACCCTGAGTACTGAGCACCCAGCACCCTGAGCACTGAGCACACAGCACCCTGAGTACTGAGCACCCTGCACCCTGAGCAATGAGCAACCTGAGTACTGAGCACCCAGCACCTTGAGCACTGAGCACCGAGCACCCCGAGCACTGAGCACCCAGCACCCTGAGCACTGAGCACACAGCACCCTGAGCACTGAGCACCCAGCACCCTGACTACTGAGCACCCAGCACCCTGAGCAATGAGCAACCTGAGTACTGAGCACCCAGCACCTTGAGCACTGAGCACCGAACACCCCGAGCACTGAGCACCCAGCACCCTGAGTACTGAGCTCTGAGCACCCCGAGCACTGAGCACCCAGCGCCACGAGCACCGAGCACCCTGAGCACAGAGCAACCTGAGTAGTGAGCACCCAGCACCTTGAGCACTGAGCACCCCGAGCACTGAGCACCCAGCACCCGGAGTACTGAGCACCCAGCACCCTGAGTACTAAGCACCGAGCACCCTGAGTACTGAGCACCCAGCACCCTGAGCACTGAACACACAGCACCCTGAGTACTGAGCACCTCGAGCACTGAGCACCCAGCACCCTGAGTACTGAGCACCGAGCACACCGAGCACTGAGCACCCAGCAGCGTGAGCACTGAGCCCCCAGCACCCCGAGCACTGAGCACCCAGCACCCTGAGTACTGAGCACCCAGCACCCTGAGTACTGAGCACCCACCACTCTGAGCGCTGAGTACCCAGCACCCTGAGCACTGAGCACACAGCACCCTGAGCACTGAGCACACAGCACCCTGAGCACTGAGCACCCAGCACCCTGAGTACTGAGCACTGAGCACCCAGCACCCCGAGCACTGAGCACCCAGCACCCTGAGTACTGAGCACTGAGCACCCAGCACCCTGAGCACTGAGCACCCAGCACCCGAGTACTGAGCACCCAGCACCCTGAGTACTGAGCACCCAGCACCCTGAGTACTGAGCACACAGCACCCCGAGTACTGAGCACCCAGCACCCCGAGTACTGAGCACCCAGCACCCTGAGCACTGAGCACCCAGCACCCTGAGTACTGAGCACCCAGCACCCTGAGTACTGAACACCCAGCACCCTGAGCACTGAGCACTGAGCACCCTGATCACTGAGTACTGAGCACCGAGCACCCCGAGAACTGAGCACCCAGCACCCGGAGTACTGAGCACCCAGCACCCTGAGTACTGAGCACCCAGCACCCCGAGCACTGAGCACCCAGCACCCTGAGCACTGAGCACCCAGCACCCTGAGTACTGAGCACTGAGCACCCAGCACCCTGAGCACTGAGCACCCAGCACCCTGAGCACTGAGCACCCAGCACCCTGAGTACTGAGCACTGAGCACCCAGCACCCCGAGCACTGAGCACCCAGCACCCTGAGCACTGAGCCCCCAGCCCCCTGAGCACTGAGCACCCAGCACCCCGAGCACTGAGCACACAGCACCCTGAGTACTGAGCACCGAGCACCCTGAGCACTGAGCACCCAGCACCCTGAGTACTGAGCACCCTGCACCCTGAGCAATGAGCACCCTGAGTACTGAGCACCGAGCACCCCGAGCACTGAGCACCCAGCACCCTGAGCACTGAGCACCCTGAGGACTGAGCACCCAGCACCCTGAGCACTGAGCACCCAGCCCCCTGAGTACTGAGCACCGATCACCCTGAGCACTGAGCACCCAGCACCCCGAGCACTGAGCACCCAGCACCCTGAGTACTGAGCACCCTGAGTACTGAGCACCGATCACCCTGAGCACTGAGCTCCCAGCACCCTGAGTACTGAGCACCCAGCACCCTGAGCACTGAGCACCCAGCACCCTGAGTACAGAGCACCCAGCACCCTGAGCAGTGAGCACCCAGCACACTGAGTAGTGAGCACCCACCACCCCGAGCACTGAGCACCCAGCACCCAGAGAATGAGCACCCAGCACCCCGAGTACTGAGCACCGAGCACCCTGAGCACTGAGTACCCAGCACCCTGAGTACTGAGCACCCAGCACCCTGAGCACTGAGCACCGAGCACCCCGAGAACTGAGCACCCAGCACCCGGAGTACTGAGCACCCAGCACCCTGAGTACTGAGCACCCAGCACCCCGAGCACTGAGCACCCAGCACCCTGAGCACTGAGCACCCAGCACCCTGAGTACTGAGCACTGAGCACCCAGCACCCTGAGCACTGAGCACCCAGCACCCTGAGTACTGAGCACTGAGCACCCAGCACCCCGAGCACTGAGCACCCAGCACCCTGAGCACTGAGCACCCAGCACCCTGAGCACTGAGCAACCAGCACCCTGAGTACTGAGCACTGAGCACCCAGCACCCCGGGCACTGAGCACCCAGCACCCTGAGTACTGAGCACTGAGCAACCAGCACCCCGAGAACTGAGCACCCAGCACCCTGAGCACTGAGCACCCAGCACCCGAGTACTGAGCGCCCAGCACCCTGAGTACTGAGCACCCAGCACCCTGAGTACTGAGCACCCAGCACCCTGAGTAATGAGCACCCAGAACCCCGAGCATTGAGCACCCAGCACCCCAAGTACTGAGCACCCAGCACCCTGAGTACTGAGCACCCAGCACCCTGAGCACTGAGCACCCAGCACCCCGAGCACTGAGCACCCAGCACCCTGAGTACTGAGCACCCAGCACCCTGAGCACTGAGCACACAGCACCCTGAGCACTGAGCACCCAGCACCCTGAGCACTGAGCACCCAGCACCCTGAGTAGTGAGCACCTAACGTACTGAGCACCGAGCACCCCGAGCACTGAGTACCCAGCACCCAGAGTACTGAGCACCCAGCACCCCGAGCACTGAGCACCCAGCACCCTGAGTACTGAGCTCCGAGCACCCCGAGCACTGAGCACCCAGCGCCACGAGCACCGAGCACCCTGAGCACTGAGCAACCTGAGTACTGAGCAACCAGCACCTTGAGCACTGAGCACCGAGCACCCCGAGCACTGAGCACCCAGCACCCGGAGTACTGAGCACCCAGCACCCTGAGTACTAAGCACCGAGCACCCTGAGTACGAGCACCCAGCACCCTGAGCACTGAACACACAGCACCCTGAGTACTGAGCACCTCGATCACTGAGCACCCAGCACCCTGAGTACTGAGCACCGAGCACACCGAGCACTGAGCACCCAGCACCGTGAGCACTGAGCCCCCAGCACCCCGAGCACTGAGCACCCAGCACCCTGAGTACTGAGCACCCAGCACCCTGAGTACTGAGCACCCAGCACTCTGAGCGCTGAGTACACAGCACCCTGAGCACTGAGCACCCAGCACCCTGAGCACTGAGCACACAGCACCCTGAGCACTGAGCACCCAGCACCCTGAGTACTGAGCACTGAGCACCCAGCACCCCGAGCACTGAGCACCCAGCACCCTGAGAACTGAGCACTGAGCACCCAGCACCCTGAGCACTGAGCACCCAGCACCCGAGTACTGAGCACCCAGCACCCTGAGTACTGAGCACCCAGCACCCTGAGTACTGAGCACACAGCACCCCGAGTACTGAGCACCCAGCACCCCGAGTACTGAGCACCCAGCACCCTGAGCACTGAGCACCCAGCATCCCGAGCACTGAGCACCCAGCACCCTGAGTACTGAGCACCCAGCGCCCCGAGCACTGAGCACCCAGCACCCTGAGCACTGATCACCCAGCACCCTGAGTACTGAGCACCCAGCACCCTGAGTACTGAACACCCAGCACCCTGAGCACTGAGCACTGAGCACCCTGAGCACTGAGTACTGAGCACTGAGCACCCTGAGCACTGAGCACCCAGCACCCCGAGTACTGAGCACCCAGCACCCAGCACCCCGAGCACTGAGCACCCAGCGCCCCGAGCACTGAGCACCCAGCACCCCGAGCACTGAGCACTGAGCACCCAGCACCCCGAGTACTGAGCAGTGAGCACCCTGAGCACTGAGCACCCAGCACCCCGAGTACTGAGCACTGAGTACCCTGAATACTGAGCACCCAGCACCCTGAGCACTGAGCCCCCAGCACCCTGAGCACTGAGCACCCAACACCCCGAGCACTGAGCACCCAGCACCCTGAGTACTGAGCACTGAGCACCCAGCACCCCGAGCACTGAGCACCCAACACCCTGAGCACTGAGCACCCAGCACCCTGAGTACTGAGCACCCAGCACCCTGAGTACTGAGCACCCAGCACCCCGAGTACTGAGCACGAAGCACCCTGAGTACTGAGCACCCAGCACCCTGAGTACTGAGCACCCAGCACCCTGAGTACTGAGCACCCAGCACCCCGAGTTCTGAGCACGAAGCACCCTGAGTACTGAGCACCCAGCACCCTGAGCACTGAGCACCCAGCACCCCGAGCACTGAGCACCCAGCACCCTGAGTATTGAGCACCCAGCACCCTGAGCACTGAGCACCCAGCACCCTGAGCACTGAGCACCCAGCACCCTGAGCACTGAGCACCCAGCACCCTGAGTACTGAGCACCGAACACCCCGAGCACTGAGCACCCAGCACCCTGAGTACTGAGCTCTGAGCACCCCGAGCACTGAGCACCCAGCGCCACGAGCACCGAGCACCCTGAGCACAGAGCAACCTGAGTACTGAGCACCCAGCACCTTGAGCACTGAGCACCCCGAGCACTGAGCACCCAGCACCCGGAGTACTGAGCACCCAGCACCCTGAGTACTAAGCACCGAGCACCCTGAGTACTGAGCACCCAGCACCCTGAGCACTGAACACACAGCACCCTGAGTACTGAGCACCTCGAGCACTGAGCACCCAGCACCCTGAGTACTGAGCACCGAGCACACCGAGCACTGAGCACCCAGCACCGTGAGCACTGAGCCCCCAGCACCCCGAGCACTGAGCACCCAGCACCCTGAGTACTGAGCACCCAGCACCCTGAGTACTGAGCACCCACCACTCTGAGCGCTGAGTACCCAGCACCCTGAGCACTGAGCACCCAGCACCCTGAGCACTGAGCACACAGCACCCTGAGCACTGAGCACCCAGCACCCTGAGTACTGAGCACTGAGCACCCAGCACCCTGAGCACTGAGCACCCAGCACCCTGAGTACTGAGCACTGAGCACCCAGCACCCTGAGCACTGAGCACCCAGCACCCGAGTACTGAGCACCCAGCACCCTGAGTACTGAGCACCCAGCACCCTGAGTACTGAGCACACAGCACCCCGAGTACTGAGCACCCAGCACCCCGAGTACTGAGCACCCAGCACCCTGAGCACTGAGCACCCAGCATCCCGAGCACTGAGCACCCAGCACCCTGAGTACTGAGCACCCAGCGCCCCGAGCACTGAGCACCCAGCACCCTGAGCACTGAGCACCCAGCACCCTGAGTACTGAGCACCCAGCACGCTGAGCACTGAGCACCCAGCACCCTGAGCACTGAGCACTGAGCACCCTGAGCACTGAGTACTGAGCACTGAGCACCCTGAGCACTGAGCACCCAGCACCCCGAGTACTGAGCACCCAGCACCCCGAGCACTGAGCACCCAGCGCCCCGAGCACTGAGCACCCAGCACCCCGAGCACTGAGCACTGAGCACCCAGCACCCCGAGTACTGAGCAGTGAGCACCCTGAGCACTGAGCACCCAGCACCCCGAGTACTGAGCACTGAGTACCCTGAGTACTGAGCACCCAGCACCCTGCGCACTGAGTACCCAGCACCTTGAGCACTGAGCACCCAGCACCCTGAGCACTGAGCACCCAGCACCCTGAGCACTGAGCACCCAGCACCCTGAGTACTGAGCACTGAGCACCCAGCACCCCGAGCACTGAGCACCCAGCACCCTGAGTACTGAGCACTGAGCACCCAGCACCCCGAGCACTGAGCACCCAGCACCCTGAGCACTGAGCACCCAGCACCCGAGTACTGAGCACCCAGCACCCTGAGTACTGAGCACCCAGCACCCTGAGTACTGAGCACCCAGCACCCCGAGTACTGAGCACGAAGCACCCTGAGTACTGAGCACCCAGCACCCTGAGCACTGAGCACCCAGCATCCCGAGCACTGAGCACCCAGCACCCTGAGTACTGAGCACCCAGCACCCTGAGCACTGAGCACCCAGCACCCTGAGCACTGAGCACCCAGCACCCCGAGTACTGAGCACCCAGCACCCTGAGTACTGAGCACCGAGCACCCTGAGCACTGAGCACCCAGCACCTTGAGTACTGAGCTCCGAGCACCCTGAGCACTGAGCACACAGCGCCCCGAGCACCGAGCACCCTGAGCACTGAGCACCCAGCACCCTGAGTACTGAGCACCCTGCACCCTGAGCAATGAGCACCCTGAGTACTGAGCACACAGCACCTTGAGCACTGAGCACCCAGCACCCAGAGTACTGAGCACCCAGCACCCTGAGTACTAAGCACCAAGCACCCTGAGTACTGAGCACCCAGCACCCTGAGCACTGAACACACAGCACCCTGAGTACTGAGCACCTCGAGCACTGAGCACCCAGCACCCTGAGTACTGAGCACCGAGCACCCCGAGCACTGAGCACCCAGCACCCTGAGCACTGAGCACAAAGCACCCTGAGCACTGAGCACCCAGCACACTGAGTACTGAGCACTGAGCGCCCAGCACCCCGAGCACTGAGCACTCAGCACCCTGAGTACTGAGCACCGAGCACCCCGAGCACTGAGCACCCAGCACCCTGAGTACTGAGATCCGAGCACCCCGAACACTGAGCACCCTGAGCACTGAGCACCGAGCACCCTGAGCACTGAGTACCCAGCACCCTGAGCACTGAGCACACAGCACCCTGAGCACTGAGCACCCAGCACCCTGAGCACTGAGCACCCAGCACCCTGATTACTGAGCACTGAGCACCCAGCACCCCAAGCACTGAGCACCCAGCACCCCGAGTACTGAGCACTGAGCACCCTGAGTACTGAGCACCCAGCACCCTGAGCACTGAGTACCCCGCACCCTGAGCACTGAGCACCCAGCACCCTGAGCACTGAGCACCCAGCACCCTGAGCACTGAGCACCCAGCACCCTGAGTACTGAGCACTGACCACCCAGCACCCCGAGCACTGAGCTCCCAGCACCCTGAGTACTGAGCACTGAGCACCCAGCAACCCGAGCACTGAGCACCCAGCACCCTGAGCACTGAGCACCCACCACCCGAGTACTGAGCACCCAGCATCCTGGGTACTGAGCACCCAGCACCCTGAGTACTGAGCACCCAGCACCCCGAGCACTGAGCACCCAGCACCCTGAGCACTGAGCACCCACCACCCGAGTACTGAGCACCCAGCACCCTGGGTACTGAGCACCCAGCACCCTGAGTACTGAGCACCCAGCACCCTGAGCACTGAGCACTGAGCACCCTGATCACTGAGTACTGAGCACCGAGCACACCGAGAACTGAGCACCCAGCACCCGGAGTACTGAGCACCCAGCACCCTGAGTACTGAGCACCCAGCACCCCGAGCACTGAGCACCCAGCACCCTGAGCACTTAGCACCCAGCACCCTGAGTACTGAGCACTGAGCACCCAGCACACCGAGCACTGAGTACCCAGCACCCAGAGTACTGAGCACCGAGCACCCCGAGCACTGAGCACCCAGCACCCTGAGTACTGAGCTCCGAGCACCCCGAGCACTGAGCACCCAGCGCCCCGAGCACCGAGCACCCTGAGCACTGAGCACCCAGCACCCTGACTACTGAGCACCCAGCACCCTGAGCAATGAGCAACCTATGTACTGAGCACCCAGCACCTTGAGCACTGAGCACCGAGCACCCCGAGCACTGAGCACCCAGCACCCGGAGTACTGAGCACCCAGCACCCTGAGTACTAAGCACCGAGCACCCTGAGTACTGAGCACCCAGCACCCTGAGCACTGAACACACAGCACCCTGAGTACTGAGCACCTCGAGCACTGAGCACCCAGCACCCTGAGTACTGAGCACCGAGCACACCGAGCACTGAGCACCCAGCACCGTGAGCACTGAGCCCCCAGCACCCCGAGCACTGAGCACCCAGCACCCTGAGTACTGAGCACCCAGCACCCTGAGTACTGAGCACCCAGCACTCTGAGCACTGAGTACCCAGCACCCTGAGCACTGAGCACCCAGCACCCTGAGCACTGAGCACACAGCACCCTGAGCACTGAGCACCCAGCACCCTGAGTACTGAGCACTGAGCACAGAGCACCCCGAGCACTGAGCACCCAGTACCCTGAGTACTGAGCACTGAGCACCCAGCACCCCGAGCACTGAGCACACAGCACCCTGAGCACTGAGCACCCAGCACCCGAGTACTGAGCACCCAGCACCCTGAGTACTGAGCACCCAGCACCCTGAGTACTGAGCACACAGCACCCCGAGTACTGAGCACCCAGCACCCCGTGTACTGAGCACCCAGCACCCTGAGCACTGATCACCCAGCATCCCGAGCAATGAGCACCCAGCACCCTGAGTACTGAGCACCCAGCACCCTGAGCACTGAGCACCCAGCACCTTGAGTACTGAGCTCCGAGCACCCTGAGCACTGAGCACACAGCGCCCCGAGCACCGAGCACCCTGAGCACTGAGCACCCAGCACCCTGAGTACTGAGCACCCTGCACCCTGAGCAATGAGCACCCTGAGTACTGAGCACACAGCACCTTGAGCACTGAGCACCCAGCACCCAGAGTACTGAGCACCCAGCACCCTGAGCACTGAACACACAGCACCCTGAGTACTGAGCACCTCGAGCACTGAGCACCCAGCACCCTGAGTACTGAGCACCGAGCACCCCGAGCACTGAGCACCCAGCACCCTGAGCACTGAGCACACAGCACCCTGAGCACTGAGCACCCAGCACCCTGAGTACTGAGCACTGAGCACCCAGCACCCCGAGCACTGAGCACTCAGCACCCTGAGTACTGAGCACCGAGCACCCCGAGCACTGAGCACCCAGCACCCTGAGTACTGAGATCCGAGCACCCCGAACACTGAGCACCCTGAGCACTGAGCACCGAGCACCCTGAGCACTGAGTACCCAGCACCCTGAGCACTGAGCACACAGCACCCTGAGCACTGAGCACCCAGCACCCTGAGCACTGAGCACCCAGCACCCTGATTACTGAGCACTGAGCACCCAGCACCCCAAGCACTGAGCACCCAGCACCCCGAGTACTGAGCACTGAGCACCCTGAGTACTGAGCACCCAGCACCCTGAGCACTGAGTACCCCGCACCCAGAGCACTGAGCACCCAGCACCCTGAGCACTGAGCACCCAGCACCCTGAGCACTGAGCACCCAGCACCCTGAGTACTGAGCACTGACTACCCAGCACCCCGAGCACTGAGTTCCCAGCACCCTGAGTACTGAGCACTGAGCACCCAGCAACCCGAGCACTGAGCACCCAGCACCCTGAGCACTGAGCACCCACCACCCGAGTACTGAGCACCCAGCACCCTGGGTACTGAGCACCCAGCACCCTGAGTACTGAGCACCCAGCACCCTGAGCACTGAGCACTGAGCACCCTGATCACTGTGTACTGAGCACCGAGCACACCGAGAACTGAGCACCCAGCACCCGGAGTACTGAGCACCCAGCACCCTGAGTACTGAGCACCCAGCACCCCGAGCACTGAGCACCCAGCACCCTGAGCACTTAGCACCCAGCACCCTGAGTACTGAGCACTGAGCACCCAGCACACCGAGCACTGAGCACCCAGCACCCTGAGTACTGAGCAATGAGGACAAAGCACCCCGAGCACTGAGCACCCAGCACCCTGAGCACTGAACACCCAGCACCCTGAGCACTGAGCACCCAGCACCCTGAGTACTGAGCACTGAGCACCCAGCACCCCGAGCAATGAGCACCCAGCACCCTGAGTACTGAGCACTGAGCACCCAGCACCCTGAGCACTGAGCACACAGCACCCTGAGCACTGAGCACCCAGCACCCGAGTACTGAGCACCCAGCACCCTGAGTACTGAGCACGCAGCACCCTGAGTACTGAGCACCCAGCACCCTGAGTACTGAGCACCCAGCACCCCGAGCACTGAGCCCCCAGCACCCCGAGTACTGAGTACCCAGCACCCTGAGTACTGAGCACCCAGCACCCTGAGCACTGAGCACCCAGCACCCCGAGCACTGAGCACCCAGCACCCTGAGTACTGAGCACCCAGCACCCTGAGCACTGAGCACCCAGCACCCTGAGCACTGAGCACCCAGCACCCTGAGTACTGAGCACCCAGCACCCTGAGTACTGAGCACTGAGCACCCAGCACCCCGAGCACTGAGCACCCAGCACCCTGAGTACTGAGCACCGAGCACCCCGAGCACTGAGCACCCAGCACCCTGAGTACTGAGATCCGAGCACCCTGAACACTGAGCACCCTGAGCACTGAGCACCGAGCACCCTGAGCACTGAGTACCCAGCACCCTGAGCACTGAGCACCCAGCACCCTGAGCACTGAGCACCCAGCACCCTGAGCACTGAGCACCCAGCACCCTGAGTACTGAGCACTGAGCACCCTGAGTACTGAGCACCCAGCACCCTGAGCACTGAGTACCCAGCACCCTGAGCACTGAGCACCCAGCACCCTGAGCACTGAGCACCCAGCACCCAGAGTACTGAGCACTGAGCACCCAGCATCCCGAGCACTGAGCACCCAGCACCCAGAGTACTGAGCACTGAGCACCCAGCACCCCGAGCACTGAGCACCCAGCACCCTGAGCACTGAGCACCCACCACTCTGAGTACTGAGCACCCAGCACCCTGAGTACTGAGCACCCAGCACCCTGAGTACTGAGCACCCAGCACCTCGAGTACTGAGCACCCAGCACCCTGAGTACTGAGCACCCAGCACCCTGAGCACTGAACACCCAGCACCCCGAGCACTGAGCACCCAGCACACTGAGTACTGAGCACCCAGCCCCCTGAGCACTGAGCACCCAGCACCCTGGGCACTGTGCACCCAGCACCCCGAGCACTGAGCACCCAGCACCCTGAGTACTGAGCACTGAGCACCCTGATCACTGAGTACTGAGCACCGAGCACCCCGAGAACTGAGCACCCAGCACCCTGAGCACTGAGCACCCAGCACCCTGAGCACTGAGCACCCAGCACCCTGATCACTGAGCACCCAACACCCTGAGTACTGAGCACCCAACACCCCAAGCACTGAGCACCCTAAGTACTGAGCACCCAGCACCCGAAGCACTGAGCACCCTGAGTATTGAGCACCCAGCAACCTGAGTACTGAGCAGCCAGCACCCTGAGTACTGAGCACCCAGCACCCTGAGTACTGAGCACCCAGCACCCCGAGCACTGAGCACCCAGCACCCTGAGCACTGAGCACCGAGCACCATGACCACTGAGCACCCAGCACCCTGAGGACTGAGCACCCAGCACCCTGAGCACTGAGCACCCAGTGTACTGAGCACTGAGCAACCTGAGTACTGAGCACTGAGCACCCTGAGTACTGAGCAACCAGCACCCTGAGTAATGAGCACCCAGCACCCTGAGCACTGAGCACCGAGCACCCTGAGCACTGAGAACCCAGCACCCTGAGGACTGAGCACCCAGCACCCTGAGCACTGAGCACCCTGAGTACTGAGCACTGAGCACGCTGAGTACTGAGCACTGAGCAGCCTGAGTACTGAGCAATCAGCACCCTGAGTACTGAGCACCCAGCACCCTGAGCACTGAGCACCCAGCACCCTGAGTAGTGAGCACCCAACGTACTGAGCACCAAACAACCCGATCACTGAGCACCCAGCTCCCTGAGTACTGAGCACCCAGCACCCCGAGCACTGAGCACCAAGCACCCTGAGCACTGAGCACCCAGCACCCTGAGCACTGATCACCCAGCACCCTGAGCACTGAGCACCCAGCACCGTGAGTACTGAGCACCCAGCACCCTGAGTACTGAGCACTCAGCACCCTGAGTACTGACCACCGAGCACCCCGAGCACTGAGCAACCAGCACCCTGAGCACTGAGCACCCTGAGGACTGAGCACCAAGCACCCTGAGCACTGAGGACCCAGCACCCTGAGTACTGAGCACCAATCACCCTGAGCACTGAGCACCCAGCACCCCGAGCACTGAGCACCCAGCAACCTGAGTACTGAGCAACCTGAGTACTGAGCACCCAGCACCCTGAGCACTGAGCACCCAGCACCCTGAGTACTGAGCAAACAGCACCCTGAGCACTGAGCACCCAGCACCCAACGTACTGAGCACCGAGCACCCCGAGCACTGAGCACCCAGCACCCTGAGTACTGAGCTCCGAGCACCCCGAGCACTGAGCACCCAGCGCCCCGAGCACTGAGCACCCAGCGCCCCGAGCACTGAGCACCAAGCACCCCGAGCAATGAGCACCCTGCACCCCGAGCACTGAGCACCCAGCACCCCAAGAGATGAGCACCCAGCACCCTGAGTACTGAGCACCCAGCACCCCGAATACTGAGCACCCAGCAACCTGAGCACCGAGCAGCCAGCACTCTGAGCACTGAGCACCCAGCACCCTGAGCACTGAGCACAAAGCACCCTGAGTACTGAGCACTGAGCACCACGAGTACTGAGCACCCAGCACCCTGATCACTGAGCACCCAACACCCTGAGTACTGAGCACCCAACACCCCAAGCACTGAGCACCCTAAGTACTGAGCACCCAGCACCCCAAGCACTGAGCACCCTGAGTATTGAGCACCCAGCAACCTGAGTACTGAGCAGCCAGCACCCTGAGTACTGAGCACCCAGCACCCTGAGTACTGAGCACCCAGCACCCCGAGCACTGAGCACCCAGCACCCTGAGTACTGAGCACCCAGCACCCTGAGCACTGAGCACCGAGCACCATGAGCACTGAGCACCCAGCACCCCGAGCACTGAGCACCCAGCGCCCCGAGAATGAGCACCCAGCACCCCGAGTACTGAGCACCGAGCACCCTGAGCACTGAGTACCCAGCACCCTGTGTACTGAGCACCCAGGACCCTGAGCACTGAGCACCGAGCAACCCAAGTACTGAGCACAAAGCACCCTGAGCACTGAGCACCCAGCACCCTGAGTACTGAGCACCCAGCACCCTGAGTACTGAACACCCAGCACCCTGAGCACTGAGCACTGAGCAATATGATCACTGAGAACTGAGCACCGAGCACCCCGAGAACTGAGCACCCAGCACCCGGAGAACTGAGCACCCAGCACCCTGAGTACTGAGCACCCAGCACCCTGAGCACTGATCACCCAGCACCCTGAGCACTGAGCACCCAGCACCCTGAGTACTGAGCACCCAGCACCCTGAGTACTGAGCACCCTGCACCCTGACTACTGAGCTCCGAGCACCCCGAGCACTGAGCACCCAGCGCCCCGAGCACCGAGCACCCTGAGCACTGAGCACCCAGCACCCTGAGTACTGAGCACCCAGCACCCTGAGCAATGAGCACCCTGAGTACTGAGCACCCAGCACCTTGAGCACTGAGCACCCAGCACCTGGAGTACTGAGCACCCAGCGCCCTGAGTACTAAGCACCGAGCACCCTGAATACTGAGTACCCAGCACCCTGAGCACTGAACACACAGCACCCTGAGTACTGAGCACCTCGAGCACTGAGCACCCAGCACCCTGAGTACTGAGCACCGAGCACCCCGAGCACTGAGCACCCAGCACCGCGAGCACCGTGCACCCAGCACAACGAGACTGAGCACCCAGCACCCTGAGTACTGAGCACCCAGCACCCTGAGCACTGAGCAACCAGCACCCTGAGCACTGAGCACCCAGCACCCTGAGCACTGAGCACCCAGCACCCTGAGTAGTGAGCACCCAACGTACTGAGCACCGAGCACCCAGCACCCTGAGCACTGAGCACCCAGCACCCTGAGTACTGAGCACTGAGCACCCCGCACCCCGAGCACTGAGCACCCAGCACCCTGAGCACTGAGCACCCAGCACCCGAGTACTGAGCACCCAGCACCCTGAGTACTGAGCACCCAGCACCCTGAGTACTGAGCACCCAGCACCCTGAGCACTGAGCACCCAGCACCCCGAGCACTGAGCACCCAGCACCCTGAGTACTGAGCACCCAGCAACCTGAGCATTGAGCACCCAGCACCCCGAGCACTGAGCACCCAGCACCCTGAGTACTGAGCACCCAGCACCCTGAGCACTGAGCACCCAGCACCCTGAGCACTGAGCACCCAGCACACTGAGCACTGAGCACCCAGCACCCTGAGCACTGAGCTCCGAGCACCCCGAGCACTGAGCACCCAGCGCCCTGAGCACTGAGCACCCAGCACCCTGAGTACTGAGCACCCAGCACCCTGAGCACTGAGCACCCAGCACCCAACGTACTGAGAACCGAGCACCCCGAGCACTGAGCACCCAGCACCCTGAGTACTGAGCTCCGAGCACCCCGAGCACTGAGCACCCAGCGCCCCGAGCACTGAGCACCCAGCGCCCCGAGCACTGAGCACCAAGCACCCCGAGCAATGAGCACCCAGCACCCCGAGCACTGAGCACCCAGCACCCCAAGCAATTAGCACCCAGCACCCTGAGTACTGAGCACCCAGCACCCCGAATACTGAGCACCCAGCAAATTGAGCACCGAGCAACCAGCACCCTGAGCACTGAGCACCCAGCACCCTGAGCACTGAGCACCCAGCACCCTGAGTACTGAGCACTGAGCACCACGAGTACTGAGCACACAGCACCCTGATCACTTAGCAGCCAACACCCTGAGTACTGAGCACCCAACACCCCAAGCACTGAGCACCCTACGTACTGAGCACCCAGCACCCGAAGCACTGAGCACCCAGCACCCCGAGCACTGAGCACCCAGCACCCTGAGCACTGAGGAAAGAGCACCATGACCACTGAGCACCCAGCACCCTGAGGACTGAGCACCCAGCACCCTGAGCACTGAGCACCCAGTGTACTGAGCACTGAGCAACCTGAGTACTGAGCACTGAGCACCCTGAGTACTGAGCAACCAGCACCCTGAGTAATGAGCACCCAGCACCCTGAGCACTGAGCACCGAGCACCCTGAGCACTGAGAACCCAGCACCCTGAGGACTGAGCACCCAGCACCCTGAGCACTGAGCACCCTGAGTACTGAGCACTGAGCACGCTGAGTACTGAGCACTGAGCACCCTGAGTACTGAGCAATCAGCACCCTGAGTACTGAGCACCCAGCACCCTGAGCACTGAGCACCCAGCACCCTGAGTAGTGAGCACCCAACGTACTGAGCACCGAACAACCCGATCACTGAGCACCCAGCTCCCTGAGTACTGAGCACCCAGCACCCCGATCACTGAGCACCAAGCACCCTGAGCACTGAGCACCCAGCACCCTGAGCACTGATCACCCAGCACCCTGAGCACTGAGCACCCAGCACCGTGAGTACTGAGCACCCAGCACCCTGAGTACTGAGCACTCAGCACCCTGAGTACTGACCACCGAGCACCCCGAGCACTGAGCAACCAGCACCCTGAGTACTGAGCTCCGAGCACCCCGAGCACTGAGCACCCAGCGCCCCGAGCACTGAGCACCCAGCGCCCCGAGCACTGAGCACCAAGCACCCCGAGCAATGAGCACCCTGCACCCCGAGCACTGAGCACCCAGCACCCCAAGAGATGAGCACCCAGCACCCTGAGTACTGAGCACCCAGCACCCCGAATACTGAGCACCCAGCAACCTGAGCACCGAGCAGCCAGCACTCTGAGCACTGAGCACCCAGCACCCTGAGCACTGAGCACAAAGCACCCTGAGTACTGAGCACTGAGCACCACGAGTACTGAGCACCCAGCACCCTGATCACTGAGCACCCAACACCCTGAGTACTGAGCACCCAACACCCCAAGCACTGAGCACCCTAAGTACTGAGCACCCAGCACCCCAAGCACTGAGCACCCTGAGTATTGAGCACCCAGCAACCTGAGTACTGAGCAGCCAGCACCCTGAGTACTGAGCACCCAGCACCCTGAGTACTGAGCACCCAGCACCCCGAGCACTGAGCACCCAGCACCCTGAGTACTGAGCACCCAGCACCCTGAGCACTGAGCACCGAGCACCATGAGCACTGAGCACCCAGCACCCCGAGCACTGAGCACCCAGCGCCCCGAGAATGAGCACCCAGCACCCCGAGTACTGAGCACCGAGCACCCTGAGCACTGAGTACCCAGCACCCTGTGTACTGAGCACCCAGGACCCTGAGCACTGAGCACCGAGCAACCCAAGTACTGAGCACAAAGCACCCTGAGCACTGAGCACCCAGCACCCTGAGTACTGAGCACCCAGCACCCTGAGTACTGAACACCCAGCACCCTGAGCACTGAGCACTGAGCAATATGATCACTGAGAACTGAGCACCGAGCACCCCGAGAACTGAGCACCCAGCACCCGGAGAACTGAGCACCCAGCACCCTGAGTACTGAGCACCCTGCACCCTGAGCACTGATCACCCAGCACCCTGAGCACTGAGCACCCAGCACCCTGAGTACTGAGCACCCAGCACCCTGAGTACTGAGCACCCTGCACCCTGACTACTGAGCTCCGAGCACCCCGAGCACTGAGCACCCAGCGCCCCGAGCACCGAGCACCCTGAGCACTGAGCACCCAGCACCCTGAGTACTGAGCACCCAGCACCCTGAGCAATGAGCACCCTGAGTACTGAGCACCCAGCACCTTGAGCACTGAGCACCCAGCACCTGGAGTACTGAGCACCCAGCGCCCTGAGTACTAAGCACCGAGCACCCTGAATACTGAGTACCCAGCACCCTGAGCACTGAACACACAGCACCCTGAGTACTGAGCACCTCAAGCACTGAGCACCCAGCACCCTGAGTACTGAGCACCGAGCACCCCGAGCACTGAGCACCCAGCACCGCGAGCACCGTGCACCCAGCACAACGAGACTGAGCACCCAGCACCCTGAGTACTGAGCACCCAGCACCCTGAGCACTGAGCAACCAGCACCCTGAGCACTGAGCACCCAGCACCCTGAGCACTGAGCACCCAGCACCCTGAGTAGTGAGCACCCAACGTACTGAGCACCGAGCACCCAGCACCCTGAGCACTGAGCACCCAGCACCCTGAGTACTGAGCACTGAGCACCCCGCACCCCGAGCACTGAGCACCCAGCACCCTGAGCACTGAGCACCCAGCACCCGAGTACTGAGCACCCAGCACCCTGAGTACTGAGCACCCAGCACCCTGAGTACTGAGCACCCAGCACCCTGAGCACTGAGCACCCAGCACCCCGAGCACTGAGCACCCAGCACCCTGAGTACTGAGCACCCAGCAACCTGAGCACTGAGCACCCAGCACCCCGAGCACTGAGCACCCAGCACCCTGAGTACTGAGCACCCAGCACCCTGAGCACTGAGCACCCAGCACCCTGAGCACTGAGCACCCAGCACACTGAGCACTGAGCACCCAGCACCCTGAGCACTGAGCTCCGAGCACCCCGAGCACTGAGCACCCAGCGCCCTGAGCACTGAGCACCCAGCACCCTGAGTACTGAGCACCCAGCACCCTGAGCACTGAGCACCCAGCACCCAACGTACTGAGAACCGAGCACCCCGAGCACTGAGCACCCAGCACCCTGAGTACTGAGCTCCGAGCACCCCGAGCACTGAGCACCCAGCGCCCCGAGCACTGAGCACCCAGCGCCCCGAGCACTGAGCACCAAGCACCCCGAGCAATGAGCACCCAGCACCCCGAGCACTGAGCACCCAGCACCCCAAGCAATTAGCACCCAGCACCCTGAGTACTGAGCACCCAGCACCCCGAATACTGAGCACCCAGCAAATTGAGCACCGAGCAACCAGCACCCTGAGCACTGAGCACCCAGCACCCTGAGCACTGAGCACCCAGCACCCTGAGTACTGAGCACTGAGCACCACGAGTACTGAGCACACAGCACCCTGATCACTTAGCAGCCAACACCCTGAGTACTGAGCACCCAACACCCCAAGCACTGAGCACCCTACGTACTGAGCACCCAGCACCCGAAGCACTGAGCACCCTGAGTATTGAGCACCCAGCAACCTGAGTACTGAGCAGCCAGCACCCTGAGTACTGAGCACCCAGCACCCCGAGCACTGAGCACCCAGCACCCTGAGCACTGAGCACCGAGCACCATGACCACTGAGCACCCAGCACCCTGAGGACTGAGCACCCAGCACCCTGAGCACTGAGCACCCAGTGTACTGAGCACTGAGCAACCTGAGTACTGAGCACTGAGCACCCTGAGTACTGAGCAACCAGCACCCTGAGTAATGAGCACCCAGCACCCTGAGCACTGAGCACCGAGCACCCTGAGCACTGAGAACCCAGCACCCTGAGGACTGAGCACCCAGCACCCTGAGCACTGAGCACCCTGAGTACTGAGCACTGAGCACGCTGAGTACTGAGCACTGAGCACCCTGAGTACTGAGCAATCAGCACCCTGAGTACTGAGCACCCAGCACCCTGAGCACTGAGCACCCAGCACCCTGAGTAGTGAGCACCCAACGTACTGAGCACCGAACAACCCGATCACTGAGCACCCAGCTCCCTGAGTACTGAGCACCCAGCACCCCGATCACTGAGCACCAAGCACCCTGAGCACTGAGCACCCAGCACCCTGAGCACTGATAACCCAGCACCCTGAGCACTGAGCACCCAGCACCGTGAGTACTGAGCACCCAGCACCCTGAGTACTGAGCACTCAGCACCCTGAGTACTGACCACCGAGCACCCCGAGCACTGAGCAACCAGCACCCTGAGCACTGAGCACCCTGAGGACTGAGCACCAAGCACCCTGAGCACTGAGGACCCAGCACCCTGAGTACTGAGCACCAATCACCCTGAGCACTGAGCACCCAGCACCCCGAGCACTGAGCACCCAGCAACCTGAGTACTGAGCAACCTGAGTACTGAGCACCCAGCACCCTGAGCACTGAGCACCGAGCACCGCGAGCACTGGGCACCCAGCACCGCGAGCACTGAGCACCCAGCACCCTGAGCACTGAGCACCCAGCACCCTGAGTACTGAGCACCCAACACCCTGAGTACTGAGCACCCAACACCCCAAGCACTGAGCACCCTAAGTACTGAGCACCCAGAAACCTGAGTACTGAGCAGCCAGCACCCTGAGTACTGAGCACCCAGCACCCCGAGCACTGAGCACGCAGCACCCTGAGTACTGAGCACCCAGCACCCTGAGCACTGAGCACCGAGCACCCTGAGCACTGAGCACCCAGCACCCTGAGGACTGAGCACCCAGCACCCTGAGCACTGAGCACCCTGAGTACTGAGCACTGAGCACCCTGAGTACTGAGCACCCAGCACCCTGAGCACTGAGCACCCAGCACCATGAGCACTGATCACCCAGCACCCGGAGCACTGAGCACCCAGCACCCTGAGCACTGAGCACCCAGCACCCTGAGCACTGAGCACCCAGCACCCTGAGCACTGAGCACCCAGCACCCTGAGCACTGAGCACCCAGCACCCTGAGCACTGAGCACCCAGCACCCTGAGTAGTGAGCACCCAGCACCCCGAGCACTGAGCACCCAGCACCCTGAGCACTGAGCACCCAGCACCATGAGCACTGATCACCCAGCACCCGGAGCACTGAGCACCCAGCACCCTGAGCACTGATCACCCAGCACCCTGAGCACTGAGCACCCAGCACCCTGAGTACTGAGCACCCAGCACCCTGAGTACTGAGCACCCAGCACCCTGAGTACTGAGCTCCGAGCACCCCGAGCACTGAGCACCCAGCGCCCCGAGCACCAAGCACGCTGAACACTGAGCACCCAGCACCCTGAGTACTGAGCACCCAGCACCCTGAGCAATGAGCACCCTGAGTACTGAGCACCCAGCACCTTGAGCACTGAGCACCGAGCACCCTGAATACTGAGCACCCAGCACCCTGAGCACTGAACACACAGCACCCTGAGTACTGAGCACCTCGAGCACTGAGCACCCAGCACCCTGAGTACTGAGCACTGAGCACCCCGAGCACTGAGCACCCAGCACCGCGAGCACTGAGCACCCAGCACCCCGAGACTGAGCACCCAGCACCCTGAGTACTGAGCACCCAGCACCCTGAGCACTGAGCACCCAGCACCCTGAGCACTGAGCACCCAGCACCCTGAGCACTGAGCACCCAGCACCCTGAGTAGTGAGCACCCAACGTACTGAGCACCGAGCACCCCGAGCACTGAGCACCCAGCACCCTGAGTACTGAGCACTGAGCACCCAGCACACTGAGCACTGAGCACCCAGCACCCTGAGCACTGAGCTCCGAGCACCCCGAGCACTGAGCACCCAGCGCCCTGAGCACTGAGCACCCAGCACCCTGAGTACTGAGCACCCAGCACCCTGAGCACTGAGCACCCAGCACCCAACGTACTGAGAACCGAGCACCCCGAGCACTGAGCACCCAGCACCCTGAGTACTGAGCTCCGAGCACCCCGAGCACTGAGCACCCAGCGCCCCGAGCACTGAGCACCCAGCGCCCCGAGCACTGAGCACCAAGCACCCCGAGCAATGAGCACCCAGCACCCCGAGCACTGAGCACCCAGCACCCCAAGCAATTAGCACCCAGCACCCTGAGTACTGAGCACCCAGCACCCCGAATACTGAGCACCCAGCAAATTGAGCACCGAGCAACCAGCACCCTGAGCACTGAGCACCCAGCACCCTGAGCACTGAGCACCCAGCACCCTGAGTACTGAGCACTGAGCACCACGAGTACTGAGCACACAGCACCCTGATCACTTAGCAGCCAACACCCTGAGTACTGAGCACCCAACACCCCAAGCACTGAGCACCCTAAGTACTGAGCACCCAGCACCCGAAGCACTGAGCACCCTGAGTATTGAGCACCCAGCAACCTGAGTACTGAGCAGCCAGCACCCTGAGTACTGAGCACCCAGCACCCCGAGCACTGAGCACCCAGCACCCTGAGCACTGAGCACCGAGCACCATGACCACTGAGCACCCAGCACCCTGAGGACTGAGCACCCAGCACCCTGAGCACAGCACCCAGTGTACTGAGCACTGAGCAACCTGAGTACTGAGCACTGAGCACCCTGAGTACTGAGCAACCAGCACCCTGAGTAATGAGCACCCAGCACCCTGAGCACTGAGCACCGAGCACCCTGAGCACTGAGAACCCAGCACCCTGAGGACTGAGCACCCAGCACCCTGAGCACTGAGCACCCTGAGTACTGAGCACTGAGCACGCTGAGTACTGAGCACTGAGCACCCTGAGTACTGAGCAATCAGCACCCTGAGTACTGAGCACCCAGCACCCTGAGCACTGAGCACCCAGCACCCTGAGTTGTGAGCACCCAACGTACTGAGCACCGAACAACCCGATCACTGAGCACCCAGCTCCCTGAGTACTGAGCACCCAGCACCCCGATCACTGAGCACCAAGCACCCTGAGCACTGAGCACCCAGCACCCTGAGCACTGATCACCCAGCACCCTGAGCACTGAGCACCCAGCACCGTGAGTACTGAGCACCCAGCACCCTGAGTACTGAGCACTCAGCACCCTGAGTACTGACCACCGAGCACCCCGAGCACTGAGCAACCAGCACCCTGAGCACTGAGCACCCTGAGGACTGAGCACCAAGCACCCTGAGCACTGAGGACCCAGCACCCTGAGTACTGAGCACCAATCACCCTGAGCACTGAGCACCCAGCACCCCGAGCACTGAGCACCCAGCAACCTGAGTACTGAGCAACCTGAGTACTGAGCACCCAGCACCCTGAGCACTGAGCACCGAGCACCGCGAGCACTGGGCACCCAGCACCGCGAGCACTGAGCACCCAGCACCCTGAGCACTGAGCACCCAGCACCCTGAGTACTGAGCACCCAACACCCTGAGTACTGAGCACCCTACCCCCCAAGCACTGAGCACCCTAAGTACTGAGCACCCAGAAACCTGAGTACTGAGCAGCCAGCACCCTGAGTACTGAGCACCCAGCACCCCGAGCACTGAGCACGCAGCACCCTGAGTACTGAGCACCCAGCACCCTGAGCACTGAGCACCGAGCACCCTGAGCACTGAGCACCCAGCACCCTGAGGACTGAGCACCCAGCACCCTGAGCACTGAGCACCCTGAGTACTGAGCACTGAGCACCCTGAGTACTGAGCACCCAGCACCCTGAGCACTGAGCACCCAGCACCCTGAGCACTGAGCACCCAGCACCCTGAGCACTGAGCACCCAGCACCCTGAGCACTGAGCACCCAGCACCCTGAGTAGTGAGCACTCAGCACCCGGAGCACTGAGCACCCAGCACCCTGAGCACTGAGCACCCAGCACCCTGAGCACTGAGCACCCAGCACCCTGAGCACTGAGCACCCAGCACCCTGAGCACTGAGCACCCAGCACCCTGAGCACTGAGCACCCAGCACCCTGAGTAGTGAGCACCCAGCACCCCGAGCACTGAGCACCCAGCACCCTGAGCACTGAGCACCCAGCACCATGAGCACTGATCACCCAGCACCCGGAGCACTGAGCACCCAGCACCCTGAGCACTGATCACCCAGCACCCTGAGCACTGAGCACCCAGCACCCTGAGTACTGAGCACCCAGCACCCTGAGTACTGAGCACCCAGCACCCTGAGTACTGAGCTCCGAGCACCCCGAGCACTGAGCACCCAGCGCCCCGAGCACCAAGCACGCTGAACACTGAGCACCCAGCACCCTGAGTACTGAGCACCCAGCACCCTGAGCAATGAGCACCCTGAGTACTGAGCACCCAGCACCTTGAGCACTGAGCACCGAGCACCCTGAATACTGAGCACCCAGCACCCTGAGCACTGAACACACAGCACCCTGAGTACTGAGCACCTCGAGCACTGAGCACCCAGCACCCTGAGTACTGAGCACCGAGCACCCCGAGCACTGAGCACCCAGCACCGCGAGCACTGAGCACCCAGCACCCCGAGACTGAGCACCCAGCACCCTGAGTACTGAGCACCCAGCACCCTGAGCACTGAGCACCCAGCACCCTGAGCACTGAGCACCCAGCACCCTGAGCACTGAGCACCCAGCACCCTGAGTAGTGAGCACCCAACGTACTGAGCACCGAGCACCCCGAGACTGAGCACCCAGCACCCTGAGTACTGAGCACCCAGCACCCTGAGCACTGAGCACCCAGCACCCTGAGCACTGAGCACCCAGCACCCCGAGCACTGAGCACCCAGCACCCTGAGTACTGAGCACTGAGCACTCCGCACACCGAGCCCTGAGCACCCAGCATCCTGAGCACTGAGCACCCAGCACCCGAGTACTG
Organism: Microtus oregoni; assembly: GCF_018167655.1. NCBI lineage: Eukaryota > Metazoa > Chordata > Mammalia > Rodentia > Cricetidae > Microtus > Microtus oregoni. Next base: position 1,607,145 of record NW_024544005.1, read on the forward strand.
AGCACCCAGCACCCTGAGTACTGAGCACCCAGCACCCTGAGTACTGAGCACCCAGCAGCCTGAGCACTGAGCACCCAGCACCCCGAGCACTGAGCACCCAGCACCCTGAGTACTGAGCACCCAGCACCCTGAGCACTGAGCACCCAGCACCCTGAGCACTGAGCACCCAGCACCCCGAGCACTGAGCACCCAGCACCCTGAGTACTGAGCACCCAGCACCCTGAGCACTGAGCACCCAGCACCCCGAGCACTGAGCACCCAGCACCCAACGTACTGAGCTCCGAGCACCCCGAGCACTGAGCACCCAGCGCCCCGAGCACTGAGCACCCAGGACCCTGAGTACTGAGCACCCAGCACCCTGAGCACTGAGCACCCAGCACCCAACGTACTGAGCACCGAGCACCCCGAGCACTGAGCACCCAGCACCCCGAGTACTGAGCTCCGAGCACCCCGAGCACTGAGCACCCAGCGCCCCGAGCACTGAGCACCCAGCGCCCCGAGCACTGAGCACCAAGCACCCCGAGCAATGAGCACCCTGCACCCCGAGCACTGAGCACCCAGCACCCCAAGAGATGAGCACCCAGCACCCTGAGTACTGAGCACCCAGCACCCCGAATACTGAGCACCCAGCAACCTGAGCACCGAGCAGCCAGCACTCTGAGCACTGAGCACCCAGCACCCTGAGCACTGAGCACCCAGCACCCTGAGTACTGAGCACTGAGCACCACGAGTACTGAGCACCCAGCACCCTGATCACTGAGCACCCAACACCCTGAGTACTGAGCACCCAACACCCCAAGCACTGAGCACCCTAAGTACTGAGCACCCAGCACCCCAAGCACTGAGCACCCTGAGTATTGAGCACCCAGCAACCTGAGTACTGAGCAGCCAGCACCCTGAGTACTGAGCACCCAGCACCCTGAGTACTGAGCACCCAGCACCCCGAGCACTGAGCACCCAGCACCCTGAGTACTGAGCACCCAGCACCCTGAGCACTGAGCACCGAGCACCATGAGCACTGAGCACCCAGCACCCCGAGCACTGAGCACCCAGCACCCCGAGAATGAACACCCAGCACCCCGAGTACTGAGCACCGAGCACCCTGAGCACTGAGTACCCAGCACCCTGTGTACTGAGCACCCAGGACCCTGAGCACTGAGCACCGAGCAACCCAAGTACTGAGCACAAAGCACCCTGAGCACTGAGCACCCAGCACCCTGAGTACTGAGCACCCAGCACCCTGAGTACTGAACACCCAGCACCCTGAGCACTGAGCACTGAGCAATATGATCACTGAGAACTGAGCACCGAGCACCCCGAGAACTGAGCACCCAGCACCCGGAGAACTGAGCACCCAGCACCCTGAGCACTGAGCACCCAGCACACTGAGCACTGATCACCCAGCACCCTGAGCACTGAGCACCCAGCACCCTGAGTACTGAGCACCCAGCACCCTGAGTACTGAGCACCCTGCACCCTGAGTACTGAGCTCCGAGCACCCCGAGCACTGAGCACCCAGCGCCCCGAGCACCGAGCACCCTGAGCACTGAGCACCCAGCACCCTGAGTACTGAGCACCCAGCACCCTGAGCAATGAGCACCCTGAGTACTGAGCACCCAGCACCTTGAGCACTGAGCACCCAGCACCTGGAGTACTGAGCACCCAGCGCCCTGAGTACTAAGCACCGAGCACCCTGAATACTGAGTACCCAGCACCCTGAGCACTGAACACACAGCACCCTGAGTACTGAGCACCTCGAGCACTGAGCACCCAGCACCCTGAGTACTGAGCACCGAGCACCCCGAGCACTGAGCACCCAGCACCGCGAGCACCGTGCACCCAGCACAACGAGACTGAGCACCCAGCACCCTGAGTACTGAGCACCCAGCACCCTGAGCACTGAGCACCCAGCACCCTGAGCACTGTGCACCCAGCACCCTGAGCACTGAGCACCCAGCACCCTGAGTAGTGAGCACCCAACGTACTGAGCACCGAGCACCCAGCACCCTGAGCACTGATCACCCAGCACCCTGAGTACTGAGCACTGAGCACCCCGCACCCCGAGCACTGAGCACCCAGCACCCTGAGCACTGAGCACCCAGCACCCGAGTACTGAGCACCCAGCACCGTGAGTACTGAGCACCCAGCACCCTGAGTACTGAGCACCCAGCACCCTGAGCACTGAGCACCCAGCACCCCGAGCACTGAGCACCCAGCGCCCCGAGCACTGAGCACCCAGCACCCTGAGTACTGAGCACCCAGCACCCTGAGCACTGAGCACCCAGCACCCAACGTACTGAGAACCGAGCACCCCGAGCACTGAGCACCCAGCACCCTGAGTACTGAGCTCCGAGCACCCCGAGCACTGAGCACCCAGCGCCCCGAGCACTGAGCACCCAGCGCCCCGAGCACTGAGCACCAAGCACCCCGAGCAATGAGCACCCAGCACCCCGAGCACTGAGCACCCAGCACCACAAGCAATTAGCACCCAGCACCCTGAGCACTGAGCACCCAGCACCCCGAGCACTGAGCACCCAGCGCCCCGAGCACTGAGCACCCAGCACCCTGAGTACTGAGCACCCAGCACCCTGAGCACTGAGCACCCAGCACCCTGAGTACTGAGCACTGAGCACCACGAGTACTGAGCACCCAGCACCCTGATCACTGAGCACCCAACACCCTGAGTACTGAGCACCCAACACCCCAAGCACTGAGCACCCTAAGTACTGAGCACCCAGCACCCCAAGCACTGAGCACCCTGAGTATTGAGCACCCAGCAACCTGAGTACTGAGCAGCCAGCACCCTGAGTACTGAGCACCCAGCACCCTGAGTACTGAGCACCCAGCACCCCGAGCACTGAGCACCCAGCACCCTGAGCACTGAGCACCGAGCACCATGAGCACTGAGCACCCAGCACCCTGAGGACTGAGCACCCAGCACCCTGAGCACTGAGCACCCAGTGTACTGAGCACTGAGCACCCTGAGTACTGAGCACTGAGCACCCCGATCACTGAGCACCCAGCTCCCTGAGTACTGAGCACCCAGCACCCCGAGCACTGAGCACCCAGCACCCTGAGCACTGAGCACCCAGCACCATGAGCACTGATCACCCAGCACCCGGAGCACTGAGCACCCAGCACCCTGAGCACTGATCACCCATCACCCTGAGCACTGAGCACCCAGCACCCTGAGTACTGAGCACCCAGCAACCTGAGTACTGAGCACCCAGCACCCTGAGTACTGAGCTCCGAGCACCCCGAGCACTGAGCACCCAGCGCCCCGAGCACCAAGCACCCTGAGCACTGAGCACCCAACACCCTGAGTACTGAGCACCCAGCACCCTGAGCAATGAGCACCCTGAGTACTGAGCACCCAGCACCTTGAGCACTGAGCACCGAGCACCCTGAATACTGAGCACCCAGCACCCTGAGCACTGAGCACCCAGCAACCTGAGCACTGAGCACCCAGCACCCTGAGCACTGAGCACCCAGCACCCTGAGCACTGAGCACCCAGCACCCTGAGTAGTGAGCACCCAACGTACTGAGCACCGAGCACCCCGAGCACTGAGCACCCAGCACCCTGAGTACTCAGCACTGAGCACACCGCACACCGAGCCCTGAGCACCCAGCATCCTGAGCACTGAGCACCCAGCACCCGAGTACTGAGCACCCAGCACCCTGAGTACTGAGCACCCAGCACCCTGAGTACTGAGCACCCAGCAGCCTGAGCACTGAGCACCCAGCACCCCGAGCACTGAGCACCCAGCACCCTGAGTACTGAGCACCCAGCACCCTGAGCACTGAGCAACCAGCACCCCGAGCACTTAGCACCCAGCACCCTGAGTACTGAGAACCCAGCACCCTGAGTACTGAGCACCCAGCACCCCGAATACTGAGCACCCAGCAACCTGAGCACCGAGCAGCCAGCACCCTGAGCACTGAGCACCCAGCACCCTGAGCACTGAGCACCCAGCACCCTGAGTACTGAGCACCCAACACCCTGAGTACTGAGCACCCAACACCCCAAGCACTGAGCACCCTAAGTACTGAGCACCCAGCACCCCAAGCACTGAGCACCCTGAGTATTGAGCACCCAGAAACCTGAGTACTGAGCAGCCAGCACCCTGAGTACTGAGCACCCAGCACCCTGAGTACTGAGCACCCAGCACCCCGAGCACTGAGCACGCAGCACCCTGAGAACTGAGCACCCAGCACCCTGAGCACTGAGCACCGAGCACCCTGAGCACTGAGCACCCAGCACCCTGAGGACTGAGCACCCAGCACCCTGAGCACTGAGCACCCTGAGTACTGAGCACTGAGCACCCTGAGTACTGAGCAACCAGCACCCTGAGTACTGAGCACCCAGCACCCTGAGCACTGAGCACAGAGCACCCTGAGCACTGAGCAGCCAGCACCCTGAGCACTGAGCACCCAGCACCCTGAATAGTGAGCACCCAACGTACTGAGCACCGAGCACCCCGATCACTGAGCACCCAGCTCCCTGAGTACTGAGCACCCAGCACCCCGAGCACTGAGCACCCAGCACCCTGAGCACTGAGCACCCAGCACCATGAGCACTGATCACCCAGCACCCGGAGCACTGAGCACCCAGCACCCTGAGCACTGATCACCCAGCACCCTGAGCACTGAGCACCCAGCACCCTGAGTACTGAGCACCCAGCACCCTGAGTACTGAGCACCCAGCACCCTGAGTACTGAGCTCCGAGCACCCCGAGCACTGAGCACCCAGCGCCCCGAGCACCAAGCACCCTGAACACTGAGCACCCAGCACCCTGAGTACTGAGCACCCAGCACCCTGAGCAATGAGCACCCTGAGTACTGAGCACCCAGCACCTTGAGCACTGATCACCCAGCACCTGGAGTACTGAGCACCCAGCGCCCTGAGTACTAAGCACCGAGCACCCTGAATACTGAGTACCCAGCACCCTGAGCACTGAACACACAGCACCATGAGTACTGAGCACCTCGAGCACTGAGCACCCAGTACCCTGAGTACTGAGCACCGAGCACCCCGAGCACTGAGCACCCAGCACCGCGAGCACCGTGCACCCAGCACAACGAGACTGAGCACCCAGCACCCTGAGTACTGAGCACCCAGCACCCTGAGCACTGAGCACCCAGCACGTGAGCACTGAGCACCCAGCACCCTGAGCACTGAGCACCCAGCACCCTGAGTAGTGAGCACCCAACGTACTGAGCACCGAGCACCCAGCACCCTGAGCACTGAGCACCCAGCACCCTGAGTACTGAGTACTGAGCACCCCGCACCCCGAGCACTGAGCACCCAGCACCCTGAGCACTGAGCACCCAGCACCCGAGTACTGAGCACCCAGCACCCTGAGTACTGAGCACCCAGCACCCTGAGTACTGAGCACCCAGCACCCTGAGCACTGAGCACCCAGCACCCCGAGCACTGAGCACCCAGTGCCCCGAGCACTGAGCACCCAGCACCCTGAGTACTGAGCACCCAGCACCCTGAGCACTGAGCACCCAGCACCCAACCTACTGAGAACCGAGCACCCCGAGCACTGAGCACCCAGCACCCTGAGTACTGAGCTCCGAGCACCCCGAGCACTGAGCACCCAGCGCCCCGAGCACTGAGCACCAAGCACCTCGAGCAATGAGCACCCAGCACCCCGAGCACTGAGCACCCAGCACCCCAAGCAATTAGCACCCAGCATCCTGAGTACTGAGCACCCAGCACCCCGAATACTGAGCACCCAGCAACTTGAGCACCGAGCAACCAGCACCCTGAGCACTGAGCACCCAGCACCCTGAGCACTGAGCACCCAGCACCCTGAGTACTGAGCACTGAGCACCACGAGTACTGAGCACCCAGCACCCTGATCACTGAGCACCCAACACCCTGAGTACTGAGCACCCAACACCCCAAGCACTGAGCACCCTAAGTACTGAGCACCCAGCACCCCAAGCACTGAGCACCCTGAGTATTGAGCACCCAGCAACCTGAGTACTGAGCAGCCAGCACCCTGAGTACTGAGCACCCAGCACCCTGAGTACTGAGCACCCAGCACCCTGAGCACTGAGCACCCAGCTCCCTGAGCACTGAGCACCGAGCACCATGAGCACTGAGCACCCAGCACCCTGAGGACTGAGCACCCAGCACCCTGAGCACTGAGCACCCAGTGTACTGAGCACTGAGCACCCTGAGTACTGAGCACTGAGCACCCTGAGTACTGAGCAACCAGCACCCTGAGTACTGAGCACCGAGCACCCCGAGCACTGAGCACCCAGCACCGCGAGCACCGTGCACCCAGCACAACGAGACTGAGCACCCAGCACCCTGAGTACTGAGCACCCAGCACCCTGAGCACTGAGCACCCAGCACCCTGAGCACTGTGCACCCAGCACCCTGAGCACTGAGCACCCAGCACCCTGAGTAGTGAGCACCCAACGTACTGAGCACCGAGCACCCAGCACCCTGAGCACTGATCACCCAGCACCCTGAGTACTGAGCACTGAGCACCCCGCACCCCGAGCACTGAGCACCCAGCACCCTGAGCACTGAGCACCCAGCACCCGAGTACTGAGCACCCAGCACCCTGAGTACTGAGCACCCAGCACCCTGAGTACTGAGCACCCAGCACCCTGAGCACTGAGCACCCAGCACCCCGAGCACTGAGCACCCAGCGCCCCGAGCACTGAGCACCCAGCACCCTGAGTACTGAGCACCCAGCACCCTGAGCACTGAGCACCCAGCACCCAACGTACTGAGAACCGAGCACCCCGAGCACTGAGCACCCAGCACCCTGAGTACTGAGCTCCGAGCACCCCGAGCACTGAGCACCCAGCGCCCCGAGCACTGAGCACCCAGCGCCCCGAGCACTGAGCACCAAGCACCCCGAGCAATGAGCACCCAGCACCCCGAGCACTGAGCACCCAGCACCACAAGCAATTAGCACCCAGCACCCTGAGCACTGAGCACCCAGCACCCCGAGCACTGAGCACCCAGCGCCCCGAGCACTGAGCACCCAGCACCCTGAGTACTGAGCACCCAGCACCCTGAGCACTGAGCACCCAGCACCCTGAGTACTGAGCACTGAGCACCACGAGTACTGAGCACCCAGCACCCTGATCACTGAGCACCCAACACCCTGAGTACTGAGCACCCAACACCCCAAGCACTGAGCACCCTAAGTACTGAGCACCCAGCACCCCAAGCACTGAGCACCCTGAGTATTGAGCACCCAGCAACCTGAGTACTGAGCAGCCAGCACCCTGAGTACTGAGCACCCAGCACCCTGAGTACTGAGCACCCAGCACCCCGAGCACTGAGCACCCAGCACCCTGAGCACTGAGCACCGAGCACCATGAGCACTGAGCACCCAGCACCCTGAGGACTGAGCACCCAGCACCCTGAGCACTGAGCACCCAGTGTACTGAGCACTGAGCACCCTGAGTACTGAGCACTGAGCACCCCGATCACTGAGCACCCAGCTCCCTGAGTACTGAGCACCCAGCACCCCGAGCACTGAGCACCCAGCACCCTGAGCACTGAGCACCCAGCACCATGAGCACTGATCACCCAGCACCCGGAGCACTGAGCACCCAGCACCCTGAGCACTGATCACCCATCACCCTGAGCACTGAGCACCCAGCACCCTGAGTACTGAGCACCCAGCAACCTGAGTACTGAGCACCCAGCACCCTGAGTACTGAGCTCCGAGCACCCCGAGCACTGAGCACCCAGCGCCCCGAGCACCAAGCACCCTGAGCACTGAGCACCCAACACCCTGAGTACTGAGCACCCAGCACCCTGAGCAATGAGCACCCTGAGTACTGAGCACCCAGCACCTTGAGCACTGAGCACCGAGCACCCTGAATACTGAGCACCCAGCACCCTGAGCACTGAACACACAGCACCCTGAGTACTGAGCACCTCGAGCACTGAGCACCCAGCACCCTGAGTACTGAGCACCGAGCACCCCGAGCACTGAGCACCCAGCACTGCGAGCACTGAGCACCCAGCACCCCGAGACTGAGCACCCAGCACCCTGAGTACTGAGCACCCAGCAACCTGAGCACTGAGCACCCAGCACCCTGAGCACTGAGCACCCAGCACCCTGAGCACTGAGCACCCAGCACCCTGAGTAGTGAGCACCCAACGTACTGAGCACCGAGCACCCCGAGCACTGAGCACCCAGCACCCTGAGTACTCAGCACTGAGCACACCGCACACCGAGCCCTGAGCACCCAGCATCCTGAGCACTGAGCACCCAGCACCCGAGTACTGAGCACCCAGCACCCTGAGTACTGAGCACCCAGCACCCTGAGTACTGAGCACCCAGCAGCCTGAGCACTGAGCACCCAGCACCCCGAGCACTGAGCACCCAGCACCCTGAGTACTGAGCACCCAGCACCCTGAGCACTGAGCAACCAGCACCCCGAGCACTTAGCACCCAGCACCCTGAGTACTGAGAACCCAGCACCCTGAGTACTGAGCACCCAGCACCCCGAATACTGAGCACCCAGCAACCTGAGCACCGAGCAGCCAGCACCCTGAGCACTGAGCACCCAGCACCCTGAGCACTGAGCACCCAGCACCCTGAGTACTGAGCACCCAACACCCTGAGTACTGAGCACCCAACACCCCAAGCACTGAGCACCCTAAGTACTGAGCACCCAGCACCCCAAGCACTGAGCACCCTGAGTATTGAGCACCCAGAAACCTGAGTACTGAGCAGCCAGCACCCTGAGTACTGAGCACCCAGCACCCTGAGTACTGAGCACCCAGCACCCCGAGCACTGAGCACGCAGCACCCTGAGAACTGAGCACCCAGCACCCTGAGCACAGAGCACCGAGCACCCTGAGCACTGAGCACCCAGCACCCTGAGGACTGAGCACCCAGCACCCTGAGCACTGAGCACCCTGAGTACTGAGCACTGAGCACCCTGAGTACTGAGCACTGAGCACCCTGAGTACTGAGCAACCAGCACCCTGAGTACTGAGCACCCAGCACCCTGAGCACTGAGCACAGAGCACCCTGAGCACTGAGCAGCCAGCACCCTGAGCACTGAGCACCCAGCACCCTGAATAGTGAGCACCCAACGTACTGAGCACCGAGCACCCCGATCACTGAGCACCCAGCTCCCTGAGTACTGAGCACCCAGCACCCCGAGCACTGAGCACCCAGCACCCTGAGCACTGAGCACCCAGCACCATGAGCACTGATCACCCAGCACCCGGAGCACTGAGCACCCAGCACCCTGAGCACTGATCACCCAGCACCCTGAGCACTGAGCACCCAGCACCCTGAGTACTGAGCACCCAGCACCCTGAGTACTGAGCACCCAGCACCCTGAGTACTGAGCTCCGAGCACCCCGAGCACTGAGCACCCAGCGCCCCGAGCACCAAGCACCCTGAACACTGAGCACCCAGCACCCTGAGTACTGAGCACCCAGCACCCTGAGCAATGAGCACCCTGAGTACTGAGCACCCAGCACCTTGAGCACTGATCACCCAGCACCTGGAGTACTGAGCACCCAGCGCCCTGAGTACTAAGCACCGAGCACCCTGAATACTGAGTACCCAGCACCCTGAGCACTGAACACACAGCACCATGAGTACTGAGCACCTCGAGCACTGAGCACCCAGTACCCTGAGTACTGAGCACCGAGCACCCCGAGCACTGAGCACCCAGCACCGCGAGCACCGTGCACCCAGCACAACGAGACTGAGCACCCAGCACCCTGAGTACTGAGCACCCAGCACCCTGAGCACTGAGCACCCAGCACGTGAGCACTGAGCACCCAGCACCCTGAGCACTGAGCACCCAGCACCCTGAGTAGTGAGCACCCAACGTACTGAGCACCGAGCACCCAGCACCCTGAGCACTGAGCACCCAGCACCCTGAGTACTGAGTACTGAGCACCCCGCACCCCGAGCACTGAGCACCCAGCACCCTGAGCACTGAGCACCCAGCACCCGAGTACTGAGCACCCAGCACCCTGAGTACTGAGCACCCAGCACCCTGAGTACTGAGCACCCAGCACCCTGAGCACTGAGCACCCAGCACCCCGAGCACTGAGCACCCAGTGCCCCGAGCACTGAGCACCCAGCACCCTGAGTACTGAGCACCCAGCACCCTGAGCACTGAGCACCCAGCACCCAACGTACTGAGAACCGAGCACCCCGAGCACTGAGCACCCAGCACCCTGAGTACTGAGCTCCGAGCACCCCGAGCACTGAGCACCCAGCGCCCCGAGCACTGAGCACCAAGCACCCCGAGCAATGAGCACCCAGCACCCCGAGCACTGAGCACCCAGCACCCCAAGCAATTAGCACCCAGCATCCTGAGTACTGAGCACCCAGCACCCCGAATACTGAGCACCCAGCAACTTGAGCACCGAGCAACCAGCACCCTGAGCACTGAGCACCCAGCACCCTGAGCACTGAGCACCCAGCACCCTGAGTACTGAGCACTGAGCACCACGAGTACTGAGCACCCAGCACCCTGATCACTGAGCACCCAACACCCTGAGTACTGAGCACCCAACACCCCAAGCACTGAGCACCCTAAGTACTGAGCACCCAGCACCCCAAGCACTGAGCACCCTGAGTATTGAGCACCCAGCAACCTGAGTACTGAGCAGCCAGCACCCTGAGTACTGAGCACCCAGCACCCTGAGTACTGAGCACCCAGCACCCCGAGCACTGAGCACCCAGCTCCCTGAGCACTGAGCACCGAGCACCATGAGCACTGAGCACCCAGCACCCTGAGGACTGAGCACCCAGCACCCTGAGCACTGAGCACCCAGTGTACTGAGCACTGAGCACCCTGAGTACTGAGCACTGAGCACCCTGAGTACTGAGCAACCAGCACCCTGAGTAATGAGCACCCAGCACCCTGAGCACTGAGCACCGAGCACCCTGAGCACTGAGAACCCAGCACCCTGAGGACTGAGCACCCAGCACCCTGAGCACTGAGCACCCTGAGTACTGAGCACTGAGCACGCTGAGTACTGAGCACTGAGCACCCTGAGTACTGAGCAATCAGCACCCTGAGTACTGAGCACCCAGCACCCTGAGCACTGAGCACCCAGCACCCTGAGTAGTGAGCACCCAACGTACTGAGCACCGAACAACCCGATCACTGAGCACCCAGCTCCCTGAGTACTGAGCACCCAGCACCCCGAGCACTGAGCACCCAGCACCCTGAGCACTGAGCACCCAGCACCCTGAGCACTGATCACCCAGCACCCTGAGCACTGAGCACCCAGCACCGTGAGTACTGAGCACCCAGCACCCTGAGTACTGAGCACTCAGCACCCTGAGTACTGACCACCGAGCACCCCGAGCACTGAGCAACCAGCACCCTGAGCACTGAGCACCCTGAGGACTGAGCACCAAGCACCCTGAGCACTGAACACACAGCACCCTGAGTACTGAGCACATCGTGCACTGAGCACCCAGCACCCTGAGTACTGAGCACCGAGCACCGCGAGCACTGAGCACCCAGCACCGCGAGCACTGAGCACCCAGCACCCCGAGACTGAGCACCCAGCACCCTGAGTACTGAGCACCCAGCACCCTGAGCACTGAGCACCCAGCACCCTGAGCACTGAGCACCCAGCACCCTGAGTAGTGAGCACCCAACGTACTGAGCACCGAGCACCCCGAGCACTGAGCACCCAGCACACTGAGTACTGAGCACCCAGCAGCCTGAGCACTGAGCACTCCGCACCCCGAGCCCTGAGCACCCAGCATCCTGAGCACTGAGCACCCAGCACCCGAGTACTGAGCACCCAGCACCCTGAGTACTGAGCACCCAGCACCCTGAGTACTGAGCACCCAGCAGCCTGAGCACTGAGCACCCAGCACCCCGAGCACTGAGCACCCAGCACCCTGAGTACTGAGCACCCAGCACCCTGAGCACTGAGCACCCAGCACCCCGAGCACTGAGCACCCAGCACCCTGAGTACTGAGAACCCAGCACCCTGAGCACTGAGCACCCAGCACCCTGAGCACTGAGCACCCAGCACCCTGAGCACTGAGCACCCAGCACCCTGAGTACTGAGCTCCGAGCACCCCGAGCACTGAGCACCCAGCGCCCCGAGCACTGAGCACCCAGCACCCTGAGTACTGAGCACCCAGCACCCTGAGCACTGAGCACCCAGCACCCAACGTACTGAGCACCGAGCACCCCGAGCACTGAGCACCCAGCACCCTGAGTACTGAGCTCCGAGCACCCCGAGCACTGAGCACCCAGCGCCCCGAGCACTGAGCACCCAGCGCCCCGAGCACTGAGCACCAAGCACCCCGAGCAATGAGCACCCTGCACCCCGAGCACTGAGCACCCAGCACCCCAAGCAATGAGCACCCAGCACCCTGAGTACTGAGCACCCAGCACCCCTAATACTGAGCACCCAGCAACCTGAGCACCTAGCAGCCAGCACCCTGAGCACTGAGCACCCAGCACCCTGAGCACTGAGCACCCAGCACCCTGAGTACTGAGCACTGAGCACCACGAGTACTGAGCACCCAGCACCCTGATCACTGAGCACCCAACGCCCTGAGTACTGAGCACCCACCACCCCAAGCACTGAGCACCCTAAGTACTGAGCACCCAGCACCCCAAGCACTGAGCACCCTGAGTATTGAGCACCCAGAAACCTGAGTACTGAGCAGCCAGCACCCTGAGTACTGAGCACCCAGCACCCTGAGTACTGAGCACCCAGCACCCCGAGCACTGAGCACGCAGCACCCTGAGTACTGAGCACCCAGCACCCTGAGCACTGAGCACCGAGCACCCTGAGCACTGAGCACCCAGCACCCTGAGGACTGAGCACCCAGCACCCTGAGCACTGAGCACCCTGAGTACTGAGCACTGAGCACCCTGAGTACTGAGCACTGAGCACCCTGAGTACTGAGCAACCAGCACCCGGAGTACTGAGCACCCAGCACCCTGAGCACTGAGCACCGATCACCCTGAGCACTGAGCACCCAGCACCCTGAGCACTGAGCACCCAGCACCCTGAGTAGTGAGCACCCAACGTACTGAGCACCGAGCACCCCGATCACTGAGCACCCAGCTCCCTGAGTACTGAGCACCCAGCACCCTGAGCACTGAGCACCCAGCACCCTGAGCACTGAGCACCCAGCACCATGAGCACTGATCACCCAGCACCCGGAGCACTGAGCACCCAGCACCCTGAGCACTGATCACCCAGCACCCTGAGCACTGAGCACCCAGCACCCTGAGTACTGAGCACCCAGCAACCTGAGTACTGAGCACCCAGCACCCTGAGTACTGAGCTCCGAGCACCCCGAGCACTGAGCACCCAGCGCCCCGAGCACCAAGCACCCTGAGCACTGAGCACCCAGCACCCTGAGTACTGAGCACCCAGCACCCTGAGCAATGAGCACCCTGAGTACTGAGCACCCAGCACCTTGAGCACTGAGCACCGAGCACCCTGAATACTGAGCACCCAGCACCCTGAGCACTGAACACACAGCACCCTGAGTACTGAGCACCTCGAGCACTGAGCACCCAGCACCCTGAGTACTGAGCACCGAGCACCCCGAGCACTGAGCACCCAGCACTGCGAGCACTGAGCACCCAGCACCCCGAGACTGAGCACCCAGCACCCTGAGTACTGAGCACCCAGCAACCTGAGCACTGAGCACCCAGCACCCTGAGCACTGAGCTCCCAGCACCCTGAGCACTGAGCACCCAGCACCCTGAGTAGTGAGCACCCAACGTACTGAGCACCGAGCACCCCGAGCACTGAGCACCCAGCACCCTGAGTACTCAGCACTGAGCACTCCGCACACCGAGCCCTGAGCACCCAGCATCCTGAGCACTGAGCACCCAGCACCCGAGTACTGAGCACCCAGCACCCTGAGTACTGAGCACCCAGCACCCTGAGTACTGAGCACCCAGCAGCCTGAGCACTGAGCACCCAGCACCCCGAGCACTGAGCACCCAGCACCCTGAGTACTGAGCACCCAGCACCCTGAGCACTGAGCAACCAGCACCCCGAGCACTTAGCACCCAGCACCCTGAGTACTGAGAACCCAGCACCCTGAGTACTGAGCACCCAGCACCCCGAATACTGAGCACCCAGCAACCTGAGCACCGAGCAGCCAGCACCCTGAGTACTGAGCACCCAACACCCTGAGTACTGAGCACCCAACACCCCAAGCACTGAGCACCCTAAGTACTGAGCACCCAGCACCCCAAGCACTGAGCACCCTGAGTATTGAGCACCCAGAAACCTGAGTACTGAGCAGCCAGCACCCTGAGTACTGAGCACCCAGCACCCTGAGTACTGAGCACCCAGCACCCCGAGCACTGAGCACGCAGCACCCTGAGTACTGAGCACCCAGCACCCTGAGCACTGAGCACCGAGCACCCTGAGCACTGAGCACCCAGCACCCTGAGGACTGAGCACCCAGCACCCTGAGCACTGAGCACCCTGAGTACTGAGCACTGAGCACCCTGAGTACTGAGCACTGAGCACCCTGAGTACTGAGCAACCAGCACCCTGAGTACTGAGCACCCAGCACCCTGAGCACTGAGCACCGAGCACCCTGAGCACTGAGCAGCCAGCACCCTGAGCACTGAGCACCCAGCACCCTGAATAGTGAGCACCCAACGTACTGAGCACCGAGCACCCCGATCACTGAGCACCCAGCTCCCTGAGTACTGAGCACCCAGCACCCCGAGCACTGAGCACCCAGCACCCTGAGCACTGAGCACCCAGCACCATGAGCACTGATCACCCAGCACCCGGAGCACTGAGCACCCAGCACCCTGAGAACTGATCACCCAGCACCCTGAGCACTGAGCACCCAGCACCCTGAGTACTGAGCACCCAGCACCCTGAGTACTGAGCACCCAGCACCCTGAGTACTGAGCTCCGAGCACCCCGAGCACTGAGCACCCAGCGCCCCGAGCACCAAGCACCCTGAACACTGAGCACCCAGCACCCTGAGTACTGAGCACCCAGCACCCTGAGCAATGAGCACCCTGAGTACTGAGAACCCAGCACCTTGAGCACTGAGCACCGAGCACCCTGAATACTGAGCACCCAGCACCCTGAGCACTGAACACACAGCACCCTGAGTACTGAGCACCTCGAGCACTGAGCACCCAGCACCCTGAGTACTGAGCACCGAGCACCCCGAGCACTGAGCACCCAGCACCGCGAGCACTGAGCACCCAGCACCCCGAGACTGAGCACCCAGCACCCTGAGTACTGAGCACCCAGCACCCTGAGCACTGAGCACCCAGCACCCTGAGCACTGAGCACCCAGCACCCTGAGCACTGAGCACCCAGCACCCTGAGTAGTGAGCACCCAACGTACTGAGCACCGAGCACCCCGAGCACTGAGCACCCAGCACCCTGAGTACTGAGCACTGAGCACTCCGCACACCGAGCCCTGAGCACCCAGCATCCTGAGCACTGAGCACCCAGCACCCGAGTACTGAGCACCCAGCACCCTGAGTACTGAGCACCCAGCACCCTGAGTACTGAGCACCCAGCAGCCTGAGCACTGAGCACCCAGCACCCCGAGCACTGAGCACCCAGCACCCTGAGTACTGAGCACCCAGCACCCTGAGCACTGAGCACCCAGCACCCCGAGCACTGAGCACCCAGCACCCTGAGTACTGAGAACCCAGCACCCTGAGCACTGAGCACCCAGCACCCTGAGCACTGAGCACCCAGCACCCTGAGCACTGAGCACCCTTCACCCTGAGTACTGAGCTCCGAGCACCCCGAGCACTGAGCACCCAGCGCCCCGAGCACTGAGCACCCAGGACCCTGAGTACTGAGCACCCAGCACCCTGAGCACTGAGCACCCAGCACCCAACGTACTGAGCACCGAGCACCCCGAGCACTGAGCACCCAGCACCCTGAGTACTGAGCTCCGAGCACCCCGAGCACTGAGCACCCAGCGCCCCGAGCACTGAGCACCCAGCGCCCCGAGCACTGAGCACCAAGCACCCCGAGCAATGAGCACCCTGCACCCCGAGCACTGAGCACCCAGCACCCCAAGAGATGAGCACCCAGCACCCTGAGTACTGAGCACCCAGCACCCCGAATACTGAGCACCCAGCAACCTGAGCACCGAGCAACCAGCACCCTGAGCACTGAGCACCCAGCACCCTGAGCACTGAGCACCCAGCACCCTGAGTACTGAGCACTGAGCACCACGAGTACTGAGCACCCAGCACCCTGATCACTGAGCACCCAACACCCTGAGTACTGAGCACCCAACACCCCAAGCACTGAGCACCCTAAGTACTGAGCACCCAGCACCCCAAGCACTGAGCACCCTGAGTATTGAGCACCCAGCAACCTGAGTACTGAGCAGCCAGCACCCTGAGTACTGAGCACACAGTACCCTGAGTACTGAGCACCCAGCACCCCGAGCACTGAGCACCCAGCACCCTGAGTACTGAGCACCCAGCACCCTGAGCACTGAGCACCGAGCACCCTGAGCACTGAGCACCCAGCACCCTGAGGACTGAGCACCCAGCACCCTGAGCACTGAGCACCCTGAGTACTGAGCACTGAGCACCCTGAGTACTGAGCACTGAGCACCCTGAGTACTGAGCACCCAGCACCCTGAGCACTGAGCACCGAGTACCCTGAGCACTGAGCACCCAGCACCCTGAGCACTGAGCACCCAGCACCCTGAGTATTGAGCACCCAACGTACTGAGCACCGAGCACCCCGATCACTGAGCACCCAGCTCCCTGAGAACTGAGCACCCAGCACCCCGAGCACTGAGCACCCAGCACCCTGAGCACTGAGCACCCAGCACCATGAGCACTGATCACCCAGCACCCGGAGCACTGAGCACCCAGCACCCTGAGCACTGATTACCCAGCACCCTGAGCACTGAGCACCCAGCACCCTGAGTACTGAGCACCCAGCACCCTGAGCAATGAGCACCCTGAGAACTGAGCACCCAGCAGCTTGAGCACTGAGCACCGAGCACCCTGAATACTGAGCACCCAGCACCCTGAGCACTGAACACACAGCACCCTGAGTACTGAGCACCTCGAGCACTGAGCACCCAGCACCCTGAGTACTGAGCACCGAGCACCCTGAGCACTGAGCACCCAGCACCACGAGCACTGAGCACCCAGCACCCCGAGACTGAGCACCCAGCACCCTGAGTACTGAGCTCCCAGCACCCTGAGCACTGAGCACCCAGCACCCTGAGCACTGAGCACCCAGCACCCTGAGCACTGAGCACCCAGCACCCTGAGTAGTGAGCACCCAACGTACTGAGCACCGAGCACCCCGAGCACTGAGCACCCAGCACCCTGAGTACTGAGCACTGAGCACTCCGCACACCGAGCCCTGAGCACCCAGCATCCAGAGCACTGAGCACCCAGCACCCGAGTACTGAGCACCCAGCACCCTGAGTACTGAGCACCCAGCACCCTGAGTACTGAGCACCCAGCAGCCTGAGCACTGAGCACCCAGCACCCCGAGCACTGAGCACCCAGCACCCTGAGTACTGAGCACCCAGCACCCTGAGCACTGAGCACCCAGCACCCCGAGGACTGAGCACCCAGCACCCTGAGTACTGAGAACCCAGCACCCTGAGCACTGAGCACCCAGCACCCTGAGCACTGAGCACCCAGCACCCTGAGCACTGAGCACCCAGCACCTTGAGCACTGAGCACCGAGCACCCTGAATACTGAGCACCCAGCACCCTGAGCACTGAACACACAGCACCCTGAGTACTGAGCACCTCGAGCACTGAGCACCCAGCACCCTGAGTACTGAGCACCGAGCACCCCGAGCACTGAGCACCCAGCACTGCGAGCACTGAGCACCCAGCACCCCGAGACTGAGCACCCAGCACCCTGAGTACTGAGCACCCAGCAACCTGAGCACTGAGCACCCAGCACCCTGAGCACTGAGCTCCCAGCACCCTGAGCACTGAGCACCCAGCACCCTGAGTAGTGAGCACCCAACGTACTGAGCACCGAGCACCCCGAGCACTGAGCACCCAGCACCCTGAGTACTCAGCACTGAGCACTCCGCACACCGAGCCCTGAGCACCCAGCATCCTGAGCACTGAGCACCCAGCACCCGAGTACTGAGCACCCAGCACCCTGAGTACTGAGCACCCAGCACCCTGAGTACTGAGCACCCAGCAGCCTGAGCACTGAGCACCCAGCACCCCGAGCACTGAGCACCCAGCACCCTGAGTACTGAGCACCCAGCACCCTGAGCACTGAGCAACCAGCACCCCGAGCACTTAGCACCCAGCACCCTGAGTACTGAGAACCCAGCACCCTGAGTACTGAGCACCCAGCACCCCGAATACTGAGCACCCAGCAACCTGAGCACCGAGCAGCCAGCACCCTGAGTACTGAGCACCCAACACCCTGAATACTGAGCACCCAACACCCCAAGCACTGAGCACCCTAAGTACTGAGCACCCAGCACCCCAAGCACTGAGCACCCTGAGTATTGAGCACCCAGAAACCTGAGTACTGAGCAGCCAGCACCCTGAGTACTGAGCACCCAGCACCCTGAGTACTGAGCACCCAGCACCCCGAGCACTGAGCACGCAGCACCCTGAGTACTGAGCACCCAGCACCCTGAGCACTGAGCACCGAGCACCCTGAGCACTGAGCACCCAGCACCCTGAGGACTGAGCACCCAGCACCCTGAGCACTGAGCACCCTGAGTACTGAGCACTGAGCACCCTGAGTACTGAGCACTGAGCACCCTGAGTACTGAGCAACCAGCACCCTGAGTACTGAGCACCCAGCACCCTGAGCACTGAGCACCGAGCACCCTGAGCACTGAGCAGCCAGCACCCTGAGCACTGAGCACCCAGCACCCTGAATAGTGAGCACCCAACGTACTGAGCACCGAGCACCCCGATCACTGAGCACCCAGCTCCCTGAGTACTGAGCACCCAGCACCCCGAGCACTGAGCACCCAGCACCCTGAGCACTGAGCACCCAGCACCATGAGCACTGATCACCCAGCCCCCGGAGCACTGAGCACCCAGCACCCTGAGAACTGATCACCCAGCACCCTGAGCACTGAGCACCCAGCACCCTGAGTACTGAGCACCCAGCACCCTGAGTACTGAGCACCCAGCACCCTGAGTACTGAGCTCCGAGCACCCCGAGCACTGAGCACCCAGCGCCCCGAGCACCAAGCACCCTGAACACTGAGCACCCAGCACACTGAGTACTGAGCACCCAGCACCCTGAGCAATGAGCACCCTGAGTACTGAGAACCCAGCACCTTGAGCACTGAGCACCGAGCACCCTGAATACTGAGCACCCAGCACCCTGAGCACTGAACACACAGCACCCTGAGTACTGAGCACCTCGAGCACTGAGCACCCAGCACCCTGAGTACTGAGCACCGAGCACCCCGAGCACTGAGCACCCAGCACCGCGAGCACTGAGCACCCAGCACCCCGAGACTGAGCACCCAGCACCCTGAGTACTGAGCACCCAGCACCCTGAGCACTGAGCACCCAGCACCCTGAGCACTGAGCACCCAGCACCCTGAGCACTGAGCACCCAGCACCCTGAGTAGTGAGCACCCAACGTACTGAGCACCGAGCACCCCGAGCACTGAGCACCCAGCACCCTGAGTACTGAGCACTGAGCACTCCGCACACCGAGCCCTGAGCACCCAGCATCCTGAGCACTGAGCACCCAGCACCCGAGTACTGAGCACCCAGCACCCTGAGTACTGAGCACCCAGCACCCTGAGTACTGAGCACCCAGCAGCCTGAGCACTGAGCACCCAGCACCCCGAGCACTGAGCACCCAGCACCCTGAGTACTGAGCACCCAGCACCCTGAGCACTGAGCACCCAGCACCCCGAGCACTGAGCACCCAGCACCCTGAGTACTGAGAACCCAGCACCCTGAGCACTGAGCACCCAGCACCCTGAGCACTGAGCACCCAGCACCCTGAGCACTGAGCACCCTTCACCCTGAGTACTGAGCTCCGAGCACCCCGAGCACTGAGCACCCAGCGCCCCGAGCACTGAGCACCCAGGACCCTGAGTACTGAGCACCCAGCACCCTGAGCACTGAGCACCCAGCACCCAACGTACTGAGCACCGAGCACCCCGAGCACTGAGCACCCAGCACCCTGAGTACTGAGCTCCGAGCACCCCGAGCACTGAGCACCCAGCGCCCCGAGCACTGAGCACCCAGCGCCCCGAGCACTGAGCACCAAGCACCCCGAGCAATGAGCACCCTGCACCCCGAGCACTGAGCACCCAGCACCTCAAGAGATGAGCACCCAGCACCCTGAGTACTGAGCACCCAGCACCCCGAATACTGAGCACCCAGCAACCTGAGCACCGAGCAACCAGCACCCTGAGCACTGAGCACCCAGCACCCTGAGCACTGAGCACCCAGCACCCTGAGTACTGAGCACTGAGCACCACGAGTACTGAGCACCCAGCACCCTGATCACTGAGCACCCAACACCCTGAGTACTGAGCACCCAACACCCCAAGCACTGAGCACCCTAAGTACTGAGCACCCAGCACCCCAAGCACTGAGCACCCTGAGTATTGAGCACCCAGCAACCTGAGTACTGAGCAGCCAGCACCCTGAGTACTGAGCACACAGCACCCTGAGTACTGAGCACCCAGCACCCCGAGCACTGAGCACCCAGCACCCTGAGTACTGAGCACCCAGCACCCTGAGCACTGAGCACCGAGCACCCTGAGCACTGAGCACCCAGCACCCTGAGGACTGAGCACCCAGCACCCTGAGCACTGAGCACCCTGAGTACTGAGCACTGAGCACCCTGAGTACTGAGCACTGAGCACCCTGAGTACTGAGCACCCAGCACCCTGAGCACTGAGCACCGAGTACCCTGAGCACTGAGCACCCAGCACCCTGAGCACTGAGCACCCAGCACCCTGAGTATTGAGCACCCAACGTACTGAGCACCGAGCACCCCGATCACTGAGCACCCAGCTCCCTGAGAACTGAGCACCCAGCACCCCGAGCACTGAGCACCCAGCACCCTGAGCACTGAGCACCCAGCACCATGAGCACTGATCACCCAGCACCCGGAGCACTGAGCACCCAGCACCCTGAGCACTGATTACCCAGCACCCTGAGCACTGAGCACCCAGCACCCTGAGTACTGAGCACCCAGCACCCTGAGCAATGAGCACCCTGAGAACTGAGCACCCAGCAGCTTGAGCACTGAGCACCGAGCACCCTGAATACTGAGCACCCAGCACCCTGAGCACTGAACACACAGCACCCTGAGTACTGAGCACCTCGAGCACTGAGCACCCAGCACCCTGAGTACTGAGCACCGAGCACCCTGAGCACTGAGCACCCAGCACCACGAGCACTGAGCACCCAGCACCCCGAGACTGAGCACCCAGCACCCTGAGTACTGAGCTCCCAGCACCCTGAGCACTGAGCACCCAGCACCCTGAGCACTGAGCACCCAGCACCCTGAGCACTGAGCACCCAGCACCCTGAGTAGTGAGCACACAACGTACTGAGCACCGAGCACCCCGAGCACTGAGCACCCAGCACCCTGAGTACTGAGCACTGAGCACTCCGCACACCGAGCCCTGAGCACCCAGCATCCAGAGCACTGAGCACCCAGCACCCGAGTACTGAGCACCCAGCACCCTGAGTACTGAGCACCCAGCACCCTGAGTACTGAGCACCCAGCAGCCTGAGCACTGAGCACCCAGCACCCCGAGCACTGAGCACCCAGCACCCTGAGTACTGAGCACCCAGCACCCTGAGCACTGAGCACCCAGCACCCCGAGGACTGAGCACCCAGCACCCTGAGTACTGAGAACCCAGCACCCTGAGCACTGAGCACCCAGCACCCTGAGCACTGAGCACCCAGCACCCTGAGCACTGAGCACCCAGCACCCTGAGTACTGAGCTCCGAGCACCCCGAGCACTGAGCACCCAGCACCCTGAGTACTGAGCACCCAGCACCCTGAGCACTGAGCACCCAGCACCCAACGTACTGAACACCGAGCACCCCGAGCACTGAGCACCCAGCACCCTGAGTACTGAGATCCGAGCACCCCGAGCACTGAGCACCCAGCGCCCCGAGCACTGAGCACCCAGCGCCCCGAGCACTGAGCACCAAGCACCCCGAGCAATGAGCACCCTGCACCCCGAGCACTGAGCACCCAGCACCCCAAGCAATGAGCACCCAGCACCCTGAGTACTGAGCACCCAGCACCCCGAATTCTGAGCACCCAGCAACCTGAGCACCGAGCAGCCAGCACCCTGAGCACTGAGCACCGATCACCCTGAGCACTGAGCACCCAGCACCCCGAGCACTGAGCACCCAGCACCCTGAGTACTGAGCAACCTCAGTACTGAGCACCCAGCACCCTGAGCACTGAGCACCCAGCACCCTGAGTACTGAGCACCCAGCACCCTGAGCACTGAGCACCCAGCACCCTGAGTACTGAGCACCCAGCACCCCGAGCACTGAGCACCCAGCACCCCGAGAATGAGCACCCAGCACCCCGAGTACTGAGCACCGAGCACCCTGAACACTGAGTACCCAGCACCCTGAGTACTGAGCACCCAGCACCCTGAGCACTGAGCACCGAGCACCCCGAGTACTGAGCTCAAAGCACCCTGAGCACTGAGCACCCAGCACCCTGAGTACTGAGCACCCAGCACCCTGAGTACTGAACACCCAGCACCCTGAGGACTGAGCACTGAGCACCCTGATCACTGAGTACTGAGCACCGAGCACCCCGAGAACTGAGCACCCAGCACCCGGAGTACTGAGCACCCAGCACACTGAGTACTGAGAACCCAGCACCCCGAGCACTGAGCACCCAGCACCCTGAGCACTGAGCACCCTGCACCCTGAGTACTGAGCACTGAGCACCCAGCACACCGAGCACTGAGCACCCAGAACCCTGAGTACTGAGCACTGAGCAGCCAGCACCCCGAGCACTGAGCACCCAGCACCCTGAGCACTGAGCATCCAGCACCCTGAGCACTGAGCACGCAGCACCCTGAGTACTGAGCACTGAGCACCCAGCACCCTGAGCACTGAGCACCCAGCACCCTGAGTACTGAGCACTGAGCTCCCAGCACCCCGAGCACTGAGCACCCAGCACCCTGAGTACTGAGCACCCAGCACCCTGAGTACTGAGCACTGAGCCCCCAGCTCCCCGAGCACTGAGCACCCAGCACCCCGAGCACTGAGCACCCAGCACCCTGAGTACTGAGCTCCGAGCACCCCGAGCACTGAGCACCCAGCGCCCCGAGCACCGAGCACCCTGAGCACTGAGCACCCAGCAACCTGACTACTGAGCACCCAGCACCCTGAGCAATGAGCAACCTGAGTACTGAGAACCCAGCACCTTGAGCACTGAGCACCGAGCACCCCGAGCACTGAGCACCCAGCACCCAGAGTACTGAGCACCCAGCACCCTGAGTACTAAGCACCGAGCACCCTGAGTACTGAGCACCCAGCACCCTGAGCACTGAACACACAGCACCCTGAGTACTGAGCACCTCGAGCACTGAGCACCCAGCACCCTGAGGACTGAGCACCGAGTACCCCGAGCACTGAGCACCCAGCACCGTGAGCACTGAGCACCCAGCACCCCGAGCACTGAGCACCCAGCACCCTGAGTACTGAGCACCCATCACCCTGAGTACTGAGCACCCAGCAACCTGAGCACTGAGTACCCAGCACCCTGAGCACTGAGCACCCAGCACCCTGAGCACTGAGCACACAGCACCCTGAGCACTGAGCACCCAGCACCCTGAGTACTGAGCACTGAGCACCCAGCACCCCGAGCACTGAGCACCCAGCACCCTGAGTACTGAGCACTGAGCACCCCGAGCACTGAGCACCCAGCACCCTGAGTACTGAGCAACCTCAGTACTGAGCACCCAGCAACCTGAGCACTGAGCACCCAGCACCCTGAGTACTGAGCACCCAGCACCCTGAGCACTGAGCACCCAGCACCCTGAGTACTGAGCACCCAGCACCCCGAGCACTGAGCACCCAGCACCCCGAGAATGAGCACCCAGCACCCCGAGTACTGAGCACTGAGCACCCAGCACACCGAACACTGAGCACCCAGAACCCTGAGTACTGAGCACTGAGCACCCAGCACCCCGAGCACTGAGCACCCAGCACCCTGAGCACTGAGCATCCAGCACCCTGAGCACTGAGCACCCAGCACCCTGAGTACTGAGCACTGAGCACCCAGCACCCTGAGCACTGAGCACCCAGCACCCTGAGTACTGAGCACTGAGCTCCCAGCACCCCGAGCACTGAGCACCCAGCACCCTGAGTACTGAGCACCCAGCACCCTGAGTACTGAGCACTGAGCCCCCAGCACCCCGAGCACTGAGCACCCAGCACCCCGAGCACTGAGCACCCAGCACCCTGAGTACTGAGCTCCGAGCACCCCGAGCACTGAGTACCCAGCGCCCCGAGCACCGAGCACCCTGAGCACTGAGCACCCAGCACCTTGAGCACTGAGCACCGAGCACCCCGAGCACTGAGCACCCAGCACCCCGAGCACTGAGCACTGAGCACCCAGCACCCCGAGCACTGAGCACCCAGTACCCTGAGTACTGAGCACCGAGCACCCTGAGCACTGAGTACCCAGCACCCTGAGTACTGAGCTCCGAGCACTCCGAGCACTGAGCACCCTGAGCACTGAGCACCGAGCACCCTGAGCACTGAGTACCCAGCACCCTGAGCACTGAGCACCCAGCACCCTGAGCACTGAGCACCCAGCACCCTGAGTACTGAGCACCCAGCACCCCGAGCACTGAGCACCCAGCACCCCGAGTACTGAGCACTGAGCACCCTGAGTACTGAGCACCCAGCACCCTGAGCACTGAGTACCAAGCACCCTGAGCACTGAGCACCCAGCACCCTGAGCACTGAGCACCCAGCACCCTGAGTACTGAGCACCCAGCACCCTGAGTACTGAGCACTCAGCACCTCGAGTACTGAGCACCCAGCACAGTCAGTACTGAGCACCCAGCACCCAGAGCACTGAGCACCCAGCACCCTGAGTACTGAGCACCGAGCACCCTGAGCACTGAGCACCCAGCACCCTGAGTACTGAGCACCCAGCACCCCGAGCACCGAGCACCCTGAGCACTGTGCACCCAGCACCCTGTGTACTGAGCACCCAGCACCCTGAGCAATGAGCACCCTGAGTACTGAGCACCCAGCACCTTGAGCACTGAGCACCGAGCAGCCCGAGCACTGAGCACCCAGCACCCGGAGTACTGAGCACCCAGCACCCTGAGTACTACGCACCGAGCACCCTGAGTACTGAGCACAAAGCACCCTGAGCACTGAACACACAGCACCCTGAGTACTGAGCACCTCGAGCACTGAGCACCCAGCACCCTGAGTACTGAGCACCGAGCACCCTGAGCACTGAGCACATAGCACCCCGAGAACTGAGCACCCAGCACCCTGAGTACTTAGGACCCAGCACCCTGAGGACTGAGCACCCAGCACCCTGAGCACTGAGCACACTGAGTACTGAGCACTGAGCACCCTGAGTACTGAGCACTGAGCACCCTGAGTACTGAGCAACCAGCACACTGAGTACTGAGCACCCAGCACCCTGAGCACTGAGCACCGAGCACCCTGAGCACTGAGCACCCAGCACCCTGAGCACTGAGCACCCAGCACCCTGAGTAGTGAGCACCCAACGTACTGAGCACTGAGCACCCCGATCACTGAGCACCCAGCTCCCTGAGTACTGAGCACCCAGAACCCTGAGCACTGAGCACCCAGCACCGTGAGTACTGAGCACCCAGCACCCTGAGTACTGAGCACTCAGCACCCTGAGTACTGAGCACCGAGCACCCCGAGCCCTGAGCACCCAGCACCCTGAGCACTGAGCACCCTGAGGACTGAGCACCCAGCACCCTGAGCACTGAGCACCCAGCACCGTGAGTACTGAGCACCGATCACCCTGAGCACTGAGCACCCAGCACTCCGAGCACTGAGCACCCAGCACCCTGAGTACTGAGCAACCTGAGTACTGAGCACCCAGCACCCTGAGCACTGAGCACCCAGTACCCTGCGTACTGAGCACCCAGCACCCTGAGCACTGAGCACCCAGCACCCTGAGTACTGAGCACCCAGCACCCTGAGCACTGAGCACCCAGCACCCCGAGAATGAGCACCCAGCACCCCGAGTACTGAGCACCGAGCACCCTGAGCACTGAGTACCCAGCACCCTGAGTACTGAGCACCCAGCACCCTGAGCACTGAGCACCGAGCACCCCGAGTACTGAGCACAAAGCACCCTGAGTACTGAGCACCCAGCACCCTGAGTACTGAACACCCAGCACCCCGAGCACTGAGCACTGAGCACCCTGATCACTGAGTACTGAGCACCGAGCACCCCGAGAACTGAGCACCCAGCACCCGGAGTACTGAGCACCCAGCACCCTGAGTACTGAGCTGCGAGTACCCCAAGCACTGAGCACCCAGCGCCCCGAGCACCGAGCACCCTGAGCAATGAGCACCCAGCACCCTGAGTACTGAGCACCCAGCACCCTGAGCAATGAGCACCCTGAGTACTGAGCACCCAGCACCTTGAGCACTGAGCACCGAGCACCCCGAGCACTGAGCACCCAGCACCCGGAGTACTGAGCACCCAGCACCCTGAGTACTAAGCACCGAGCACCCTGAATACTGAGCACCCAGCACCCTGAGCACTGAACACACAGCACCCTGAGTACTGAGCACCTCGAGCACTGAGCATCCAGCACCCTGAGTACTGAGCACCGAGCACCCCGAGCACTGAGCACCCAGCACCGCGAGCACCTAGCACCCAGCACCCCGAGACTGAGCACCCAGCACCCTGAGTACTGAGCACCCAGCACCCTGAGCACTGAGCACCCAGCACCCTGAGCACTGAGCACCCAGCACCCTGAGCACTGAGCACCCAGCACCCTGAGTAGTGAGCACCCAACGTACTGAGCACCGAGCACCCCGAGCACTGAGCACCCAGCACCCTGAGTACTGAGCACTGAGCACCCCGCACCCCGAGCCCTGAGCACCCAGCACCCTGAGCACTGAGCACCCAGCACCCGAGTACTGAGCACCCAGCACCCAGAGTACTGAGCACCCAGCACCCTGAGTACTGAGCACCCAGCACCCTGAACACGGAGCACCCAGCACCCCGAGGACTGAGAACCCAGCACCCTGAGTACTGAGCACCCAGCACCCTGAGCACTGAGCACCCAGCACCCCGAGCACTGAGCACCCAGCACCCTGAGTACTGAGCACCCAGCACCCTGAGCACTGAGCACCCAGCACCCTGAGCACTGAGCACCCAGCACCCTGAGCACAGAGCACCCAGCACCCTGAGTACTGAGCTCCGAGCACCCCGAGCACTGAGCACCCAGCGCTCCGAGCACTGAGCACCCAGCACCCTGAGTACTGAGGACCCAGCACCCTGAGCACTGAGCAGCCAGCACCCAACGTACTGAGCACCGAGCACCCCGAGCACTGAGCACCCAGCACCCTGAGTACTGAGCACCCAGCACCCTGAGCACTGAGCACCCAGCACCCTGAGCACTGAGCACCCAGCACCCTGAGCACTGAGCACCCAGCACCCTGAGCACTGAGCACCCAGCACCCTGAGTAGTGAGCACCCAACGTACTGAGCACCGAGCACCCCGAGCACTGAGCACCCAGCACCCTGAGTACTGAGCACTGAGCACCCCGCACCCCGAGCCCTGAGCACCCAGCACCCTGAGCACTGAGCACCCAGCACCCGAGTACTGAGCACCCAGCACCAAGAGTACTGAGCACCCAGCACCCTGAGTACTGAGCACCCAGCACCCTGAACACGGAGCACCCAGCACCCCGAGGACTGAGAACCCAGCACCCTGAGTACTGAGCACCCAGCACCCTGAGCACTGAGCACCCAGCACCCCGAGCACTGAGCACCCAGCACCCTGAGTACTGAGCACCCAGCACCCTGAGCACTGAGCACCCAGCACCCTGAGCACTGAGCACCCAGCACCCTGAGCACTGAGCACCCAGCACCCTGAGTACTGAGCTCCGAGCACCCCGAGCACTGAGCACCCAGCGCTCCGAGCACTGAGCACCCAGCACCCTGAGTACTGAGGACCCAGCACCCTGAGCACTGAGCAGCCAGCACCCAACGTACTGAGCACCGAGCACCCCGAGCACTGAGCACCCAGCACCCTGAGTACTGAGCACCCAGCACCCTGAGCACTGAGCACCCAGCACCCTGAGCACTGAGCACCCAACACCAAAAGCACTGAGCACCCTAAGTACTGAGCACCCAGCACCCCAAGCACTGAGCACCCTGAGTATTGAGCACCCAGCAACCTGAGTACTGAGCACCCAGCACCCTGAGTACTGAGCACCCAGCACCCCGAGCACTGAGCACTCAGCACCCTGAGTACTGAGCACCCAGCACCCTGAGCACTGAGCACCCTAAGTACTGAGCACCCAGCACCCCAAGCACTGAGCACCCTGAGTATTGAGCACCCAGCAACCTGAGTACTGAGCACCCAGCACCCTGAGTACTGAGCACCCAGCACCCCGAGCACTGAGCACTCAGCACCCTGAGTACTGAGCACCCAGCACCCTGAGCACTGAGCACCGAGCACCCTGAGCACTGAGCACCCAGCACCCTGAGGACTGAGCACCCAGCACCCTGATTACTGAGCACCCTGAGTACTGAGCACTGAGCACCCTGAGTACTGAGCACTGAGCACCCTGAGTATTGAGCAACCAGCACCCTGAGTACTGAGCACCCAGCACCCTGAGCACTGAGCACCGAGCACCCTGAGCACTGAGCACCCAGCACCCTGAGTACTGAGCACCCAGCACCCCGAGCACTGAGCACCGAGCACCCTGAGCACTGAGCACCCAGCACCCCGAGCACTGAGCACCCAGCACCCTGAGTACTGAGCAACCTGAGTACTGAGCACCCAGCACCCTGAGAACTGAGCACCCAGCACCCTGAGTACTGAGCACCCAGCACCCTGAGCACTGAGCACCCAGCACCCTGAGTACTGAGCACCCAGCACCCCGAGCACTGAGCACCCAGCACCCCGAGAATGAGCACCCAGCACCCCGAGTACTGAGCACCGAGCACCCTGAGCACTGAGTACCCAGGACCCTGAGTACTGAGCACCCAGCACCCTGAGTACTGAACACCCAGCACCCTGAGCACTGAGCACTGAGCACCCTGATCACTGAGTACTGAGCACCGAGCACCCCGAGAACTGAGCACCCAGCACCCGGAGTACTGAGCACCCAGCACCCTGAGTACTGAGCACTGAGCACCCAGCACACCGAGCACTGAGCACGCAGAACCCTGAGTACTGAGCACTGAGCACCCAGCACCCCGAGCACTGAGCACCCAGCACCCTGAGCACTGAGCACCCAGCACCCTGAGCACTGAGCACCCAGCACCCTGAGTACTGAGCACTGAGCACCCAGCACCCCGAGCACTGAGCACCCAGCACCGTGAGTACTGAGCACTGAGCACCCAGCACCCCGAGCACTGAGCACCCAGCACCCTGAGTACTGAGCACTGAGCACCCAGCACCCCGAGCACTGAGCACCCAGCACTCTGAGTACTGAGCACTGAGCACCCAGCACCCTGAGCACTGAGCACCCAGCACACTGAGTACTGAGCACTGAGAACCCAGCACCCCGAGTACTGAGCACCCAGCACCCTGAGTACTGAGCACCCAGCACCCTGAGCACTGAGCACCCAGCACCCCGAGCACTGAGCACCCAGCACCCCGAGCACTGAGCACCCAGCTCCCTGAGTACTGAGCTCCGAGCACCCCGAGCACTGAGCACCCAGCGCCCCGAGCACCAAGCACCCTGAGCACTGAGCACCCAGCACCCTGACTACTGAGCACCCAGCACCCTGAGCAATGAGCAACTTGAGTACTGAGCACCCAGCACCTTGAGCACTGAGCACCGAGCACCCCGAGCACTGAGCACCCAGCACCCGGAGTACTGAGCACCCAGCACCCTGAGTACTAAGCACCCTGAGTACTGAGCACTGAGCACCCTGAGTACTGAGCACTGAGCACCCTGAGTATTGAGCAACCAGCACCCTGAGTACTGAGCACCCAGCACCCTGAGCACTGAGCACCCAGCACCCCGAGCACTGAGCACCCAGCACCCTGAGTACTGAGCACCCAGCACCCTGAGCACTGAGCACCGAGCACCCTGAGCACTGAGCACCCAGCACCCTGAGGACTGAGCACCCAACACCCTGAGCACTGAGCACCCTGAGTACTGAGCACTGAGCACCCTGAGTACTGAGCACTGAGCACCCTGAGTATTGAGCAACCAGCACCCTGAGTACTGAGCACCCAGCACCCTGAGCACTGAGCACCGAGCACCCTGAGCACTGAGCACCCAGCACCCTGAGCACTGAGCACCCAGCACCCTGAGTAGTGAGCACCCAGCACACTGAGCACCGAGCACCACGTTCACTGAGTACCCAGCACCCTGAGTACTGAGCACCCAGCACCCCGAGCACTGAGCACCCAGCACACTGAGCACTGAGCACCCAGCACCATGAGCACTGATCACCCAGCACCCTGAGCACTGAGCACCCAGCACCCTGAGTACTGAGCACCCAGCACCCTGAGTACTGAGCACTCAGCACCCTGAGTACTGAGCAGCGAGCACCCCGAGCACTGAGCACGCAGCACCCTGAGCACTGAGCACCCTGAGGACTGAGTACCCAGCACCCTGAGCACTGAGCACCCAGCACCCTGAGTACTGAGCACCGATCACCCTGAGCACTGAGCACCCAGCACCCCGGGCACTGAGCACTCAGCACCCTGAGTACTGAGCAACCTGAGTACTGAGCAACCAGCACCCTGAGAACTGAGCACCCAGCACCCTGAGTACTGAGCACCCAGCACCCTGAGCACTGAGCACCCAGCACCCTGAGTACTGAGGACCCAGCACACTGAGCACTGAGCAGCCAGCACCCAACGTACTGAGCACCGAGCACCCCGAGCACTGAGCACCCAGCACCCTGAGTACTGAGCACCCAGCACCCTGAGCACTGAGCACCCAGCACCCTGAGCACTGAGCACCCAGCACCCTGAGCACTGAGCACCCAGCACCCTGAGTACTGAGCTCCGAGCACACCGAGCACTGAGCACCCAGCGCCCCGAGCACTGAGCACCCAGCGCCCCGAGCACTGAGCACCAAGCACCCCGAGCAATGAGCACCCAGCACCCCGAGCACTGAGCACCCAGCACCCCAAGCAATGAGCACCCAGCACCCTGAGTACTGAGCACCCAGCACCCTGAGTACTGAGCAGCCAGCACCCTGAGCACTGAGCACCCAGCACCCTAAGCACTGAGCACCCAGCACCCTGAGTACTGAGCACTGAGCACCACGAGTACTGAGCACCCAGCACCCTGATCACTGAGCACCCTGAGTATTGAGCACCCAGCAACCTGAGTACTGAGCACCCATCACCCTGAGTACTGAGCACCCATCACCCCGAGCACTGAGCACCCTGAGTATTGAGCACCCAGCAACCTGAGTACTGAGCACCCAACACCCCAAGCACTGAGCAACCTAAGTACTGAGCACCCAGCACCCCAAGCACTGAGCACCCTGAGTATTGAGCACCCAGCAACCTGAGTACTGAGCACCCAGCACCCTGAGTACTGAGCACCCAGCACCCCGAGCACTGAGCACCCAGCACCCTGAGTACTGAGCACCCAGCACCCTGAGCACTGAGCACCGAGCACCCTGAGCACTGAGCATCCAGCACCCTGAGGACTGAGCACCCAGCACCCTGATTACTGAGCACCCTGAGTACTGAGCACTGAGCACCCTGAGTACTGAGCACTGAGCACCCTGAGTATTGAGCAACCAGCACCCTGAGTACTGAGCACCCAGCACCCTGAGCACTGAGCACCGAGCACCCTGAGCACTGAGCACCCAGCACCCTGAGCACTGAGCACCCAGCACCCTGAGTAGTGAGCACCGAACGTACTGAGCACCGAGCACCCCGATCACTGAGTACCCAGCTCCCTGAGTACTGAGCACCCAGCACCCCGAGCACTGAGCACCCAGCACCCTGAGCACTGAGCACCCAGCACCATGAGCACTGATCACCCAGCACCCTGAGCACTGAGCACCCAGCAACCTGAGTACTGAGCACCCAGCACCCTGAGTACTGAGCACTCAGCACCCTGAGTACTGAGCACCGAGCACCCCGAGCACTGAGCACGCAGCACCCTGAGCACTGAGCACCCTGAGGACTGAGCACCCAGAACCCTGAGCACTGAGCACCCAGCACCCTGAGTACTGAGCACCGATCACCCTGAGCACTGAGCACCCAGCACCCCGAGCACTGAGCACCCAGCACCCTGAGTACTGAGCAACCTCAGTACTGAGCACCCAGCACCCTGAGAACTGAGCACCCAGCACCCTGAGTACTGAGCACCCAGCAACCTGAGCACAGAGCACCCAGCACCCTGAGTACTGAGCACCCAGCACCCCGAGCACTGAGCACCCAGCACCCCGAGAATGAGCACCCAGCACCCCGAGTACTGAGCACCGAGCACCCTGAGCACTGAGTACCCAGCACCCTGAGTACTGAGCACCCAGCACCCTGAGTACTGAACACCCAGCACCCTGAGCACTGAGCACTGAGCACCCTGATCACTGAGTACTGAGCACTGAGCACCCCGAGAACTGAGCACCCAGCACCCGGAGTACTGAGCACCCAGCACCCTGAGTACTGAGCACCCAGCACCCCGAGCACTGAGCACCCAGCACCCTGAGCACTGAGCACCCAGCACCCTGAGTACTGAGCACCCAGCACCCTGAGTACTGAACACCCAGCACCCTGAGCACTGAGCACCCTGATCACTGAGTACTGAGCACCGAGCACCCCGAGAACTGAGCACCCAGCACCCGGATTACTGAGCACCCAGCATTCTGAGTACTGAGCACCCAGCACCCCGATCACTGAGCACCCAGCACCCTGAGCACTGAGCACCCAGCACCCTGAGTACTGAGCACTGAGCACCCAGCACACCGAGCACTGAGCACGCAGAACCCTGAGTACTGAGCACTGAGCACCCAGCACCCCGAGCACTGAGCACCCAGCACCCTGAGCACTGAGCACCCAGCACCCTGAGCACTGAGCACCCAGCACCCTGAGTACTGAGCACTGAGCACCCAGCACCCTGAGCACTGAGCACCCAGCACCGTGAGTACTGAGCACTGAGCACCCAGCACCCCGAGCACTGAGCACCCAGCACCCTGAGTACTGAGCACTGAGCACCCAGCACCCCGAGCACTGAGCACCCAGCACCCTGAGTACTGAGCACTGAGCACCCAGCACCCTGAGCACTGAGCACCCAGCACACTGAGTACTGAGCACTGAGAACCCAGCACCCCGAGTACTGAGCACCCAGCACCCTGAGTACTGAGCACCCAGCACCCTGAGCACTGAGCACCCAGCACCCCGAGCACTGAGCACCCAGCACCCCGAGCACTGAGCACCCAGCTCCCTGAGTACTGAGCTCCGAGCACCCCGAGCACTGAGCACCCAGCGCCCCGAGCACCGAGCACCCTGAGCACTGAGCACCCAGCACCCTGACTACTGAGCACCCAGCACCCTGAGCAATGAGCAACTTGAGTACTGAGCACCCAGCACCTTGAGCACTGAGCACCGAGCACCCCGAGCACTGAGCACCCAGCACCCGGAGTACTGAGCACCCAGCACCCTGAGTACTAAGCACCCTGAGTACTGAGCACTGAGCACCCTGAGTACTGAGCACTGAGCACCCTGAGTATTGAGCAACCAGCACCCTGAGTACTGAGCACCCAGCACCCTGAGCACTGATCACCCAACACCCCGAGCACTGAGCACCCAGCACCCTGAGTACTGAGCACCCAGCACCCTGAGTACTGAGCACCCAGCACCCTGAGCACTGAGCACCGAGCACCCTGAGCACTGAGCACCCAGCACCCTGAGCACTGAGCACCCAGCACCCTGAGTAGTGAGCACCCAGCACACTGAGCACCGAGCACCACGATCACTGAGTACCCAGCACCCTGAGTACTGAGCACCCAGCACCCCGAGCAATGAGCACCCAGCACACTGAGCACTGAGCACCCAGCACCATGAGCACTGATCACCCAGCACCCTGAGCACTGAGCACCCAGCACCCTGAGTACTGAGCACCCAGCACCCTGAGTACTGAGCACTCAGCACCCTGAGAACTGAGCAGCGAGCACCCCGAGCACTGAGCACGCAGCACCCTGAGCACTGAGCACCCTGAGGACTGAGCACCCAGCACCCTGAGCACTGAGCACCCAGCACCCTGAGTACTGAGCACCGATCACCCTGAGCACTGAGCACCCAGCACCCCGGGCACTGAGCACCCAGCACCCTGAGTACTGAGCAACCTGAGTACTGAGCAACCAGCACCCTGAGAACTGAGCACCCAGCACCCTGAGTACAGAGCACCCAGCACCCTGAGCACTGAGCACTGAGCACCCAGCACCCTGAGCACTGAGCACCCTGAGTACTGAGCACCGAGCACCCCGAGAACTGAGCACCCAGCACCCGGAGTACTGAGCACCCAGCACCCTGAGTACTGAGCACCCAGCACCCCGAGCACTGAGCACCCAGCACCCTGAGCACTGAGCACCCAGCACCCTGAGTACTGAGCACCCAGCACCCTGAGTACTGAACACCCAGCACCCTGAGCACTGAGCACTGAGCACCCAGATCACTGAGTACTGAGCAACGAGCACCCCGAGAACTGAGCACCCAGCACCCGGAGTACTGAGCACCCAGCATTCTGAGTACTGAGCACCCAGCACCCTGAGCACTGAGCACCCAGCACCCTGAGCACTGAGCACCCAGCACCCTGAGTACTGAGCACTGAGCACCCAGCACACCGAGCACTGAGCACGCAGAACCATGAGTACTGAGCACTGAGCACCCAGCACCCCGAGCACTGAGCACCCAGCACCCTGAGCACTGAGCACCCAGCACCCTGAGCACTGAGCACCCAGCACCCTGAGTACTGAGCACTGAGCACCCAGCACCCTGAGCACTGAGCACCCAGCACCCTGAGTACTGAGCACTGAGCACCCAGCACCACGAGCACTGAGCACCCAGCACCCTGAGTACTGAGCACTGAGCACACAGCACCCCAAGCACTGAGCACCCAGCACCCCGAGCACTGAGCACCCAGCACCCTGAGTACTGAGCACTGAGCACCCAGCACCCTGAGCACTGAGCAGCCAGCACCCTGAGTACTGAGCACTGAGAACGCAGCACCCCGAGTACTGAGCACCCAACACCCTGAGTACTGAGCACCCAGCACACTGAGCACTGAGCACCCAGCGCCCCGAGCACTGAGCACCCAGCACCCCGAGCACTGAGCACCCAGCTCCCTGAGTACTGAGCTCCGAGCACCCCGAGCACTGAGCACCCAGCGCCCCGAGCACCGAGCACCCTGAGCACTGAGCACCCAGCACCCTGACTACTGAGCACCCAGCACCCTGAGCAATGAGCAACTTGAGTACTGAGCACCCAGCACCTTGAGCACTGAGCACCGAGCACTGAGCACCCAGCACCCGGAGTACTGAGCACCCAGCACCCTGAGTACAAGCACTGAGCACCCTGAGTACTGAGCACCCAGCACCCTGAGCACTGAACACACAGCACCCTGAGTACTGAGCACCTCGAGCACTGAGCACCCAGCACCCTGAGGAATGAGCACCGAGTACCCCGAGCACTGACCACCCAGCAACGTGAGCACTGAGCACCCAGCACCCCGAGCACTGAGCACCCAGCACCCTGAGTACTGAGCACCCAGCACCCTGAGTACTGAGCAACCAGCAACCTGAGCACTGAGTACCCAGCACCCTGAGCACTGAGCACCCAGCACCCTGAGCACTGAGCACACAGCACCCTGAGTACTGAGCACCCAGCACCCTGAGTACTGAGCACTGAGCACCCAGCACACCGAGCACTGAGCACCCAGCACCCTGAGTACTGAGCACTGAGCACCCAGCAGCCCGAGCACTGAGCACCCAGCACCCTGAGCACTGAGCACCCAGCACCCGAGTACTGAGCACCCAGCACCCTGAGTACTGAGCACCCAGCACCCTGAGTACTGAGCACCCAGCACCCCGAGTACTGAGCACCCAGCACCCTGAGTACTGAGCACCCAGCACCCTGAGTACTGAGCACCCAGCGCCCCGAGCACTGAGCAACCAGCACCCTGAGCACTGAGCACCCAGCATCCTGAGTACTTAGCATCCAGCACCCCGAGTACTGAACACCCAGCACCCCGAGCACTGAGCAATGAGCACCCTGAGTACTGAGCACCCAGCACCTTGAGCACTGAGCACCAAGCACCCCGAGCACTGAGCACCAAGCACCCGGAGTACTGATCACCCAGCACCCTGAGTACTAAGCACCGAGCACCCTGAGTACTGAGCACCCAGCACCCTGAGCACTGAACACACAGCACCCTGAGTACTGAGCACCTCGAGCACTGAGCACCCAGCACCCTGAGTACTGAGCACCGAGCACCCCGAGCACTGAGCACCCAGCACCGCGAGCACTGAGCACATCGTACCCCGAGCACTGAGCACCCAGCACCCTGAGTACTGAGCACCCAGCACCCTGAGTACTGAGCACCCAGCACCCTGAGCACTGAGTACCCAGCACCCTGAGCACTGAGCACCCAGCAACCTGAGCACTGAGCACACAGCACCCTGAGCACTGAGCACCCAGCACCCTGAGTACTGAGCACTGAGCACCCAGCACCCCGAGCACTGAGCACCCAGCACCCTGAGTACTGAGCACCGAGCACCCCGAGCACTGAGCACCCAGCACCCTGAGTACTGAGCTCCGAGCACCCCGAGCACTGAGCACCCTGAGCACTGAGCACCCAGCACCCTGAGCACTGAGCACACAGCACCCTGAGCACTGAGCACCCAGCACCCTGAGCACTGAGCACCCAGCACCCTGAGTACTGAGAACTGAGCACCCAGCACCCCGAGCACTGAGCACCCAGCACACCGAGTACTGAGCACTGAGCACCCTGAGTACTGAGCACCCAGCACCCTGAGCACTGAGTACCAAGCACCCTGAGCACTGAGCACCCAGCACCCTGAGCACTGAGCACCCAGCACCCTGAGCACTGAGCACCCAGCACCCTGAGTACTGAGCACTAAGCACCCAGCACCCCGAGCACTGAGCACCCAGCACCCTGAGCAATGAGCACCCAGCACCCGAGTACTGAGCACCCAGCACCCTGAGTACTGAGCACCCAGCACCCTGAGTACTGAGCACTCAGCACCTTGAGTACTGAGCACCCAGCACCGTCAGTACTGAGCACCCAGCACCCTGAGCACTGAGCACCCAGCACCCTGAGCACTGAGCACCCAGCACCCTGAGTACTGAGCACCCAGATCCCTGAGCACTGAGCACCCAGCACCCTGAGCACTGAGCACCCAGCACCCCGAGCACTGAGCACCCAGCACCCCGAGCACTGAGCACCCAGCTCCCTGAGTACTGAGCTCCGAGCACCCCGAGCACTGAGCACCCAGCGCCCCGAGCACCGAGCACCCTGAGCACTGAGCACCCAGCACCCTGACTACTGAGCACCCAGCACCCTGAGCAATGAGCAAATTGAGTACTGAGCACCCAGCACCTTGAGCATTGAGCACCGAGCACCCCGAGCACTGAGCACCCAGCACCCGGAGTACTGAGCACCCAGCACCCTGAGTACTAAGCACCCTGAGTACTGAGCACTGAGCACCCTGAGTACTGAGCACTGAGCACCCTGAGCATTGAGCAACCAGCACCCTGAGTACTGAGCACCCAGCACCCTGAGCACTGAGCACCCAGCACCCCGAGCACTGAGCACCCAGCACCCTGAGTACTGAGCACCCAGCACCCTGAGCACTGAGCACCGAGCACCCTGAGCACTGAGCACCCAGCACCCTGAGGACTGAGCACCCAGCACCCTGAGCACTGAGCACCCTGAGTACTGAGCACTGAGCACCCTGAGTACTGAGCACTGAGCACCCTGAGTATTGAGCAACCAGCACCCTGAGTACTGAGCACCCAGCACCCTGAGCACTGAGCACCGAGCACCCTGAGCACTGAGCACCCAGCACCCTGAGCACTGAGCACCCAGCACCCTGAGTAGTGATCACCCAACGTACTGAGCACCGAGCACCACGATCACTGAGTACCCAGCACCCTGAGTACTGAGAACCCAGCACCCTGAGCACTGAGCACCCTGAGTACTGAGCACCGAGCACCCCGAGAACTGAGCAGCCAGCACCCGGAGTACTGAGCACCCAGCACCCTGAGTACTGAGCACCCAGCACCCCGAGCACTGAGCACCCAGCACCCTGAGCACTGAGCACCCAGCACCCTGAGTACTGAGCACCCAGCACCCTGAG
Organism: Microtus oregoni; assembly: GCF_018167655.1. Classification (NCBI taxonomy): domain Eukaryota; kingdom Metazoa; phylum Chordata; class Mammalia; order Rodentia; family Cricetidae; genus Microtus; species Microtus oregoni. The sequence continues at coordinate 1,645,664 of NW_024544005.1, forward strand.
TACTGAACACCCAGCACCCTGAGCACTGAGCACTGACCACCCAGATCACTGAGAACTGAGCACCGAGCACCCCGAGAACTGAGCACCCAGCACCCGGAGTACTGAGCACCCAGCATTCTGAGTACTGAGCACCCAGCACCCTGAGCACTGAGCACCCAGCACCCTGAGCACTGAGCACCCAGCACCCTGAGTACTGAGCACTGAGCACCCAGCACACCGAGCACTGAGCACGCAGAACCCTGAGTACTGAGCACTGAGCACCCAGCACCCCGAGCACTGAGCACCCAGCACCCTGAGCACTGAGCACCCAGCACCCTGAGCACTGAGCACCCAGCACCCTGAGTACTGAGCACTGAGCACCCAGCACCCTGAGCACTGAGCACCCAGCACCCTGAGTACTGAGCAATGTGCACCCAGCACCACGAGCACTGAGCACCCAGCACCCTGAGTACTGAGCACTGAGCACCCAGCACCCCGAGCACTGAGCACCCAGCACCCCGAGCACTGAGCACCCAGCACCCTGAGTACTGAGCACTGAGCACCCAGCACCCTGAGCACTGAGCAGCCAGCACCCTGAGTACTGAGCACTGAGAACCCAGCACCCCGAGTACTGAGCACCCAACACCCTGAGTACTGAGCACCGAGCACACTGAGCACTGAGCAAACAGCACCCCGAGCACTGAGCACCCAGCACCCCGAGCACTGAGCACCCAGCTCCCTGAGTACTGAGCTCCGAGCACCCCGAGCACTGAGCACCCAGCGCCCCGAGCACCGAGCACCCTGAGCACTGAGCACCCAGCACCCTGACTACTGAGCACCCAGCACCCTGAGCAATGAGCAACTTGAGTACTGAGCACCCAGCACCTTGAGCACTGAGCACCGAGCACCCCGAGCACTGAGCACCCAGCACCCGGAGTACTGAGCACCCAGCACCCTGAGTACTAAGCACTGAGCACCCTGAATACTGAGCACCCAGCACCCTGAGCACTGAGCACCCAGCACCCGAGTACTGAGCACCCAGCACCCTGAGTACTGAGCACCCAGCACCCTGAGTACTGAGCACCCAGCACACCGAGTACTGAGCACCCAGCACCCTGAGTACTGAGCACCCAGCACCCTGAGTACTGAGCACCCAGCGCCCCGAGCACTGAGCACCCAGCACCCTGAGCACTGAGCACCCAGCATCCTGAGTACTTAGCATCCAGCACCCCGAGTACTGAACACCCAGCACCCCGAGCACTGAGCACTGAGCACCCTGAGCACTGAGCACACAGCACCCCGAGTACAGAGCAGTGAGCACCCTGAGCACTGAGCACCCAGCACCCCGAGTACTGAGCACTGAGCACCCTGAGTACTGAGCACCCAGCACCCTGAGCACTGAGTACCCAGCACCCTGAGCACTGAGCACCCAGCACCCTGAGCACTGAGCACCCAGCACCCTGAGCACTGAGCACCCAGCACCCTGAGTACTGAGCACTGAGCACCCAGCACCCCGAGCACTGAGCACCCAGCACCCTGAGTACTGAGCACTGAGCACCCAGCACCCCGAGCACTGAGCACCCAGCACCATGAGCACTGAGCACCCAGCACCCGAGTACTGAGCACCCAGCACCCTGAGTACTGAGCACCCAGCACCCTGAGTACTGAGAAACCAGCACCCTGAGTACTGAGCACCCAGCACCCTGAGTACTGAGCACTCAGCACCTTGAGCACTGAGCACCCAGCACCCCGAGCACTGAGCACCCAGCACCCTGAGTACTGAGCACCGAGCACCCTGAGCACTGAGCACCCAGCACCCTGAGTACTGAGCTCCGAGCACCCCGAGCACTGAGCACCCAGCACCCCGAGCACCGAGCACCCTGAGCACTGAGCACCCAGAACCCTGAGTACTGAGCACCCTGCATCCTGAGCAATGAGCACCCTGAGTACTGAGCACCCAGCACCCTGAGCACTGAGCACCCAGCACCCTGAGTACTGAGCACCCAGATCCCTGAGCACTGAGCACCCAGCACCCTGAGCACTGAGCACCCAGCACCCTGAGCACTGAGAACCCAGCACCCTGAGTAGTGAGCACCCAACCTACTGAGCACCGAGCACCCCGAGCACTGAGCACCCAGCACCCTGAGTACTGAGCACCGAGCACCCTGAGCACTGAGCACCCAGCACCCTGAGTACTGAGCTCCGAGCACCCCAAGAACTGAGCACCCAGCACCCCGAGCACTGAGCACCCAGCACCCGGATTACTGAGCACCCAGCACCCTGAGTACTAAGCACCGAGCACCCTGAGTACTGAGCACCCAGCACCCTGAGCACTGAACACACAGCACCCTGAGTACTGAGCACCTCGCGCACTGAGCACCCAGCACCCTGAGTACTGAGCACCGAGCACCCTGAGCACTGAGCACCCAGCACCCTGAGTACTGAGCACCCAGCACCCTGAGTATTGAGCACTCAGCACCCTGAGTACTGAGCAGCGAGCACCCCGAGAACTGAGCACGCAGCACCCTGAGCACTGAGCACCCTGAGGACTGAGCACCCAGCACCCTGAGCACTGAGCACCCAGCACCCTGAGTACTGAGCACCGATCAACCTGAGCACTGAGCACCCAGCACCCCGGGCACTGAGCACCCAGCACCCTGAGTACTGAGCAACCTGAGTACTGAGCAACCAGCACCCTGAGAACTGAGCACCCAGCACCCTGAGTACTGAGCACCCAGCACCCTGAGCACTGAGCACTGAGCACCCAGCACCCTGAGCACTGAGCAACCTGAGTACTGAGCACCGAGCACCCCGAGAACTGAGCACCCAGCACCCGGAGTACTGAGCACCCAGCACCCTGAGTACTGAGCACCCAGCACCCCGAGCACTGAGCACCCAGCACCCTGAGCACTGAGCACCCAGCACCCTGAGTACTGAGCACCCAGCACCCTGAGTACTGAACACCCAGCACCCTGAGCACTGAGCACTGAGCACCCAGATCACTGAGTACTGAGCACCGAGCACCCCGAGCACTGAGCACCCAGCACCCTGATCACTGAGCACCCAGCACCCTGAGTACTGAGCACTGAGCACCCAGCACACCGAGCACTGAGCACGCAGAACCCTGAGTACTGAGCACTGAGCACCCAGCACCCCGAGCACTGAGCACCCAGCACCCTGAGCACTGAGCACCCAGCACCCTTAGCACTGAGCACCCAGCACCCTGAGTACTGAGCACTGAGCACCCAGCACCCTGAGCACTGAGCACCCAGCACCCTGAGTACTGAGCACTGAGCACCCAGCACCACGAGCACTGAGCACCCAGCACCCTGAGTACTGAGCACTGAGCACCCAGCACCCCGAGCACTGAGCACCCAGCACCCCGAGCACTGAGCACCCAGCACCCTGAGTACTGAGCACTGAGCACCCAGCACCCTGAGCACTGAGCAGCCAGCACCCTGAGTACTGAGCACTGAGAACCCAGAACCCCGAGTACTGAGCACCCAACACCCTGAGTACTGAGCACCCAGCACCCTGAGCACTGAGCACCCAGCACCCCGAGCACTGAGCACCCAGCACCCCGAGCACTGAGCACCCAGCTCCCTGAGTACTGAGCTCCGAGCACCCCGAGCACTGAGCACCCAGCGCCCTGACTACTGAGCACCCAGCACCCTGAGCAATGAGCAACTTGAGTACTGAGCACCCAGCACCTTGAGCACTGAGCACCGAGCACCCCGAGCACTGAGCACCCAGCACCCGGAGTACTGAGCACCCAGCACCCTGAGTACTAAGCACTGAGCACCCTGAGTACTGAGCACCCAGCACCCTGAGCACTGAACACACAGCACCCTGAGTACTGAGCACCTCGAGCACTGAGCACCCAGCACCCTGAGGAATGAGCACCGAGTACCCCGAGCACTGACCACCCAGCAACGTGAGCACTGAGCACCCAGCACCCCGAGCACTGAGCACCCAGCACCCTGAGTACTGAGCACCCAGCACCCTGAGAACTGAGCACCCAGCAACCTGAGCACTGAGTACCCAGCACCCTGAGCACTGAGCACACAGCACCCTGAGCACTGAGCACACAGCACCCTGAGCACTGAGCACCCAGCACCCTGAGTACTGAGCACTGAGCACCCAGCACCCCGAGCACTGAGCACCCAGCACCCTAAGTACTGAGCTCCGAGCACCCCAAGCACTGAGCACCCAGCACCCCGAGCACTGAGCACCCAGCACCCGGATTACTGAGCACCCAGCACCCTGAGTACTAAGCACCGAGCACCCTGAGTACTGAGTACTGAGCACCTCGTGCACTGAGCACCCAGCACCCTGAGTACTGAGCACCGAGCACCCTGAGCACTGAGCACCCAGCACCCTGAGTACTGAGCACCCAGCACCGCGAGCAATGAGCACATAGCACCCCGAGCACTGAGCACCCAGCACCCTGAGTACTGAGCACCCAGCTCCCTGAGTACTGAGCACCCAGCACCCTGAGCACTGAGTACCCAGCACCCTGAGCACTGAGCACCCAGCACCCTGAGCACTGAGCACACAGCACCATGAGCACTGAGCACCCAGCACCCTGAGTTCTGAGCACTGAGCACCCAGCACCCCGAGCACTGAGCACCCAGCACCTTGAGTACTGAGCACCGAGCACCCCGAGCACTGAGCACCCAGCACCCTGAGTACTGAGCTCCGAGCACCCCGAGCACTGAGCACCCTGAGCACTGAGCACCGAGCACCCTGAGCACTGAGCACCCAGCACCCTGAGTACTGAGGACCCAGCACCCTGAGCAATAAGCACCCTGAGTACTGAGCAGCCAGCACCTTGAGCACTGAGCACCGAGCACCCCGAGCACTGAGCACCCAGCACCCGGAGTACTGAGCACCCAGCACCCTGAGTATTAAGCACCGAGCACCCTGAGTACTGAGCACCCAGCACCCTGAGCACTGAACACACAGCACCCTGAGTACTGAGCACCTCGAGCACTGAGCACCCTGCACCCTGAGTACTGAGCACCGAGCACCCCGAGCACTGAGCACCCAGCACTGCGAGCACTGAGCACCCAGCACCCTGAGTACTGAGCACCCAGCACCCTGAGTACTGAGCACCCAGCACCCTGAGTACTGAGCACCCAGCACCCTGAGTACTGAGCTCCGAGCACCCCGAGCACTGAGCACCCAGCACCCCGAGCACCGAGCACCCTGAGCACTGAGCAACCAGAACCCTGAGTACTGAGCACCCTGCACCCTGAGCAATGAGCACCCTGAGTACTGAGCACCCAGCACCTTGCGCACTGAGCACCGAGCACCCCGAGCACTGAGCACCCAGCACCCGGAGTACTGATCACCCAGCACCCTGAGTACTAAGCACCGAGCACCCTGAGTACTGAGCACCCAGCACCCTGAGCACTGAACACACAGCACCCTGAGTACTGAGCACCTCGAGCAATGAGCACCCAGCACCCTGAGTACTGAGCACCGAGCACCCCGAGCACTGAGCACCCAGCACCGCGAGCACTGAGCACATAGCACCCCGAGCACTGATCACCCAGCACCCTGAGTACTGAGCACCCAGCACCCTGAGTACTGAGCACCCAGTACCCTGAGCACTGAGTACCCAGCACCCTGAGCACTGAGCACCCAGCACCCTGAGCACTGAGCACACAGCACCCTGAGCACTGAGCACCCAGCACCCTGAGTACTGAGCACTGAGCACCCAGCACCCGAGCACTGAGCACCCAGCACCCTGAGTACTGAGCACCGAGCACCCCGAGCACTGAGCACCCAGCACCCTGAGTACTGAGCTCCGAGCACCCTGAGCACTCAGCACCCTGAGCACTGAGCACCGAGCACCCTGAGCACTGAGTACCCAGCACCCTGAGCACTGAGCACACAGCACCCTGAGCACTGAGCACCCAGCACCCTGAGCACTGAGCACCCAGCACCCTGAGTACTGAGCACTGAGCACCCAGCACCCCGAGCAATGAGCACCCAGCACCCCGAGTACTGAGCACTGAGCACCCTGAGTACTGAGCACCCAGCACCCTGAGCACTGAGTACCAAGCACCCTGAGCACTGAGCACCCAGCACCCTGAGCACTGAGCACCCAGCACCCTGAGCACTGAGCACCCAGCACCGTGAGTACTGAGCACTAAGCACCCAGCACCCCGAGCACTGGGCACCCAGCACCCTGAGCAATGAGCACCCAGCACCCGAGTACTGAGCACCCAGCACCCTGAGTACTGAGCACCCAGCACCCTGAGTACTGAGCACTCAGCACCTCGAGTACTGAGCACCCAGCACCGTCAGTACTGAGCACCCAGCACCCTGAGCACTGAGCACCCAGCACCCTGAGCACTGAGCACCCAGCACCCTGAGTACTGAGCACCCAGCACCCTGAGCACTGAGCACCCAGCACCCTGAGCACTGAGCACCCAGCACCCTGAGCACTGAGCACCCAGCACCCTGAGTAGTGAGCACCCAACGTACTGAGCACCGAGCACCCCGAGCACTGAGCACCCAGCACCCTGAGTACTGAGCACCGAGCACCCTGAGCACTGAGCACCCAGCACCCTGAGTACTGAGCTCCGAGCACCCCAAGCACTGAGCACCCAGCACCCCGAGCACCGAGCACCCTGAGCACTGAGCACCCAGCACCCTGAGTACTGAGCACCCAGCACACTGAGCAATGAGCACCCTGAGTACTGAGCACCCAGCACCTTGAGCACTGAGCACCGAGCACCCCGAGCACTGAGCACCCAGCACCCGGAGTACTGAGCACCCAGCACCCTGAGTACTAAGCATCGAGCACCCTGAGTACTGAGCACCCAGCACCCTGAGCACTGAACACACAGCACCCTGAGTACTGAACACACAGCACGCTGAGTACTGAGCACCTCGAGCAGTGAGAACCCAGCACCCTGAGTATTGAGCACCGAGCACCCCGAGCACTGAGCACCCAGCACCCTGAGTACTGAGCACCGAGCACCCTGAGCACTGAGCACCCAGCACCCTGAGTACTGAGCACCCAGCACCGCGAGCACTGAGCACATAGCACCCCGAGCACTGAGCACCCAGCACCCTGAGTACTGAGCACCCAGCACCCTGAGTACTGAACACCCAGCACCCTGAGCACTGAGTACCCAGCACCCTGAGCACTGAGCACCCAGCACCCTGAGCACTGAGCACACAGCACCCTGAGCACTGAGCACCCAGCACCCTGAGTACTGAGCACTGAGCACCCAGCACCCCGAGCACTGAGCACCCAGCACCTTGAGTACTGAGCACCGAGCACCCCGAGCACTGAGCACCCAGCACCCTGAGTACTGAGCTCCGAGCACCCCGAGCACTGAGCACCCTGAGCACTGAGCACCGAGCACCCTGAGCACTGAGCACCCAGCAACCTGAGTACTGAGCACCCAGCACCCTGAGCAATAAGCACCCTGAGTACTGAGCACCCAGCATCTTGAGCACTGAGCACCGAGCACCCCGAGCACTGAGCACCCAGCACCCGGAGTACTGAGCACCCAGCACCCTGAGTACTAAGCACCGAGCCTCCTGAGTACTGAGCACCCAGCACCCTGAGCACTGAACACAGAGCACCCTGAGTACTGAGCACCTCGAGCACTGAGCACCCTGCACCCTGAGTACTGAGCACAAAGCACCCCGAGTTCTGAGCACCCAGCACCCTGAGTACTGAGCACCCAGCACCCTGAGCACTGAGCACCCAGCACCCCGAGCACTGAGCACCCAGCACCCTGAGTACTGAGCACCCAGCACCCTGAGCAATAAGCACCCTGAGTACTGAGCACCCAGCACCTTGAGCACTGAGCACCGAGCACCCCGAGCACTGAGCACCCTGCACCCTGAGTACTGAGCACAAAGCACCCCGAGTTCTGAGCACCCAGCACCCTGAGTACTGAGCACCCAGCACCCTGAGCACTGAGCACCCAGCACCCTGAGTACTAAGCACCGAGCCTCCTGAGTACTGAGCACCCAGCACCCTGAGCACTGAACACAGAGCACCCTGAGTACTGAGCACCTCGAGCACTGAGCACCCTGCACCCTGAGTACTGAGCACCGAGCACCCTGAGCACTGAGCACCCAGCACTGCGAGCACTGAGCACCCAGCACCCGGAGCACTGAGCACCCAGCACCCTGAGTACTGAGCACCCAGCACCCTGAGTACTGAGTACCCAGCACCCTGAGCACTGAGCACCCAGCACCCTGAGCACTGAGCACACAGCACTCTGAGCACTGAGCACCCAGCACCCTGAGTACTGAGCACTGAGCACCCAGCACCCTGAGCACTGAGCATCCAGCACCCTGAGTACTGAGCACTGAGCACCCAGCACCCCGAGCACTGAGCACCCAGCACCCTGAGCACTGAGCACCCAGCACCCGAGTACTGAGCACCCAGCACCCTGAGTACTGAGCACCCTGCACCCTGAGTACTGAGCACCCAGCACCCCGAGTACTGAGCACCCAGCACCCTGAGTACTGAGCACCCAGCACCCTGAGCACTGAGCACATAGCACCCCGAGCACTGAGCACCCAGCACACTGAGTACTGAGCACCCAGCACCCTGAGCACTGAGCACCCAGCACCCTGAGCACTGAGCACCCAGCACCCTGAGCACTGAGCACCCAGCACCCTGAGTAGTGAGCACACAACGTACTGAGCACCGAGCACCCCAGCACTGAGCACCCAGCACCCTGAGCACTGAGCACCCAGCACCCGAGTACTGAGCACCCAGCACCCTGAGTACTGAGCACCCAGCACCCTGAGTACTGAGCACAAAGCACCCCGAGTACTGAGCACCCAGCACCCTGAGTACTGAGCACCCAGCACCCTGAGCACTGAGCACCCAGCACCCCGAGCACTGAGCACCCAGCACCCTGAGTACTGAGCACCCAGCGCCCCGAGCACTGAGCACCCAGCACCCTGAGCACTGAGCACCCAGCACCCTGAGTACTGAGCATCCAGCACCCCGAGTACTGAACACCCAGCACCCTGAGCACTGAGCACTGAGCACCCTGAGCACTGAGTACTGAGCACTGAGCACCCTGAGCACTGAGCACCCAGCACCCCGAGTACTGAGCACCCAGCACCCCGAGCACTGGTCACCCAGCGCCCCGAGCACTGAGCACATACCACCCCGAGCACTGAGCACTGAGCACCCTGAGCACTGAGCACCCAGCACCCCGAGTACTGAGCAGTGAGCACCCAGAGCACTGAGCACCCAGCACCCTGAGCAATGAGCACCCTGAGTACTGAGCACCCAGCACCTTGAGCACTGAGCACCGAGCACCCTGAGCACTGAGCACCCAGCATCCGGAGTACTGAGCACCCAGCACCCTGAGTAATAAGCACCGAGCACCCTGAGTACTGATCACCCAGCACCCTGAGTACTGAGCACCGAGCACCCTGAGCACTGAGCACCCAGCACCCTGAGTACTGAGCACCCAGCACCGCGAGCACTGAGCACATAGCACCCCGAGCACTGAGCACCCAGCACCCTGAGTACTGAGCACCCAGCACCCTGAGCACTGAGCACCCAGCACCCTGAGCACTGAGTACCCAGCACTCTGAGCACTGAGCACCCAGCACCCTGAGCACTGAGCACACAGCACCCTGAGCACTGAGCACCCAGCACCCTGAGTACTGAGCACTGAGCACCCAGCACCCCGAGCACTGAGCACCCAGCACCTTGAGTACTGAGCACCGAGCACCCCGAGCACTGAGCACCCAGCAACCTGAGTACTGAGCTCCGAGCACCCCGAGCACTGAGCACCCTGAGCACTGAGCACCGAGCACCCTGAGTACTGAGCACCCAGCACCCTGAGTACTGAGCACCCAGCACCCTGAGCAATAAGCACCCTGAGTACTGAGCACCCAGCACCTTGAGCACTGAGCACCGAGCACCCCGAGCACTGAGCACCCAGCACCCGGAGTACTGAGCACCCAGCACCCTGAGTACTGAGCACCGAGCACCCCGAGCACTGAGCACCCAGCACCGCGAGCACTGAGCACCCAGCACCCCGAGCACTGAGCACCCAGCACCCTGAGTACTGAGCACTGAGAACCCAACACCCCGAGTACTGAGCACCCAGCACCCTGAGCACTGAGCACTGAGCACCCAGCACCCTGAGCACTAAGCACCCAGCACCCTGAGAACTGAGCACTGAGAACACAGCACCCCGAGTACTGAGCACCCAGCACCCTGAGCACTGAGCACCCAGCACCCTGAGCACAGAGCACCCAGCACCGTGAGTACTGAGCACCCAGCACCCTGAGTACTGAGCACTCAGCACCCTGAGTACTGAGCACCGAGCACCCCGAGCACTGAGCACCCAGCACCCTGAGCACTGAGCACCCTGAGGACTGAGCACCCAGCACCCTGAGCACTGAGCACCCAGCACCGTGAGAACTGAGCACCGATCACCCTGAGCACTGAGCACCCAGCACCCCGAGCACTGAGCACCCAGCACCCTGAGTACTGAGCAACCTGAGTACTGAGCACCCAGCACCCTGAGCACTGAGCACCCAGCACCCTGAGTACTGAGCACCCAGCACCCTGAGCACTGAGCACCCAGCACCCTGAGTACTGAGCAACCTGAGTACTGAGCATCCAGCACCCCGAGCACTGAGCACCCAGCACCCTGAGTACTGAGCAACCTGAGTACTGAGCACCCAGCACCCTGAGCACTGAGCACCCAGCACCCTGAGCACTGAGCACCCAGCACCCTGAGTACTGAGCACCCAGCACCCTGAGCACTGAGCACCCAGCACCCCGAGAATGAGCACCCAGCACCCCGAGTACTGAGCACCGAGCACCCTGAGCACTGAGTACCCAGCACCCTGAGTACTGAGCACCCAGCACCCTGAGCACTGAGCACCTAGCACCCCGAGTACTGAGCACAAAGCACCCTGAGTATTGAGCACCCAGCACCCTGAGTACTGAGCACCCAGCACCCTGAGTACTGAACACCCAGCACCCCGAGCACTGAGCACTCAGCGCCCCGAGCACCGAGCACCCTGAGCACTGAGCACCCAGCACCCTGAGTACTGAGCACCCAGCACCCTGAGTACTGAGCACCTCGAGCACTGATCACCCAGCACCCTGAGTACTGAGCACCGAGCACCCCGAGCACTGAGCACCCAGCACCGCGAGCACTGAGCACCCAGCACCCCGAGACTGATCACCCAGCACCCTGAGTACTGAGCACCCAGCACCCTGAGCACTGAGCACCCAGCACCCTGAGCACTGAGCACCCAGCACCCTGAGCACTGAGCACCCAGCACCCTGAGTAGTGAGCACCCAACGTACTGAGCACCGAGCACCCCGAGCACTGAGCACCCAGCACCCTGAGTACTGAGCACTGAGCACCCCGCACCCCGAGCCCTGAGCACCCAGCACCCTGAGCACTGAGCACCCAGCACCCGAGTACTGAGCACCCAGCACCCTGAGTACTGAGCACACAGCACCCTGAGTACTGAGCACCCAGCACTCTCAACACTGAGCACCCAGCACCCCGAGGACTTAGCACCCAGCACCCTGAGTACTGAGCACCCAGCACCCTGAGCAATGAGCACCCAGCACCCCGAGCACTGAGCACCCAGCACCCTGAGTACTGAGCACCCAGCACCCTGAGCACTGAGCACCCAGCACCCTGAGCACTGAGCACCCAGCACCCTGAGTACTGAGCTCCGAGGACCCCGAGCACTGAGCACCCAGCGCCCTGAGCACTGAGCACCCAGCACCCTGAGTACTGAGCACCCAGCACCCTGAGCACTGAACACTCAGCACCCTGAGTACTGAGCACCTCGAGCACTGAGCACCCAGCACCCTGAGTACTGAGCACCGAGCACCCTGAGTACTGAGCACCCAGCACCCTGAGCACTGAGCACCCAGCACCCTGAGCACTAAGCACCCAGCACCCTGAGCACTGAGCACCCAGCACCCGAGTACTGAGCACCCAGCACCCTGAGTACTGAGCACCCAGTACCCTGAGTACTGAGCACAAAGCACCCCGAGTACTGAGCACCCAGCACCCTGAGTACTGAGCACCCAGCACCCTGAGCACTGAGCACCCAGCACCCTGAGCACTGAGCACCCAGCACCCTGAGTACTGAGCACCCAGCGCCCCGAGCACTGAGCACCCAGCACCCTGAGTACTGAGCATCCAGGACCCCGAGTACTGAACACCCAGCACCCTGAGCACTGAGCACTGAGCACCCTGAGCACTGAGTACTGAGCACTGAGCACCCTGAGCACTGAGCACCCAGCACCCCGAGTACTGAGCACCCAGCACCCCGAGCACTGGTCACCCAGCGCCCCGAGCACTGAGCACATAGCACCCCGAGCACTGAGCACTGAGCAACCTGAGCACTGAGCACCCAGCACCCCGAGTACTGAGCAGTGAGCACCCAGAGCACTGAGCACCCAGCACCCTGAGCAATGAGCACCCTGAGTACTGAGCACCCAGCACCTTGAGCACTGAGCACCGAGCACCCCGAGCACTGAGCACCCAGCACCCGGAGTACTGAGCACCCAGCACCCTGAGTACTAAGCACCGAGCACCCTGAGTACTGAGCACCCAGCACCCTGAGCACTGAACACACAGCACCCTGAGTACTGAGCACCTCGAGCACTGAGCACCCAGCACCCTGAGTACTGAGCACCGAGCACCCTGAGCACTGAGCACCCAGCACCCTGAGTACTGAGCACCCAGCAGCGCGAGCACTGAGCACATAGCAGCCCGAGCACTGAGCACCCAGCACCCTGAGTACTGAGCACCCAGCACCCTGAGTACTGAGCACCCAGCACCCTGAGCACTGAGTACCCAGCACCCTGAGCACTGAGCACCCAGCACCCTGAGCACTTAGCACACAGCACCCTGAGCACTGAGCACCCAGCACCCTGAGTACTGAGCACTGAGCAACCAGCACCCCGAGCACTGAGCACCCAGCACCTTGAGTACTGTGCACCGAGCACCCCGAGCACTGAGCACCCAGCACCCTGAGTACTGAGCTCCGAGCACCCTGAGCACTGAGCACCCTGAGCACTGAGCACCGAGCACCCTGAGCACTGAGCACCCAGCACCCTGAGTACTGAGCACCCAGCACCCTGAGCAATAAGCACCCTGAGTAGTGAGCACAAAGCACCTTGAGCACTGAGCACCGAGCAACCCGATCACTGAGCACCCAGCACCCTGAGCACTGAGCACCCAGCACCCTGAGCACTGATCACCCAGCACCCTGAGCACAGAGCACCCAGCACCGTGAGTATTGAGCACCCAGCACCCTGAGTACTGAGCACTCAGCACCCTGAGTACTGAGCACCGAGCACCCCGAGCACTGAGCACCCAGCACCCTGAGCACTGAGCACCCTGAGGACTGAGCACCCAGCACCCTGAGCACTGAGCACCCAGCACCGTGAGAACTGAGCACCGATCACCCTGAGCACTGAGCACCCAGCACCCCGAGCACTGAGTACCCAGCACCCTGAGCACTGAGCACCCAGCACCCTGAGCACTGAGCACACAGCACCCTGAGCACTGAGCACCCAGCACCCTGAGTACTGAGCACTGAGCACCCAGCACCCCGAGCACTGAGCACCCAGCACCTTGAGTACTGAGCACCGAGCACCCCGAGCACTGAGCACCCAGCACCCTGAGTACTGAGCTCCGAGCACCCCGAGCACTGAGCACCCTGAGCACTGAGCACCGAGCACCCTGAGTACTGAGCACCCAGCACCCTGAGTACTGAGCACCCAGCACCCTGAGCAATAAGCACCCTGAGTACTGAGCACCCAGCACCTTGAGCACTGAGCACCGAGCACCCCGAGCACTGAGCACCCAGCACCCGGAGTACTGAGCACCCAGCACCCTGAGTACTGAGCACCGAGCACCCCGAGCACTGAGCACCCAGCACCGCGAGCACTGAGCACCCAGCACCCCGAGCACTGAGCACCCAGCACCCTGAGTACTGAGCACTGAGAACCCAACACCCCGAGTACTGAGCACCCAGCACCCTGAGCACTGAGCACTGAGCACCCAGCACCCTGAGCACTAAGCACCCAGCACCCTGAGAACTGAGCACTGAGAACACAGCACCCCGAGTACTGAGCACCCAGCACCCTGAGCACTGAGCACCCAGCACCCTGAGCACTGATCACCCAGCACCCTGAGCACAGAGCACCCAGCACCGTGAGTACTGAGCACCCAGCACCCTGAGTACTGAGCACTCAGCACCCTGAGTACTGAGCACCGAGCACCCCGAGCACTGAGCACCCAGCACCCTGAGCACTGAGCACCCTGAGGACTGAGCACCCAGCACCCTGAGCACTGAGCACCCAGCACCTTGAGAACTGAGCACCGATCACCCTGAGCACTGAGCACCCAGCACCCCGAGCACTGAGCACCCAGCACCCTGAGTACTGAGCAACCTGAGTACTGAGCACCCAGCACCCTGAGCACTGAGCACCCAGCACCCTGAGTACTGAGCACCCAGCACCCTGAGCACTGAGCACCCAGCACCCTGAGTAGTGAGCAACCTGAGTACTGAGCACCCAGCACCCCGAGCACTGAGCACCCAGCACCCTGAGTACTGAGCAACCTGAATACTGAGCACCCAGCACCCTGAGCACTGAGCACCCAGCACCCTGAGCAATGAGCACCCAGCACCCTGAGTACTGAGCACCCAGCACCCTGAGCACTGAGCACCCAGCACCCCGAGAATGAGCACCCAGCACCCCGAGTACTGAGCACCGAGCACCCTGAGCACTGAGTACCCAGCACCCTGAGTACTGAGCACCCAGCACCCTGAGCACTGAGCACCGAGCACCCCGAGTACTGAGCACAAAGCACCCTGAGTACTGAGCACCCAGCACCCTGAGTACTGAGCACCCAGCACCCTGAGTACTGAACACCCAGCACCCTGAGCACTGAGCACTGAGCACCCAGCACCCTGAGTACTGAGCACCCAACACCCTGACTACTGAGCACCCAGCACCCTGAGTACTGAGCTCCGAGCACCCCGAGCACTGAGCACTCAGCGCCCCGAGCACCGAGCACCCTGAGCACTGAGCACCCAGCACCCTGAGTACTGAGCACCCAGCACCCTGAGTACTGAGCACCTCGAGCACTGATCACCCAGCACCCTGAGTACTGAGCACCGAGCACCCCGAGCACTGAGCACCCAGCACCGCGAGCACTGAGCACCCAGCACCCCGAGACTGATCACCCAGCACCCTGAGTACTGAGCACCCAGCACCCTGAGCACTGAGCACCCAGCACCCTGAGCACTGAGCACCCAGCACCCTGAGCACTGAGCACCCAGCACCCTGAGTAGTGAGCACCCAACGTACTGAGCACCGAGCACCCCGAGCACTGAGCACCCAGCACCCTGAGTACTGAGCACTGAGCACCCCGCACCCCGAGCCCTGAGCACCCAGCACCCTGAGCACTGAGCACCCAGCACCCGAGTACTGAGCACCCAGCACCCTGAGTACTGAGCACACAGCACCCTGAGTACTGAGCACCCAGCACCCTCAACACTGAGCACCCAGCACCCCGAGGACTTAGCACCCAGCACCCTGAGTACTGAGCACCCAGCACCCTGAGCAATGAGCACCCAGCACCCCGAGCACTGAGCACCCAGCACCCTGAGTACTGAGCACCCAGCACCCTGAGCACTGAGCACCCAGCACCCTGAGCACTGAGCACCCAGCACCCTGAGTACTGAGCTCCGAGGACCCCGAGCACTGAGCACCCAGCGCCCCGAGCACTGAGCACCCAGCACCCTGAGTACTGAGCACCCAGCACCCTGAGCACTGAACACTCAGCACCCTGAGTACTGAGCACCTCGAGCACTGAGCACCCAGCACCCTGAGTACTGAGCACCGAGCACCCTGAGTACTGAGCACCCAGCACCCTGAGCACTGAGCACCCAGCACCCTGAGCACTAAGCACCCAGCACCCTGAGCACTGAGCACCCAGCACCCGAGTACTGAGCACCCAGCACCCTGAGTACTGAGCACCCAGTACCCTGAGTACTGAGCACAAAGCACCCCGAGTACTGAGCACCCAGCACCCTGAGTACTGAGCACCCAGCACCCTGAGCACTGAGCACCCAGCACCCTGAGCACTGAGCACCCAGCACCCTGAGTACTGAGCACCCAGCGCCCCGAGCACTGAGCACCCAGCACCCTGAGCACTGAGCACCCAGCACCCTGAGTACTGAGCATCCAGGACCCCGAGTACTGAACACCCAGCACCCTGAGCACTGAGCACTGAGCACCCTGAGCACTGAGTACTGAGCACTGAGCACCCTGAGCACTGAGCACCCAGCACCCCGAGTACTGAGCACCCAGCACCCCGAGCACTGGTCACCCAGCGCCCCGAGCACTGAGCACATAGCACCCCGAGCACTGAGCACTGAGCAACCTGAGCACTGAGCACCCAGCACCCCGAGTACTGAGCAGTGAGCACCCAGAGCACTGAGCACCCAGCACCCTGAGCAATGAGCACCCTGAGTACTGAGCACCCAGCACCTTGAGCACTGAGCACCGAGCACCCCGAGCACTGAGCACCCAGCACCCGGAGTACTGAGCACCCAGCACCCTGAGTACTAAGCACCGAGCACCCTGAGTACTGAGCACCCAGCACCCTGAGCACTGAACACACAGCACCCTGAGTACTGAGCACCTCGAGCACTGAGCACCCAGCACCCTGAGTACTGAGCACCGAGCACCCTGAGCACTGAGCACCCAGCACCGTGAGTACTGAGCACCCAGCACCGCGAGCACTGAGCACATAGCAGCCCGAGCACTGAGCACCCAGCACCCTGAGTACTGAGCACCCAGCACCCTGAGTACTGAGCACCCAGCACCCTGAGCACTGAGTACCCAGCACCCTGAGCACTGAGCACCCAGCACCCTGAGCACTGAGCACACAGCACCCTGAGCACTGAGCACCCAGCACCCTGAGTACTGAGCACTGAGCAACCAGCACCCCGAGCACTGAGCACCCAGCACCTTGAGTACTGTGCACCGAGCACCCCGAGCACTGAGCACCCAGCACCCTGAGTACTGAGCTCCGAGCACCCCGAGCACTGAGCACCCTGAGCACTGAGCACCGAGCACCCTGAGCACTGAGCACCCAGCACCCTGAGTACTGAGCACCCAGCACCCTGAGCAATAAGCACCCTGAGTAGTGAGCACAAAGCACCTTGAGCACTGAGCACCGAGCAACCCGAGCACTGAGCACCCAGCACCCTGAGCACTGAGCACCCAGCACCCTGAGCACTGATCACCCAGCACCCTGAGTACTGAGCACTCAGCACCCTGAGTACTGAGCACCGAGCACCCCGAGCACTGAGCACCCAGCACCCTGAGCACTGAGCACCCTGAGGACTGAGCACCCAGCACCCTGGGCACTGAGCACCCAGCACCGTGAGAACTGAGCACCGATCACCCTGAGCACTGAGCACCCAGCACCCCGAGCACTGAGCACCCAGCACCCTGAATACTGAGCAACCTGAGTACTGAGCACCCAGCACCCTGAGCCCTGAGCACCCAGCACCCTGAGTACTGAGCACCCAGCACCCTGAGCACTGAGCACCCAGCACCCTGAGTACTGAGCAACCTGAGTACTGAGCACCCAGCACCCCGAGCACTGAGCACCCAGCACCCTGAGTACTGAGCAACCTGAGTACTGAGCACCCAGCACCCTGAGCACTGAGCACCCAGCACCCTGAGCACTGAGCACCCAGCACCCTGAGTACTGAGCACCCAGCACCCTGAGCACTGAGCACCCAGCACCCCGAGAATGAGCACCCAGCACCCCGAGTACTGAGCACCGAGCACCCTGAGCACTGAGTACCCAGCACCCTGAGTACTGAGCACCCAGCACCCTGAGCACTGAGCACCGAGCACCCCGAGTACTGAGCACAAAGCACCCTGAGTACTGAGCACCCAGCACCCTGAGTACTGAGCACCCAGCACCCTGAGTACTGAACACCCAGCACCCTGAGCACTGAGCACTGAGCACCCAGCACCCTGAGTACTGAGCACCCAACACCCTGACTACTGAGCACCCAGCACCCTGAGTACTGAGCTCCGAGCACCCCGAGCACTGAGCACTCAGCGCCCCGAGCACCGAGCACCCTGATCACTGAGCACCCAGGACCCTGAGTACTGAGCACCCAGCACCCTGAGTACTGAGCACCTCGAGCACTGAGCACCCAGCACCCTGAGTACTGAGCACCGAGCACCCCGAGCACTGAGCACCCAGCACCGCGAGCACTGAGCACCCAGCACCCCGAGACTGATCACCCAGCACCCTGAGTACTGAGCACCCAGCACCCTGAGCACTGAGCACCCAGCACCCTGAGCACTGAGCACCCAGCACCCTGAGCACTGAGCACCCAGCACCCTGAGTAGTGAGCACCCAACGTACTGAGCACCGAGCACCCCGAGCACTGAGCACCCAGCACCCTGAGTACTGAGCACTGAGCACCCCGCACCCCGAGCCCTGAGCACCCAGCACCCTGAGCACTGAGCACCCAGCACCCGAGTACTGAGCACCCAGCACCCTGAGTACTGAGCACACAGCACCCTGAGTACTGAGCACCCAGCACCCTCAACACTGAGCACCCAGCACCCCGAGGACTTAGCACCCAGCACCCTGAGTACTGAGCACCCAGCACCCTGAGCACTGAGCACCCAGCACCCCGAGCACTGAGCACCCAGCACCCTGAGTACTGAGCACCCAGCACCCTGAGCACTGAGCACCCAGCACCCTGAGCACTGAGCACCCAGCACCCTGAGTACTGAGCTCCGAGGACCCCGAGCACTGAGCACCCAGCGCCCCGAGCACTGAGCACCCAGCACCCTGAGTACTGAGCACCCAGCACCCTGAGCACTGAACACACAGCACCCTGAGTACTGAGCACCTCGAGCACTGAGCACCCAGCACCCTGAGTACTGAGCACCGAGCACCCTGAGTACTGAGCACACAGCACCCTGAGCACTGAGCACCCAGCACCCTGAGCACTGAGCACCCAGCACCCTGAGCACTGAGCACCCAGCACCCTGAGTAGTGAGCACCCAACGTACTGAGCACCGAGCACCCCGAGCACTGAGCACCCAGCACCCTGAGCACTGAGCACCCAGCAACCTGAGTACTGAGCACCCAGCACCCTGAGCAATAAGCACCCTGAGTACTGAGCACCCAGCATCTTGAGCACTGAGCACCGAGCACCCCGAGCACTGAGCACCCAGCACCCGGAGTACTGAGCACCCAGCACCCTGAGTACTAAGCACCGAGCCTCCTGAGTACTGCGCACCCAGCACCCTGAGCACTGAACACAGAGCACCCTGAGTACTGAGCACCTCGAGCACTGAGCACCCTGCACCCTGAGTACTGAGCACAAAGCACCCCGAGTACTGAGCACCCAGCACCCTGAGTACTGAGCACCCAGCACCCTGAGCACTGAGCACCCAGCACCCCGAGCACTGAGCACCCAGCACCCTGAGTACTGAGCACCCAGCACCCTGAGCAATATGCACCCTGAGTACTGAGCACCCAGCACCTTGAGCACTGAGCACCGAGGACCCCGAGCACTGAGCACCCAGCACCCGGAGTACTGAGCACCCAGCACCCTGAGTACTAAGCACCGAGCCTCCTGAGTACTGAGCACCCAGCACCCTGAGCACTGAACACAGAGCACCCTGAGTACTGAGCACCTCGAGCACTGAGCACCCTGCACCCTGAGTACTGAGCACCGAGCACCCTGAGCACTGAGCACCCAGCACTGCGAGCACTGAGCACCCAGCACCCGGAGCACTGAGCACCCAGCACCCTGAGTACTGAGCACCCAGCACCCTGAGTACTGAGTACCCAGCACCCTGAGCACTGAGCACCCAGCACCCTGAGCACTGAGCACACAGCACTCTGAGCACTGAGCACCCAGCACCCTGAGTACTGAGCACTGAGCACCCAGCACCCTGAGCACTGAGCATCCAGCACCCTGAGTACTGAGCACTGAGCACCCAGCACCCCGAGCACTGAGCACCCAGCACCCTGAGCACTGAGCACCCAGCACCCGAGTACTGAGCACCCAGCACCCTGAGTACTGAGCACCCTGCACCCTGAGTACTGAGCACCCAGCACCCCGAGTACTGAGCACCCAGCACCCTGAGTACTGAGCACCCAGCACCCTGAGCACTGAGCACATAGCACCCCGAGCACTGAGCACCCAGCACACTGAGTACTGAGCACCCAGCACCCTGAGCACTGAGCACCCAGCACCCTGAGCACTGAGCACCCAGCACCCTGAGCACTGAGCACCCAGCACCCTGAGTAGTGAGCACCCAACGTACTGAGCACCGAGCACCCCGAGCACTGAGCACCCAGCACCCTGAGCACTGAGCACCCAGCACCCGAGTACTGAGCACCCAGCACCCTGAGTACTGAGCACCCAGCACCCTGAGTACTGAGCACAAAGCACCCCGAGTACTGAGCACCCAGCACCCTGAGTACTGAGCACCCAGCACCCTGAGCACTGAGCACCCAGCACCCCGAGCACTGAGCACCCAGCACCCTGAGTACTGAGCACCCAGCGCCCCGAGCACTGAGCACCCAGCACCCTGAGCACTGAGCACCCAGCACCCTGAGTACTGAGCATCCAGCACCCCGAGTACTGAACACCCAGCACCCTGAGCACTGAGCACTGAGCACCCTGAGCACTGAGTACTGAGCACTGAGCACCCTGAGCACTGAGCAACCAGCACCCCGAGTACTGAGCACCCAGCACCCCGAGCACTGGTCACCCAGCGCCCCGAGCACTGAGCACATACCACCCCGAGCACTGAGCACTGAGCACCCTGAGCACTGAGCACCCAGCACCCCGAGTACTGAGCAGTGAGCACCCAGAGCACTGAGCACCCAGCACCCTGAGCAATGAGCACCCTGAGTACTGAGCACCCAGCACCTTGAGCACTGAGCACCGAGCACCCTGAGCACTGAGCACCCAGCATCCGGAGTACTGAGCACCCAGCACCCTGAGTACTAAGCACCGAGCACCCTGAGTACTGAGCACCCATCACCCTGAGTACTGAGCACCGAGCACCCTGAGCACTGAGCACCCAGCACCCTGAGTACTGAGCACCCAGCACCGCGAGCACTGAGCACATAGCACCCCGAGCACTGAGCACCCAGCACCCTGAGTACTGAGCACCCAGCACCCTGAGCACTGAGCACCCAGCACCCTGAGCACTGAGTACCCAGCACCCTGAGCACTGAGCACCCAGCACCCTGAGCACTGAGCACACAGCACCCTGAGCACTGAGCACCCAGCACCCTGAGTACTGAGCACTGAGCACCCAGCACCCTGAGCACTGAGCACCCAGCACCTTGAGTACTGAGCACCGAGCACCCCGAGCACTGAGCACCCAGCACCCTGAGTACTGAGCTCCGAGCACCCCGAGCACTGAGCACCCTGAGCACTGAGCACCGAGCACCCTGAGTACTGAGCACCCAGCACCCTGAGTACTGAGCACCCAGCACCCTGAGCAATAAGCACCCTGAGTACTGAGCACCCAGCACCTTGAGCACTGAGCACCGAGCACCCCGAGCACTGAGCACCCAGCACCCGGAGTACTGAGCACCCAGCACCCTGAGTACTGAGCACCGAGCACCCCGAGCACTGAGCACCCAGCACCGCGAGCACTGAGCACCCAGCACCCCGAGCACTGAGCACCCAGCACCCTGAGTACTGAGCACTGAGAACCCAACACCCCGAGTACTGAGCACCCAGCACCCTGAGCACTGAGCACTGAGCACCCAGCACCCTGAGCACTAAGCACCCAGCACCCTGAGAACTGAGCACTGAGAACACAGCACCCCGAGTACTGAGCACCCAGCACCCTGAGCACTGAGCACCCAGCACCCTGAGCACTGATCACCCAGCACCCTGAGCACAGAGCACACAGCACCGTGAGTACTGAGCACCCAGCACCCTGAGTACTGAGCACTCAGCACCCTGAGTACTGAGCACCGAGCACCCCGAGCACTGAGCACCCAGCACCCTGAGCACTGAGCACCCTGAGGACTGTGCACCCAGCACCCTGAGCACTGAGCACCCAGCACCGTGAGAACTGAGCACCGATCACCCTGAGCACTGAGCACCCAGCACCCCGAGCACTGAGCACCCAGCACCCTGAGTACTGAGCAACCTGAGTACTGAGCACCCAGCACCCTGAGCACTGAGCACCCAGCACCCTGAGTACTGAGCACCCAGCACCCTGAGCACTGAGCACCCAGCACCCTGAGTACTGAGCAACCTGAGTACTGAGCACCCAGCACCCCGAGCACTGAGCACCCAGCACCCTGAGTACTGAGCAACCTGAGTACTGAGCACCCAGCACCCTGAGCACTGAGCACCCAGCACCCTGAGCACTGAGCACCCAGCACCCTGAGTACTGAGCACCCAGCACCCTGAGCACTGAGCACCCAGCACCCCGAGAATGAGCACCCAGCACCCCGAGTACTGAGCACCGAGCACCCTGAGCACTGAGTACCCAGCACCCTGAGTACTGAGCACCCAGCACCCTGAGCAATGAGCACCGAGCACCCCGAGTACTGAGCACAAAGCACCCTGAGTACTGAGCACCCAGCACCCTGAGTACTGAGCACCCAGCACCCTGAGTACTGAACACCCAGCACCCTGAGCACTGAGCACTGAGCACCCAGCACCCTGAGTACTGAGCACCCAACACCCTGACTACTGAGCACCCAGCACCCTGAGTACTGAGCTCCGAGCACCCCGAGCACTGAGCACTCAGCGCCCCGAGCACCGAGCACCCTGAGCACTGAGCACCCAGCACCCTGAGTACTGAGCACCCAGCACCCTGAGTACTGAGCACCTCGAGCACTGATCACCCAGCACCCTGAGTACTGAGCACCGAGCACCCCGAGCACTGAGCACCCAGCACCGCGAGCACTGAGCACCCAGCACCCCGAGACTGATCACCCAGCACCCTGAGTACTGAGCACCCAGCACCCTGAGCACTGAGCACCCAGCACCCTGAGCACTGAGCACCCAGCACCCTGAGCACTGAGCACCCAGCACCCTGAGTAGTGAGCACCCAACGTACTGAGCACCGAGCACCCCGAGCACTGAGCACCCAGCACCCTGAGTACTGAGCACTGAGCACCCCGCACCCCGAACCCTGAGCACCCAGCACCCTGAGCACTGAGCACCCAGCACCCGAGTACTGAGCACCCAGCACCCTGAGTACTGAGCACACAGCACCCTGAGTACTGAGCACCCAGCACCCTCAACACTGAGCACCCAGCACCCCGAGGACTTAGCACCCAGCACCCTGAGTACTGAGCACCCAGCACCCTGAGCACTGAGCACCCAGCACCCCGAGCACTGAGCACCCAGCACCCTGAGTACTGAGCACCCAGCACCCTGAGCACTGAGCACCCAGCACCCTGAGCACTGAGCACCCAGCACCCTGAGTACTGAGCTCCGAGGACCCCGAGCACTGAGCACCCAGCGCCCCGAGCACTGAGCACCCAGCACCCTGAGTACTGAGCACCCAGCACCCTGAGCACTGAACACTCAGCACCCTGAGTACTGAGCACCTCGAGCACTGAGCACCCAGCAACCTGAGTACTGAGCACCGAGCACCCTGAGTACTGAGCACCCAGCACCCTGAGCACTGAGCACCCAGCACCCTGAGCACTAAGCACCCAGCACCCTGAGCACTGAGCACCCAGCACCCGAGTACTGAGCACCCAGCACCCTGAGTACTGAGCACCCAGTACCCTGAGTACTGAGCACAAAGCACCCCGAGTACTGAGCACCCAGCACCCTGAGTACTGAGCACCCAGCACCCTGAGCACTGAGCACCCAGCACCCTGAGCACTGAGCACCCAGCACCCTGAGTACTGAGCACCCAGCGCCCCGAGCACTGAGCACCCAGCACCCTGAGCACTGAGCACCCAGCACCCTGAGTACTGAGCATCCAGGACCCCGAGTACTGAACACCCAGCACCCTGAGCACTGAGCACTGAGCACCCTGAGCACTGATTACTGAGCAATGAGCACCCTGAGCACTGAGCACCCAGCACCCCGAGTACTGAGCACCCAGCACCCCGAGCACTGGTCACCCAGCGCCCCGAGCACTGAGCACATAGCACCCCGAGCACTGAGCACTGAGCAACCTGAGCACTGAGCACCCAGCACCCCGAGTACTGAGCAGTGAGCACCCAGAGCACTGAGCACCCAGCACCCTGAGCAATGAGCACCCTGAGTACTGAGCACCCAGCACCTTGAGCACTGAGCACCGAGCACCCCGAGCACAGAGCACCCAGCACCCGGAGTACTGAGCACCCAGCACCCTGAGTACTAAGCACCGAGCACCCTGAGTACTGAGCACCCAGCACCCTGAGCACTGAACACACAGCACCCTGAGTACTGAGCACCTCGAGCACTGAGCACCCAGCACCCTGAGTACTGAGCACCGAGCACCCTGAGCACTGAGCACCCAGCACCCTGAGTACTGAGCACCCAGCACCGCGAGCACTGAGCACATAGCAGCCCGAGCACTGAGCACCCAGGACCCTGAGTACTGAGCACCCAGCACCCTGAGTACTGAGCACCCAGCACCCTGAGCACTGAGTACCCAGCACCCTGAGCACTGAGCACCCAGCACCCTGAGCACTGAGCACACAGCACCCTGAGCACTGAGCACCCAGCACCCTGAGTACTGAGCACTGAGCAACCAGCACCCCGAGCACTGAGCACCCAGCACCTTGAGTACTGTGCACCGAGCACCCCGAGCACTGAGCACCCAGCACCCTGAGTACTGAGCTCCGAGCACCCCGAGCACTGAGCACCCTGAGCACTGAGCACCGAGCACCCTGAACACTGAGCACCCAGCACCCTGAGTACTGAGCACCCAGCACCCTGAGCAATAAGCACCCTGAGTAGTGAGCACAAAGCACCTTGAGCACTGAGCACTGAGCAACCCGAGCACTGAGCACCCAGCACCCTGAGCACTGAGCACCCAGCACCCTGGGCACTGATCACCCAGCACCCTGAGCACAGAGCACCCAGCACCGTGAGTATTGAGCACCCAGCACCCTGAGTACTGAGCACTCAGCACCCTGAGTACTGAGCACCGAGCACCCCGAGCACTGAGCACCCAGCACCCTGAGCACTGAACACCCTGAGGACTGAGCACCCAGCACCCTGAGCACTGAGCACCCAGCACCGTGAGAACTGAGCACCGATCACCCTGAGCACTGAGCACCCAGCACCCCGAGCACTGAGCACCCAGCCCCCTGAGTACTGAGCAACCTGAGTACTGAGCACCCAGCACCCTGAGCATTGAGCACCCAGCACCCTGAGTACTGAGCACCCAGCACCCTGAGCACTGAGCACCCAGCACCCTGAGTACTGAGCAACCTGAGTACTGAGCACCCAGCACCCCGAGCACTGAGCCCCCAGCACCCTGAGTACTGAGCAACCTGAGTACTGAGCACCCAGCACCCTGAGCACTGAGCACCCAGCACCCTGAGCACTGAGCACCCAGCACCCTGAGTACTGAGCACCCAGCACCCTGAGCACTGAGCACCCAGCACCCCGAGAATGAGCACCCAGCACCCCGAGTACTGAGCACCGAGCACCCTGAGCACTGAGTACCCAGCACCCTGAGTACTGAGCACCCAGCACCCTGAGCACTGAGGACCGAGCACCCCGAGTACTGAGCACAAAGCACCCTGAGTACTGAGCACCCAGCACCCTGAGTACTGAGCACCCAGCACCCTGAGTACTGAACACCCAGCACCCTGAGCACTGAGCACTGAGCACCCAGCACCCTGAGTACTGAGCACCCAGCACCCTGAGCACTGAGCACCCAGCACCCTGAGTAGTGAGCACCCAACGTACTGAGCACCGAGCACCCCGAGCACTGAGCACCCAGCACCCTGAGTACTGAGCACTGAGCACCCCGCACCCCGAACCATGAGCACCCAGCACCCTGAGCACTGAGCACCCAGCACCCGAGTACTGAGCACCCAGCACCCTGAGTACTGAGCACACAGCACCCTGAGTACTGAGCACCCAGCACCCTCAACACTGAGCACCCAGCACCCCGAGGACTTAGCACCCAGCACCCTGAGTACTGAGCACCCAGCACCCTGAGTACTGAGCACCCAGCACCCTGAGCACTGAGCACCCAGCACCCTGAGCACTGAGCACCCAGCACCCTGAGTACTGAGCTCCGAGGACCCCGAGCACTGAGCACCCAGCGCCCCGAGCACTGAGCACCCAGCACCCTGAGTACTGAGCACCCAGCACCCTGAGCACTGAACACTCAGCACCCTGAGTACTGAGCACCTCGAGCACTGAGCACCCAGCACCCTGAGTACTGAGCACCGAGCACCCTGAGTACTGAGCACCCAGCACCCTGAGCACTGAGCACCCAGCACCCTGAGCACTAAGCACCCAGCACCCTGAGCACTGAGCACCCAGCACCCGAGTACTGAGCACCCAGCACCCTGAGTACTGAGCACCCAGTACCCTGAGTACTGAGCACAAAGCACCCCGAGTACTGAGCACCCAGCACCCTGAGTACTGAGCACCCAGCACCCTGAGCACTGAGCACCCAGCACCCTGAGCACTGAGCACCCAGCACCCTGAGTACTGAGCACCCAGCGCCCCGAGCACTGAGCACCCAGCACCCTGAGCACTGAGCACCCAGCACCCTGAGTACTGAGCATCCAGGACCCCGAGTACTGAACACCCAGCACCCTGAGCACTGAGCACTGAGCACCCTGAGCACTGATTACTGAGCACTGAGCACCCTGAGCACTGAGCACCCAGCACCCCGAGTACTGAGCACCCAGCACCCCGAGCACTGGTCACCCAGCGCCCCGAGCACTGAGCACATAGCACCCCGAGCACTGAGCACTGAGCAACCTGAGCACTGAGCACCCAGCACCCCGAGTACTGAGCAGCGAGCACCCAGAGCACTGAGCACCCAGCACCCTGAGCAATGAGCACCCTGAGTACTGAGCACCCAGCACATTGAGCACTGAGCACCGAGCACCCCGAGCACAGAGCACCCAGCACCCGGAGTACTGAGCACCCAGCACCCTGAGTACTAAGCACCGAGCACCCTGAGTACTGAGCACCCAGCACCCTGAGCACTGAACACACAGCACCCTGAGTACTGAGCACCTCGAGCACTGAGCACCCAGCACCCTGAGTACTGAGCACCGAGCACCCTGAGCACTGAGCACCCAGCATCCTGAGTACTGAGCACCCAGCACCGCGAGCACTGAGCACATAGCAGCCCGAGCACTGAGCACCCAGCACCCTGAGTACTGAGCACCCAGCACCCTGAGTACTGAGCACCCAGCACCCTGAGCACTGAGTACCCAGCACCCTGAGCACTGAGCACCCAGCACCCTGAGCACTGAGCACACAGCACCCTGAGCACTGAGCACCCAGCACCCTGAGTACTGAGCACTGAGCAACCAGCACCCCGAGCACTGAGCACCCAGCACCTTGAGTACTGTGCACCGAGCACCCCGAGCACTGAGCACCCAGCACCCTGAGTACTGAGCTCCGAGCACCCCGAGCACTGAGCACCCTGAGCACTGAGCACCGAGCACCCTGAGCACTGAGCACCCAGCACCCTGAGTACTGAGCACCCAGCACCCTGAGCAATAAGCACCCTGAGTAGTGAGCACAAAGCACCTTGAGCACTGAGCACTGAGCAACCCGAGCACTGAGCACCCAGCACCCTGAGCACTGAGCACCCAGCACCCTGGGCACTGATCACCCAGCACCCTGAGCACAGAGCACCCAGCACCGTGAGTATTGAGCACCCAGCACCCTGAGTACTGAGCACTCAGCACCCTGAGTACTGAGCACCGAGCACCCCGAGCACTGAGCACCCAGCACCCTGAGCACTGAGCACCCTGAGGACTGAGCACCCAGCACCCTGAGCACTGAGCACCCAGCACCGTGAGAACTGAGCACCGATCACCCTGAGCACTGAGCACCCAGCACCCCGAGCACTGAGCACCCAGCACCCTGAGTACTGAGCAACCTGAGTACTGAGCACCCAGCACCCTGAGCACTGAGCACCCAGCACCCTGAGTACTGAGCACCCAGCACCCTGAGCACTGAGCACCCAGCACCCTGAGTACTGAGCAACCTGAGTACTGAGCACCCAGCACCCCGAGCACTGAGCACCCAGCACCCTGAGTACTGAGCAACCTGAGTACTGAGCACCCAGCACCCTGAGCACTGAGCACCCAGCACCCTGAGCACTGAGCACCCAGCACCCTGAGTACTGAGCACCCAGCACCCTGAGCACTGAGCACCCAGCACCCCGAGAATGAGCACCCAGCACCCCGAGTACTGAGCACCGAGCACCCTGAGCACTGAGTACCCAGCACCCTGAGTACTGAGCACCCAGCACCCTGAGCACTGAGCACCGAGCACCCCGAGTACTGAGCACAAAGCACCCTGAGTACTGAGCACCCAGCACCCTGAGTACTGAGCACCCAGCACCCTGAGTACTGAACACCCAGCACCCTGAGCACTGAGCACTGTGCACCCAGCACCCTGAGTACTGAGCACCCAACACCCTGACAACTGAGCACCCAGCACCCTGAGTACTGAGCTCCGAGCACCCCGAGCACTGAGCACTCAGCGCCCCGAGCACCGAGCACCCTGATCACTGAGCACCCAGCACCCTGAGTACTGAGCACCCAGCACCCTGAGTACTGAGCACCTCGAGCACTGAGCACCCAGCACCCTGAGTACTGAGCACCGAGCACCCCGAGCACTGAGCACCCAGCACCGCGAGCACTGAGCACCCAGCACCCCGAGACTGATCACCCAGCACCCTGAGTACTGAGCACCCAGCACCCTGAGCACTGAGCACCCAGCACCCTGAGCACTGAGCACCCAGCACCCTGAGCACTGAGCACCCAGCAGCCTGAGTAGTGAGCACCCAACGTACTGAGCACCGAGCACCCCGAGCACTGAGCACCCAGCACCCTGAGTACTGAGCACTGAGCACCCCGCACCCCGAGCCCTGAGCACACAGCACCCTGAGCACTGAGCACCCAGCACCCGAGTACTGAGCACCCAGCACCCTGAGTACTGAGCACACAGCACCCTGAGTACTGAGCACCCAGCACCCTCAACACTGAGCACCCAGCACCCCGAGGACTTAGCACCCAGCACCCTGAGTACTGAGCACCCAGCACCCTGAGCACTGAGCACCCAGGACCCCGAGCACTGAGCACCCAGCACCCTGAGTACTGAGCACCCAGCACCCTGAGCACTGAGCACCCAGCACCCTGAGCACTGAGCACCCAGCACCCTGAGTACTGAGCTCCGAGGACCCCGAGCACTGAGCACCCAGCGCCCCGAGCACTGAGCACCCAGCACCCTGAGTACTGAGCACCCAGCACCCTGAGCACTGAACACACAGCACCCTGAGTACTGAGCACCTCGAGCACTGAGCACCCAGCACCCTGAGTACTGAGCACCGAGCACCCTGAGTACTGAGCACCCAGCACCCTGAGCACTGAGCACCCAGCACCCTGGGCACTGAGCACCCAGCACCCTGAGCACTGAGCACCCAGCACCCTGAGTAGTGAGCACCCAACGTACTGAGCACCGAGCACCCCGAGCACTGAGCACCCAGCACCCTGAGCACTGAGCACCCAGCACCCGAGTACTGAGAACCCAGCACCCTGAGTACTGAGCACCCAGTACCCTGAGTACTGAGCACAAAGCACCCCGAGTACTGAGCACCCAGCACCCTGAGTACTGAGCACCCAGCACCCTGAGCACTGAGCACCCAGCACCCTGAGCACTGAGCACCCAGCACCCTGAGTACTGAGCACCCAGCGCCCCGAGCACTGAGCACCCAGCACCCTGAGCACTGAGCACCCAGCACCCTGAGTACTGAGCATCCAGGACCCCGAGTACTGAACACCCAGCACCCTGAGCACTGAGCACTGAGCACCCTGAGCACTGAGTACTGAGCACTGAGCACCCTGAGCACTGAGCACCCAGCACCCCGAGTACTGAGCACCCAGCACCCCGAGCACTGGTCACCCAGCGCCCCGAGCACTGAGCACATAGCACCCCGAGCACTGAGCACTGAGCAACCTGAGCACTGAGCACCCAGCACCCCGAGTACTGAGCAGTGAGCACCCAGAGCACTGAGCACCCAGCACCCTGAGCAATGAGCACCCTGAGTACTGAGCACCCAGCACCTTGAGCACTGAGCACCGAGCACCCCGAGCACTGAGCACCCAGCACCCGGAGTACTGAGCACCCAGCACCCTGAGTACTAAGCACCGAGCACCCTGAGTACTGAGCACCCAGCACCCTGAGCACTGAACACACAGCACCCTGAGTACTGAGCACCTCGAGCACTGAGCACCCAGCACCCTGAGTACTGAGCACCGAGCACCCTGAGCACTGAGCACCCAGCACCCTGAGTACTGAGCACCCAGCACCCTGAGTACTGAGCACCCAGCACCCTGAGCACTGAGTACCCAGCACCCTGAGCACTGAGCACCCAGCACCCTGAGCACTGAGCACACAGCACCCTGAGCACTGAGCACCCAGCACCCTGAGTACTGAGCACTGAGCAACCAGCACCCCGAGCACTGAGCACCCAGCACCTTGAGTACTGTGCACCGAGAACCCCGAGCACTGAGCACCCAGCACCCTGAGTACTGAGCTCCGAGCACCCCGAGCACTGAGCACCCTGAGCACTGAGCACCGAGCACCCTGAGCACTGAGCACCCAGCACCCTGAGTACTGAGCACCCAGCACCCTGAGCAATAAGCACCCTGAGTAGTGAGCACAAAGCACCTTGAGCACTGAGCACCGAGCAACCCGAGCACTGAGCACCCAGCAGCCGGAGTACTGAGCACCCAGCACCCTGAGTACTAAGCACCAAGCACCCTGAGTACTGAGCACCCAGCACCCTGAGCACTGAACACACAGCACCCTGAGTACTGAGCACCTCGAGCACTGAGCACCCTGCACCCTGAGAACTGAGCACCGAGCACCCCGAGCACTGAGCACCCAGCACCGCGAGCACTGAGCACCCAGCACCCTGAGTACTGAGCACTGAGAACCCAGCACCCCGAGTACTGAGCACCCAGCACCCTGAGCACTGAGCACTGAGCACCCAGCACCCTGAGCACTGAGCACCCAGCACCCTGAGTACTGAGCACTGAGAACCCAGCACCCCGAGTACTGAGCACCCAGCACCCTGAGCACTGAGCACCCAGCACCCTGAGCACTGATCACCCAGCACCCTGAGCACTGAGCACCCAGCACCGGGAGTACTGAGCACCCAGCACCCTGAGTACTGAGCACTCAGCACCCTGAGTACTGAGCACCGAGCACCCCGAGCACTGAGCACCCAGCACCCTGAGCACTGAGCACCCTGAGGACTGAGCACCCAGCACCCTGTGCACTGAGCACCCAGCACCGTGAGAACTGAGCACCGATCACCCTGAGCACTGAGCACCCAGCACCCCGAGCACTGAGCACCCAGCACCCTGAGTACTGAGCAACCTGAGTACTGAGCACCCAGCACGCTGAGCACTGAGCACCCAGCACCCTGAGTACTGAGCACCCAGCACCCTGAGCACTGAGCACCCAGCACCCTGAGTACTGAGCACCCAGCACCCTGAGCACTGAGCACCCAGCACCCCGAGAATGAGCACCCAGCACCCCGAGTACTGAGCACCGAGCACCCTGAGCACTGAGTACCCAGCACCCTGAGTACTGAGCACCCAGCACCCTGGGCACTGTGCACCAAGCACCCCGAGTACTGAGCACAAAGCACCCTGAGTACTGAGCACCCAGTCCCCTGAGTACTGAGCACCCAGCACCCTGAGTACTGAACACCCAGCACCCTGAGCACTGAGCACTGAGCACCCTGATCACTGAGTACTGAGCACCGAGCACACCGAGAACTGAGCACCCAGCACCCCGAGCACTGAGCACCCAGCACCCTGAGTACTGAGCACCCAGCACCCTGAGCACTGAGCACCCAGCACCCTGACTACTGAGCACCCAGCACCCTGAGTACTGAGCTCCGAGCACCCTGAGTACTGAGCTCCGAGCACCCTGAGCACTGAGCACTCAGCGCCCCGAGAATGAGCACCCAGCTCCCCGAGTACTGAGCACCCAGCACCCTGACTACTGAGCACCCAGCACCCTGAGTACTGAGCTCCGAGCACCCCGAGCACTGAGCACTCAGCGCCCCGAGCAGCGAGCACCCTGAGCACTGAGCACCCAGCACCCTGAGTACTGAGCACCCAGCACCCTGAGTACTGAGCACCTCGAGCACTGAGCACCCAGCACCCTGAGTACTGAGCACCGAGCACCCCGAGCACTGAGCACCCAGCACCCCAAGACTGAGCACCCAGCACCCTGAGTACTGAGCACCCAGCACCCTGAGCACTGAGCACCCAGCATCCTGAGCACTGAGCACCCAGCACCCTGAGCACTGAGCACCCAGCACCCTGAGTAGTGAGCACCCAACGTACTGAGCACCGAGCAACCCGAGCACTGAGCACCCAGCACCCTGAGTACTGAGCACTGAGCACCCCGCACCCCGAGCCCTGAGCACCCAGCACCCTGAGCACTGAGCACCCAGCACCCGAGTACTGAGCACCCAGCACCCTGAGTACTGAGCACCCAGCACCCTGAGTACTGAGCACCCAGCACCCTCAACACTGAGCACCCAGCACCCCGAGTACTGAGAACTGAGCACCCAGCACCCCGAGCACTGAGCACCCAGCACCATGAGTACTGAGCACTGAGCACCCAGCACCCCGAGCACTGAGCACCCAGCACCCTGAGCACTGAGCACCCAGCACCCTGAGTACTGAGAACTGAGCACCCAGCACCCTGAGCACTGAGCACCCAGCACCCTGAGTACTGAGCACTGAGCATCCAGCACCCCGAGCACTGAGCACCCAGCACCCTGAGTACTGAGCACTGAGCACCCAGCACCCCGAGCACTGAGCACCCAGCACCCCGAGCACTGAGCACCCAGCACCCTGAGTACTGAGCACTGAGCACCCAGCACCCTGAGCACTGATCACCCAGCACCCTGAGTACTGAGCACTGAGAACCCAGCACCCCGAGTCCTGAGCACCCAGCACCCTGAGTACTGAGCACCCAGCACCCTGAGCACTGAGCACCCAGCACCCCGAGCACTGAGCACCCAGCACCCTGAGTACTGAGCTCCGAGCACCCCGAGGACTGAGCACCCAGCGCCCCGAGCACCGAGCACCCTGAGCACTGAGCACCCAGCACCCTGACTACTGAGCACCCAGCACCCTGAGCAATGACCAACTTGAGTACTGAGCACCCAGCACCTTGAGCACTGAGCACCGAGCACCCCGAGCACTGAGCACCCAGCACCCGGAGTACTGAGCACCCAGCACCCTGAGTACTAAGCACTGAGCACCCTGAGTACTGAGCACCCAGAACCCTGAGCACTGAACACACAGCACCCTGAGTACTGAGCACCTCGAGCACTGAGCACCCAACACACTGAGGACTGAGCACCGAGTACCCCGAGCACTGAGCACCAAGCAACGTGAGCACTGAACACCCAGCACCCCGAGCACTGAGCACCCAGCACCCTGAGTACTGAGCACCCAGCACCCTGAGTACTGAGCACCCAGCAAACTGAGCACTGAGTACCCAGCACCCTGAGCACTGAGCACCCAGCACCCTGAGCACTGAGCACACAGCACCCTGAGCACTGAGCACCCAGCACCCTGAGTACTGAGCACTGAGCACCAAGCACCCCGAGCACTGAGCACCCAGCACCCTGAGTACTGAGCACTGAGCACCCAGCACCCCGAGCACTGAGCACCTAGCACCCTGAGCACTGAGCACCAAGCTCCCGAGTACTGAGCACCCAGCACCCTGAGTACTGAGCACCCAGCACCCTGTGTACTGAGCACCCAGCACCCCGAGTACTGAGCACCCAGCACCCTGAGTACTGAGCACCCAGCACCCTGAGCACTGAGCACCCAGCAACCCGAGCACTGAGCACCCAGCACCCTGAATACTGAGCACCCAGCGCCCCGAGCACTGAGCACCCAGCAGCCTGAGCACTGAGCACCCAGCACCCTGAGTACTGAGCATCCAGCACCCCGAGTACTGAACACCCAGCACCCCGAGCACTGAGCACTGAGCACCCTGAGCACTGAGCACACAGCACCCCGAGTACTGAGCAGTGAGCACCCTGAGCACTGAGCACCCAGCACCCCGAGTACTGAGCACTGAGCACCCTGAGTACTGAGCACCCAGCACCCTGAGCACTGAGTACCCAGCACCCTGAGCACTGAGCACCCAGCACCCTGAGCACTGAGCACCTAGCACCCTGAGCACTGAGCACCCAGCACCCTGAGTACTGAGCACTAAGCACCCAGCACCCCGAGCACTGAGCACCCAGCACCCTGAGTACTGAGCACTGAGCACCCAGCACCCCGAGCACTGAGCACCCAGCACCCTGAGCACTGAGCACCCAGCACCCGAGTACTGAGCACCCAGCACCCTGAGTACTGAGCACAGAGCACCCTGAGTACTGAGCACCCAGCACCCCGAGTACTGAGCACCCAGCACCCTGAGTACTGAGCAGCCAGCACCTTGAGCACTGAGCACCCAGCACCCCGAGCACTGAGCACCCAGCACCCTGAGTACTGAGCACCCAGGACCCTGAGCACTGAGCACCCAGCACCCTGAGCACTGAGCTCCCAGGACCCTGAGCACTGAGAACCCAGCACCCTGAGTAGTGAGCACCCAACGTACTGAGCACCGATCACCCCGAGCACTGAGCATCCAGCACCCTGAGTACTGAGCACCGAGCACCCTGAGCACTGAGCACCCAGCACCCTGAGTACTGAGCTCCGAGCACCCCGAGAACTGAGCACCCAGCACCCCGAGCACCGAGCACCCTGAGCACTGAGCACCCAGAACCCTGAGTACTGAGCACCCTGCACCCTGAGCAATGAGCACCCTGAGTATTGAGCACCCAGCACCCTGAGCACTGAGCACCCTGAGTACTGAGCACCCTGAGTACTGAGCACTGAGCACCCTGAGTATTGAGCAACCAGCACCCTGAGTACTGAGCACCCAGCACCCTGAGCACTGAGCACCGAGCACCCTGAGCACTGAGCACCCAGCACCCTGAGCACTGAGCACCCAGCACCCTGAGTAGTGAGCACCCAACGTACTGAGCACCGAGCACCCCGATCACTGAGCACCCAGCTCCCTGAGTACTGAGCACCCAGCACCCCGAGCACTGAGCACCCAGCACCCTGAGCACTGAGCACCCAGCACCATGAGCACTGATCACCCAGCACCCTGAGCACTGAGCACCCAGCACCCTGAGTACTGAGAACCCAGCACCCTGAGTACTGAGCACACAGCAACCTGAGTACTGAGCACCGAGCACCCCGAGCACTGAGCACGCAGCACCCTGAGCACTGAGCACCCTGAGGACTGAGCACCCAGCACCCTGAGCACTGAGCACCCAGCACCCTCAGTACTGAGCACCGATCACCCTGAGCACTGAGCACCCAGCACCCCGAGCACTGAGCACCCAGCACCCTGAGTACTGAGCAACCTGAGTACTGAGCACCCAGCACCCTGAGCACTGAGCACCCAGCACCCTGAGTACTGAGCACCCAGCACCCTGAGCACTGAGCACCCAGCACCCTGAGTACTGAGCACCCAGCACCCCGAGCACTGAGCACCCAGCACCCCGAGAATGAGCACCCAGCACCCCGAGTACTGAGCACCGAGCACCCTGAGCACTGAGTACCCAGCACCCTGAGTACTGAGCACCCAGCACCCTGAGTACTGAACACCCAGCACCCTGAGCACTGAGCACTGAGCACCCTGATCACTGAGTACTGAGCACCGAGCACCCCGAGAACTGAGCACCCAGCACCCGGAGTACTGAGGACCCAGCACCCTGAGTACTGAGCACCCAGCACCCCGAGCACTGAGCACCCAGCACCCTGAGCACTGAGCACGCAGCACCCTGAGTACTGAGCACCCAGCACCCTGAGTACTGAACACCCAGCACCCTGAGCACTGAGCACTGAGCACCCTGATCACTGAGTACTGAGCACCGAGCACCCCGAGAACTGAGCACCCAGCACCCGGAGTACTGAGCACCCAGCACCCTGAGTACTGAGCACCCAGCACCCCGAGCACTGAGCACCCAGCACCCTGAGCACTGAGCAACCAGCACCCTGAGTACTGAGCACTGAGCACCCAGCACACCGAGCACTGAGCACGCAGAACCCTGAGTACTGAGCACTGAGCACCCAGCACCCCGAGCACTGAGCACCCAGCACCCTGAGCACTGAGCACCCAGCACCCTGAGAACTGAGCACCCAGCACCCTGAGTACTGAGCACTGAGCACCCAGCACCCTGAGCACTGAGCACCCAGCACCCTGAGTACTGAGCACTGAGCACCCAGCACCCCGAGCACTGAGCACCCAGCACCCTGAGTACTGAGCACTGAGCACCCAGCACCCCGAGCACTGAGCACCCAGCACCCCGAGCACTGAGCACCCAGCACCCTGAGTACTGAGCACTGAGCACCCAGCACCCTGAGCACTGAGCACCCAGCACCCTGAGTACTGAGCACTGAGAACCCAGCACCCCGAGTACTGAGCACCCAGCACCCTGAGTACTGAGCACCCAGCACCCTGAGCACTGAGCACCCAGCACCCCGAGCACTGAGCACCCAGCACCCTGAGTACTGAGCTCCGAGCACCCCGAGCACTGAGCACCCAGCGCCCCGAGCACCGAGCACCCTGAGCACTGAGCACCCAGCACCCTGACTACTGAGCACCCAGCACCCTGAGCAATGAGCAACTTGAGTACTGAGCACCCAGCACCTTGAGCACTGAGCACCGAGCACCCCGAGCACTGAGCACCCAGCACCCGGAGTACTGAGCACCCAGCACCCTGAGTACTAAGCACTGAGCACCCTGAGTACTGAGCACCCAGCACCCTGAGCACTGAACACACAGCACCCTGAGTACTGAGCACCTCGAGCACTGAGCACCCAAAACCCTGAGGACTGAGCACCGAGTACCCCGAGCACTGAGCACCCAGCAACGTGAGCACTGAACACCCAGCACCCCGAGCACTGAGCACCCAGCACCCTGAGTACTGAGCACCCAGCACCCTGAGTACTGAGCACCCAGCAACCTGAGCACTGAGTACCCAGCACCCTGAGCACTGAGCACACAGCACCCTGAGCACTGAGCACCCAGCACCCTGAGTACTGAGCACTGAGCACCCTGCACCCCGAGCACTGAGCACCCAGCACCCTGAGTACTGAGCACCCAGCACCCTGTGAACTGAGCACCCAGCACCCCGAGTACTGAGCACCCAGCACCCTGAGCACTGAGCACACAGCACCCTGAGCACTGAGCACCCAGCACCCTGAGTACTGAGCACTGAGCACCCTGCACCCCGAGCACTGAGCACCCAGCACCCTGAGTACTGAGCACCCAGCACCCTGTGAACTGAGCACCCAGCACCCCGAGTACTGAGCACCCAGCACCCTGAGTACTGAGCACCCAGCACCCTGAGCACTGAGCACCCAGCAACCCGAGCACTGAGCACCCAGCACCCTGAATACTGAGCACCCAGCGCCCCGAGCTCTGAGCACCCAGCACCCTGAGCACTGAGCACCCAGCACACTGAGTACTGAGCATCCAGCACCCCGAGTACTGAACACCCAGCACCCGAGCACTGAGCACTGAGCACCCTGAGCACTGAGCACACAGCACCCCGAGTACTGAGCAGTGAGCACCCTGAGCACTGAGCACCCAGCACCCCGAGTACTGAGCACTGAGCACCCTGAGTACTGAGCACCCAGCACCCTGAGCACTGAGTACCCAGCACCCTGAGCACTGAGCACCCAGCACCCTGAGCACTGAGCACCTAGCACCCTGAGCACTGAGCACCCAGCACCCTGAGTACTGAGCACCCAGCACCCAGCACCCCGAGCACTGAGCACCCAGCACCCTGAGTACTGAGCACTGAGTACCCAGCACCCCGAGCACTGAGCACCCAGCACCCTGAGCACTGAGCACCCAGCACCCGAGTACTGAGCACCCAGCACCCTGAGTACTGAGCACCCAGCACCCTGAGTACTGAGCACCCAGCACCCCGAGTACTGAGCACCCAGCACCCTGAGTACTGAGCACCCAGCACTTTGAGCACTGAGCACCCAGCA
Organism: Microtus oregoni; assembly: GCF_018167655.1. NCBI lineage: Eukaryota > Metazoa > Chordata > Mammalia > Rodentia > Cricetidae > Microtus > Microtus oregoni. Next base: position 1,684,021 of record NW_024544005.1, read on the forward strand.
CCCCGAGCACTGAGCACCCAGCACCCTGAGTACTGAGAACCCAGCACCCTGAGCACTGAGCACCCAGCACCCTGAGCACTGAGCACCCAGCACCCTGAGCACTGAGAACACAGCACCCTGAGTAGTGAGCACCCAACGTACTGAGCACCGATCACCCCGAGCACTGAGCATCCAGCACCCTGAGTACTGAGCACCGAGCACCCTGAGCACTGAGCACCCAGCACCCTGAGTACTGAGCTCTGAGCACCCCGAGCACTGAGCACCCAGCACCCCGAGCACCGAGCACCCTGAGCAGTGAGCACCCAGAACCCTGAGTACTGAGCACCCTGCACCCTGAGCAATGAGCACCCTGAGTACTGAGCACCCAGCACCTTGAGCACTGAGCACCGAGCACCCCGAGCACTGAGCACCCAGCACCCGGAGTACTGATCACCCAGCACCCTGAGTACTAAGCACCGAGCACCCTGAGTACTGAGCACCCAGCACCCTGAGCACTGAACACACAGCACCCTGAGTACTGAGCACCTCGAGCACTGAGCACCCAGCACCCTGAGTACTGAGCACCGAGCACCCCGAGCACTGAGCACCCAGCACCGCGAGCACTGAGCACATAGCACCCCGAGCACTGAGCACCCAGCACCCTGAGTACTGAGCACCCAGCACCCTGAGTACTGAGCACCCAGCACCCCGAGCACTGAGCACCCAGCACCCCGAGTACTGAGCACTGAGCACCCTGAGTACTGAGCACCCAGCACCCTGAGCACTGAGTACCAAGCACCCTGAGCACTGAGCACCCAGCACCCTGAGCACTGAGCACCCAGCACCCTGAGCACTGAGCACCCAGCACCCTGAGTACTGAGCACAAAGCACCCAGCACCCCGAGCACTGAGCACCCAGCACCCTGAGAAATGAGCACCCAGCACCCGAGTACTGAGCACCCAGCACCCTGAGTACTGAGCACCCAGCACCCTGAGTACTGAGCACTCAGCAACTCGTGTACTGAGCACCCAGCACCGTCAGTACTGAGCACCCAGCACCCTGAGCACTGAGCACCCAGCACCCTGAGCACTGAGCACCCAGCACCCTGAGTACTGAGCACCCAGCACCCTGAGCACTGAGCACCCAGCACCCTGAGCACTGAGCACCCAGCACCCTGAGCACTGAGCACCCAGCACCCTGAGTAGTGAGCACCCAACGTACTGAGCGCCGAGCACCCCGAGCACTGAGCACCCAGCACCCTGAGTACTGAGCACAAAGCACCCTGAGCACTGAGCACCCAGCACCCTGAGTACTGAGCTCCGAGCACCCCAAGCACTGAGCACCCAGCACCCCGAGCACCGAGCACCCTGAGCACTGAGCACCCAGCACCCTGAGTACTGAGCACCCAGCACCCTGAGCACTGAGCACACAGCACCCTGAGCACTGAGCACCCAGCACCCTGAGTACTGAGCACTGAGCACCCAGCACCCCGAGCACTGAGCACCCAGCACCCCGAGTACTGAGCACTGAGCACCCTGAGTACTGAGCACCCAGCACCCTGAGCACTGAGTACCAAGCACCCTGAGCACTGAGCACCCAGCACCCTGAGCACTGAGCACCCAGCACCCTGAGCACTGAGCACCCAGCACCCTGAGTACTGAGCACAAAGCACCCAGCACCCCGAGCACTGAGCACCCAGCACCCTGAGCAATGAGCACCCAGCACCCTGAGTACTGAGCACTGAGCACCAAGCACCCCGAGCACTGAGCACCCAGCACCCTGAGAACTGAGCACTGAGCACCCAGCACCCCGAGCACTGAGCACCCAGCACCCTGAGCACTGAGCACCCAGCTCCCGAGTACTGAGCACCCAGCACCCTGAGTACTGAGCACCCAGCACCCTGTGTACTGAGCACCCAGCACCCCGAGTACTGAGCACCCAGCACCCTGAGTACTGAGCACCCAGCACCCTGAGCACTGAGCACCCAGCAACCCGAGCACTGAGCACCCAGCACCCTGAATACTGAGCACCCAGCGCCCCGAGCACTGAGCACCCAGCAGCCTGAGCACTGAGCACCCAGCACCCTGAGTACTGAGCATCCAGCACCCCGAGTAGTGAACACCCAGCACCCCGAGCACTGAGCACTGAGCACCCTGAGCACTGAGCACACAGCACCCCGAGTACTGAGCAGTGAGCACCCTGAGCACTGAGCACCCAGCACCCCGAGTACTGAGCACTGAGCACCCTGAGTACTGAGCACCCAGCGCCCTGAGCACTGAGTACCCAGCACCCTGAGCACTGAGCACCCAGCACCCTGAGTACTGAGCACTGAGCACCCAGCACCCCGAGCACTGAGCACCCAGCACCCCGAGCACTGAGCACCCAGCACCCTGAGTACTGAGCACTGAGCACCCAGCACCCTGAGCACTGAGCACCCAGCACCCTGAGTACTGAGCACTGAGAACCCAGCACCCCGAGTACTGAGCACCCAGCACCCTGAGTACTGAGCACCCAGCACCCTGAGCACTGAGCACCCAGCACCCCGAGCACTGAGCACCCAGCACCCTGAGTACTGAGCTCCGAGCACCCCGAGCACTGAGCACCCAGCGCCCCGAGCACCGAGCACCCTGAGCACTGAGCACCCAGCACCCTGACTACTGAGCACCCAGCACCCTGAGCAATGAGCAACTTGAGTACTGAGCACCCAGCACCTTGAGCACTGAGCACCGAGCACCCCGAGCACTGAGCACCCAGCACCCGGAGTACTGAGCACCCAGCACCCTGAGTACTAAGCACTGAGCACCCTGAGTACTGAGCACCCAGCACCCTGAGCACTGAACACACAGCACCCTGAGTACTGAGCACCTCGAGCACTGAGCACCCAAAACCCTGAGGACTGAGCACCGAGTACCCCGAGCACTGAGCACCCAGCAACGTGAGCACTGAACACCCAGCACCCCGAGCACTGAGCACCCAGCACCCTGAGTACTGAGCACCCAGCACCCTGAGTACTGAGCACCCAGCAACCTGAGCACTGAGTACCCAGCACCCTGAGCACTGAGCACACAGCACCCTGAGCACTGAGCACCCAGCACCCTGAGTACTGAGCACTGAGCACCCTGCACCCCGAGCACTGAGCACCCAGCACCCTGAGTACTGAGCACCCAGCACCCTGTGAACTGAGCACCCAGCACCCCGAGTACTGAGCACCCAGCACCCTGAGCACTGAGCACACAGCACCCTGAGCACTGAGCACCCAGCACCCTGAGTACTGAGCACTGAGCACCCTGCACCCCGAGCACTGAGCACCCAGCACCCTGAGTACTGAGCACCCAGCACCCTGTGAACTGAGCACCCAGCACCCCGAGTACTGAGCACCCAGCACCCTGAGTACTGAGCACCCAGCACCCTGAGCACTGAGCACCCAGCAACCCGAGCACTGAGCACCCAGCACCCTGAATACTGAGCACCCAGCGCCCCGAGCTCTGAGCACCCAGCACCCTGAGCACTGAGCACCCAGCACACTGAGTACTGAGCATCCAGCACCCCGAGTACTGAACACCCAGCACCCGAGCACTGAGCACTGAGCACCCTGAGCACTGAGCACACAGCACCCCGAGTACTGAGCAGTGAGCACCCTGAGCACTGAGCACCCAGCACCCCGAGTACTGAGCACTGAGCACCCTGAGTACTGAGCACCCAGCACCCTGAGCACTGAGTACCCAGCACCCTGAGCACTGAGCACCCAGCACCCTGAGCACTGAGCACCTAGCACCCTGAGCACTGAGCACCCAGCACCCTGAGTACTGAGCACCCAGCACCCAGCACCCCGAGCACTGAGCACCCAGCACCCTGAGTACTGAGCACTGAGTACCCAGCACCCCGAGCACTGAGCACCCAGCACCCTGAGCACTGAGCACCCAGCACCCGAGTACTGAGCACCCAGCACCCTGAGTACTGAGCACCCAGCACCCTGAGTACTGAGCACCCAGCACCCCGAGTACTGAGCACCCAGCACCCTGAGTACTGAGCACCCAGCACTTTGAGCACTGAGCACCCAGCACCCCGAGCACTGAGCACCCAGCACCCTGAGTACTGAGAACCCAGCACCCTGAGCACTGAGCACCCAGCACCCTGAGCACTGAGCACCCAGCACCCTGAGCACTGAGAACACAGCACCCTGAGTAGTGAGCACCCAACGTACTGAGCACCGATCACCCCGAGCACTGAGCATCCAGCACCCTGAGTACTGAGCACCGAGCACCCTGAGCACTGAGCACCCAGCACCCTGAGTACTGAGCTCTGAGCACCCCGAGCACTGAGCACCCAGCACCCCGAGCACCGAGCACCCTGAGCAGTGAGCACCCAGAACCCTGAGTACTGAGCACCCTGCACCCTGAGCAATGAGCACCCTGAGTACTGAGCACCCAGCACCTTGAGCACTGAGCACCGAGCACCCCGAGCACTGAGCACCCAGCACCCGGAGTACTGATCACCCAGCACCCTGAGTACTAAGCACCGAGCACCCTGAGTACTGAGCACCCAGCACCCTGAGCACTGAACACACAGCACCCTGAGTACTGAGCACCTCGAGCACTGAGCACCCAGCACCCTGAGTACTGAGCACCGAGCACCCCGAGCACTGAGCACCCAGCACCGCGAGCACTGAGCACATAGCACCCCGAGCACTGAGCACCCAGCACCCTGAGTACTGAGCACCCAGCACCCTGAGTACTGAGCACCCAGCACCCCGAGCACTGAGCACCCAGCACCCCGAGTACTGAGCACTGAGCACCCTGAGTACTGAGCACCCAGCACCCTGAGCACTGAGTACCAAGCACCCTGAGCACTGAGCACCCAGCACCCTGAGCACTGAGCACCCAGCACCCTGAGCACTGAGCACCCAGCACCCTGAGTACTGAGCACAAAGCACCCAGCACCCCGAGCACTGAGCACCCAGCACCCTGAGAAATGAGCACCCAGCACCCGAGTACTGAGCACCCAGCACCCTGAGTACTGAGCACCCAGCACCCTGAGTACTGAGCACTCAGCAACTCGTGTACTGAGCACCCAGCACCGTCAGTACTGAGCACCCAGCACCCTGAGCACTGAGCACCCAGCACCCTGAGCACTGAGCACCCAGCACCCTGAGTACTGAGCACCCAGCACCCTGAGCACTGAGCACCCAGCACCCTGAGCACTGAGCACCCAGCACCCTGAGCACTGAGCACCCAGCACCCTGAGTAGTGAGCACCCAACGTACTGAGCGCCGAGCACCCCGAGCACTGAGCACCCAGCACCCTGAGTACTGAGCACAAAGCACCCTGAGCACTGAGCACCCAGCACCCTGAGTACTGAGCTCCGAGCACCCCAAGCACTGAGCACCCAGCACCCCGAGCACCGAGCACCCTGAGCACTGAGCACCCAGCACCCTGAGTACTGAGCACCCAGCACCCTGAGCACTGAGCACACAGCACCCTGAGCACTGAGCACCCAGCACCCTGAGTACTGAGCACTGAGCACCCAGCACCCCGAGCACTGAGCACCCAGCACCCCGAGTACTGAGCACTGAGCACCCTGAGTACTGAGCACCCAGCACCCTGAGCACTGAGTACCAAGCACCCTGAGCACTGAGCACCCAGCACCCTGAGCACTGAGCACCCAGCACCCTGAGCACTGAGCACCCAGCACCCTGAGTACTGAGCACAAAGCACCCAGCACCCCGAGCACTGAGCACCCAGCACCCTGAGCAATGAGCACCCAGCACCCTGAGTACTGAGCACTGAGCACCAAGCACCCCGAGCACTGAGCACCCAGCACCCTGAGAACTGAGCACTGAGCACCCAGCACCCCGAGCACTGAGCACCCAGCACCCTGAGCACTGAGCACCCAGCTCCCGAGTACTGAGCACCCAGCACCCTGAGTACTGAGCACCCAGCACCCTGTGTACTGAGCACCCAGCACCCCGAGTACTGAGCACCCAGCACCCTGAGTACTGAGCACCCAGCACCCTGAGCACTGAGCACCCAGCAACCCGAGCACTGAGCACCCAGCACCCTGAATACTGAGCACCCAGCGCCCCGAGCACTGAGCACCCAGCAGCCTGAGCACTGAGCACCCAGCACCCTGAGTACTGAGCATCCAGCACCCCGAGTAGTGAACACCCAGCACCCCGAGCACTGAGCACTGAGCACCCTGAGCACTGAGCACACAGCACCCCGAGTACTGAGCAGTGAGCACCCTGAGCACTGAGCACCCAGCACCCCGAGTACTGAGCACTGAGCACCCTGAGTACTGAGCACCCAGCGCCCTGAGCACTGAGTACCCAGCACCCTGAGCACTGAGCACCCAGCACCCTGAGCACTGAGCACCTAGCACCCTGAGCACTGAGCACCCAGCACCCTGAGTACTGAGCACTAAGCACCCAGCACCCCGAGCACTGAGCACCCAGCACCCTGAGTACTGAGCACTGAGCACCCAGCACCCCGAGCACTGAGCACCCAGCACCCTGAGCACTGAGCACCCAGCACCCGAGTACTGAGCACCCAGCACCCTGAGTACTGAGCACCCAGCACCCTGAGTACTGAGCACCCAGCACCCCGAGTACTGAGCACCCAGCACCCTGAGTACTGAGCAGCCAGCACCTTGAGCACTGAGCACCCAGCACCCCGAGCACTGAGCACCCAGCACCCTGAGTACTGAGCACCCAGGACCCTGAGCACTGAGCACCCAGCACCCTGAGCACTGAGCTCCCAGCACCCTGAGCACTGAGAACCCAGCACCCTGAGTAGTGAGCACCCAACGTACTGAGCACCGATCACCCCGAGCACTGAGCATCCAGCACCGTGAGTACTGAGCACCGAGCACCCTGAGCACTGAGCACCCAGCACCCTGAGTACTGAGCTCCGAGCACCCCGAGAACTGAGCACCCAGCACCCCGAGCACCGAGCACCCTGAGCACTGAGCACCCAGAACCCTGAGTACTGAGCACCCTGCACCCTGAGCAATGAGCACCCTGAGTACTGAGCACCCAGCACCCTGAGCACTGAGCACCCTGAGTACTGAGCACCCTGAGTACTGAGCACTGAGCACCCTGAGTATTGAGCAACCAGCACCCTGAGTACTGAGCACCCAGCACCCTGAGCACTGAGCATCGAGCACCCTGAGCACTGAGCACCCAGCACCCTGAGCACTGAGCACCCAGCACCCTGAGTAGTGAGCACCCAACGTACTGAGCACCGAGCACCCCGATCACTGAGCACCCAGCTCCCTGAGTACTGAGCACCCAGCACCCCGAGCACTGAGCACCCAGCACCCTGATCACTGAGCACCCAGCACCATGAGCACTGATCACCCAGCACCCTGAGCACTGAGCACCCAGCACCCTGAGTTCTGAGCACCCAGCACCCTGAGTACTGAGCACACAGCAACCTGAGTACTGAGCACCGAGCACCCCGAGCACTGAGCACGCAGCACCCTGAGCACTGAGCACCCTGAGGACTGAGCACCCAGCACCCTGAGCACTGAGCACCCAGCACCCTGAGTACTGAGCACCGATCACCCTGAGCACTGAGCACCCAGCACCCCGAGCACTGAGCACCCAGCACCCTGAGTACTGAGCAACCTGAGTACTGAGCACCCAGCACCCTGAGCACTGAGCACCCAGCACCCTGAGTACTGAGCACCCAGCACCCTGAGCACTGAGCACCCAGCACCCTGAGTACTGAGCACACAGCACCCCGAGCACTGAGCACCCAGCACCCCGAGAATGAGCACCCAGCACCCCGAGTACTGAGCACCGAGCACCCTGAGCACTGAGTACCCAGCACCCTGAGTACTGAGCACCCAGCACCCTGAGTACTGAACACCCAGCACCCTGAGCACTGAGCACTGAGCACCCTGATCACTGAGTACTGAGCACCGAGCACCCCGAGAACTGAGCACCCAGCACCCGGAGTACTGAGCACCCAGCACCCCGAGTACTGAGCACTGAGCACCCTGAGTACTGAGCACCCAGCACCCTGAGCACTGAGTACCCAGCACCCTGAGCACTGAGCACCCAGCACCCTGAGCACTGAGCACCTAGCACCCTGAGCACTGAGCACCCAGCACCCTGAGTACTGAGCACCCAGCACCCCAAGCACTGAGCACCCAGCACCCTGTGTACTGAGCACTGAGTACCCGGCACCCCGAGCACTGAGCACCCAGCACCTGAGCACTGAGCACCCAGCACCCGAGTACTGAGCACCCAGCACCCTGAGTACTGAGCACCCAGCACCCTGAGTACTGAGCACCCAGCACCCCGAGTACTGAGCACCCAGCACCCTGAGTACTGAGCACCCAGCACTTTGAGCACTGAGCACCCAGCACCCCGAGCACTGAGCACCCAGCACCCTGAGTACTGAGAACCCAGCACCCTGAGCACTGAGCACCCAGCACCCTGAGCACTGAGCACCCAGCACCCTGAGCACTGAGAACCCAGCACCCTGAGTAGTGAGCACCCAACGTACTGAGCACCGATCACCCCGAGCACTGAGCATCCAGCACCCTGAGTACTGAGCACCGAGCACCCTGAGCACTGAGCACCCAGCACCCTGAGTACTGAGCTCCGAGCACCCCGAGCACTGAGCACCCAGCACCCCGAGCACCGAGCACCCTGAGCACTGAGCACCCAGAACCCTGAGTACTGAGCACCCTGCACCCTGAGCAATGAGCACCCTGAGTACTGAGCACCCAGCACCTTGAGCACTGAGCACCGAGCACCCCGAGCACTGAGCACCCAGCACCCGGAGTTCTGATCACCCAGCACCCTGAGTACTAAGCACCGAGCACCCTGTGTACTGAGCACCCAGCACCCTGAGCACTGAACACACAGCACCCTGAGTACTGAGCACCTCGAGCACTGAGCACCCAGCACCCTGAGTACTGAGCACCGAGCACCCCGAGCACTGAGCACCCAATACCCCGAGCACTGAGGACCCAGCACCCCGAGTACTGAGCACTGAGCACCCTGAGTACTGAGCACCCAGCACCCTGAGCACTGAGTACCAAGCACCCTGAGCACTGAGCACCCAGCACCCTGAGCACTGAGCACCCAGCACCCTGAGCACTGAGCACCCAGCACCCTGAGTACTGAGCACAAAGCACCCAGCACCCCGAGCACTGAGCACCCAGCACCCTGAGAAATGAGCAACCAGCACCCGAGTACTGAGCACCCAGCACCCTGAGTACTGAGCACCCAGCACCCTGAGTACTGAGCACTCAGCATCTCGTGTACTGAGCACCCAGCACCGTCAGTACTGAGCACCCAGCACCCTGAGCACTGAGCACCCAGCACCCTGAGCACTGAGCACCCAGCACCCTGAGTACTGAGCACCCAGCACCCTGAGCACTGAGCACCCAGCACCCTGAGCACTGAGCACCCAGCACCCTGAGCACTGAGCACCCAGCACCCTGAGTAGTGAGCACCCAACGTACTGAGCACCGAGCACCCCGAGCACTGAGCACCCAGCACCCTGAGTACTGAGCTCCGAACACCCCAAGCACTGAGCACCCAGCACCCCGAGCACCGAGCACCCTGAGCACTGAGCACCCAGCACCCTGAGTACTGAGTACTGAGCACCGAGCACCCCGAGCACTGAGCACCCAGCACCCTGAGTACTGAGCTCCGAGCACCCCGAGCACTGAGCACCCTGAGTACTGAGCACTGAGCACCCAGCACCCTGAGCACTGAGTACCCAGCACCCTGAGCACTGAGGACACAGCACCCTGAGCACTGAGCACCCAGCACCCTGAGCACTGAGCACCCAGCACCCTGAGTACTGAGCACCCATCACCCCGAGCACTGAGCACCCAGCACCCCGAGTACTGAGCATTGAGCACCCTGAGTACTGAGCACCCAGCACCCTGAGCACTGAGTACCAAGCACCCTGAGCACTGAGCACCCAGCACCCTGAGCACTGAGCACCCAGCACCCTGAGCACTGAGCACCCAGCACCCTGAGTACTGAGCACAAAGCACCCAGCACCCCGAGCACTGAGCACCCAGCACCCTGAGCAATGAGCACCCAGCACCCGAGTACTGAGCACCCAGCACCCTGAGTACTGAGCACCCAGCACCCTGAGTACTGAGCACTCAGCAACTCGTGTACTGAGCACCCAGCACCGTCAGTACTGAGCACCCAGCACCCTGAGCACTGAGCACCCAGCACCCTGAGCACTGAGCACCCAGCACCCTGAGTACTGAGCACCCAGCACCCTGAGCACTGAGCACCCAGCACCCTGAGCACTGAGCACCCAGCACCCTGAGCACTGAGCACACAGCACCCTGAGTAGTGAGCACCCAACGTACTGAGCACCGAGCACCCCGAGCACTGAGCACCCAGCACCCTGAGTACTGAGCACAAAGCACCCTGAGCACTGAGCACCCAGCACCCTGAGTACTGAGCACCCAACACCTTGAGCACTGAGCACCGAGCACATCGAGTACTGAGCACCCAGCACCCGGAGTACTGAGCACCCAGCACCCTGAGTACTAAGCACCGAGCACCCTGAGTACTGAGCACCCAGCACCCTGAGCACTGAACACACAGCACCCTGAGTACTGAGCACCTCGAGCACTGAGCACCCAGCACCCTGAGTACTGAGCACCGAGCACCCTGAGCACTGAACACCCAGCACCCTGAGTACTGAGCACCCAGCACCGCGAGCACTGGGCACATATCACCCCGAGCACTGAGCACCCAGCACCCTGAGTACTGAGCACCCAGCACCCTGAGTACTGAGCACCCAGCACCCTGAGCACTGAGTACCCAGCACCCTGAGCACTGAGCACCCAGCACCCTGAGCACTGAGCACACAGCACCCTGAGCACTGAGCACCCAGCACCCTGAGTACTGAGCACTGAGCACCCAGCACCCCGAGCACTGAGCACCCAGCAACTTGAGTACTGAGCAACGAGCACCCCGAGCACTGAGCACCCAGCACCCTGAGTACTGAGCTCCGAGCACCCCGAGCACTGAGCACCCTGAGCACTGAGCACCGAGCACCCTGAGCAATGAGTACCCAGCACCCTGAGCACTGAGCACACAGCACCCTGAGCACTGAGCACCTAGCACCCTGAGCACTGAGCACCCAGCACCCTGAGTACTGAGCACCCAGCACCCCGAGCACTGAGCACCCAGCACCCCGAGTTCTGAGCACTGAGCACCCTGAGTACTGAGCACCCAGCACCCTGAGCACTGAGTACCAAGCACCCTGAGCACTGAGCACCCAGAACCCTGAGCACTGAGCACCCAGCACCCTGAGCACTGAGCACCCAGCACCCTGAGTACTGAGCACAAAGCACCCAGCACCCCGAGCACTGAGCACCCAGCACCCTGAGCAATGAGCACCCAGCACCCGAGTACTGAGCACCCAGCACCCTGAGTACTGAGCACCCAGCACCCTGAGTACTGAGCACTCAGCAACTCGTGTACTGAGCACCCAGCACCGTCAGTACTGATCACCCAGCACCCTGAGCACTGAGCACCCAGCACCCTGAGCACTGAGCACCCAGCACCCTGAGTACTGAGCACCCAGCACCCTGAGCACTGAGCACCCAGCACCCTGAGCACTGAGCACCCAGCACCCTGAGCACTGAGCACCCAGCACCCTGAGTACTGAGCACCCAACGTACTGAGCACCGAGCACCCCGAGCACTGAGCACCCAGCACCCTGAGTACTGAGCACAAAGCACCCTGAGCACTGAGCACCCAGCACCCTGAGTACTGAGCTCCGAGCACCCCAAGCACTGAGCACCCAGCACCCCGAGCACCGAGCACCCTGAGCACTGAGCACCCAGCACCCTGAGTACTGAGCACCCAGCACCCTGAGCAATGAGCACCCTGAGTACTGAGCACCCAACACCTTGAGCACTGAGCACCGAGCACCCTGAGCACTGAGCACCCAGCACCCGGAGTACTGAGCACCCAGCACCCTGAGTACTAAGCACCGAGCACCCTGAGTACTGAGCACCCAGCACCCTGAGCACTGAACACACAGCACCCTGAGTACTGAGCACCTCGAGCACTGAGCACCCAGCACCCTGAGTACTGAGCACCGAGCACCCTGAGCACTGAACACCCAGCACCCTGAGTACTGAGCACCCAGCACCGCGAGCACTGGGCACATATCACCCCGAGCACTGAGCACCCAGCACCCTGAGTACTGAGCACCCAGCACCCTGAGTACTGAGCACCCAGCACCCTGAGCACTGAGTACCCAGCACCCTGAGCACTGAGCACCCAGCACCCTGAGCACTGAGCACACAGCACCCTGAGCATTGAGCACCCAGCACCCTGAGTACTGAGCACTGAGCACCCAGCACCCCGAGCACTGAGCACCCAGCACCTTGAGTACTGAGCAACGAGCACCCCGAGCATTGAGCACCCAGCACCCTGAGTACTGAGCTCCGAGCACCCCGAGCACTGAGCACCCTGAGCACTGAGCACCGAGCACCCTGAGCACTGAGCACCCAGCACCCTGAGTACTGAGCACCCAGCACCCTGAGCAATAAGCACCCTGAGTACTGAGCACCCACCACCTTGAGCACTGAGCACCGAGCACCCCGAGCACTGAGCACCCAGCACCCGGAGTACTGAGCACCCAGCACCCTGAGTACTAAGCACCGAGCACCCTGAGAACTGAGCACCCAGCACCCTGAGCACTGAACACACAGCACCCTGAGTACTGAGCACCGAGCACCCCGAGCACTGAGCACCCAGCACTGCGAGCACTGAGCACCCAGCACCCGGAGCACTGAGCACCCAGCCCCCTGAGTACTGAGCACCCAGCTCCCTGAGTACTGAGCACCCAGCACCCTGAGCACTGAGTACCCAGCACCCTGAGCACTGAGCACCCAGCACCGTGAGCACTGAGCACACAGCACCCTGAGCACTGAGCACCCAGCACCCTGAGTACTGAGCACTGATCACCCAGCACCCTGAGCACTGAGTATCCAGCACCCTGAGTACTGAGCACTGAGCACCCAGCACCCCGAGCACTGAGCACCCAGCACCCTGAGCACTGAGCACCCAGCACCCGAGTACTGAGCACCCAGCACCCTGAGTACTGAGCACCCTGCACCCTGAGTACTGAGCAACCAGCACCCCGAGTACTGAGCACCCAGCACCCTGAGTACTGAGCACCCAGCACCCTGAGCACTGAGCACCGAGCACCCCGAGCACTGAGCACCCATCACCCGGAGTACTGATCACCCAGCACCCTGAGTACTAAGCACCGAGCACCCTGAGTACTGAGCACCCAGCACCCTGAGCACTGAACACACAGCACCCTGAGTACTGAGCACCTCGAGCACTGAGCACCCAGCACCCTGAGTACTGAGCACCGAGCACCCCGTGCACTGAGCACCCAGCACCGCGAGCACTGAGCACATAGCATCCCGAGCACTGAGCACCCAGCACCCTGAGTACTGAGCACCCAGCACCCTGAGTACTGAGCACCCAGCACCCTGAGCACTGAGTACCCAGCACCCTGAGCACTGAGCACCCAGCATCCTGAGCACTGAGCACACAGCACCCTGAGCACTGAGCACCCAGCACCCTGAGTACTGAGCACTGAGCACCCAGCACCCCGAGCACTGAGCACCAAGCACCCTGAGTACTGAGCACCGAGCACCCCGAGCACTGAGCACCCAGCACCCTGAGTACTGAGCTCCGAGCACCCCGAGCACTGAGCACCCTGAGCACTGAGCACCGAGTACCCTGAGCACTGAGTACCCAGCACCCTGAGCACTGAGCACACAGCACCCTGAGCACTGAGCACCCAGCACCCTGAGCACTGAGCACCCAGCACCCTGAGTACTGAGCACTGAGCACCCAGCACCCCGAGCACTGAGCACCCAGCACCCCGAGTACTGAGCACTGAGCACCCTGAGTTCTGAGCACCCAGCACCCTGAGCACTGAGTACCAAGCACCCTGAGCACTGAGTACCCAGCACCCAGAGTACTGAGCACCCAGCACCCTGAGTACTGAGCACTCAGCACCTCGAGTACTGAGCACCCAGCACCGTCAGTACTGAGCACCCAGCACCCTGAGCACTGAGCACCCAGCACCCTGAGCACTGAGCACCCAGCACCCTGAGTACTGAGCACCCAGCACCCAGAGCACTGAGCACAAAGCACCCTGAGCACTGAGCACCCAGCACCCTGAGCACTGAGCACCCAGCACCCTGAGTAGTGAGCACCCAACGTACTGAGCACCGAGCACCCCGAGCACTGAGCACCCAGCACCCTGAGTACTGAGCACCGAGCACCATGAGCACTGAGCATCCAGCACCCTGAGTACTGAGCTCCGAGCACCCCAAGCACTGAGCACCCAGCACCCCGAGCACCGAGCACCCTGAGCACTGAGCACCCAGCACCCTGAGTACTGAGCACCCAGCACCCTGAGCAATGAGCACCCTGAGTACTGAGCACCCAGCACCTTGAGCACTGAGCACCGAGCACCCCGAGCACTGAGCACCCAGCACCCGGAGTACTGAGCACCCAGCACCCTGAGTACTGAGCACCCAGCACCCTGAGTACTGAGCACCCAGCACCCTGAGTACTGAGCACCGAGCACCCTGAGCACTGAACACCCAGCACCCTGAGTACTGAGCACCCAGCACCGCGAGCACTGAGCACATAGCACCCCGAGCCCTGAGCACCCAGCACCCTGAGTACTGAGCACCCAGCACCCTGAGCACTGAGCACCCAGCACCCTGAGTACTGAGCACTGAGCACCCAGCACACCGAGCACTGAGCACCCAGCACCCTGAGTACTGAGCACTGAGCACCCAGCACCCCGAGCACTGAGCACCCAGCACCCTGAGCACTGAGCACCCAGCACCCTGAGCACTGAGCACCCAGCACCCTGAGTACTGAGCACTGAGCACCCAGCACCCTGAGCACTGAGCACCCAGCACCCTGAGTACTGAGCACTGAGCACCCAGCACCCCAAGCACTGAGCACCCAGCACCCTGAGTACTGAGCACTGAGCACCCAGCACCCCGAGCACTGAGCACCCAGCACCCCGAGCACTGAGCACCCAGCACCCTGAGTACTGAGCACTGAGCACCCAGCACCCTGAGCACTGAGCACCCAGCACCCTGAGTACTGAGCACTGAGAACCCAGCACCCCGAGTACTGAGCACCCAGCACCCTGAGTACTGAGCACCCAGCACCCTGAGCACTGAGCACCCAGCACCCCGAGCACTGAGCACCCAGCACCCTGAGTACTGAGCTCCGAGCACCCCGAGCACTGAGCACCCAGCGCCCCGAGCACCGAGCACCCTGAGCACTGAGCACCCAGCACCCTGACTACTGAGCACCCAGCACCCTGAGCAATGAGCAACTTGAGTACTGAGCACCCAGCACCTTGAGCACTGAGCACCGAGCACCCCGAGCACTGAGCACCCAGCACCCGGAGTACTGAGCACCCAGCACCCTGAGTACTAAGCACTGAGCACCCTGAGTACTGAGCACCCAGCACCCTGAGCACTGAACACACAGCACCCTGAGTACTGAGCACCTCGAGCACTGAGCACCCAAAACCCTGAGGACTGAGCACCGAGTACCCCGAGCACTGAGCACCCAGCAACGTGAGCACTGAACACCCAGCACCCCGAGCACTGAGCACCCAGCACCCTGAGTACTGAGCACCCAGCACCCTGAGTACTGAGCACCCAGCAACCTGAGCACTGAGTACCCAGCACCCTGAGCACTGAGCACACAGCACCCTGAGCACTGAGCACCCAGCACCCTGAGTACTGAGCACTGAGCACCCTGCACCCCGAGCACTGAGCACCCAGCACCCTGAGTACTGAGCACCCAGCACCCTGTGAACTGAGCACCCAGCACCCCGAGTACTGAGCACCCAGCACCCTGAGCACTGAGCACACAGCACCCTGAGCACTGAGCACCCAGCACCCTGAGTACTGAGCACTGAGCACCCTGCACCCCGAGCACTGAGCACCCAGCACCCTGAGTACTGAGCACCCAGTACCCTGTGAACTGAGCACCCAGCACCCCGAGCACTGAGCACCCAGCACCCTGAATACTGAGCACCCAGCGCCCCGAGCTCTGAGCACCCAGCACCCTGAGCACTGAGCACCCAGCACACTGAGTACTGAGCATCCAGCACCCCGAGTACTGAACACCCAGCACCCGAGCACTGAGCACTGAGCACCCTGAGCACTGAGCACACAGCACCCCGAGTACTGAGCAGTGAGCACCCTGAGCACTGAGCACCCAGCACCCCGAGTACTGAGCACTGAGCACCCTGAGTACTGAGCACCCAGCACCCTGAGCACTGAGTACCCAGCACCCTGAGCACTGAGCACCCAGCACCCTGAGCACTGAGCACCTAGCACCCTGAGCACTGAGCACCCAGCACCCTGAGTACTGAGCACCCAGCACCCCGAGCACTGAGCACCCAGCACCCTGTGTACTGAGCACTGAGTACCCAGCACCCCGAGCACTGAGCACCCAGCACCTGAGCACTGAGCACCCAGCACCCGAGTACTGAGCACCTAGCACAATGAGTACTGAGCACCCAGCACCCTGAGTACTGAGCACCCAGCACCCCGAGTACTGAGCACCCAGCACCCTGAGTACTGAGCACCCAGCACTTTGAGCACTGAGCACCCAGCACCCCGAGCACTGAGCACCCAGCACCCTGAGTACTGAGAACCCAGCACCCTGAGCACTGAGCACCCAGCACCCTGAGCACTGAGCACCCAGCACCCTGAGTACTGAGAACCCAGCACCCTGAGCACTGAGCACCGAGCACCCTGAGCACTGAACACCCAGCACCCTGAGTACTGAGCACCCAGCACCGCGAGCACTGAGCACATAGCACCCCGAGCACTGAGCACCCAGCACCCTGAGTACTGACCATCCAGCACCCTGAGTACTGAGCACCCAGCACCCTTTGCACTGAGCACCCAGCACCCTGAGTACTGAGCACTGCGCACCCAGCACCCCGAGCACTGAGCACCCAGCACCTTGAGTACTGAGCAACGAGCACCCCGAGCACTGAGCACCCAGCACCCTGAGTACTGAGCTCCGAGCACCCCGAGCACTGAGCACCCTGAGCACTGAGCACCGAGCACCCTGAGCACTGAGCACCCAGCACCCTGAGTACTGAGCACCCAGCACCCTGAGCAATAAGCACCCTGAGTACTGAGCACCCAGCACCTTGAGCACTGAGCACCGAGCACCCCGAGCACTGAGCACCCAGCACCCGGAGTACTGAGCACCCAGCACCCTGAGTACTAAGCACCGAGCACCCTGAGTACTGAGCACCCAGCACCCTGAGCACTGAACACACAGCACCCTGAGTACTGAGCACCGAGCACCCCGAGCACTGAGCACCCAGCACTGCGAGCACTGAGCACCCAGCACCCGGAGCACTGAGCACCCAGCACACTGAGTACTGAGCACCCAGCACCCTGAGTACTGAGCACCCAGCACCCTGAGCACTTAGTACCCAGCACCCTGAGCACTGAGCACCCAGCACCCTGAGCACTGAGCACACAGCACCCTGAGCACTGAGCACCCAGCACCCTGAGTACTGAGCACTGAGCACCCATCACCCTGAGCACTGAGTATCCAGCACCCTGAGTACTGAGCACTGAGCACCCAGCACCCCGAGCACTGAGCACCCAGCACCCTGAGCACTGAGCACCCAGCACCCGAGTACTGAGCACCCAGCACCCTGAGTACTGAGCACCCTGCACCCTGAGTACTGAGCACCCAGCACCCGAGTACTGAGCCCCCAGCACCCTGAGTACTGAGCACCCTGAGCCCTGAGCACATAGCACCCCGAGCACTGAGCACCCAGCACCCTGAGTACTGAGCACCCAGCACCCTGAGCACTGAGCACCCAGCACCCTGAGCACTGAGCACCCAGCACCATGAGCACTGAGCACCCAGCACCCTGAGTAGTGAGCACCCAACGTACTGAGCACCGAGCACCCCGAGCACTGAGCACCCAGCATCCTGAGCACTGAGCACCCAGCACCCGAGTACTGAGCACCCAGCACAATGAGTACTGAGCACCCAGCACCCTGAGTACTGAGCACCCAGCACCCCGAGTACTGAGCACCCAGCACCCTGAGTACTGAGCACCCAGGACCCTCAGCACTGAGCACCCAGCACCCCGAGCACTGAGCACCCAGCACCCTGAGTACTGAGCACCCAGCGCCCCGAGCACTGAGCACCCAGCACCCTGAGCACTGAGCACCCAGCACCCTGAGTACTGAGCATCCAGCACCCCGAGTACTGAACACCCAGCACCCTGAGCACTGAGCACTGAGCACCCTGAGCACTGAGTACTGAGCACTGAGCACCCTGAGCATTGAGCACCCAGCACCCCGAGTACTGAGCACCCAGCACCCCGAGCACTGAGCACCCAGCGCCCCGAACACTGAGCACCCAGCACCCCGAGCACTGAGCACTGAGCACCCTGAGCACTGAGCACCCAGCACCCCGAGTACTGAGCAGTGAACACCCAGAGCACTGAGCACCCAGCACCCTGAGCAATGAGCACCCTGAGTACTGAGCACCCAGCACCTTGAGCACTGAGCACCGAGCACCCCGAGCACTGAGCACCCAGCACCCGGAGTACTGAGCACCCAGCACCCTGAGTACTAAGCACCGAGCACCCTGAGTACTGAGCACCCAGCACCCTGAGCATTGAACACACAGCAAGCTGAGTACTGAGCACCTCGAGCACTGAGCACCCAGCACCCTGAGTACTGAGCACCGAGCACCCTGAGCACTGAGCACCCAGCACCCTGAGTACTGAGCACCCAGCACCGCGAGCACTGAGCACATAGCACCCCGAGCACTGAGCACCAAGCACCCTGAGTACTGAGCACCCAGCACCCTGAGTACTGAGCACCCAGCACCCTGAGCACTGAGTACCCAGCACCCTGAGCACTGAGCACCCAGCACCCTGAGCAATGAGCAAAGAGCACCCTGAGCACTGAGCACCCAGCACCCTGAGTACTGAGCACTGAGCACCCAGCACCCCGAGCACTGAGCACCCAGCACCTTGAGTACTGAGCACCGAGCACCCCGAGCACTGAGCACCCAGCACCCTGAGTACTGAGCTCCGAGCACCCCGAGCACTGAGCACCCTGAGCACTGAGCACCGAGCACCCTGAGCACTGAGCACCCAGCACCCTGAGTACTGAGCACCCAGCAACCTGAGCAATAAGCACCCTGTATACTGAGCACCCAGCATCTTGAGCACTGAGCACCGAGCACCCCGAGCACTGAGCACCCAGCACCCGGAGTACTGAGCACCCAGCACCCTGAGTACTAAGCACCAAGCACCCTGAGTACTGAGCACCCAGCACCCTGAGCACTGAACACACAGCACCCTGAGTACTGAGCACCTCGGGCACTGAGCACCCTGCACCCTGAGTACTGAGCACCGAGCACCCCGAGCACTGAGCACCCAGCACCGCGAGCACTGAGCACCCAGCACCCCGAGCACTGAGCACCCAGCACCCTGAGTACTGAGCACCCAGCACCCTGAGTACTGAGCACCCAGCACCCTGAGCACTGAGTACCCAGCACCCTGAGCACTGAGCACCCAGCACCCTGAGCACTGAGCACACAGCACCCTGAGCACTGAGCACCCAGCACCCTGAGTACTGAGCACTGAGCACCCAGCACCCTGAGCACTGAGCACGCAGCACCCTGAGTACTGAGCACTGAGCACCCAGCACCCCGAGCACTGAGCACCCAGCACCCTGAGCACTGAGCACCCAGCACCCGAGTACTGAGCACCCAGCACCCTGAGTACTGAGCACCCTGCACCCTGAGTACTGAGCACCCAGCACACCGAGTACTGAGCACCCAGCACCCTGAGTACTGAGCACCCAGCACCCTGAGCACTGAGCACATAGCACCCCGAGCACGGAGCACCCATCACCCTGAGTACTGAGCACCCAGCACCCTGAGCACTGAGCACCCAGCACCCTGAGCACTGAGCACCCAGCGCCCTGAGCACTGAGCACCCAGCACCCTGAGTAGTCTGCACCCAACGTACTGAGCACCGAGAACCCCGAGCACTGAGCACCTGGCACCCTGAGTACTGAGCACCGATCACCCCGAGCACTGAGCACACAGCACCCTGAGTACTGAGCTCCGAGCACCCCGAGAACTGAACACCCAGCACCCTGAGCACTGAGCACTGAGCACCCTGAGCACTGAGTACTGAGCACTGAGCACCCTGAACACTGAGCACCCAGCACCCCGAGTACTGAGCACCCAGCACCCCGAGCACTGAGCACCCAGCGCCCCGATCACTGAGCACCCAGCACCCCGAGAACTGAGCACTGAGCACCCTGAGCACTGAGCACCCAGCACCCCGAGTACTGAGCACTGAGCACCCTGAGCACTGAGCACCCAGCACCCCGAATACTGAGCACTGAGCACCCTGAGTACTGAGCACCCAGCACCCTGAGCACTGAGTACCCAGCACCTGAGCACTGAGCACCCAGCACCCTGAGCACTTAGCACCCAGCACCCTGAGCACTGAGCACCCAGCACCCTGAGGACTGAGCACTAAGCACCCAGCACCCCGAGCACTGAGCACCCAGCACCCTGAGTACTGAGCACTGAGCACCCAGCACCCCGAGCACTGAGCACCCAGCACTCCGAGCACTGAGCACCCAGCACCCCGAGAATGAGCAGCCAGGTCCCTGAGTACTGAGCACCCAGCACCCTGAGTACTGAGCACCCAGCACCCCGAGCACTGAGCACCCTGAGTACTGAGCACCCAGCACCCTGAGTACTGAGCACTACGCACCCAGAGAACTGAGCACCCAGCATAACGAGCACGGAGCACCCAGGACCCCGAGCACTGAGTACTGAGCACCCAGCACCCTGAGCATTGAGCACCCAGCACCCCGAGCACTGAGCACCTTGCACCCTGATCACTGAGCACCCAGCACCCCGAGTACTGAGCACCCAGCACCCCGAGCACTGAGCACCCAGCGCCCCGAGTACTGAGCACCCAGCACTCCGAGCACTGAGCACTGAGCACCCTGAGCACTGAGCACCCAGCACCCCGAGTACTGAGCACTGAGCACCCTGAGTACTGAGCACCAAGCACCCCAAGTACTGAGCACTGAGCACCCTGAGTACTGAGCACCCAGCACCCTGAGCACTGAGTACCCAGCACCCTGAGTACTGAGCACTGAGAACCCTGAGTACTGAGCACCGAGCACCCAGAGTACTGAGCACCCAGCACCCTGATCACTGAGCACAGAGCATCCCGAGGACTGAGCACCCAGCACACTGAGCACTGTGCACCCAACACCTTGAGTACTGAGCACCGAGCACCCCGAGCACTGAGCACCCAGCACCCTGAGTACTGAGCACCCAGCACCCTGAGCACTGAGCACCCAGCACCCTGAGCACTGAGCACCCAGCACCCCGAGCACTGATCACCCAGCACCCTGAGTTCTGAGCACCCAGCACCCTGAGCACTGAGCACCCAGCACCCTGAGTACTGAGCACCCAGCACCCTGAGTACTGAGCAACCAGCACCCTGAGCACTGAGCACTGAGCACCCAGCACCCTGGGCACTGAGCACTGAGCACCCAGCACCCCGAGCACTGAGCACTAGGTACCCCGAGCACTGAGCACCCAGCATCCTGAGCACTGAGCACCCAGCACCCTGAGCACTGAGCACCCAGCACCCTGAGTACTGAGCACCCAGCACCCTGAGCACTGAGTACCCAGCACCCTGAGCACTGAGCACCCAGCACCCTGAGCACTGAGCACCCAGCACAATGAGCACTGAGAACCCAGCACCCTGAGTACTGAGCACTGAGCACCCAGCACCCCGAGCACTGAGCACCCAGCACACTGAGTACTGAGCACTGAGCACCCAGCACCCCGAGCACTGAGCACCCAGCACCCTTAGCACTGAGCACCCAGCACCCGAGTACTGAGCATCCATCACCCTGAGTACTGAGCACCCAGCACCCTGAGTACTGAGCACCCAGCACCCCGAGTACTGAGCACCCAGCACCCTGAGTACTGAGCACCCAGCACCTTGAGCACTGAGCACCCAGCACCCCGAGCACTGAGCACCCAGCACCCTGAGTACTGAGCACCCAGCACCCTGAGCACTGAGCACCCAGCACCCTGAGCACTGAGCACCCAGCACCCTGAGCACTGAGCACCCAGCACCCTGTGTAGTGAGCACCCAACGTACTGAGCACCCAGCACCCTGAGCACTGAGCACCCAGCACCCTGAGTAGTGAGCACCCAACGTACTGAGCACCGATCACCCCGAGCACTGAGCATCCAGCACCCTGAGTACTGAGCACCGAGCACCCTGAGCACTGAGCACCCAGCACCCTGAGTACTGAGCTCCGAGCACCCCGAGCACTGAGCACCCAGCACCCCGAGCACTGAGCACCCTGAGCACCGAGCACCCAGCACCCTGAGTACTGAGCACCATGCACCCTGAGCAATGAGCACCCTGAGTACTGAGCACCCAGCACCTTGAGCACTGAGCACCGAGCACCCCGAGCACTGAGCACCCAGCACCCGGAGTACTGATCACCCAGCACCCTGAGTACTAAGCACCGAGCACCCTGAGTACTGAGCACCCAGCACCCTGAGCACTGAACACACAGCACCCTGAGTACTGAGCACCTCGAGCACTGAGCACCCAGCACCCTGAGTACTGAGCACCGAGCACCCCGAGCACTGAGCACCCAGCACCGCGAGCACTGAGCACCCAGCACCCTGAGTACTGAGCACTGAGCACCCAGCACCCTGAGTACTGAACACCGAGCACCCCGAGCACTGAGCACCCAGCACCGCGAGCACTGAGCACCCAGCACCCTGAGCACTGAGCACCGAGCACCCTGAGCACTGAGTACCCAGCACCCTGAGCACTGAGCACCCAGCACCCTGAGCACTGAGCACCCAGCACCCTGAGTACTGAGCACTGAGCACCCAGCACCCCGAGCACTGAGCACCCAGCACCCCGAGTACTGAGCACTGAGCACCCTGAGTACTGATCACCCAGCACCCTGAGCACTGAGCACCCAGCACCCTGAGCACTGAGCACCCAGCACCCTGAGTACTGAGCACTAAGCACCCAGCACCCCGAGCACTGAGCACCCAGCACCCTGAGCACTGAGCACCCAGCACCCGAGTACTGAGCACCCAGCACCCTGAGTACTGAGCACCCAGCACCCTGAGTACTGAGCACCCAGCACCTCGAGTACTGAGCACCCAGCACCGTGAGTACTGAGCACCCAGCACCCTGAGCACTGAGCACCCAGCACCCCGAGCACTGAGCACCCAGCACCCTGAGTACTGAGCACTGAGCACCCAGCACCCTGAGCACTGAGCACGCAGCACCCTGAGTACTGAGCACTGAGCACCCAGCACCCCGAGCACTGAGCACCCAGCACCCTGAGCACTGAGCACCCAGCACCCGAGTACTGAGCACCCAGCACCCTGAGTACTGAGCACCCTGCACCCTGAGTACTGAGCACCCAGCACCCCGAGTACTGAGCACCCAGCACCCTGAGTACTGAGCACCCAGCACCCTGAGCACTGAGCACATAGCACCCCGAGCACGGAGCACCCAGCACCCTGAGTACTGAGCACCCAGCACCCTGAGCACTGAGCCCCCAGCACCCTGAGCACTGAGCACCCAGCACCCTGAGCACTGAGCACCCAGCACAATGAGCACTGAGCACCCAGCACCCTGAGTACTGAGCACTGAGCACCCAGCACCCCGAGCACTGAGCACCCAGCACACTGAGTACTGAGCACTGAGCACCCAGCACCCCGAGCACTGAGCACCCAGCACCCTTAGCACTGAGCACCCAGCACCCGAGTACTGAGCACACATCACCCTGAGTACTGAGCACCCAGCACCCTGAGTACTGAGCACCCAGCACCCCGAGTACTGAGCACCCAGCACCCTGAGTACTGAGCACCCAGCACCTTGAGCACTGAGCACCCAGCACCCCGAGCACTGAGCACCCAGCACCCTGAGTACTGAGCACCCAGCACCCTGAGCACTGAGCACCCAGCACCCTGAGCACTGAGCACCCAGCACCCTGAGCACTGAGCACCCAGCACCCTGAGTAGTGAGCACCCATCGTACTGAGCACCCAGCACCCTGAGCACTGAGCACCCAGCACCCTGAGTAGTGAGCACCCAACGTACTGAGCACCGATCACCCCGAGCACTGAGCATCCAGCACCCTGAGTACTGAGCACCGAGCACCCTGAGCACTGAGCACCCAGCACCCTGAGTACTGAGCTCCGAGCACCCCGAGCACTGAGCACCCAGCACCCCGAGCACCGAGCACCCTGAGCACCGAGCACCCAGCACCCTGAGTAATGAGCACCATGCACCCTGAGCAATGAGCACCCTGAGTACTGAGCACCCAGCACCCCGAGTACTGAGCACCCAGCACCCCGAGCACTGAGCACCCAGCGCCCCGATCACTGAGCACCCAGCACCCCGAGAACTGAGCACTGAGCACCCTGAGCACTGAGCACCCAGCACCCCGAGTACTGAGCACTGAGCACCCTGAGCACTGAGCACCCAGCACCCCGAATACTGAGCACTGAGCACCCTGAGAACTGAACACCCAGCACCCTGAGCACTGAGTACCCAGCACCCTGACCACTGAGCACCCAGCACCCTGAGGACTGAGCACTGAGCACCCAGCACCCCGAGCACTGAGCACCCAGCACCCTGAGTACTGAGCACTGAGCACCCAGCACCCCGAGCACTGAGCACCCAGCACTCCGAGCACTGAGCACCCAGCACCCCGAGAATGAGCAGCCAGGTCCCTGAGTACTGAGCACCCAGCACCCTGAGTACTGAGCACCCAGCACCCCGAGCACTGAGCACCATGAGTACTGAGCACCCAGCACCCTGAGTACTGAGCACTACGCACCCAGAGCACTGAGCACCCAGCATCCCGAGCACGGAGCACCCAGGACCCCGAGCACTGAGTACTGAGCACCCAGCACCCTGAGTACTGAGCACCGAGCTCCCAGAGCAGTGAGCACCCTGAGTACTGAGCACTAAGCACCCAGAGCACTGAGCACCCAGCACCCCAATCACTGAGCACCCAGCACCCTGAGCACTGAGCACCCAGCACCCCGAGCACTGAGCACCCTGCACCCCGATCACTGAGCACCCAGCACCCCGAGTACTGAGCACCCAGCACCCCGAGCACTGAGCACCCAGCACTCCGAGCACTGAGCACTGAGCACCCTGAGCACTGAGCACCCAGCAACCCGAGTACTGAGCACTGAGCACCCTGAGTACTGAGCACCCAGCACCCTGAGTACTGAGCACCGAGCACCCCGAGCACTGAGCACCCAGCACCGCGAGCACTGAGCACCCAGCACCCTGAGTACTGAGCACTGAGCACCCAGCACCCTGAGTACTGAGCACCGAGCACCCCGAGCACTGAGCACCCAGCACCGCGAGCACTGAGCACCCTGCACCCTGAGCACTGAGCACCGAGCACCCTGAGCACTGAGTACCCAGCACCCTGAGCACTGAGCACCCAGCACCCTGAGCACTGAGCACCCAGCACCCTGAGTACTGAGCACTGAGCACCCAGCACCCCGAGCACTGAGCACCCAGCACCACGAGTACTGAGCACTGAGCACCCTGAGTACTGAGCACCCAGCACCCTGAGCACTGAGCACCCAGCACCCTGAGCACTGAGCACCCAGCACCCTGAGTACTGAGCACTAAGCACCCAGCACCCCGAGCACTGAGCACCCAGCACCCTGAGCACTGAGCACCCAGCACCCGAGTACTGAGCACCCAGCACCCTGAGTACTGAGCACCCAGCACCCTGAGTACTGAGCACCCAGCACCTCGAGTACTGAGCACCCAGCACCGTGAGTACTGAGCACCCAGCACCCTGAGCACTGAGCACCCAGCACCCCGAGCACTGAGCACCCAGCACCCTGAGTACTGAGCACCCAGCACCCTGAGTACTGAGCACTGAGCACCCAGCACCCTGAGCACTGAGCACGCAGCACCCTGAGTACTGAGCACTGAGCACCCAGCACCCCGAGCACTGAGCACCCAGCACCCTGAGCACTGAGCACCCAGCACCCGAGTACTGAGCACCCAGCACCCTGAGTACTGAGCACCCTGCACCCTGAGTACTGAGCACCCAGCACCCCGAGTACTGAGCACCCAGCACCCTGAGTACTGAGCACCCAGCACCCTGAGCACTGAGCACATAGCACCCCGAGCACGGAGCACCCAGCACCCTGAGTACTGAGCACCCAGCACCCTGAGCACTGAGCACCCAGCACCCTGAGCACTGAGCACCCAGCACCCTGAGCACTGAGCACCCAGCACCCTGAGTAGTCTGCACCCAACGTACTGAGCACCGAGCACCCCGAGCACTGAGCACCTGGCACCCTGAGTACTGAGCACCGATCACCCCGAGCACTGAGCACACAGCACCCTGAGTACTGAGCTCCGAGCACCCCGAGAACTGAACACCCAGCACCCTGAGCACTGAGCACTGAGCACCCTGAGCACTGAGTACTGAGCACTGAGCACCCTGAACACTGAGCACCCAGCACCCCGAGTACTGAGCACCCAGCACCCTGAGCACTGAGCACCCAGCGCCCCGATCACTGAGCACCCAGCACCCTGAGAACTGAGCACTGAGCACCCTGAGCACTGAGCACCCAGCACCCCGAGTACTGAGCACTGAGCACCCTGAGCACTGAGCACCCAGCACCCCGAATACTGAGCACTGAGCACCCTGAGTACTGAGCACCCAGCACCCTGAGCACTGAGTACCCAGCACCTGAGCACTGAGCACCCAGCACCCTGAGCACTTAGCACCCAGCACCCTGAGCACTGAGCACCCAGCACCCTGAGGACTGAGCACTGAGCACCCAGCACCCCGAGCACTGAGCACCCAGCACCCTGAGTACTGAGCACTGAGCACCCAGCACCCCGAGCACTGAGCACCCAGCACTCCGAGCACTGAGCACCCAGCACCCCGAGAATGAGCAGCCAGGTCCCTGAGTACTGAGCACCCAGCACCCTGAGTACTGAGCACCCAGCACCCCGAGCACTGAGCACCCTGAGTACTGAGCACCCAGCACCCTGAGTACTGAGCACTACGCACCCTGAGCACTGAGCACCCAGCACCCTGAGCACTGAGCACCCAGCACCCTGAGTACTGAGCACTGAGCACCCAGCACCCCGAGCACTGAGCACCCAGCACCACGAGTACTGAGCACTGAGCACCCTGAGTACTGAGCACCCAGCACCCTGAGCACTGAGCACCCAGCACCCTGAGCACTGAGCACCCAGCACCCTGAGTACTGAGCACTAAGCACCCAGCACCCCGAGCACTGAGCACCCAGCACCCTGAGCACTGAGCACCCAGCACCCGAGTACTGAGCACCCAGCACCCTGAGTACTGAGCACCCAGCACCCTGAGTACTGAGCACCCAGCACCTCGAGTACTGAGCACCCAGCACCGTGAGTACTGAGCACCCAGCACCCTGAGCACTGAGCACCCAGCACCCCGAGCACTGAGCACCCAGCACCCTGAGTACTGAGCACCCAGCACCCTGAGTACTGAGCACTGAGCACCCAGCACCCTGAGCACTGAGCACGCAGCACCCTGAGTACTGAGCACTGAGCACCCAGCACCCCGAGCACTGAGCACCCAGCACCCTGAGCACTGAGCACCCAGCACCCGAGTACTGAGCACCCAGCACCCTGAGTACTGAGCACCCTGCACCCTGAGTACTGAGCACCCAGCACCCCGAGTACTGAGCACCCAGCACCCTGAGTACTGAGCACCCAGCACCCTGAGCACTGAGCACATAGCACCCCGAGCACGGAGCACCCAGCACCCTGAGTACTGAGCACCCAGCACCCTGAGCACTGAGCACCCAGCACCCTGAGCACTGAGCACCCAGCACCCTGAGCACTGAGCACCCAGCACCCTGAGTAGTCTGCACCCAACGTACTGAGCACCGAGCACCCCGAGAACTGAGCACCTGGCACCCTGAGTACTGAGCACCGATCACCCCGAGCACTGAGCACACAGCACCCTGAGTACTGAGCTCTGAGCACCCCGAGAACTGAACACCCAGCACCCTGAGCACTGAGCACTGAGCACCCTGAGCACTGAGTACTGAGCACTGAGCACCCTGAACACTGAGCACCCAGCACCCCGAGTACTGAGCACCCAGCACCCGAGTACTGAGCACCCAGCACCCTGAGTACTGAGCACCCTGCACCCTGAGTACTGAGCACCCAGCACCCCGAGTACTGAGCACCCAGCACCCTGAGTACTGAGCACCCAGCACCCTGAGCACTGAGCACATAGCACCCCGAGCACGGAGCACCCAGCACCCTGAGTACTGAGCACCCAGCACCCTGAGCACTGAGCACCCAGCACCCTGAGCACTGAGCACCCAGCACCCTGAGCACTGAGCACCCAGCACCCTGAGTAGTCTGCACCCAACGTACTGAGCACCGAGCACCCCGAGCACTGAGCACCTGGCACCCTGAGTACTGAGCACCGATCACCCCGAGCACTGAGCACACAGCACCCTGAGTACTGAGCTCCGAGCACCCCGAGAACTGAACACCCAGCACCCTGAGCACTGAGCACTGAGCACCCTGAGCACTGAGTACTGAGCACTGAGCACCCTGAACACTGAGCACCCAGCACCCCGAGTACTGAGCACCCAGCACCCTGAGCACTGAGCACCCAGCGCCCCGATCACTGAGCACCCAGCACCCTGAGAACTGAGCACTGAGCACCCTGAGCACTGAGCACCCAGCACCCCGAGTACTGAGCACTGAGCACCCTGAGCACTGAGCACCCAGCACCCCGAATACTGAGCACTGAGCACCCTGAGTACTGAGCACCCAGCACCCTGAGCACTGAGTACCCAGCACCTGAGCACTGAGCACCCAGCACCCTGAGCACTTAGCACCCAGCACCCTGAGCACTGAGCACCCAGCACCCTGAGGACTGAGCACTGAGCACCCAGCACCCCGAGCACTGAGCACCCAGCACCCTGAGTACTGAGCACTGAGCACCCAGCACCCCGAGCACTGAGCACCCAGCACTCCGAGCACTGAGCACCCAGCACCCCGAGAATGAGCAGCCAGGTCCCTGAGTACTGAGCACCCAGCACCCTGAGTACTGAGCACCCAGCACCCCGAGCACTGAGCACCCTGAGTACTGAGCACCCAGCACCCTGAGTACTGAGCACTACGCACCCTGAGCACTGAGCACCCAGCACCCTGAGCACTGAGCACCCAGCACCCTGAGTACTGAGCACTGAGCACCCAGCACCCCGAGCACTGAGCACCCAGCACCACGAGTACTGAGCACTGAGCACCCTGAGTACTGAGCACCCAGCACCCTGAGCACTGAGCACCCAGCACCCTGAGCACTGAGCACCCAGCACCCTGAGTACTGAACACTAAGCACCCAGCACCCCGAGCACTGAGCACCCAGCACCCTGAGCACTGAGCACCCAGCACCCGAGTACTGAGCACCCAGCACCCTGAGTACTGAGCACCCAGCACCCTGAGTACTGAGCACCCAGCACCTCGAGTACTGAGCACCCAGCACCGTGAGTACTGAGCACCCAGCACCCTGAGCACTGAGCACCCAGCACCCCGAGCACTGAGCACCCAGCACCCTGAGTACTGAGCACCCAGCACCCTGAGTACTGAGCACTGAGCACCCAGCACCCTGAGCACTGAGCACGCAGCACCCTGAGTACTGAGCACTGAGCACCCAGCACCCCGAGCACTGAGCACCCAGCACCCTGAGCACTGAGCACCCAGCACCCGAGTACTGAGCACCCAGCACCCTGAGTACTGAGCACCCTGCACCCTGAGTACTGAGCACCCAGCACCCCGAGTACTGAGCACCCAGCACCCTGAGTACTGAGCACCCAGCACCCTGAGCACTGAGCACATAGCACCCCGAGCACGGAGCACCCAGCACCCTGAGTACTGAGCACCCAGCACCCTGAGCACTGAGCACCCAGCACCCTGAGCACTGAGCACCCAGCACCCTGAGCACTGAGCACCCAGCACCCTGAGTAGTCTGCACCCAACGTACTGAGCACCGAGCACCCCGAGAACTGAGCACCTGGCACCCTGAGTACTGAGCACCGATCACCCCGAGCACTGAGCACACAGCACCCTGAGTACTGAGCTCTGAGCACCCCGAGAACTGAACACCCAGCACCCTGAGCACTGAGCACTGAGCACCCTGAGCACTGAGTACTGAGCACTGAGCACCCTGAACACTGAGCACCCAGCACCCCGAGTACTGAGCACCCAGCACCCCGAATACTGAGCACTGAGCACCCTGAGAACTGAACACCCAGCACCCTGAGCACTGAGTACCCAGCACCCTGAGCACTGAGCACCCAGCACCCTGAGGACTGAGCACTGAGCACCCAGCACCCCGAGCACTGAGCACCCAGCACCCTGAGTACTGAGCACTGAGCACCCAGCACCCCGAGCACTGAGCACCCAGCACTCCGAGCACTGAGCACCCAGCACCCCGAGAATGAGCAGCCAGGTCCCTGAGTACTGAGCACCCAGCACCCTGAGTACTGAGCACCCAGCACCCCGAGCACTGAGCACCCTGAGTACTGAGCACCCAGCACCCTGAGTACTGAGCACTACGCACCCAGAGCACTGAGCACCCAGCATCCCGAGCACGGAGCACCCAGGACCCCGAGCACTGAGTACTGAGCACCCAGCACCCTGAGTACTGAGCACCGAGCTCCCAGAGCAGTGAGCACCCTGAGTACTGAGCACTAAGCACCCAGAGCACTGAGCACCCAGCACCCCAATCACTGAGCACCCAGCACCCTGAGCACTGAGCACCCAGCACCCCGAGCACTGAGCACCCTGCACCCCGATCACTGAGCACCCAGCACCCCGAGTACTGAGCACCCAGCACCCCGAGCACTGAGCACCCAGCACTCCGAGCACTGAGCACTGAGCACCCTGAGCACTGAGCACCCAGCACCCCGAGTACTGAGCACTGAGCACCCTGAGTACTGAGCACCCAGCACCCTGAGCACTGAGCACCGAGCACCCCGAGCACTGAGCACCCAGCACCGCGAGCACTGAGCACCCAGCACCCTGAGTACTGAGCACTGAGCACCCAGCACCCTGAGTACTGAGCACCGAGCACCCCGAGCACTGAGCACCCAGCACCGCGAGCACTGAGCACCCTGCACCCTGAGCACTGAGCACCGAGCACCCTGAGCACTGAGTACCCAGCACCCTGAGCACTGAGCACCCAGCACCCTGAGCACTGAGCACCCAGCACCCTGAGTACTGAGCACTGAGCACCCAGCACCCCGAGCACTGAGCACCCAGCACCACGAGTACTGAGCACTGAGCACCCTGAGTACTGAGCACCCAGCACCCTGAGCACTGAGCACCCAGCACCCTGAGCACTGAGCACCCAGCACCCTGAGTACTGAGCACTAAGCACCCAGCACCCCGAGCACTGAGCACCCAGCACCCTGAGCACTGAGCACCCAGCACCCGAGTACTGAGCACCCAGCACCCTGAGTACTGAGCACCCAGCACCCTGAGTACTGAGCACCCAGCACCTCGAGTACTGAGCACCCAGCACCGTGAGTACTGAGCACCCAGCACCCTGAGCACTGAGCACCCAGCACCCCGAGCACTGAGCACCCAGCACCCTGAGTACTGAGCACCCAGCACCCTGAGTACTGAGCACTGAGCACCCAGCACCCTGAGCACTGAGCACGCAGCACCCTGAGTACTGAGCACTGAGCACCCAGCACCCCGAGCACTGAGCACCCAGCACCCTGAGCACTGAGCACCCAGCACCCGAGTACTGAGCACCCAGCACCCTGAGTACTGAGCACCCTGCACCCTGAGTACTGAGCACCCAGCACCCCGAGTACTGAGCACCCAGCACCCTGAGTACTGAGCACCCAGCAACCTGAGCACTGAGCACATAGCACCCCGAGCACGGAGCACCCAGCACCCTGAGTACTGAGCACCCAGCACCCTGAGCACTGAGCACCCAGCACCCTGAGCACTGAGCACCCAGCACCCTGAGCACTGAGCACCCAGCACCCTGAGTAGTCTGCACCCAACGTACTGAGCACCGAGCACCCCGAGCACTGAGCACCTGGCACCCTGAGTACTGAGCACCGATCACCCCGAGCACTGAGCACACAGCACCCTGAGTACTGAGCTCCGAGCACCCCGAGAACTGAACACCCAGCACCCTGAGCACTGAGCACTGAGCACCCTGAGCACTGAGTACTGAGCACTGAGCACCCTGAACACTGAGCACCCAGCACCCCGAGTACTGAGCACCCAGCACCCTGAGCACTGAGCACCCAGCGCCCCGATCACTGAGCACCCAGCACCCTGAGAACTGAGCACTGAGCACCCTGAGCACTGAGCACCCAGCACCCCGAGTACTGAGCACTGAGCACCCTGAGCACTGAGCACCCAGCACCCCGAATACTGAGCACTGAGCACCCTGAGTACTGAGCACCCAGCACCCTGAGCACTGAGTACCCAGCACCTGAGCACTGAGCACCCAGCACCCTGAGCACTTAGCACCCAGCACCCTGAGCACTGAGCACCCAGCACCCTGAGGACTGAGCACTGAGCACCCAGCACCCCGAGCACTGAGCACCCAGCACCCTGAGTACTGAGCACTGAGCACCCAGCACCCCGAGCACTGAGCACCCAGCACTCCGAGCACTGAGCACCCAGCACCCCGAGAATGAGCAGCCAGGTCCCTGAGTACTGAGCACCCAGCACCCTGAGTACTGAGCACCCAGCACCCCGAGCACTGAGCACCCTGAGTACTGAGCACCCAGCACCCTGAGTACTGAGCACTACGCACCCTGAGCACTGAGCACCCAGCACCCTGAGCACTGAGCACCCAGCACCCTGAGTACTGAGCACTGAGCACCCAGCACCCCGAGCACTGAGCACCCAGCACCACGAGTACTGAGCACTGAGCACCCTGAGTACTGAGCACCCAGCACCCTGAGCACTGAGCACCCAGCACCCTGAGCACTGAGCACCCAGCACCCTGAGTACTGAGCACTAAGCACCCAGCACCCCGAGCACTGAGCACCCAGCACCCTGAGCACTGAGCACCCAGCACCCGAGTACTGAGCACCCAGCACCCTGAGTACTGAGCACCCAGCACCCTGAGTACTGAGCACCCAGCACCTCGAGTACTGAGCACCCAGCACCGTGAGTACTGAGCACCCAGCACCCTGAGCACTGAGCACCCAGCACCCCGAGCACTGAGCACCCAGCACCCTGAGTACTGAGCACCCAGCACCCTGAGTACTGAGCACTGAGCACCCAGCACCCTGAGCACTGAGCACGCAGCACCCTGAGTACTGAGCACAGAGCACCCAGCACCCCGAGCACTGAGCACCCAGCACCCTGAGCACTGAGCACCCAGCACCCGAGTACTGAGCACCCAGCACCCTGAGTACTGAGCACCCTGCACCCTGAGTACTGAGCACCCAGCACCCCGAGTACTGAGCACCCAGCACCCTGAGTACTGAGCAACCAGCACCCTGAGCACTGAGCACATAGCACCCCGAGCACGGAGCACCCAGCACCCTGAGTACTGAGCACCCAGCACCCTGAGCACTGAGCACCCAGCACCCTGAGCACTGAGCACCCAGCACCCTGAGCACTGAGCACCCAGCACCCTGAGTAGTCTGCACCCAACGTACTGAGCACCGAGCACCCCGAGAACTGAGCACCTGGCACCCTGAGTACTGAGCACCGATCACCCCGAGCACTGAGCACACAGCACCCTGAGTACTGAGCTCTGAGCACCCCGAGAACTGAACACCCAGCACCCTGAGCACTGAGCACTGAGCACCCTGAGCACTGAGTACTGAGCACTGAGCACCCTGAACACTGAGCACCCAGCACCCCGAGTACTGAGCACCCAGCACCCCGAGCACTGAGCACCCAGCGCCCCGATCACTGAGCACCCAGCACCCCGAGAACTGAGCACTGAGCACCCTGAGCACTGAGCACCCAGCACCCCGAGTACTGAGCAATGAGCACCCTGAGCACTGAGCACCCAGCACCCCGAATACTGAGCACTGAGCACCCTGAGTACTGAGCACCCAACACCCTGAGCACTGAGTACCCAGCACCTGAGCACTGAGCACCCAGCACCCTGAGCACTTAGCACCCAGCACCCTGAGCACTGAGCACCCAGCACCCTGAGGACTGAGCACTGAGCACCCAGCACCCAGAGCACTGAGCACCCAGCACCCTGATTACTGAGCACTGAGCACCCAGCACCCCGAGAACTGAGAACCCAGCACTCCGAGCACTGAGCACCCAGCACCCCGAGAATGAGCAGCCAGGTCCCTGAGTACTGAGCACCCAGCACCCTGAGTACTGAGCACCCAGCACCCCGAGCACTGAGCACCCTGAGTACTGAGCACCCAGCACCCTGAGTACTGAGCACTATGCACCCAGAGCACTGAGCACCCAGCATCCCGAGCACGGAGCACCCAGGACCCCGAGCACTGAGTACTGAGCACCCAGCACCCTGAGTACTGAGCACCGAGCTCCCCGAGCAGTGAGCACCCTGAGTACTGAGCACTAAGCACCCAGAGCACTGAGCACCCAGCACCCCGATCACTGAGCACCCAGCACCCTGAGCACTGAGCACCCAGCACCCCGAGCACTGAGCACCCTGCACCCCGATCACTGAGCACCCAGCACCCCGAGTACTGAGCACCCAGCACCCCGAGCACTGAGCACCCAGCGCCCCAAGCTCTGAGCACCCAGCACTCCGAGCACTGAGCACTGAGCACCCTGAGCACTGAGCACCCAGCACCCCGAGTACTGAGCACTGAGCACCCTGAGTACTGAGCACCAAGCACCCCGAGTACTGAGCACTGAGCACCCTGAGTACTGAGCACCCAGCACCCTGAGCACTGAGTACCCAGCACCCTGAGTACTGAGCACTGAGAACCCTGAGTACTGAGCACCGAGCACCCTGAGTACTGAGCACCCAGCACCCTGATCACTGAGCACAGAGCATCCCGAGGACTGAGCACCCAGCACACTGAGCACTGTGCACCCAACACCTTGAGTACTGAGCACCGAGCAACCCGAGCACTGAGCACCCAGCACCCTGAGTACTGAGCACCCAGCACCCTGAGCACTGAGCACCCAGCACCCTGAGCACTGAGCACCCAGCACCCCGAGCACTGATCACCCAGCACCCTGAGTACTGAGCACCCAGCACCCTGAGAACTGAGCACCCAGCACCCTGAGTACTGAGCACCCAGCACCCTGAGTACTGAGCAACCAGCACCCTGAGCACTGAGCACTGAGCACCCAGCACCCTGGGCACTGAGCACTGAGCACCCAGCACCCCAAGCACTGAGCACTAGGTACCCCGAGCACTGAGCACCCAGCATCCTGAGCACTGAGCACCCAGCACCCTGAGCACTGAGCACCCAGCACCCTGAGTACTGAGCACCCAGCACCCTGAGCACTGAGTACCCAGCACCCTGAGCACTGAGCACCCAGCACCCTGAGCACTGAGCACCCAGCACAATGAGCACTGAGCACCCAGCACCCTGAGTACTGAGCACTGAGCACCCAGCACCCCGAGCATTGAGCACCCAGCACACTGAGTACTGAGCACTGAGCACCCAGCACCCCGAGCA
This sequence comes from Microtus oregoni, assembly GCF_018167655.1. Taxonomy (NCBI): domain Eukaryota; kingdom Metazoa; phylum Chordata; class Mammalia; order Rodentia; family Cricetidae; genus Microtus; species Microtus oregoni. The sequence goes on from NW_024544005.1 coordinate 1,719,835, forward strand.
CTGAGCACCCAGCACCCTTAGCACTGAGCACCCAGCACCCGAGTACTGAGCACCCAGCACCCTGAGTACTGAGCACCCAGCACCCTGAGTACTGAGCACCCAGCACCCCGAGTACTGAGCACCCAGCACCCTGAGTACTGAGCACCCAGCACCTTGAGCACTGAGCACCCAGCACCCCGAGCACTGAGCACCCAGCACCCTGAGTACTGAGCACCCAGCACCCTGAGCACTGAGCACCCAGCACCCTGAGCACTGAGCACCCAGCACCCTGAGCACTGAGCACCCAGCACCCTGAGTAGTGAGCACCCAACGTACTGAGCACCCAGCACCCTGAGCACTGAGCACCCAGCACCCTGAGTAGTGAGCACCCAACGTACTGAGCACCGATCACCCCGAGCACTGAGCATCCAGCACCCTGAGTACTGAGCACCGAGCACCCTGAGCACTGAGCACCCAGCACCCTGAGTACTGAGCTCCGAGCACCCCGAGCACTGAGCACCCAGCACCCCGAGCACCGAGCACCCTGAGCACCGAGCACCCAGCACCCTGAGTACTGAGCACCATGCACGCTGAGCAATGAGCACCCTGAGTACTGAGCACCCAGCACCTTGAGCACTGAGCACCGAGCACCCCGAGCACTGAGCACCCAGCACCCGGAGTACTGATCACCCAGCACCCTGAGTACTAAGCACCGAGCACCCTGAGTACTGAGCACCCAGCACCCTGAGCACTGAACACACAGCACCCTGAGTACTGAGCACCTCGAGCACTGAGCACCCAGCACCCTGAGTACTGAGCACCGAGCACCCCGAGCACTGAGCAACCAGCACCGCGAGCACTGAGCACCCAGCACCCTGAGTACTGAGCACCGAGCACCCTGAGCACTGAGCACCCAGCACCGCGAGCACTGAGCACCCAGCACCCTGAGCACTGAGCACCGAGCACCCTGAGCACTGAGTACCCAGCACCCTGAGCACTGAGCACCCAGCACCCTGAGCACTGAGCACCCAGCACCCTGAGCACTGAGCACCCAGCACCCTGAGCACTGAGCACCCAGCACCCTGAGTAGTCTGCACCCAACGTACTGAGCACCGAGCACCCCGAGCACTGAGCACCTGGCACCCTGAGTACTGAGCACCGATCACCCCGAGCACTGAGCACACAGCACCCTGAGTACTGAGCTCCGAGCACCCCGAGAACTGAACACCCAGCACCCTGAGCACTGAGCACTGAGCACCCTGAGCACTGAGTACTGAGCACTGAGCACCCTGAACACTGAGCACCCAGCACCCCGAGTACTGAGCACCCAGCACCCCGAGCACTGAGCACCCAGCGCCCCGATCACTGAGCATCCAGCACCCGGAGAACTGAGCACTGAGCACCCTGAGCACTGAGCACCCAGCACCCCGAGTACTGAGCACTGAGCACTCTGAGCACTGAGCACCCAGCACCCCGAATACTGAGCACTGAGCACCCTGAGTACTGAGCACCCAGCACCCTGAGCACTGAGTACCCAGCACCTGAGCACTGAGCACCCAGCACCCTGAGCACTTAGCACCCAGCACCCTGAGCACTGAGTACCCAGCACCCTGAGGACTGAGCACTGAGCACCCAGCACCCCGAGCACTGAGCACCCAGCACCCTGAGTACTGAGCACTGAGCACCCAGCACCCCGAGCACTGAGCACCCAGCACTCCGAGCACTGAGCACCCAGCACCCCGAGAATGAGCAGCCAGGTCCCTGAGTACTGAGCACCCAGCACCCTGAGTACTGAGCACCCAGCACCCCGAGCACTGAGCACCCTGAGTACTGAGCACCCAGCACCCTGAGTACTGAGCACTACGCACCCAGAGCACTGAGCACCCAGCATCCCGAGCACGGAGCACCCAGGACCCCGAGCACTGAGTACTGAGCACCCAGCACCCTGAGTACTGAGCACCGAGCTCCCCGAGCAGTGAGCACCCTGAGTACTGAGCACTAAGCACCCAGAGCACTGAGCACCCAGCACCCCGATCACTGAGCACCCAGCACCCTGAGCACTGAGCACCCAGCACCCCGAGCACTGAGCACCCTGCACCCCGATCACTGAGCACCCAGCACCCCGAGTACTGAGCACCCAGCACCCCGAGCACTGAGCACCCAGCGCCCCGAGCACTGAGCACCCAGCACTCCGAGCACTGAGCACTGAGCACCCTGAGCACTGAGCACCCAGCACCCCGAGTACTGAGCACTGAGCACCCTGAGTACTGAGCACCAAGCACCCCAAGTACTGAGCACTGAGCACCCTGAGTACTGAGCACCCAGCACCCTGAGCACTGAGTACCCAGCACCCTGAGTACTGAGCACTGAGAACCCTGAGTACTGAGCACCGAGCACCCTGAGTACTGAGCACCCAGCACCCTGATCACTGAGCACAGAGCATCCCGAGGACTGAGCACCCAGCACACTGAGCACTGTGCACCCAACACCTTGAGTACTGAGCACCGAGCACCCCGAGCACTGAGCACCCAGCACCCTGAGTACTGAGCACCCAGCACCCTGAGCACTGAGCACCCAGCACCCTGAGCACTGAGCACCCAGCACCCCGAGCACTGATCACCCAGCACCCTGAGTACTGAGCACCCAGCACCCTGAGCACTGAGCACCCAGCACCCTGAGTACTGAGCACCCAGCACCCTGAGTACTGAGCAACCAGCACCCTGAGCACTGAGCACTGAGCACCCAGCACCCTGGGCACTGAGCACTGAGCACCCAGCACCCCGAGCACTGAGCACTAGGTACCCCGAGCACTGAGCACCCAGCATCCTGAGCACTGAGCACCCAGCACCCTGAGCACTGAGCACCCAGCACCCTGAGTACTGAGCACCCAGCACCCTGAGCACTGAGTACCCAGCACCCTGAGCACTGAGCACCCAGCACCCTGAGCACTGAGCACCCAGCACAATGAGCACTGAGCACCCAGCACCCTGAGTACTGAGCACTGAGCACCCAGCACCCCGAGCACTGAGCACCCAGCACACTGAGTACTGAGCACTGAGCACCCAGCACCCCGAGCACTGAGCACCCAGCACCCTTAGCACTGAGCACCCAGCACCCGAGTAATGAGCACCCAGCACCCTGAGTACTGAGCACCCAGCACCCTGAGTACTGAGCACCCAGCACCCCGAGTACTGAGCACCCAGCACCCTGAGTACTGAGCACCCAGCACCTTGAGCACTGAGCACCCAGCACCCCGAGCACTGAGCACCCAGCACCCTGAGTACTGAGCACCCAGCACCCTGAGCACTGAGCACCCAGCACCCTGAGCACTGAGCACCCAGCACCCTGAGCACTGAGCACCCAGCACCCTGAGTAGTGAGCACCCAACGTACTGAGCACCCAGCACCCTGAGCACTGAGCACCCAGCACCCTGAGTAGTGAGCACCCAACGTACTGAGCACCGATCACCCCGAGCACTGAGCATCCAGCACCCTGAGTACTGAGCACCGAGCACCCTGAGCACTGAGCACCCAGCACCCTGAGTACTGAGCTCCGAGCACCCCGAGCACTGAGCACCCAGCACCCCGAGCACCGAGCACCCTGAGCACCGAGCACCCAGCACCCTGAGTACTGAGCACCATGCACCCTGAGCAATGAGCACCCTGAGTACTGAGCACCCAGCACCTTGAGCACTGAGCACCGAGCACCCCGAGCACTGAGCACCCAGCACCCGGAGTACTGATCACCCAGCACCCTGAGTACTAAGCACCGAGCACCCTGAGTACTGAGCACCCAGCAACCTGAGCACTGAACACACAGCACCCTGAGTACTGAGCACCTCGAGCACTGAGCACCCAGCACCCTGAGTACTGAGCACCGAGCACCCCGAGCACTGAGCACCCAGCACCGCGAGCACTGAGCACCCAGCACCCTGAGTACTGAGCACTGAGCACCCAGCACCCTGAGTACTGAGCACCGAGCACCCCGAGCGCTGAGCACCCAGCACCGCGAGCACTGAGCACCCAGCACCCTGAGCACTGAGCACCGAGCACCCTGAGCACTGAGTACCCAGCACCCTGAGCACTGAGTACCCAGCACCCTGAGCACTGAGCACCCAGCACCCTGAGTACTGAGCACTGAGCACCCAGCACCCCGAGCACTGAGCACCCAGCACCCCGAGTACTGAGCACTGAGCACCCTGAGTACTGAGCACCCAGCACCCTGAGCACTGAGCACCCAGCACCCTGAGCACTGAGCACCCAGCACCCTGAGTACTGAGCACTAAGCACCCAGCACCCCGAGCACTGAGCACCCAGCACCCTGAGCACTGAGCACCCAGCACCCGAGTACTGAGCACCCAGCACCCTGAGTACTGAGCACCCAGCACCCTGAGTACTGAGCACCCAGCACCTCGAGTACTGAGCACCCAGCACCGTGAGTACTGAGCACCCAGCACCCTGAGCACTGAGCACCCAGCACCCCGAGCACTGAGCACCCAGCACCCTGAGTACTGAGCACACAGCACCCTGAGCACTGAGCACATAGCACCCTGAGCACTGAGCACCCAGCACCCAGAGTACTGAGCACTGAGCACCCAGCACCCTGAGCACTGAGCACCCAGCACCCTGAGTACTGAGCACTGAGCACCCAGCACCTCGAGCACTGAGCACCGAGCACCCTGAGCACTGAGCACCCAGCACCCGAGTACTGAGCACCCAGCACCCTGAGTACTGAGCACCCTGCACCCTGAGTACTGAGCACCCAGCACCCCGAGTACTGAGCACCCAGCACCCTGAGTACTGAGCACCCAGCACCCTGAGCACTGAGCACATAGCACCCCGAGCATGGAGCACCCAGCACCCTGAGTACTGAGCACCCAGCACCCTGAGCACTGAGAACCCAGCACCCTGAGCACTGAGCACCCAGCACCCTGAGTAGTGAGCACCCAACGTACTGAGCACCGAGCACCCCGAGCACTGAGCACCTGGCACCCTGAGTACTGAGCACCGATCACCCCGAGCACTGAGCACACAGCACCCTGAGTACTGAGCTCCGAGCACCCCGAGAACTGAGCACCCAGCGCCCCGAGCACTGAACACCCAGCACCCTGAGCACTGAGCACTGAGCACCCTGAGCACTGAGTACTGAGCACTGAGCACCCTGAACACTGAGCACCCAGCACCCCGAGCACTGAGCACCCAGCGCCCCGAGCACTGAGCACCCAGCACCCCGAGAACTGAGCACTGAGCACCCTGAGCACTGAGCACCCAGCACCCCGAGTACTGAGCACTGAGCACCCTGAGCACTGAGCACCCATCACCCCGAATACTGAGCACTGAGCACCCTCAGTACTGAGCACCCAGCACCCTGAGAACTGAGTACCCAGCACCCTGAGCACTGAGCACCCAGCACCCTGAGCACTGAGCACCCAGCACCCTGAGCACTGAGCACCCAGCACCCTGAGTACTGAGCACTGAGTACCCAGCACCCCGAGCACTGAGCACCCAGCACCCTGAGTACTGAGCACTGAGCACCCAGCACCCCAAGCACTGAGCACCCAGCACTCCGAGCACTGAGAAGCCAGCACCCCGAGAATGAGCAGCCAGTACCCTGAGTACTGAGCACCCAGCACCCTGAGTACTGAGCACCCAGCACCCCGAGCACTGAGCACCCTGAGTACTGAGCACCCAGCACCCTGAGTACTGAGCACTAAGCACCCAGAGCACTGAGCACCCAGCATCCCGAGCACGGAGCACCCAGGACCCCGAGCACTGAGTACTGAGCATCCAGCACCCTGAGTACTGAGCACCGAGCTCCCCGAGCAGTGAGCACCCTGAATACTGAGCACTAAGCACCCAGAGCACTGAGCACCCAGCACCCCAATCACTGAGCACCCAGCACCCTGAGCACTGAGCACCCAGCACCCCGAGCACTGAGCACCCTGCACCCCGATCACTGAGCACCCAGCACCCCGAGTACTGAGCACCCAGCACCCCGAGGACTGAGCACCCAGCGCCCCGAGCACTGAGCACCGAGCACTCCGAGCACTGAGCACCGAGCACCCTGAGCACTGAGCACCCAGCACCCCGAGTACTGAGCACTGAGCACCCTGAGTACTGAGCACCGAGCACCCCAAGTACTGAGCACTGAGCAACCTGAGTACTGAGCACCCAGCACCCTGAGCACTGAGTACCCAGCACCCTGAGTACTGAGCACTGAGAACCCTGAGTACTGAGCACCGAGCACCCTGAGTACTGAGCACCCAGCACCCTGATCCCTGAACACAGAGCATCCCGAGGACTGAGCACCCAGCACACTGAGCACTGTGCACCCAGCACCTTGAGTACTGAGCACCAAGCACCCCGAGCACTGAGCACCCAGCACCCTGAGTACTGAGCACCCAGCACCCTGAGCACTGAGCACCCAGCACCCTGAGCACTGAGCACCCAGCACCCCGAGCACTGATCACCCAGCACCCTGAGTACTGAGCACCCAGCACCCTGAGCACTGAGCAACCAGCACCCTGAGTACTGAGCACCCAGCACCCTGAGTACTGAGCAACCAGCAACCTGAGCACTGAGCACTGAGCACCCAGCACCCTGAGCACTGAGCACTGAGCACCCAGCACCCCGAGCACTGAGAACTAGGCACCCCGAGCACTGAGCACCCAGGATCCTGAGCACTGAGCACCCAGCACCCTGAGCACTGAGCACCCAGCACCCTGAGTACTGAGCACCCAGCACCCTGAGCACTGAGTACCCAGCACCCTGAGCACTGAGCACCCAGCACCCTGAGCACTGAGCACCCAGCACAATGAGCACTGAGCACCCAGCACCCTGAGTACTGAGCACTGAGCACCCAGCACCCCGAGCACTGAGCACCCAGCACACTGAGTACTGAGCACTGAGCACCCAGCACCCCGAGCACTGAGCACCCAGCACCCTTAGCACTGAGCACCCAGCACCCGAGTACTGAGCACCCAGCACCCTGAGTACTGAGCACCCAGCACCCTGAGTACTGAGCACCCAGCACCCCGAGTACTGAGCACCCAGCACCCTGAGTACTGAGCACCCAGCACCTTGAGCACTGAGCACCCAGCACCCCGAGCACTGAGCAGTGAGCACCCAGAGCACTGAGCACCCAGCACCCTGAGCAATGAGCACCCTGAGTACTGAGCACCCAGCAACTTGAGCACTGAGCACCGAGCACCCCGAGCACTGAGCACCCAGCACCCGGAGTACTGAGCACCCAGCACCCTGAGTACTAAGCACCGAGCACCCTGAGTACTGAGCACCCAGCACCCTGAGCACTGAACACACAGCACCCTGAGTACTGAGCACCTCGAGCACTGAGCACCCAGCACCCTGAGTACTGAGCACCGAGCACCCTGAGCACTGAGCACCCAGCACCCTGAGTACTGAGCACCCAGCACCGCGAGCAATGAGCACATAGCACCCCGAGCACTGAGCATCCAGCACCCTAAGTACTGAGCACCCAGCACCCTGAGTACTGAGCACCCAGCACCCTGAGCACTGAGTACCCAGCACCCTGAGCACTGAGCACCCAGCACCCTGAGCAATGAGCAAACAGCACCCTGAGCACTGAGCACGCAGCACCCTGAGTACTGAGCACTGAGCACCCAGCACCCCGAGCACTGAGCACCCAGCACCTTGAGTACTGAGCACCGAGCACCAAGAGCACTGAGCACCCAGCACCCTGAGTACTGAGCTCCGAGCACCCCGAGCACTGAGCACCCTGAGCACTGAGCACCGAGCACCCTGAGCACTGAGCACCCAGCACCCTGAGTACTGAGCACCAAGCACCCTGAGCAATAAGCACCCTGAGTACTGAGCACCCAGCACCTTGAGCACTGAGCACCGAGCACCCCGAGCACTGAGCACCCAACACCCGGAGTACTGAGCACACAGCACCCTGAGTACTAAGCACCAAGCACCCTGAGTACTGAGCACCCAGCACCCTGAGCACTGAACACACAGCACCCTGAGTACTGAGCACCTCGAGCACTGAGCACCCTGCACCCTGAGTACTGAGCACCGAGCACCCCGAGCACTGAGTACCCAGCACCGCAAGCACTGAGCACCCAGCACCCCGAGCACTGAGCACCCAGCACCCTGAGTACTGAGCACCCAGCACCCTGAGTACTGAGCACCCAGCACCCTGAGCACTGAGTACACAGCACCCTGAGCACTGAGCACCCAGCACCCTGAGCACTGAGCACACAGCACCCTGAGCACTGAGCACCCAGCACCCTGAGTACTGAGCACTGAGCACCGATCACCCTGAGCACTGAGCACCCAGCACCCTGAGTACTGAGCACTGAGCACCCAGCACCCCGAGCACTGAGCACCCAGCACCCTGAGCACTGAGCACCCAGCACCAGAGTACTGAGCACTGAGCAACCTGAGTACTGAGCACCCAGCACCCTGAGCACTGAGTACCCAGCACCCTGAGTACTGAGCACTGAGAACCCTGAGTACTGAGCACCGAGCACCCTGAGTACTGAGCACCCAGCACCCTGATCCCTGAGCACAGAGCATCCCGAGGACTGAGCACCCAGCACACTGAGCACTGTGCACCCAGCACCTTGAGTACTGAGCACCAAGCACCCCGAGCACTGAGCACCCAGCACCCTGAGTACTGAGCACCCAGCACCCTGAGCACTGAGCACCCAGCACCCTGAGCACTGAGCACCCAGCACCCCTAGCACTGATCACCCAGCACCCTGAGTACTGAGCACCCAGCACCCTGAGCACTGAGCACCCAGCACCCTGAGTACTGAGCACCCAGCACCCTGAGTACTGAGCAACCAGCACCCTGAGCACTGAGCACTGAGCACCCAGCACCCTGAGCACTGAGCACTGAGCACCCAGCACCCCGAGCACTGAGCACTAGGCACCCCGAGCACTGAGCACCCAGCATCCTGAGCACTGAGCACCCAGCACCCTGAGCACTGAGCACCCAGCACCCTGAGTACTGAGCACCCATCACCCTGAGCACTGAGTACCCAGCACCCTGAGCACTGAGCACCCAGCACCCTGAGCACTGAGCACCCAGCACATTGAGCACTGAGCACCCAGCACCCTGAGTACTGAGCACTGAGCACCCAGCACCCCGAGCACTGAGCACCCAGCACCCTTAGCACTGAGCACCCAGCACCCGAGTACTGAGCACCCAGCACCCTGAGTACTGAGCACCCAGCACCCTGAGTACTGAGCACCCAGCACCCCGAGTACTGAGCTCCCAGCACCCTGAGTACTGAGCACCCAGCACCTTGAGCACTGAGCACCCAGCACCCCGAGCACTGAGCACACAGCACCCTGAGCACTGAGCACCCAGCACCCTGAGCACTGAGCACCCAGCACCCTGAGTACTGAGCTCCGAGCACCCCGAGCACTGAGCACCCAGCACCCCGAGCACCGAGCACCCTGAGCACTGAGCACCCAGCACCCTGAGCACTGAGCACCCAGCACCCTGAGCACTGAGCACACAGCACCCTGAGCACTGAGCACCCAGCACCCTGAGTACTGAGCACTGAGCACCCAGCACCCTGAGCACTGAGCACCCAGCACCCTGAGTACTGAGCACTGAGCACCCAGCACCCCGAGCACTGAGCACCCAGCACCCTGAGCACTGAGCACCCAGCACCAGAGTACTGAGCACTGAGCAACCTGAGTACTGAGCACCCAGCACCCTGAGCACTGAGTACCCAGCACCCTGAGTACTGAGCACTGAGAACCCTGAGTACTGAGCACCGAGCACCCTGAGTACTGAGCACCCAGCACCCTGATCCCTGAGCACAGAGCATCCCGAGGACTGAGCACCCAGCACACTGAGCACTGTGCACCCAGCACCTTGAGTACTGAGCACCAAGCACCCCGAGCACTGAGCACCCAGCACCCTGAGTACTGAGCACCCAGCACCCTGAGCACTGAGCACCCAGCACCCTGAGCACTGAGCACCCAGCACCCCGAGCACTGATCACCCAGCACCCTGAGTACTGAGCACCCAGCACCCTGAGTACTGAGCAACCAGCACCCTGAGCACTGAGCACTGAGCACCCAGCACCCTGAGCACTGAGCACTGAGCACCCAGCACCCCGAGCACTGAGCACTAGGCACCCCGAGCACTGAGCACCCAGCATCCTGAGCACTGAGCACCCAGCACCCTGAGCACTGAGCACCCAGCACCCTGAGTACTGAGCACCCATCACCCTGAGCACTGAGTACCCAGCACCCTGAGCACTGAGCACCCAGCACCCTGAGCACTGAGCACCCAGCACATTGAGCACTGAGCACCCAGCACCCTGAGTACTGAGCACTGAGCACCCAGCACCCCGAGCACTGAGCACCCAGCACCCTTAGCACTGAGCACCCAGCACCCGAGTACTGAGCACCCAGCACCCTGAGTACTGAGCACCCAGCACCCTGAGTACTGAGCACCCAGCACCCCGAGTACTGAGCTCCCAGCACCCTGAGTACTGAGCACCCAGCACCTTGAGCACTGAGCACCCAGCACCCCGAGCACTGAGCACACAGCACCCTGAGCACTGAGCACCCAGCACCCTGAGCACTGAGCACCCAGCACCCTGAGTACTGAGCTCCGAGCACCCCGAGCACTGAGCACCCAGCACCCCGAGCACCGAGCACCCTGAGCACTGAGCACCCAGCACCCTGAGTACTGAGCACCATGCACCCTGAGCAATGAGCACCCTGAGTACTGAGCACCCAGCACCTTGAGCACTGAGCACCGAGCACCCCGAGCACTGAGCACCCAGCACCCGGAGTACTGATCACCCAGCACCCTGAGTACTAAGCACCGAGCACCCTGAGTACTGAGCACCCAGCACCCTGAGCACTGAACACACAGCACCCTGAGTACTGAGGACCTCGAGCACTGAGCACCCAGCACCCTGAGTACTGAGCACCGAGCACCCCGAGCACTGAGCACCCAGCACCGCGAGCACTGAGCACCCAGTACCCTGAGTACTGAGCACTGAGCACCCAGCACCCTGAGTACTGAGCACCTCGAGCACTGAGCACCCTGCACCCTGAGTACTGAGCACCGAGCACCCCGAGCACTGAGTACCCAGCACCGCGAGCACTGAGCACCCAGCACCCCGAGCACTGAGCACCCAGCACCCTGAGTACTGAGCACCCAGCACCCTGAGTACTGAGCACCCAGCACCCTGAGCACTGAGTACACAGCACCCTGAGCACTGAGCACCCAGCACCCTGAGCACTGAGCACACAGCACCCTGAGCACTGAGCACCCAGCACCCTGAGTACTGAGCACTGAGCACCCAGCACCCTGAGCACTGAGCACCCAGCACCCGAGTACTGAGCACTGAGCAACCTGAGTACTGAGCACCCAGCACCCTGAGCACTGAGTACCCAGCACCCTGAGTACTGAGCACTGAGAACCCTGAGTACTGAGCACCGAGCACCCTGAGTACTGAGCACCCAGCACCCTGATCCCTGAGCACAGAGCATCCCGAGGACTGAGCACCCAGCACACTGAGCACTGTGCACCCAGCACCTTGAGTACTGAGCACCAAGCACCCCGAGCACTGAGCACCCAGCACCCTGAGTACTGAGCACCCAGCACCCTGAGCACTGAGCACCCAGCACCCTGAGCACTGAGCACCCAGCACCCCTAGCACTGATCACCCAGCACCCTGAGTACTGAGCACCCAGCACCCTGAGCACTGAGCACCCAGCACCCTGAGTACTGAGCACCCAGCACCCTGAGTACTGAGCAACCTGCACCCTGAGCACTGAGCACTGAGCACCCAGCACCCTGAGCACTGAGCACTGAGCACCCAGCACCCCGAGCACTGAGCACTAGGCACCCCGAGCACTGAGCACCCAGCATCCTGAGCACTGAGCACCCAGCACCCTGAGCACTGAGCACCCAGCACCCTGAGTACTGAGCACCCATCACCCTGAGCACTGAGTACCCAGCACCCTGAGCACTGAGCACCCAGCACCCTGAGCACTGAGCACCCAGCACAATGAGCACTGAGCACCCAGCACCCTGAGTACTGAGCACTGAGCACCCAGCACCCCGAGCACTGAGCACCCAGCACCCTTAGCACTGAGCACCCAGCACCCGAGTACTGAGCACCCAGCACCCTGAGTACTGAGCACCCAGCACCCTGAGTACTGAGCACCCAGCACCCCGAGTACTGAGCTCCCAGCACCCTGAGTACTGAGCACCCAGCACCTTGAGCACTGAGCACCCAGCACCCCGAGCACTGAGCACACAGCACCCTGAGCACTGAGCACCCAGCACCCTGAGCACTGAGCACCCAGCACCCTGAGTACTGAGCTCCGAGCACCCCGAGCACTGAGCACCCAGCACCCCGAGCACCGAGCACCCTGAGCACTGAGCACCCAGCACCCTGAGCACTGAGCACCCAGCACCCTGAGCACTGAGCACACAGCACCCTGAGCACTGAGCACCCAGCACCCTGAGTACTGAGCACTGAGCACCCAGCACCCTGAGCACTGAGCACCCAGCACCCTGAGTACTGAGCACTGAGCACCCAGCACCCCGAGCACTGAGCACCCAGCACCCTGAGCACTGAGCACCCAGCACCAGAGTACTGAGCACTGAGCAACCTGAGTACTGAGCACCCAGCACCCTGAGCACTGAGTACCCAGCACCCTGAGTACTGAGCACTGAGAACCCTGAGTACTGAGCACCGAGCACCCTGAGTACTGAGCACCCAGCACCCTGATCCCTGAGCACAGAGCATCCCGAGGACTGAGCACCCAGCACACTGAGCACTGTGCACCCAGCACCTTGAGTACTGAGCACCAAGCACCCCGAGCACTGAGCACCCAGCACCCTGAGTACTGAGCACCCAGCACCCTGAGCACTGAGCACCCAGCACCCTGAGCACTGAGCACCCAGCACCCCTAGCACTGATCACCCAGCACCCTGAGTACTGAGCACCCAGCACCCTGAGTACTGAGCAACCAGCACCCTGAGCACTGAGCACTGAGCACCCAGCACCCTGAGCACTGAGCACTGAGCACCCAGCACCCCGAGCACTGAGCACTAGGCACCCCGAGCACTGAGCACCCAGCATCCTGAGCACTGAGCACCCAGCACCCTGAGCACTGAGCACCCAGCACCCTGAGTTCTGAGCACCCATCACCCTGAGCACTGAGTACCCAGCACCCTGAGCACTGAGCACCCAGCACCCTGAGCACTGAGCACCCAGCACATTGAGCACTGAGCACCCAGCACCCTGAGTACTGAGCACTGAGCACCCAGCACCCCGAGCACTGAGCACCCAGCACCCTTAGCACTGAGCACCCAGCACCCGAGTACTGAGCACCCAGCACCCTGAGTACTGAGCACCCAGCACCCTGAGTACTGAGCACCCAGCACCCCGAGTACTGAGCTCCCAGCACCCTGAGTACTGAGCACCCAGCACCTTGAGCACTGAGCACCCAGCACCCCGAGCACTGAGCACACAGCACCCTGAGCACTGAGCACCCAGCACCCTGAGCACTGAGCACCCAGCACCCTGAGTACTGAGCTCCGAGCACCCCGAGCACTGAGCACCCAGCACCCCGAGCACCGAGCACCCTGAGCACTGAGCACCCAGCACCCTGAGTACTGAGCACCATGCACCCTGAGCAATGAGCACCCTGAGTACTGAGCACCCAGCACCTTGAGCACTGAGCACCGAGCACCCCGAGCACTGAGCACCCAGCACCCGGAGTACTGATCACCCAGCACCCTGAGTACTAAGCACCGAGCACCCTGAGTACTGAGCACCCAGCACCCTGAGCACTGAACACACAGCACCCTGAGTACTGAGGACCTCGAGCACTGAGCACCCAGCACCCTGAGTACTGAGCACCGAGCACCCCGAGCACTGAGCACCCAGCACCGCGAGCACTGAGCACCCAGTACCCTGAGTACTGAGCACTGAGCACCCAGCACCCTGAGTACTGAGCACCTCGAGCACTGAGCACCCTGCACCCTGAGTACTGAGCACCGAGCACCCCGAGCACTGAGTACCCAGCACCGCGAGCACTGAGCACCCAGCACCCCGAGCACTGAGCACCCAGCACCCTGAGTACTGAGCACCCAGCACCCTGAGTACTGAGCACCCAGCACCCTGAGCACTGAGTACACAGCACCCTGAGCACTGAGCACCCAGCACCCTGAGCACTGAGCACACAGCACCCTGAGCACTGAGCACCCAGCACCCTGAGTACTGAGCACTGAGCACCCAGCACCCTGAGCACTGAGCACCCAGCACCCGAGTACTGAGCACTGAGCAACCTGAGTACTGAGCACCCAGCACCCTGAGCACTGAGTACCCAGCACCCTGAGTACTGAGCACTGAGAACCCTGAGTACTGAGCACCAAGCACCCTGAGTACTGAGCACCCAGCACCCTGATCCCTGAGCACAGAGCATCCCGAGGACTGAGCACCCAGCACACTGAGCACTGTGCACCCAGCACCTTGAGTACTGAGCACCAAGCACCCCGAGCACTGAGCACCCAGCACCCTGAGTACTGAGCACCCAGCACCCTGAGCACTGAGCACCCAGCACCCTGAGCACTGAGCACCCAGCACCCCTAGCACTGATCACCCAGCACCCTGAGTACTGAGCACCCAGCACCCTGAGCACTGAGCACCCAGCACCCTGAGTACTGAGCACCCAGCACCCTGAGTACTGAGCAACCTGCACCCTGAGCACTGAGCACTGAGCACCCAGCACCCTGAGCACTGAGCACTGAGCACCCAGCACCCCGAGCACTGAGCACTAGGCACCCCGAGCACTGAGCACCCAGCATCCTGAGCACTGAGCACCCAGCACCCTGAGCACTGAGCACCCAGCACCCTGAGTACTGAGCACCCATCACCCTGAGCACTGAGTACCCAGCACCCTGAGCACTGAGCACCCAGCACCCTGAGCACTGAGCACCCAGCACAATGAGCACTGAGCACCCAGCACCCTGAGTACTGAGCACTGAGCACCCAGCACCCCGAGCACTGAGCACCCAGCACACTGAGTACTGAGCACTGAGCACCCAGCACCCCGAGCACTGAGCACCCAGCACCCTTAGCACTGAGCACCCAGCACCCGAGTACTGAGCACCCAGCACCCTGAGTACTGAGCACCCAGCACCCTGAGTACTGAGCACCCAGCACCCCGAGTACTGAGCACCCAGCACCCTGAGTACTGAGCACCCAGCACCTTGAGCACTGAGCACCCAGCACTCCGAGCACTGAGCACATAGCACCCTGAGCACTGAGCACCCAGCACCCTGAGCACTGAGCACCCAGCACCCTGAGTACTGAGCTCCGAGCACCCCGAGCACTGAGCACCCAGCACCCCGAGCACCGAGCACCCTGAGCACTGAGCACCCAGCACCCTGAGTACTGAGCACCATGCACCCTGAGCAATGAGCACCCTGAGTACTGAGCACCCAGCACCTTGAGCACTGAGCACCGAGCACCCCGAGCACTGAGCACCCAGCACCCGGAGTACTGATCACCCAGCACCCTGAGTACTAAGCACCGAGCACCCTGAGTACTGAGCACCCAGCACCCTGAGCACTGAACACACAGCACCCTGAGTACTGAGGACCTCGAGCACTGAGCACCCAGCACCCTGAGTACTGAGCACCGAGCACCCCGAGCACTGAGCACCCAGCACCGCGAGCACTGAGCACCCAGTACCCTGAGTACTGAGCACTGAGCACCCAGCACCCTGAGTACTGAGCACCGAGCACCCCGAGCACTGAGCACCCAGCACCGCGAGCACTGAGCACCCAGCACCCTGAGCACTGAGCACCGAGCACCCTGAGCACTGAGTACCCAGCACCCTGAGCCCTGAGCACCCAGCACCCTGAGCACTGAGCACCCAGCACCCTGAGTACTGAGCACTGAGCACCCAGCACCCCGAGCACTGAGCACCCAGCACCCAGAGTACTCAGCACTGAGCACCCTGAGTACTGAGCACCCAGCACCCTGAGCACTGAGTACCAAGCACCCTGAGCACTGAGCACCCAGCACCCTGAGCACTGAGCACCCAGCACCCTGAGCACTGAGGACCCAGCACCCTGAGCACTGAGCACCCAGCACCCTGAGCACTGAGCACCCAGCTCCCAAGTACTGAGCACCCAGCACCCTGAGTACTGAGCACCCAGCACCCTGAGTACTGAGCATCCAGCACCCCGAGTACTGAACACCCAGCACCCTGAGCACTGAGCACTGAGCACCCTGAGCACTGAGTACTGAGCACTGAACACCCTGAGCATTGAGCACCCAGCACCCCGAGTACTGAGCACCCAGCACCCCGAGCACTGAGCACCCAGCGCCCCGAGCACTGAGCACCCAGCACCCCGAGCACTGAGCACTGAGCAACCTGAGCACTGAGCACCCAGCACCCCGAGTACTGAGCAGTGAGCACCCAGAGCACTGAGCACCCAGCACCCTGAGCAATGAGCACCCTGAGTACTGAGCACCCAGCAACTTGAGCACTGAGCACCGAGCACCCCGAGCACTGAGCACCCAGCACCCGGAGTACTGAGCACCCAGCACCCTGAGTACTAAGCACAGAGCACCCTGAGTACTGAGCACCCAGCACCCTGAGCACTGAACACACAGCACCCTGAGTACTGAGCACCTCGAGCACTGAGCACCCAGCACCCTGAGTACTGAGCACCGAGCACCCTGAGCACTGAGCACCCAGCACCCTGAGTACTGAGCACCCAGCACCGCGAGCAATGAGCACATAGCACCCCGAGCACTGAGCACCCAGCACCCTAAGTTCTGAGCACCCAGCACCCTGAGTACTGAGCACCCAGCACCCTGAGCACTGAGTACCCAGCACCCTGAGCACTGAGCACCCAGCACCCTGAGCAATGAGCAAACAGCACCCTGAGCACTGAGCACGCAGCACCCTGAGTACTGAGCACTGAGCACCCAGCACCCCGAGCACTGAGCACCCAGCACCTTGAGTACTGAGCACCGAGCACCCCGAGCACTGAGCACCCAGCACCCTGAGTACTGAGCTCCGAGCACCCCGAGCACTGAGCACCCTGAGCACTGAGCACCGAGCACCCTGAGCACTGAGCACCCAGCACCCTGAGTACTGAGCACCGAGCACCCTGAGCAATAAGCACCCTGAGTACTGAGCACCCAGCACCTTGAGCACTGAGCACCGAGCACCCCGAGCACTGAGCACCCAGCACCCGGAGTACTGAGCACACAGCACCCTGAGTACTAAGCACCAAGCACCCTGCGTACTGAGCACCCAGCACCCTGAGCACTGAACACACAGCACCCTGAGTACTGAGCACCTCGAGCACTGAGCACCCTGCACCCTGAGTACTGAGCACCGAGCACCCCGAGCACTGAGTACCCAGCACCGCGAGCACTGAGCACCCAGCACCCCGAGCACTGAGCACCCAGCACCCTGAGCACTGAGCACCCAGCACCCCAAGCACTGAGCACCCAGCACCCTGAGCACCCAGCACCCTGAGCACTGAGCACCCTGAGCACTGAGCACTGAGCACCCAGCACCCTGAGTACTGAGCACCCAACACTCTGAGCACTGAGCACCCAGCACGCTGAATACTGAGCCCTGAGCACCCAGCACCCTGAGTACTGAGCACCTTGCACCCCGAGCACTGAGCACCCAGCAACCTGTGTACTGAGCATCGAGCACCCCGAGCACTGAGCAACCAGCACCCTGAGTACTGAGCACCCTGCACCCTGAGCACTGAGCACCCAGCACCCTGAGCACTGAGCAGGCAGCACCCAGAGCACTGAGCACTGAGCACCCTGTGTACTGAGCACTGAGCACCCTGAGCACTGAGCACTGAGCACCCTGAGTACTGAGCACTGAGCACCCTGAGCACTGAGCACCCAGCACCCCGAGCACTGAGCACCCAGCACCCCGAGCACTGAGCACCCAGCACCCCGAGCACTGAGCACCCAGCACCCCGAGCACTGAGCACCCAGCACCCCGAGCACCGAGCACCCTGAGTACTAAGCACCGAGCACCCTGAGCACTGAGCATCGAGCACCCTGAGCACTGAGCACCCAGCACCCTGAGTACTGAGCACCCAGCACCCCGAGCACTGAGCACCCAGCACCCTGAGTACTGAGCACCCAGCACCCTGATCACTGAGCATCGAGCACCCTGATCACGGAGCACCCAGCAACCTGAGGACTGAGCACCCAGCACCCCGAGCACTGAGCTCCCAGCACCCTGAGCACTGAGCACCCTGAGTACTGAGCACTGAGCACCCTGAGTACTGAGCACTGAGCACCCTGAGTACTGAGCACCCAGCACCCTGAGTACTGAGCATCCAGCACCCCGAGTACTGAACACCCAGCACCCTGAGCACTGAGCACTGAGCACCCTGAGCACTGAGTACTGAGCACTGAGCACCCTGAGCATTGAGCACCCAGCACCCCGAGTACTGAGCACCCAGCACCCCGAGCACTGAGCACCCAGCACCCGGAGTACTGAGCACCCAGCACCCTGAGTACTAAGCACAGAGCACCCTGAGTACTGAGCACCCAGCACCCTGAGCACTGAACACACAGCACCCTGAGTACTGAGCACCTCGAGCACTGAGCACCCAGCACCCTGAGTACTGAGCACCGAGCACCCTGAGCACTGAGCACCCAGCACCCTGAGTACTGAGCACCCAGCACCGCGAGCAATGAGCACATAGCACCCCGAGCACTGAGCACCCAGCACCCTAAGTTCTGAGCACCCAGCACCCTGAGTACTGAGCACCCAGCACCCTGAGCACTGAGTACCCAGCACCCTGAGCACTGAGCACCCAGCACCCTGAGCAATGAGCAAACAGCACCCTGAGCACTGAGCACGCAGCACCCTGAGTACTGAGCACTGAGCACCCAGCACCCCGAGCACTGAGCACCCAGCACCTTGAGTACTGAGCACCGAGCACCCCGAGCACTGAGCACCCAGCACCCTGAGTACTGAGCTCCGAGCACCCCGAGCACTGAGCACCCTGAGCACTGAGCACCGAGCACCCTGAGCACTGAGCACCCAGCACCCTGAGTACTGAGCACCGAGCACCCTGAGCAATAAGCACCCTGAGTACTGAGCACCCAGCACCTTGAGCACTGAGCACCGAGCACCCCGAGCACTGAGCACCCAGCACCCGGAGTACTGAGCACACAGCACCCTGAGTACTAAGCACCAAGCACCCTGCGTACTGAGCACCCAGCACCCTGAGCACTGAACACACAGCACCCTGAGTACTGAGCACCTCGAGCACTGAGCACCCTGCACCCTGAGTACTGAGCACCGAGCACCCCGAGCACTGAGTACCCAGCACCGCGAGCACTGAGCACCCAGCACCCCGAGCACTGAGCACCCAGCACCCTGAGCACTGAGCACCCAGCACCCCGAGCACTGAGCACCCAGCACCCTGAGCACCCAGCACCCTGAGCACTGAGCACCCTGAGCACTGAGCACTGAGCACCCAGCACCCTGAGTACTGAGCACCCAACACTCTGAGCACTGAGCACCCAGCACGCTGAATACTGAGCCCTGAGCACCCAGCACCCTGAGTACTGAGCACCTTGCACCCCGAGCACTGAGCACCCAGCAACCTGTGTACTGAGCATCGAGCACCCCGAGCACTGAGCAACCAGCACCCTGAGTACTGAGCACCCTGCACCCTGAGCACTGAGCACCCAGCACCCTGAGCACTGAGCAGGCAGCACCCAGAGCACTGAGCACTGAGCACCCTGTGTACTGAGCACTGAGCACCCTGAGCACTGAGCACTGAGCACCCTGAGTACTGAGCACTGAGCACCCTGAGCACTGAGCACCCAGCACCCCGAGCACTGAGCACCCAGCACCCCGAGCACTGAGCACCCAGCACCCCGAGCACTGAGCACCCAGCACCCCGAGCACTGAGCACCCAGCACCCCGAGCACCGAGCACCCTGAGTACTAAGCACCGAGCACCCTGAGCACTGAGCATCCAGCACCCTGAGCACTGAGCACCCAGCACCCTGAGTACTGAGCACCCAGCACCCTGAGTACTGAGCACCCAGCACCCTGATCACTGAGCATCGAGCACCCTGATCACGGAGCACCCAGCAACCTGAGGACTGAGCACCCAGCACCCCGAGCACTGAGCTCCCAGCACCCTGAGCACTGAGCACCCTGAGTACTGAGCACTGAGCACCCTGAGTACTGAGCACTGAGCACCCTGAGTACTGAGCACCCAGCACCCTGAGTACTGAGCACCCAGCACCCTGAGAACTGAGCACCGAGCACCCTGAGCACTGAGCACCCAGCACCCTGAGCACTGAGCACCCAGCACCCCGAGCAGTGAGCACCCAGCACCCTGAGCCCTGAGCACCCTGAGTACTGAGCACTGAGCACCCTGAGTACTGAGAACCCAGCACCCTGAGTACTGAGCACCCAGCACCCTGAGTACTGAGCACCCAGCACCCTGAGCAATGAGCACCCTGAGTACTGAGCACCCAGCACCCTGAGCAATGAGCACCCAGCACCCTGAGTACTGAGCAACCAGCACCCTGAGCACTGAGCACCCAGCACCCTGAGTACTGAGCATCCAGCACCCTGAGCACTGAGCACCCAGCTCCCTGAGTACTGAGCACTGAGCACCCAGCACCCCGAGCACTGAGCACCCAGCACCCTGTGTACTGAGCACTGAGTACCCAGCACCCCGAGCACTGAGCACCCAGCACCCTGAGCACTGAGCACCCTGAGTACTGAGCACTGAGCACCCTGCACCCTGCGTACTGAGCACCCAGCACCCTGAGCACTGAGCACCCTGAGTACTGAGCACCGAGCACCCTGACCACTGAGCACCCAGCACGCTGAGTACTGAGCACTGAGCACCCTGAGCACTGAGCACCCAGCACCCTGAGTACTGAGCACCGAGCACCCTGAGTACTGAGCACCCAGCACTCTGAGCACTGAGCACCCAGCACCCTGAGCACTGAGCACTGAGCACCCCGAGTACTGAGCACCGAGCACCCCGAGCACTGAGCACCCAGCACCCTGAGTACTGAGCACCCAGCACCCTGAGCACTGAGCACCCAGCACCCTGAGTCCTGAGCACCGAGCACCCTGAGTACTGAGCACCCAGGACCCTGAGTACTGAGCACCCAGCACCCTGAGTACTGAGCACCCAGCATACTGAGCACCGAGCACGCAGCACCCTGAGTACTGAGCACCCAGCACCCTGAGCACTGAGTACCCAGCACCCTGAGTACTGAGCACTGAGCACCCCGAGTACTGAGCACCGAGCACCCCGAGCACTGAGCACCCAGCACCCCGAGCACCGAGCACCCTGAGTACTGAGCACCCAGCACCCTGAGCACTGAGCACCCAGCACCCTGAGCACTGAGCACCCAGCACCCTGAGCACTGAGCACCCTGCACCCTGAGTACTGGGCACCGAGCACCCCGAGCACTGATCACCCAGCACCCTGAGCACTGAGCACCCTTAGTACTGAGCACTGAGCACCCTGAGTACTGAGCACTGAGCACCCTGAGTACTGAGCACCCAGCACCCCGAGCACTGAGCACCCAGCACCCCGAGCACTGAGCACCCAGCACCCTGAGCACTGAGCACCCAGCACCCTGAGCACTGAGCACCCAGCACCCCGAGCACCGAGCACCCTGAGTACTAAGCACTGAGCACCCTGAGCACTGAGCACCCAGCACCCTGAGCACTGAGCACCCAGCACCCTGAGTACTGAGCACCCAGCACCCTGAGCACTGAGCACCCAGCACCCTGAGTACTGAGCACAAAGCACCCTGATCACTGAGCACCGAGCACCCTGAGCACTGAGCACCCAGCACCCTGAGGACTGAGCACCCAGCAACCCGAGCACTGAGCACCCAGCACCCTGAGCACTGAGCACCCGGAGTACTGAGCACTGAGCACCCTGAGTACTGAGCACTGAGCACCCTGAGTACTGAGCACCCAGCACCCTGAGTACTGAGCACCCAGCACCCTGAGAACTGAGCACCGAGCACCCTGAGCACTGAGCACCCAGCACCCTGAGCACTGAGCACCCAGCAACCCGAGCAGTGAGCACCCAGCACCCTGAGCCCTGAGCACACTGAGTACTGAGCACTGAGCACCCTGAGTACTGAGCACTGAACACCCTGAGTACTGAGCACCCAGCACCCTGAGTACTGAGCACCCAGCACCCTGAGTACTGAGCACCCAGCACCCTGAGTACTGAGCACCCAGCACCCTGAGTACTGAGCACCCAGCACCCTGAGCAATGAGCACCCTGAGTACTGAGCACCCAGCACCCTGAGCACTGAGCACCCAGCACCCTGAGTACTGAGCAACCAGCACCCTGAGCACTGAGCACCCAGCACCCTGGGTACTGAGCATCCAGCACCCAGAGCACTGAGCACCCAGCTCCCTGAGTACTAAGCACTGAGCACCCAGCACCCCGAGCACTGAGCACCCAGCACCCTGTGTACTGAGCACTGAGTACCCTGCACCCCGAGCACTGAGCACCCAGCACCCTGAGCACTGAGCACCCTGAGTACTGAGCACTGAGCACCCTGCACCCTGAGTACTGAGCACCCAGCACCCTGAGCACTGAGCACCCTGAGTACTGAGCACCGAGCACCCTGACCACTGAGCACCCTGCACGCTGAGTACTGAGCACTGAGCACCCTGAGCACTGAGCACCCAGCACCCTGAGTACTGAGCACCGAGCACCCTGAGTACTGAGCACGTAGCACTCTAAGCACTGAGCACACAGCACCCTGAGCACTGAGCACCCAGCACCCCGAGCACTGAGTACCCAGCACCCCGAGCACTGAGCACCCAGCACCCCGAGCACTGAGCCTGAGCACCCTGAGTACTGAGCACTGAGCACCGTGAGTACTGAGTACCGAGCACCCTGAGTACTGAGCACCCAGCACCCTGAGCACTGAGCACCCAGCACAACGAGTACTGAGCACCCAGCACCCTGATTACTGAGCACCAAGCACCCCGAGCACTGAGCACCGAGCACCCCGAGCACTGAGCACCCAGCACCCCGAGCACTGAGCACCCAGCAACCTGAGTACTAAGCAACCAGCACCCTGAGTACTGAGCACCCAGCACCCCGAGCACGGAGCACCCAGCACCCTGAGTACTGAGCACTCAGCACCCTGAGCACTGAGGACCCAGCACCCTGAGTACTGCGCACCCAGCACCTTGAGCACTGAGCACCCAGCACCCTGAGTACTGAGCACTGAGCACCCAGCACCCCGAGCCCTGAGCACCCAGCACCCTGAGTACTGAGCACCCAGCACCCTGAGCACTGAGCACCCAGCACCCTGAGTACTGAGCACCCAACACCCCAAGCACTGAGCACCCTGAGTACTGAGCAACCAGCACCCCAAGCACTGAGCACCCTGAGTACTGAGCACCCAGCACACTGAGTACTGAGCACCCAGCACCCCGAGCACTGAGCACCCAGCACCCTGATTACTGAGCAGCCAGCACCCTGAGTACTGAGCACCCAGCGTACTGAGCACCGAGCACGCAGCACCCTGAGTACTGAGCACCGAGCACCCTGAGTACTGAGCAGCCAGCACCCTGAGTACTGAGTACCCAGATCCCTGAGCACTGAGCACCAAGCACCCTGAGTACTGAGCACCGAGCACCCCGAGTACTGAGCACCCAGCACCCCGAGCACTGAGCACCCAGCACCCCGAGCACTGAGCACCCAGCACCCTGAGCACTGAGCACCCAGCACCCTGAGCACTGAGCACCCAGCACCCCGAGCACCGAGCACCCTGATTACTAAGCACCGAGCACCCTGAGCACTGAGCACCCAGCACCCTGAGCACTGAGCACCCAGCACCCTGAGTACTGAGCACCCAGCACCCTGAGCACTGAGCACCCAGCACCCTGAGTACTGAGCACCCAGCACCCTGATCACTGAGCACCGAGCACCCTGAGCACTGAGCACCCAGCACCCTGAGGACTGAGCACCCAGCACCCCGAGCACTGAGCACCCAGCACCCTGAGCACTGAGCACCCTGAGTACTGAGCACTGAGCACCCTGAGTACTGAGCACTGACCACCCTGAGTACTGAGCACCCAGCACCCTGAGTACTGAGCACCCAGCACCCTGAGAACTGAGCACCGAGCACCCTGAGCACTGAGCACCCAGCACCCTGAGCACTGAGCACCCAGCACCCCGAGCAGTGAGCACCCAGCACCCTGCGCCCTGGGAACCCTGAGTACTGAGGACTGAGCACCCTGAGTACTGAGCACTGACCACCCTGAGTACTGAGCACCCAGCACCCTGAGTACTGAGCACCCAGCACCCTGAGTACTGAGCACCCAGCACCCTGAGTACTGAGCACCCAGCAACCTGAGTACTGAGCACCCAGCACCCTGAGCAATGAGCACCCTGAGTACTGAGCACCCAGCACCCTGAGCACTGAGCACCCAGCACCCTGCGAACTGAGCAACCAGCACCCTGAGCACTGAGTACCCAGCACCCTGAGTACTGAGCATCCAGCACCCGGAGCACTGAGCACCCAGCTCCCTTTGTACTGAGCACTGAGCACCCAGCACCCCGAGCACTGAGCACCCAGCACCCTGTGTACTGAGCACTGAGTACCCAGCACCCCGAGCACTGAGCACCCAGCACCCTGAGCACTGAGCACCCTGAGTACTGAGCACTGAGCACCCTGCACCCTGAGTACTGAGCACCCAGCACCCTGAGCACTGAGCACCCTGAGTACTGAGCACCGAGCACCCTGACCACTGAGCACCCTGCACGCTGAGTACTGAGCACTGAGCACCCTGAGCACTGAGCACCCAGCACCCTGAGTACTGAGCACCGAGCACCCTGAGTACTGAGCACCCAGCACTCTAAGCACTGAGCACCCAGCACCCTGAGCACTGAGCACCCAGCACCCCGAGCACTGAGCACCCAGCACCCCGAGCACTGAGCACCCAGCACCCCGAGCACTGAGCCTGAGCACCCTGAGTACTGAGCACTGAGCACCGTGAGTACTGAGTACCGAGCACCCTGAGTACTGAGCACCCAGCACCCTGAGCACTGAGCACCCAGCACAACGAGTACTGAGCACCCAGCACCCTGATTACTGAGCACCAGGCACCCCGAGCACTGAGCACCGAGCACCCCGAGCACTGAGCACCCAGCACCCTGAGCACTGAGCAACGAGCACCCTGAGTACTGAGCACCCAGCACTCTGAGTACTGAGCACCCAGCACCCTGAGCACTGAGCACCCAGCACCCCGAGCAGTGAGCACCCAGCACCCTGAGCCCTGAGAACCCTGAGTACTGAGCACTGAGCACCCTGAGTACTGAGCACTGAGCACCCTGAGTACTGAGCACCCAGCACCCTGATTACTGAGCACCCAGCACCCTGAGTACTGAGCACCCAGCACCCTGAGCAATGAGCACCCTGAGTACTGAGCACCCAGCACCCTGAGCACTGAGCACCCAGCACCCTGAGTACTGAGCAACCAGCACCCTGAGCACTGAGTACCCAGCACCCTGAGTACTGAGCATCCAGCACCCGGAGCACTGAGCACCCAGCTCCCTGAGTACTGAGCACTGAGCACCCAGCACCCCGAACACTGAGCACCCAGCACCCTGTGTACTGAGCACTGAGTACCCAGCACCCCGAGCACTGAGCACCCAGCTCCCTGAGCACTGAGCACCCTGAGTACTGAGCACTGAGCACCCTGCACCCTGAGTACTGAGCACCCAGCACCCTGAGCACTGAGCACCCTGAGTACTGAGCACCGAGCACCCTGACCACTGAGCACCCTGCACGCTGAGTACTGAGCACTGAGCACCCTGAGCACTGAGCACCCAGCACCCTGAGTACTGAGCACCGAGCACCCTGAGTACTGAGCACCCAGCACTCTAAGCACTGAGCACCCAGCACCCTGAGCACTGAGCACCCAGCACCCCGAGCACTGAGCACCCAGCACCCCGAGCACTGAGCACCCAGCACCCCGAGCACTGAGCCTGAGCACCCTGAGTACTGAGCACTGAGCACCGTGAGTACTGAGTACCGAGCACCCTGAGTACTGAGCACCCAGCACCCTGAGCACTGAGCACCCAGCACAACGAGTACTGAGCACCCAGCACCCTGATTACTGAGCACCAGGCACACCGAGCACTGAGCACCGAGCACCCCGAGCACTGAGCACCCAGCATCCCGAGCACTGAGCACCCAGCACCCTGCGTACTAAGCACCCAGCACCCTGAGTACTGAGCACCCAGCACCCCGAGCACTGAGCACCCAGCACCCTGAGTACTGAGCACTCAGCACCCTGAGCACTGAGCACCCAGCACCCTGAGTACTGAGCACCCAGCACCCTGAGTACTGAACACCCAGAACCCCGCGCACTGAGCACCCAGCACCCTGAGCACTGAGCAACGAGCACCCTGAGTACTGAGCACCCAGCACTCTGAGTACTGAGCACCCAGCACCCTGAGCACTGAGCACCCAGCACCCTGAGCACTGAGCACCCAGCACCCTGAGTACTGAGCACCCAGCACCATGAGTACTGAACACCCAGCACCCTGAGCACTGAGCACTGAGCACCCAGCACCCTGAGCACTAAGCACTGAGCACCCAGCACCCTGAGCACTGAGCACCCAGCACCCCGAGCACTGAGCACCCAGCACCCTGAGCACCCAGCACCCTGAGCACTGAGCACCCTGAGCACTGAGCACTGAGCACCCAGCACCCTGAGTACTGAGCACCCAACACTCTGAGCACTGAGCACCCAGCACGCTGAGTACTGAGCCCTGAGCACCCAGCACCCTGAGTACTGAGCACCTAGCACCCTGAGCACTGAGCACCCAGCAACCTGTGTACTGAGCATCGAGCACCCCGAGCACTGAGCAACCAGCACCCTGAGTACTGAGCACCCAGCACCCTGAGCACTGAGCACCCAGCACCCTGAGCACTGAGCACCCAGCACCCAGAGCACTGAGCACTGAGCACCCTGTGTACTGAGCACTGAGCACCCTGAGCACTGAGCACTGAGCACCCTGAGTACTGAGCACTGAGCACCCTGAGCACTGAGCACCCAGCACCCCGAGCACTGAGCACCCAGCACCCCGAGCACTGAGCACCCAGCACCCCGAGCACTGAGCACCCAGCACCCCGAGCACTGAGCAACCAGCACCCCGAGCACTGAGCACCCAGCAACCCGAGCACCGAGCACCCTGAGTACTAAACACCGAGCACCCTGAGCACTGAGCATCCAGCACCCTGAGCACTGAGCACCCAGCACCCTGAGTACTGAGCACCCAGCACCCCGAGCACTGAGCACCCAGCACCCTGAGTACTGAGCACCCAGCACCCTGATCACTGAGCATTGAGCACCCTGATCACTGAGCACCCAGCAACCTGAGGACTGAGCACCCAGCACCCCGAGCACTGAGCTCCCAGCACCCTGAGCACTGAGCAAGCTGAGTACTGAGCACTGAGCACCCTGAGTACTGAGCAATGAGCACCCTGAGTACTGAGCACCCAGCACCCTGAGTACTGAGCACGCAGCACCCTGAGAACTGAGCATCGAGCACCCTGAGCACTGAGCACCCAGCACCCTGAGCACTGAGCACCCAGCACCCCGAGCAGTGAGCACCCAGCACCCTGAGCCCTGAGCACCCTGAGTACTGAGCACTGAGCACCCTGAGTACTGAGAAC
This sequence comes from Microtus oregoni, assembly GCF_018167655.1. Taxonomy (NCBI): domain Eukaryota; kingdom Metazoa; phylum Chordata; class Mammalia; order Rodentia; family Cricetidae; genus Microtus; species Microtus oregoni. The sequence goes on from NW_024544005.1 coordinate 1,747,570, forward strand.
CCAGCACCCTGAGTACTGAGCACCCAGCACCCTGAGTACTGAGCACCCAGCACCCTGAGCAATGAGCACCCTGAGTACTGAGCAACCAGCACCCTGAGCAATGAGCACCCAGCACCCTGAGTACTGAGCAACCAGCACCCTGAGCACTGAGCACCCAGCACCCTGAGTACTGAGCATCCAGCACCCTGAGCACTGAGCACCCAGCTCCCTGAGTACTGAGCACTGAGCACCCAGCACCCCGAGCACTGAGCACCCAGCACCCTGTGTACTAAGCACTGAGTACCCAGCACCCCGAGCACTGAGCACCCAGCACCCTGAGCACTGAGCACCCTGAGTACTGAGCACTGAGCACCCTGCACCCTGCGTACTGAGCACCCAGCACCCTGAGCACTGAGCACCCTGAGTTCTGAGCACCGAGCACCCTGACCACTGAGCACCCAGCACGCTGAGTACTGAGCACTGAGCACCCTGAGCACTGAGCACCCAGCACCCTGAGTACTGAGCACCGAGCACGCTGAGTACTGAGCACCCAGCACTCTGAGCACTGAGCACCCAGCACCCTGAGCACTGAGCACTGAGCACCCCGAGTACTGAGCACCGAGCACCCCGAGCACTGAGCACCCAGCAACCTGAGTATGGAGCACCCAGCACCCTGAGCACTGAGCACCCAGCACCCTGAGTCCTGAGCACCTAGCACCCTGAGTACTGAGCACCCAGGACCCTGAGTACTGAGCACCCAGCACCCTGAGTACTGAGCACCCAGCATACTGAGCACCGAGCACGCAGCACCCTGAGTTCTGAGCACCCAGCACCCTGAGCACTGAGTACCCAGCACCCTGAGTACTGAGCACTGAGCACCCCGAGTACTGAGCACCGAGCACCCCGAGCACTGAGCACCCAGCACCCCGAGCACCGAGCACCCTGAGTACTGGGCACCGAGCACGCCGAGCACTGATCACCCAGCACCCTGAGCACTGAGCACCCTTAGTACTGAGCACTGAGCACCCTGAGTACTGAGCACTGAGCACCCTGAGTACTGAGCACCCAGCACCCTGAGTACTGAGCACCCAGCACTCTGAGCAATGATCACCCTGAGTACTGAGCACCCAGCACCTTGAGCACTGAGCACCGAGCACGCCGTGCACTGGGCACCCAGCACCCGGAGTACTGAGCACCCAGCACCCTGAGTACAAAGCACCGAGCACCCTGAGTACTGAGCACCCAGCACCCCGAGCACTGAGCACCCAGCACCCCGAGCACTGAGCACCCAGCACCCCGAGCAATGAGCACCCAGCACCCTGAGTACTGAGCACCCAGCACCCTGAGTACTGAGCACCCAGCACCCCGAGCACTGAGCACCCAGCACCATGAGCACTGAGCACCCAGCACCCTGAGCACTGAGCACCCAGCACCCCGAGCACTGAGCACCAAGCACCCTGAGTACTGAGCACTGAGCACCCAGCACCCCGAGCACTGAGCACTCAGCACCCTGAGTACTGAGCACTGAGCACCCAGCATCCCGAGCACTGAGCACCCAGCACCCTGAGCACTGAGCACCCAGCACCCGAGTACTGAGCACCCAGCACAATGAGTACTGAGCACCCAGCTCCCTGAGTACTGAGCACCCAGCACCCCGAGTACTGAGCACCCAGCACCCTGAGTACTGAGCACTCAGCACCCTGAGCACTGAGGACCCAGCACCCTGAGTACTGAGCACCGAGCACCCTGAGTACTGAGCACCCAGCACCCTGAGTACTGAGCACCCAGCACACTGAGTACTGAGCACCCAGCACCCTGAGCACTGATCACCCAGCACCCTGAGTACTGAGCACCGAGTACCCTGAGTACTGAGCACCCAGCACCCCGAGCACTGAGCACTCAGCACCCTGAGTACTGAGCACTGAGCACCCAGCACCCCGAGCACTGAGCACCCAGCACCCTGTGTACTGAGCACTGAGTACCCAGTACCCCGAGCACTGAGAACCAGCACCCTGAGCAGTGAGCACCCAGCACCGCGAGTACTGAGCACACAGCACCCCGAGCACTGAGCAACCAGCACCCTGAGCACTGAGCACCCAGCACGCTGAGTACTGAGCACCCAGCACCCCGAGTACTGAGCACCCAGCACCCTGAGCACTGTGCACCCAGCACCCTGAGCACTGAGCACCGAGAACCCTGAGTACTGAGCACGGAGCACCCTGAGTACTGAGCGCCCAGCACCCTGAGCACTGAGCACCCAGCACCCTGAGCACTGAGCACCCAGCACCCTGAGTACTGAGCACCCAGCACCCTGAGTACTGAACACCCAGCACCCCGAGCACTGAGCACCCAGCACCCTGAGCACTGAGCACCGAGCACCCTGAGTACTGAGCACCGAGCACCCTGAGTACTGAGCACCCAGCACCCTGAGCACTGAGCACCCAGCACCCTGAGCACTGAGCACCCAGCACCCTGAGTACTGAGCACCCAGCACCCTGAGTACTGAACACCCAGCACCCTGAGCACTGAGCACTGAGCACCCAGCACCCTGAGCACTGAGCACTGAGCACCCAGCACCCTGAGCACTGAGCACCCAGCACCCCGAGCACTGAGCACCCAATACCCTGAGCACCCAGCACCCTGAGCACTGAGCACCCTGAGCACTGAGCACTGAGCACCCAGCACCCTGAGTACTGAGCACCCAACACTCTGAGCACCGAGCACCCAGCACGCTGAGTACTGAGCCCTGAGCACCCAGCACCCTGAGTACTGAGCACCCAGCACCCCGAGCACTGAGCACCCAGCACCCTGTGTACTGAGCGTCGAGCACCCCGAGTACTGAGCAAACAGCACCCTGAGTACTGAGCACCCAGCACCCCGAGAATGAGCACCCAGCACCCCGAGCACTGAGCACCCAGCACCCTGAGCACTGAGCACAAAGCACCCTGAGTACTGAGCACCCAGCACCCCGAGCACTGAGCACCCAGCACCCCGAGCACTGAGCACCCAGCACCCCGAGCACTGAGCACCCAGCACCCTGAGTACTGAGCACCCAGCACCCTGAGCACTGAGCACCCAGCACCCCGAACACCGAGCACCCTGATTACTAAGCACCGAGCACCCTGAGCACTGAGCACCCAGCACCCTGAGCACTGAGCACCCAGCACCCTGAGTACTGAGCACCCAGCACCCTGAGCACTGAGCACCCAGCACCCTGAGTACTTAGCAGCCAGCACCCTGATCACTGAGCACCGAGCACCCTGAGCACTGAGCACCCAGCACCCTTAGGACTGAGCACCCAGCACCCCGAGCACTGAGCACCCAGCACCCTGAGCACTGAGCACCCTGAGTACTGAGCACTGAGCACCCTGAGTACTCAGCACTGAGCACCCTGAGTACTGAGCACCCAGCACCCTGAGTACTGAGCACCCAGCACCCTGAGAACTGAGCACCGAGCACCCTGAGCACTGAGCACCCAGCACCCTGAGCACTGAGCACCCAGCACGCCGAGCAGTGAGCACCCAGCACCCTGAGCCCTGAGCACCCTGAGTACTGAGCACTGAGCACCCTGAGTACTGAGCACTGAGCACCCTGAGTACTGAGCACCCAGCACCCTGAGTACTGAGCACCCAGCACCCTGAGTACTGAGCAACCAGCACCCTGAGCACTGAGTACCCAGCACCCTGAGTACTGAGCATCCAGCACCCGGAGCACTGAGCACCCAGCTCCCTGAGTACTGAGCACTGAGCACCCAGCACCCCGAGCACTGAGCACCCAGCACCCTGTGTACTGAGCACTGAGTACCCAGCACCCCGAGCACTGAGCACCCAGCACCCTGAGCACTGAGCACCCTGAGTACTGAGCACTGAGCACCCTGCACCCTGAGTACTGAGCTCCCAGCACCCTGAGCAATGAGCACCCTGAGTACTGAGCACCGAGCACCCTGACCACTGAGCCCCCTGCACGCTGAGTACTGAGCACTGAGCACCCTGAGCACTGAGCACCCAGCACCCTGAGTACTGAGCACCGAGCACCCTGAGTACTGAGCACCCAGCACTCTAAGCACTGAGCACCCAGCACCCTGAGCACTGAGCACCCAGCACCCCGAGCACTGAGCACCCAGCACCCCGAGCACTGAGCAAACAGCACCCCGAGCACTGAGCCTGAGCACCCTGAGTACTGAGCACTGAGCACCGTGAGTACTGAGTACCGAGCACCCTGAGTACTGAGCACCCAGCACCCTGAGCACTGAGCACCCAGCACAACGAGTACTGAGCACCCAGCACCCTGATTACTGAGCACCAAGCACCCCGAGCACTGAGCACCGAGCACCGCGAGCACTGAGCACCCAGCATCCCGAGCACTGAGCACCCAGCACCCTGCGTACTAAGCACCCAGCACCCTGAGTACTGAGCACCCAGCACCCCGAGCACTGAGCACCCAGCACCCTGAGTACTGAGCACTCAGCACCCTGAGCACTGAGCACCCAGCACCCTGAGTACTGAGCACCCAGCACCCTGAGTACTGAACACCCAGCACCCCGCGCACTGAGCACCCAGCACCCTGAGCACTGAGCAACGAGCACCCTGAGTACTGAGAACCCAGCACTCTGAGTACAGAGCACCCAGCACCCTGAGCACTGAGCACCCAGCACCCTGAGCACTGAGCACCCAGCACCCTGAGTACTGAGCACCCAGCACCATGAGTACTGAACACCCAGCACCCTGAGCACTGAGCACTGAGCACCCAGCACCCTGAGCACTAAGCACTGAGCACCCAGCACCCTGAGCACTGAGCACCCAGCACCCCGAGCACTGAGCACCCAGCACCCTGAGCACCCAGCACCCTGAGCACTGAGCACCCTGAGCACTGAGCACTGAGCACCCAGCACCCTGAGTACTGAGCACCCAACACTCTTAGCACTGAGCACCCAGCACGCTGAATACTGAGCCCTGAGCACCCAGCACCCTGAGTACTGAGCACCCAGCACCCCGAGCACTGAGCACCCAGCAACCTGTGTACTGAGCATCGAGCACCCCGAGCACTGAGCAACCAGCACCCTGAGTACTGAGCACCCAGCACCCTGAGCACTGAGCACCCAGCACCCTGAGCACTGAGCACCCAGCACCCAGAGCACTGAGCACTGAGCACCCTGTGTACTGAGCACTGAGCACACTGAGCACTGAGCACTGAGCACCCTGAGTACTGAGCACTGAGCACCCTGAGCACTGAGCACCCAGCACCCCGAGCACTGAGCACCCAGCACCCCGAGCACTGAGCACCCAGCACCCCGAGCACTGAGCACCCAGCACCACGAGCACTGAGCACCCAGCACCCCGAGCACTGAGCACCCAGCACCCCGAGCACCGAGCACCCTGAGTACTAAGCACCGAGCACCCTGAGCACTGTGCATCCAGCACCCTGAGTACTGAGCACCCAGCACACTGAGTACTGAGCACCCAGTACCCCGAGCACTGAGCACCCAGCACCCTGAGTACTGAGCACCCAGCACCCTGATCACTGAGCATCGAGCACCCTGACCACTGAGCACCCAGCAACCTGAGGACTGAGCACCCAGCACCCCGAGCACTGAGCTCCCAGCACCCTGAGCACTGAGCACCCTGAGTACTGAGCACTGAGCACCCTGAGTACTGAGCACTGAGCACCCTGAGTACTGAGCACCCAGCACCCTGAGTACTGAGCACCCAGCACCCTGAGAACTGAGCACCGAGCACCCTGAGCACTGAGCACCCAGCACCCTGAGCACTGAGCACCCAGCACCCCGAGCAGTGAGCACCCAGAACCCTGAGCCCTGAGCACCCTGAGTACTGAGCACTGAGCACCCTGAGTACTGAGCACACAGCACCCTGAGTACTGAGCACCCAGCACCCTGAGTACTGAGCACCCAGCACCCTGAGCAATGAGCACCCTGAGTACTGAGCACCCAGCACCCTGAGCAATGAGCACCCAGCACCCTGAGTACTGAGCAACCAGCACCCTGAGCACTGAGCACCCAGCACCCTGAGTACTGAGCATCCAGCACCCTGAGCACTGAGCACCCAGCTCCCTGAGTACTGAGCACTGAGCACCCAGCACAACGACCACTGTGCACCCAGCACCCTGTTTACTGAGCACTGAGTACCCAGCACCCCGAGCACTGAGCACCCAGCACCCTGAGCACTGAGCACCCTGATTACTGAGCACTGAGCACCCTGCACCCTGAGTACTGAGCACCCAGCACCCTGAGCACTGAGCACCCTGAGTACTGAGCACCGAGCACCCTGACCACTGAGCACCCTGCACGCTGAGTACTGAGCACAGAGCACCCTGAGCACTGAGCACCCAGCACCCTGAGTACTGAGCACCGAGCACCCTGAGTACTGAGCACCCAGCACTCTAAGCACTGAGCACCCAGCACCCTGAGCACTGAGCACCCAGCACCCCGAGCACTGAGCACCCAGCACCCCGAGCACTGAGCAAACAGCACCCCGAGCACTGAGCCTGAGCACCCTGAGTACTGAGCACTGAGCACCGTGAGTACTGAGTACCGAGCACCCTGAGTACTGAGCACCCAGCACCCTGAGCACTGAGCACCCAGCACAACGAGTACTGAGCACCCAGCACCCTGATTACTGAGCACCAAGCACCCCGAGCACTGAGCACCGAGCACCCCGAGCACTGAGCACCCAGCATCCTGAGCACTGAGCACCCAGCACCCTGCGTATTAAGCACCCAGCACCCTGAGTACTGAGCACCCAGCACCCCGAGCACTGAGCACCCAGCACCCTGAGTACTGAGCACTCAGCACCCTGAGCACTGAGCACCCAGCACCCTGAGTACTGAGCACCCAGCACCCTGAGTACTGAACACCCAGCACCCCGCGCACTGAGCACCCAGCACCCTGAGCACTGAGCAACGAGCACCCTGAGTACTGAGAACCCAGCACTCTGAGTACAGAGCACCCAGCACCCTGAGCACTGAGCACCCAGCACCCTGAGCACTGAGCACCCAGCACCCTGAGTACTGAGCACCCAGCACCATGAGTACTGAACACCCAGCACCCTGAGCACTGAGCACTGAGCACCCAGCACCCTGAGCACTAAGCACTGAGCACCCAGCACCCTGAGCACTGAGCACCCAGCACCCCGAGCACTGAGCACCCAGCACCCTGAGCACCCAGCATCCTGAGCACTGAGCACCCTGAGCACTGAGCACTGAGCACCCAGCACCCTGAGTACTGAGCACCCAACACTCTGAGCACTGAGCACCCAGCACGCTGAGTACTGAGCCCTGAGCACCCAGCACCCTGAGTATTGAGCACCCAGCACCCCGAGCACTGAGCACCCAGCAACCTGTGTACTGAGCATCGAGCCCCCCGAGCACTGAGCAACCAGCACCCTGAGTACTGAGCACCCAGCACCCTGAGCACTGAGCACCCAGCACCCTGAGCACTGAGCACCCAGCACCCAGAGCACTGAGCACTGAGCACCCTGTGTACTGAGCATTGAGCACACTGAGCACTGAGCACTGAGCACCCTGAGTAGTGAGCACTGAGCACCCTGAGCACTGAGCACCCAGCACCCCGAGCACTGAGCACCCAGCACCCCGAGCACTGAGCACCCAGCACCCCGAGCACTGAGCACCCAGCACCCCGAGCACTGAGCACCCAGCACCCCGAGCACTGAGCACCCAGCACCCCGAGCACCGAGCACCCTGAGTACTAAGCACCAAGCACCCTGAGCACTGTGCATCCAGCACCCTGAGCACTGAGCACCCAGCACACTGAGTACTGAGCACCCAGCACCCCGAGCACTGAGCACCCAGCACCCTGAGTACTGAGCACCCAGCACCCTGATCACTGAGCATCGAGCACCCTGACCACTGAGCACCCAGCAACCTGAGGACTGAGCACCCAGCACCCCGAGCACTGAGCTCCCAGCACCCTGAGCACTGAGCACCCTGAGTACTGAGCACTGAGCACCCTGAGTACTGAGCACTGAGCACCCTGAGTACTGAGCACCCAGCACCCTGAGTACTGAGCACCCAGCACCCTGAGAACTGAGCACCGAGCACCCTGAGCACTGAGCACCCAGCACCCTGAGCACTGAGCACCCAGCACCCCGAGCAGTGAGCACCCAGAACCCTGAGCCCTGAGCACCCTGAGTACTGAGCACTGAGCACCCTGAGTACTGAGCACCCAGCACCCTGAGTACTGAGCACCCAGCACCCTGAGTACTGAGCACCCAGCACCCTGAGCAATGAGCACCCTGAGTACTGAGCACACAGCACCCTGAGCAATGAGCACCCAGCACCCTGAGTACTGAGCAACCAGCACCCTGAGCACTGAGCACCCAGCACCCTGAGTACTGAGCATCCAGCACCCTGAGCACTGAGCACCCAGCTCCCTGAGTACTGAGCACTGAGCACCCAGCACCCTGTTTACTGAGCACTGAGTACCCAGCACCCCGAGCACTGAGCACCCAGCACCCTGAGCACTGAGCACCCTGATTACTGAGAACTGAGCACCCTGCACCCTGAGTACTGAGCACACAGCACCCTGAGCACTGAGCACCCTGAGTACTGAGCACCGAGCACCCTGACCACTGAGCACCCAGCACGCTGAGTACTGAGCACTGAGCACCCTGAGCACTGAGCACCCAGCACCCTGAGTACTGAGCACTGAGCACCCTGAGCACTGAGCACCCAGCACGCTGAGTACTGAGCACTGAGCACCCTGAGCACTGAGCACCCAGCACCCTGAGCACTGAGCACTGAGCACCCCGAGTACTGAGCACCGAGCACCCCGAGCACTGAGCACCCAGCACCCTGAGTACTGAGCACCCAGGACCCTGAGTACTGAGCACCCAGCACCCTGAGTACTGAGCACCCAGCATACTGAGCACCGAGCACGCAGCACCCTGAGTACTGAGCACCCAGCACCCTGAGCACTGAGCACCCAGCACCCTGAGTACTGATCACTGAGCACCCCGAGTACTGAGCACCGAGCACCCCGAGCACTGAGCACCCAGCACCCCGAGCACCGAGCACCCTGAGTACTGAGCACCCAGCACCCTGAGCACTGAGCACCCAGCACCCTGAGCACTGAGCACCCAGCACCCTGAGCACTGAGCACCCTGCACCCTGAGTACTGGGCACCGAGCACCCCGAGCACTGATCACCCAGCACCCTGAGCACTGAGCACCCTTAGTACTGAGCACTGAGCACCCTGAGTACTGAGCACTGAGCACCCTGAGTACTGAGCACCCAGCACCCTGAGTACTGAGCACCCAGCACTCTGAGCAATGATCACCCTAAGTACTGAGCACCCAGCACTTTGAGCACTGAGCACCGAGCACGCCGTGCACTGGGCACCCAGCACCCGGAGTACTGAGCACCCAGCACCCTGAGTACAAAGCACCGAGCACCCTGAGTACTGAGCACCCAGCACCCTGAGCACTGAACACACAGCACCCTGAGTACTGAGCACCCCGAGCACTGAGCACCCAGCACCCTGAGTACTGAGCACCGAGCACCCCGAGCACTGAGCACCCAGCACCCCGAGCACTGAGCACCCAGCACCCCGAGCACTGAGCACCCAGCACCCCGAGTACTGAGCACCCAGCACCCTGAGTACTGAGCACCCAGCACCCCGAGCACTGAGCACCCAGCACCCTGAGCACTGAGCACCCAGCACCCTGAGCACTGAGCACCCAGCAAACCGAGCACTGAGCACCAAGCACCCTGAGTACTGAGCACTGAGCACCCAGCACCCCGAGCACTGAGCACTCAGCACCCTGAGTACTGAGCACTGAGCACCCAGCACCCCGAGCACTGAGTACCCAGCACCCTGAGCACTGAGCACCCAGCACCCGAGTACTGAGCACCCAGCACAATGAGTACTGAGCACCCAGCTCCCTGAGTACTGAGCACCCAGCACCCCGAGTACTGAGCACCCAGCACCCTGAGTACTGAGCACTCAGCACCCTGAGCACTGAGGACCCAGCACCCTGAGTACTGAGCACCGAGCACCCTGAGTACTGAGCACCCAGCACCCTGAGTACTGAGCACCCAGCACACTGAGTACTGAGCACCCAGCACCCTGAGCACTGATCACCCAGCACACTGAGTACTGAGCACCGAGTACCCTGAGTACTGAGCACCCAGCACCCCGAGCACTGAGCACTCAGCACCCTGAGTACTGAGCACTGAGCACCCAGCACCCCGAGCACTGAGCACCCAGCACCCTGTGTACTGAGCACTGAGTACCCAGTACCCCGAGCACTGAGAACCAGCACCCTGAGCAGTGAGCACCCAGCACCGCGAGTACTGAGCACACAGCACCCCGAGCACTGAGCAACCAGCACCCTGAGCACTGAACACCCAGCACCCCGAGCACTGAGCACCCAGCACCCTGAGCACTGAGCACCGAGCACCCTGAGTACTGAGCACCGAGCACCCTGAGTACTGAGCACCCAGCACCCTGAGCACTGAGCACCCAGCACCCTGAGCACTGAGCACCCAGCACCCTGAGTACTGAGCACCCAGCACCCTGAGTACTGAACACCCAGCACCCTGAGCACTGAGCACTGAGCACCCAGCACCCTGAGCACTGAGCACTGAGCACCCAGCACCCTGAGCACTGAGCACCCAGCACCCCGAGCACTGAGCACCCAGCACCCTGAGCACCCAGCACCCTGAGCACTGAGCACCCTGAGCACTGAGCACTGAGCACCCAGCACCCTGAGTACTGAGCACCCAACACTCTGAGCACTGAGCACCCAGCACGCTGAGTACTGAGCCCTGAGCACCCAGCACCCTGAGTACTGAGCACCCAGCACACCGAGCACTGAGCACCCAGCACCCTGTGTACTGAGCATCGAGCACCCCGAGCACTGAGCAACCAGCACCCTGAGTACTGAGCACCCAGCACCCCGAGAATGAGCACCCAGCACCCTGAGCACTGAGCACCCAGCACCCTGAGCACTGAGCACCCAGCACCCTGAGTACTGAGCACCCTGAGTACTGACCACCCAGCACCCTGAGTACTGAGCACACTGCACCCCGAGCACTGAGCTCCCTGAGTACTGAGCACCCAGCACCCTGAGTACTGAGCACACAGCACCCTGAGTACTGAGCATTGAGCACCCAGAGAACTGAGCACCCAGCACCCCGAGGACTGAGCACCCAGCACCCTGTGCACTGAGCACTGAGCATTCAGCACCCCGAGCACTGAGCACCCTGAGCTCTTAGCACCCTGAGTACTGAGCACCCAGCACCCTGAGTACTGAGCACCCAGCACCCTGAGCACTGAGCACCCAGCACCCTGAGTACTGAGCACCCAGCACCATGAGTACTGAACACCCAGCACCCTGAGCACTGAGCACTGAGCACCCTGAGCACTGAGCACTGAGCACCCAGCACCCTGAGCACTAAGCACTGAGCACCCAGCACCCTGAGCACTGAGCACCCAGCACCCCGAGCACTGAGCACCCAGCACCCTGAGCACCCAGCACCCTGAGCACTGAGCACCCTGAGCACTGAGCACTGAGCACCCAGCACCCTGAGTACTGAGCACCCAACTCTCTGAGCACTGAGCACCCAGCACGCTGAGTACTGAGCCCTTAGCAACCAGCCCCCTGAGTACTGAGCACCCAGCACCCCGAGCACTGAGCACCCAGCAACCTGTGTACTGAGCATCGAGGACCCCGAGCACTGAGCAACCAGCACCCTGAGTACTGAGCACCCAGCACCCTGAGCACAGAGCACCCAGCACCCTGAGCACTGAGCACCCAGCACCCAGAGCACTGAGCACTGAGCACCCTGTGTACTGAGCACTGAGCACACTGAGCACTGAGCACTGAGCACCCTGAGTACTGAGCACTGAGCACCCTGAGCACTGAGCACCCAGCACCCCGAGCACTGAGCACCCAGCACCCCGAGCACTGAGCACCCAGCACCCCGAGCACTGAGCACCCAGCACCCCGAGCACTGAGCACCCAGCACCCCGAGCACCGAGCACCCTGAGTACTAAGCACCGAGCACCCTGAGCACTGTGCATCCAGCACCCTGAGCACTGAGCACCCAGCACCCTGAGTACTGAGCACCCAGCACCCCGAGCACTGAGCACCCAGCACCCTGAGTACTGAGCACCCAGCACCCTGATCACTGAGCATCGAGCACCCTGACCACTGAGCACCCAGCAACCTGAGGACTGAGCACCCAGCACCCCGAGCACTGAGCTCCCAGCACCCTGAGCACTGAGCACCCTGAGTACTGAGCACTGAGCACCCTGAGTACTGAGCACCCAGCACCCTGAGTACTGAGCACCCAGCACCCTGAGTACTGAGCACCCAGCACCCTGAGCAATGAGCACCCTGAGTACTGAGCACCCAGCACCCTGAGCAATGAGCACCCAGCACCCTGAGTACTGAGCAACCAGCACCCTGAGCACTGAGCACCCAGCACCCTGAGTACTGAGCATCCAGCACCCTGAGCACTGAGCACCCAGCTCCCTGAGTACTGAGCACTGAGCACCCAGCACCCCGAGCACTGAGCACCCAGCACCCTGTTTACTGAGCACTGAGTACCCAGCACCCCGAGCACTGAGCACCCAGCACCCTGAGCACTGGGCACCCTGATTACTGAGCACTGAGCACCCTGCACCCTGAGTACTGAGCACCCAGCACCCTGAGCACTGAGCACCCTGAGTACTGAGCACCGAGCTCCCTGACCACTGAGCACCCAGCACGCTGAGTACTGAGCACTGAGCACCCTGAGCACTGAGCACCCAGCACCCTGAGTACTGAGCACCGAGCACCCTGAGTACTGAGCACCCAGCACTCTGAGCACTGAGCACCCAGCACCCTGAGCACTGAGCACTGAGCACCCTGAGTACTGAGCACCGAGCACCCCGAGCACTGAGCACCCAGCACCCTGAGTACTGAGCACCCAGGACCCTGAGTACTGAGCACCCAGCACCCTGAGTACTGAGCACCCAGCATACTGAGCACCGAGCACGCAGCACCCTGAGTACTGAGCACCCAGCACCCTGAGCACTGAGCACCAAGCACCCTGAGTACTGAGCACTGAGCACCCCGAGTACTGAGCACCGAGCACCCCGAGCACTGAGCACCCAGCACCCCGAGCACCGAGCACCCTGAGTACTGAGCACCCAGCACCCTGAGCACTGAGCACCCAGCACCCTGAGCACTGAGCACCCAGCACCCTGAGCACTGAGCACCCTGCACCCTGAGTACTGGGCACCGAGCACCCCGAGCACTGATCACCCAGCACCCTGAGCACTGAGCACCCTTAGTACTGAGCACTGAGCACCCTGAGTACTGAGCACTGAGCACCCTGAGTACTGAGCACCCAGCACCCTGAGTACTGAGCACCCAGCACTCTGAGCAATGATCACCCTAAGTACTGAGCACCCAGCACATTGAGCACTGAGCACCGAGCACGCCGTGCACTGGGCACCCAGCACCCGGAGTACTGAGCACCCAGCACCCTGAGTACAAAGCACCGAGCACCCTGAGTACTGAGCACCCAGCACCCTGAGCACTGAACACACAGCACCCTGAGTACTGAGCACCCCGTGCACTGAGCACCCAGCACCCTGAGTACTGAGCACCGAGCACCCCGAGCACTGAGCACCCAGCACCCTGTGTACTGAGCATCGAGCACCCCGAGCACTGAGCAACGAGCACCCTGAGTACTGAGCGCCCAGCACCCTGAGCACTGAGCACCCAGCACCCTGAGCACTGAGCACCCAGCACCCTGAGTACTGAGCACCCAGCACCCTGAGTACTGAACACCCAGCACCCCGAGCACTGAGCACCCAGCACCCTGAGCACTGAGCACCGAGCACCCTGAGTACTGAGCACCGAGCACCCTGAGTACTGAGCACCCAGCACCCTGAGCACTGAGCACCCAGCACCCTGAGCACTGAGCACCCAGCACCCTGAGTACTGAGCACCCAGCACCCTGAGTACTGAACACCCAGCACCCTGAGCACTGAGCACTGAGCAGCCAGCACCCTGAGCACTGAGCACTGAGCACCCAGCACCCTGAGCACTGAGCACCCAGCACCCCGAGCACTGAGCAACCAGCACCCGGAGCACCCAGCACCCTGAGCACTGAGCACCCTGAGCGCTGAGCACTGAGCACCCAGCACCCTGAGTACTGAACACCCAACACTCTGAGCACTGAGCACCCAGCACGCTGAGTACTGAGCCCTGAGCGCCCAGCACCCTGAGTACTGAGCACCCAGCACCCCGAGCACTGAGCACCCAGCACCCTGTGTACTGAGCATCGAGCACCCCGAGCACTGAGCAACCAGCACCCTGAGTACTGAGCACCCAGCACCCCGAGAATGAGCACCCAGCACCCCGAGCACTGAGCACCCAGCACCCTGAGCACTGAGCACCCAGCACCCTGAGTACTGAGCATCCTGAGTACTGACCACCCAGCACCCTGAGTACTGAGCACACTGCACCCCGAGCACTGAGCTCCCTGAGTACTGAGCACCCAGCACCCTGAGTACTGAGCACACAGCACCCTGAGTACTGAGCACTGAGCACCCAGAGAACTGAGCACCCAGCACCCCGAGGACTGAGCACCCAGCACCCTGTGCACTGAGCACTGAGCATTCAGCACCCCGAGCACTGAGCACCCTGAGCTCTTAGCACCCTGAGTACTGAGCACCCAGCACCCTGAGTACTGAGCACCCAGCACCCTGAGCACTGAGCACCCAGCACCCTGAGTACTGAGCACCCAGCACCCTGAGTACTGAGCACCGAGCACCCCGAGCACTGAGCACCCAGCACCCTGAGCACTGAGCACCCAGCAACCTGAGCACTGAGCACCCAGCACCCCGAGTACTGAGCACCGAGCACCCCGAGCACTGAGCACCCAGCACCCCGAGAACTGAGCACCCAGCACCCTGAGCACTGGGCACCCAGCACCCCGAGTACTGAGCACCCAGCACCCCGAGTACTGAGCACTGAGCACCCTGAGTACTGAGCACCCAGCACCCCGAGTACTGAGCACTGAGCACTATGAGTACTGAGCACCCAGCACCCTGAGTACTGTGCACCCAGTACCCTGAGCACTGAGCACCCAGCACCCTGAGTACTGAGCACGAGGCACCCTGAGCACTGAGCACCCAGCACCCTAAGTACTGAGCATCCAGCACCCCGAGCACTGAGCACCCAGCACCCTGAGTACAGAGCACTGAGCACCCAGCACCGCGAGCACTGAGCACTCAGCACCCTGTGTACTGAGCACTGAGCACCCAGCACCCCGAGCACTGAGCAACGAGCACCCTGAGTACTGAGCACCCAGCACACCGAGTACTGAGCACCCAGCACCCTGAGTACTGAGCACCCAGCACCCCGAGCACTGAGCACCGAGCACCCCGAGCACTGTGCACCCAGCACCCCGAACACTGAGCACCCAGCACCCTGAGTACTGAGCACCCAGCACCCCGAGCACTGAGCACCCAGCACCCTGAGTACTGAGCACCGAGCACCCTGAGTACTGAGCACCCAGCACCCTGAGCACTGAGCACCAAGCACCCTGATCACTGAGCACCCAGCACCCTGAGCACTGAGCACTCAGCACCCTGAGTACTGAGCACCCAGCACCCTGAGTACTGAGCACCCAATGTACTGAGCACCGAGCACCCTGAGCACTGAGCACCCAGCACCCTGAGTACTGAGCACCCAGCACCCTGAGCACTGAGCACCCTGAGTACTGAGCACTGAGCACCCTGAGTACTGAGCAATGAGCACCCTGAGTACTGAGCACCCAGCACCCTGAGTACTGAGCACCCAGCAACCTGAGCACTGAGCACCGAGAACCCTGAGCACTGAGCACCCAGCACCCTGAGCACTGAGCACCCAGCACCCTGAGCACTGAGCAACCAGCACCCCGAGCACTGAGCACCCAGCACCCTGAGCACTGAGAACCCTGAGTACTGAGCACTGAGCACCCTGAGTACTGAGCACTGAACACCCTGAGTATTGAGCACCCAGCACCCTGAGTACTGAGCACCCAGCACCCTGAGTACTGAGCACCCAGCACCCCGAGCACTGAGCACCCAGCACCCTGAGCACTGAGCACCCAGCACCCTGAGCACTGAGCACCCAGCACCCCGAGCACTGAGCACCAAGCACCCTGAGAACTGAGCACTGAGCACCCAGCACCCCGAGCACTGAGCACTCAGCACCCTGAGTACTGAGCACTGAGCACCCAGCACCCCGAGCACTGAGCACCCAGCGCCCTGAGCACTGAGCACCCAGCACCCGAGTACTGAGCACCCAGCACAATGAGTACTGAGCACCCAGCTCCCTGAGTACTGAGCACCCAGCACCCCTAGTACTGAGCACCCAGCACCCTGAGTACTGAGCACTCAGCACCATGAGCACTGAGGACCCAGCACCCTGAGTACTGAGCACGGAGCACCCTGAGTACTGAGCACCCAGCACCCTGAGTACTGAGCACCCAGCACACTGAGTACTGAGCACCCAGCACCCTGAGCACTGATCACCCAGCACCCTGAGTACTGAGCACCGAGTACCCTGAGTACTGAGCACCCAGCACCCCGAGCACTGAGCACTCAGCACCCTGAGTACTGAGCACTGAGCACCCAGCACCCCGAGCACTGAGCACCCAGCAACCTGTGTACTGAGCACTGAGTACCCAGTACCCCGAGCACTGAGAACCAGCACCCTGAGCAGTGAGCACCCAGCACCGCAAGTACTGAGCACACAGCACGCTGAGTACTGAGCACCCAGCACCCCGAGTACTGAGCACCCAGCACCCTGAGCACTGTGCACCCAGCACCCTGAGCACTGAGCACCGAGAACCCTGAGTACTGAGCACGGAGCACCCTGAGCACTGAGCACCCAGCACCCTGAGCACTGAGCACCCAGCACCCTGAGCACTGAGCACCCAGCACCCTGAGTACTGAGCACCCAGCACCCTGAGTACTGAACACCCAGCACCCCGAGCACTGAGCACCCAGCACCCTGAGCACTGAGCACCGAGCACCCTGAGTACTGAGCACCGAGCACCCTGAGTACTGAGCACCCAGCACCCTGAGCACTGAGCACCCAGCACCCTGAGCACTGAGCACCCAGCACCCTGAGTACTGAGCACCCAGCACCCTGAGTACTGAACACCCAGCACCCTGAGCACTGAGAACTGAGCACCCAGGACCCTGAGCACTGAGCACTGAGCACCCAGCACCCTGAGCACTGAGCACCCAGCACCCCGAGCACTGAGCACCCAGCACCCTGAGCACCCAGCACCCTGAGCACTGAGCCCCGTGAGCACTGAGCACTGAGCACCCAGCACCCTGAGTACTGAGCATCCAACACTCTGAGCACTGAGCACCCAGCACGCTGAGTACTGAGCCCTGAGCACTCAGCACCCTGAGTACTGAGCACCCAGCACCCCGAGCACTGAGCACCCAGCACCCTGTGTACTGAGCATCGAGCACCCTGAGCACTGAGCACCCTGAGCACTGAGCACTGAGCACCCAGCACCCTGAGTACTGAGCACCCAACACTCTGAGCACTGAGCACCCAGCACGCTGAGTACTGAGCCCTGAGCACCGAGCACCCTGAGTACTGAGCACCCAGCACCCCGAGAATAAGCACCCAGCACCCCGAGCACTGAGCACCCAGCACCCTGAGCACTGAGCAAACAGCACCCTGAGTACTGAGCACCCTGAGTACTGACCACCCAGCACCCTGAGTACTGAGCACACTGCACCCCGAGCACTGAGCTCCCTGAGTACTGAGCACCCAGCACCCTGAGTACTGAGCACACAGCACCCTGAGTACTGAGCACTGAGCACCCAGAGAACTGAGCACCCAGCACCCCGAGGACTGAGCACCCAGCACCCTGTGCACTGAGCACTGAGCATTCAGCACCCCGAGCACTGAGCACCCTGAGCTCTTAGCACCCTGAGTACTGAGCACCCAGCACCCTGAGTACTGAGCACCCAGCACCCTGAGCACTGAGCACCCAGCACCCTGAGTACTGAGCACCCAGCACCCTGAGCACTGAGCACCGAGCACCCCGAGCACTGAGCACCCAGCACCCCGAGCACTGAGCACCCAGCACCCTGAGCACTGAGCACCCAGCACCCCGAGTACTGAGCACCGAACACCCCGAGCACTGAGCACCCAGCACCCCGAGAACTGAGCACCCAGCACCCTGAGCACTGAGCACCCAGCACCCCGAGTACTGAGCACTGAGCACCCTGAGTACTGAGCACCCAGCACCCCGAGTACTGAGCACTGAGCACTATGAGTACTGAGCACCCAGCACCCTGAGTACTGAGCACCCAGTACCCTGAGCACTGAACACACAGAACCCTGAGTACTGAGCACCCCGAGCACTGAGCACCCAGCACCCTGAGAACTGAGGACCCAGCACCCTGAGTACTGAGCACCCAGCACCCTGAGCACTGAGCACCCAGCACCCTGAGTACTGAGCACTGAGCACCCAGCACCCCGAGCACTGAGCACCCAGCACCCTGAGCACTGAGCATCCAGCACCCGAGTACTGAGCACCCAGCACAATGAGTACTGAGCACCCAGCTCCCTGAGTACTGAGCACCCAGCACCCCGAGTACTGAGCACCCAGCACCCTGAGTACTGAGCACTCAGCACCCTGAGCACTGAGGACCAAGCACCCTGAGTACTGAGCACCGAGCACCTTGAGTACTGAGCACCCAGCACCCTGAGTACTGAGCACCCAGCACACTGAGTACTGAGCACCCAGCACCCTGAGCACTGATCACCCAGCACCCTGAGTACTGAGCACCGAGTACCCTGAGTACTGAGCACCCAGCACCCCGAGCACTGAGCACTCAGCACCCTGAGTACTGAGCACTGAGCACCCAGCACCCCGAGCACTGAGCACCCAGCACCCTGTGTACTGAGCACCCTGAGTACTGACCACCCAGCACCATGAGTACTGAGCACACTGCACCCCGAGCACTGAGCTCCCTGAGTACTGAGCACCCAGCACCCTGAGTACTGAGCACCCAGCAACCTGAGCACTGAGCACCGAGAACCCTGAGCACTGAGCACCCAGCACCCTGAGCACTGAGCACCCAGCACCCTGAGCACTGAGCAACCAGCACCCCGAGCACTGAGCACCCAGCACCCTGAGCACTGAGAACCCTGAGTACTGAGCACTGAGCACCCTGAGTACTGAGCACTGAACACCCTGAGTATTGAGCACCCAACACCCTGAGTACTGAGCACCCAGCACCCTGAGTACTGAGCACCCAGCACCCCGAGCACTGAGCACCCAGCACCCTGAGCACTGAGCACCCAGCACCCTGAGCACTGAGCACCCAGCACCCCGAGCACTGAGCACCAAGCACCCTGAGAACTGAGCACTGAGCACCCAGCACCCCGAGCACTGAGCACTCAGCACCCTGAGTACTGAGCACTGAGCACCCAGCACCCCGAGCACTGAGCACCCAGCACCCTGAGCACTGAGCACCCAGCACCCGAGTACTGAGCACCCAGCACAATGAGTACTGAGCACCCAGCTCCCTGAGTACTGAGCACCCAGCACCCCTAGTACTGAGCACCCAGCACCCTGAGTACTGAGCACTCAGCACCATGAGCACTGAGGACCCAGCACCCTGAGTACTGAGCACGGAGCACCCTGAGTACTGAGCACCCAGCACCCTGAGTACTGAGCACCCAGCACACTGAGTACTGAGCACCCAGCACCCTGAGCACTGATCACCCAGCACCCTGAGTACTGAGCACCGAGTACCCTGAGTACTGAGCACCCAGCACCCCGAGCACTGAGCACTCAGCACCCTGAGTACTGAGCACTGAGCACCCAGCACCCCGAGCACTGAGCACCCAGCAACCTGTGTACTGAGCACTGAGTACCCAGTACCCCGAGCACTGAGAACCAGCACCCTGAGCAGTGAGCACCCAGCACCGCAAGTACTGAGCACACAGCACGCTGAGTACTGAGCACCCAGCACCCCGAGTACTGAGCACCCAGCACCCTGAGCACTGTGCACCCAGCACCCTGAGCACTGAGCACCGAGAACCCTGAGTACTGAGCACGGAGCACCCTGAGCACTGAGCACCCAGCACCCTGAGCACTGAGCACCCAGCACCCTGAGCACTGAGCACCCAGCACCCTGAGTACTGAGCACCCAGCACCCTGAGTACTGAACACCCAGCACCCCGAGCACTGAGCACCCAGCACCCTGAGCACTGAGCACCGAGCACCCTGAGTACTGAGCACCGAGCACCCTGAGTACTGAGCACCCAGCACCCTGAGCACTGAGCACCCAGCACCCTGAGCACTGAGCACCCAGCACCCTGAGTACTGAGCACCCAGCACCCTGAGTACTGAACACCCAGCACCCTGAGCACTGAGAACTGAGCACCCAGGACCCTGAGCACTGAGCACTGAGCACCCAGCACCCTGAGCACTGAGCACCCAGCACCCCGAGCACTGAGCACCCAGCACCCTGAGCACCCAGCACCCTGAGCACTGAGCCCCCTGAGCACTGAGCACTGAGCACCCAGCACCCTGAGTACTGAGCATCCAACACTCTGAGCACTGAGCACCCAGCACGCTGAGTACTGAGCCCTGAGCACTCAGCACCCTGAGTACTGAGCACCCAGCACCCCGAGCACTGAGCACCCAGCACCCTGTGTACTGAGCATCGAGCACCCTGAGCACTGAGCACCCTGAGCACTGAGCACTGAGCACCCAGCACCCTGAGTACTGAGCACCCAACACTCTGAGCACTGAGCACCCAGCACGCTGAGTACTGAGCCCTGAGCACCCAGCACCCTGAGTACTGAGCACCCAGCACCCCGAGAATAAGCACCCAGCACCCCGAGCACTGAGCACCCAGCACCCTGAGCACTGAGCAAACAGCACCCTGAGTACTGAGCACCCTGAGTACTGACCACCCAGCACCCTGAGTACTGAGCACACTGCACCCCGAGCACTGAGCTCCCTGAGTACTGAGCACCCAGCACCCTGAGTACTGAGCACACAGCACCCTGAGTACTGAGCACTGAGCACCCAGAGAACTGAGCACCCAGCACCCCGAGGACTGAGCACCCAGCACCCTGTGCACTGAGCACTGAGCATTCAGCACCCCGAGCACTGAGCACCCTGAGCTCTTAGCACCCTGAGTACTGAGCACCCAGCACCCTGAGTACTGAGCACCCAGCACCCTGAGCACTGAGCACCCAGCACCCTGAGTACTGAGCACCCAGCACCCTGAGTACTGAGCACCGAGCACCCCGAGCACTGAGCACCCAGCACCCCGAGCACTGAGCACCCAGCACCCTGAGCACTGAGCACCCAGCACCCCGAGTACTGAGCACCGAACACCCCGAGCACTGAGCACCCAGCACCCCGAGAACTGAGCACCCAGCACCCTGAGCACTGAGCACCCAGCACCCCGAGTACTGAGCACTGAGCACCCTGAGTACTGAGCACCCAGCACCCCGAGTACTGAGCACTGAGCACTATGAGTACTGAGCACCCAGCACCCTGAGTACTGAGCACCCAGTACCCTGAGCACTGAACACACAGAACCCTGAGTACTGAGCACCCCGAGCACTGAGCACCCAGCACCCTGAGAACTGAGGACCCAGCACCCTGAGTACTGAGCACCCAGCACCCTGAGCACTGAGCACCCAGCACCCTGAGTACTGAGCACTGAGCACCCAGCACCCCGAGCACTGAGCACCCAGCACCCTGAGCACTGAGCATCCAGCACCCGAGTACTGAGCACCCAGCACAATGAGTACTGAGCACCCAGCTCCCTGAGTACTGAGCACCCAGCACCCCGAGTACTGAGCACCCAGCACCCTGAGTACTGAGCACTCAGCACCCTGAGCACTGAGGACCAAGCACCCTGAGTACTGAGCACCGAGCACCCTGAGTACTGAGCACCCAGCACCCTGAGTACTGAGCACCCAGCACACTGAGTACTGAGCACCCAGCACCCTGAGCACTGATCACCCAGCACCCTGAGTACTGAGCACCGAGTACCCTGAGTACTGAGCACCCAGCACCCCGAGCACTGAGCACTCAGCACCCTGAGTACTGAGCACTGAGCACCCAGCACCCCGAGCACTGAGCACCCAGCACCCTGTGTACTGAGCACCCTGAGTACTGACCACCCAGCACCATGAGTACTGAGCACACTGCACCCCGAGCACTGAGCTCCCTGAGTACTGAGCACCCAGCACCCTGAGTACTGAGCACCCAGCACCCCGAGTACTGAGCACGGAGCACCCTGAGCACTGTGCACCCAGCACCCTGAGCACTGAGCACCGAGAACCCTGAGTACTGAGCACGGAGCACCCTGAGCACTGAGCACCCAGCACCCTGAGCACTGAGCACCCAGCACCCTGAGCACTGAGCACCCAGCACCCTGAGTACTGAGCACCCAGCACCCTGAGTACTGAACACCCAGCACCCCGAGCACTGAGCACCCAGCACCCTGAGCACTGAGCACCGAGCACCCTGAGTACTGAGCACCGAGCACCCTGAGTACTGAGCACCCAGCACCCTGAGCACTGAGCACCCAGCACCCTGAGCACTGAGCACCCAGCACCCTGAGTACTGAGCACC
This sequence comes from Microtus oregoni, assembly GCF_018167655.1. Lineage (NCBI taxonomy): Eukaryota > Metazoa > Chordata > Mammalia > Rodentia > Cricetidae > Microtus > Microtus oregoni. The sequence goes on from NW_024544005.1 coordinate 1,770,211, forward strand.
CAGCACCCTGAGTACTGAACAACCAGCACCCTGAGCACTGAGAACTGAGCACCCAGGACCCTGAGCACTGAGCACTGAGCACCCAGCACCCTGAGCACTGAGCACCCAGCACCCCGAGCACTGAGCACCCAGCACCCTGAGCACCCAGCACCCTGAGCACTGAGCACCCTGAGCACTGAGCACTGAGCACCCAGCACCCTGAGTACTGAGCATCCAACACTCTGAGCACTGAGCACCCAGCACGCTGAGTACTGAGCCCTGAGCACTCAGCACCCTGAGTACTGAGCACCCAGCACCCCGAGCACTGAGCACCCAGCACCCTGTGTACTGAGCATCGAGCACCCTGAGCACTGAGCACCCTGAGCACTGAGCACTGAGCACCCAGCACCCTGAGTACTGAGCACCCAACACTCTGAGCACTGAGCACCCAGCACGCTGAGTACTGAGCCCTGAGCACCCAGCACCCTGAGTACTGAGCACCCAGCACCCCGAGAATAAGCACCCAGCACCCCGAGCACTGAGCACCCAGCACCCTGAGCACTGAGCAAACAGCACCCTGAGTACTGAGCACCCTGAGTACTGACCACCCAGCACCCTGAGTACTGAGCACACTGCACCCCGAGCACTGAGCTCCCTGAGTACTGAGCACCCAGCACCCTGAGTACTGAGCACACAGCACCCTGAGTACTGAGCACTGAGCACCCAGAGAACTGAGCACCCAGCACCCCGAGGACTGAGCACCCAGCACCCTGTGCACTGAGCACTGAGCATTCAGCACCCCGAGCACTGAGCACCCTGAGCTCTTAGCACCCTGAGTACTGAGCACCCAGCACCCTGAGTACTGAGCACCCAGCACCCTGAGCACTGAGCACCCAGCACCCTGAGTACTGAGCACCCAGCACCCTGAGTACTGAGCACCGAGCACCCCGAGCACTGAGCACCCAGCACCCCGAGCACTGAGCTCCCTGAGTACTGAGCACCCAGCACCCTGAGTACTGAGCACACAGCACCCTGAGTACTGAGCACTGAGCACCCAGAGAACTGAGCACCCAGCACCCCGAGGACTGAGCACCCAGCACCCTGTGCACTGAGCACTGAGCATTCAGCACCCCGAGCACTGAGCACCCTGAGCTCTTAGCACCCTGAGTACTGAGCACCCACCATCCTGAGCACTGAGCACCCAGCACCCTGAGTACTGAGCACCCAGCACCCTGAGTACTGAGCACCGAGCACCCCGAGCACTGAGCACCCAGCACCCTGAGCACTGAGCACCCAGCACCCTGAGCACTGAGCACCCAGCACCCCGAGTACTGAGCACCGAGCACCCCGAGCACTGAGCACCCAGCACCCTGAGCACTGAGCACCCAGCACCCCGAGTACTGAGCACTGAGCACCCTGAGTACTGAGCACCCAGCACCCCGAGTACTGAGCACTGAGCACTATGAGTACTGAGCACCCAGCACCCTGAGTACTGAGCACCCAGTACCCTGAGCACTGAACACACAGAACCCTGAGTACTGAGCACCCCGAGCACTGAGCACCCAGCACCCTGAGCACTGAGCACCCAGCACCCTGAGCACTGAGCACCCAGCACCCTGAGTACTGAGCACCCAGCACCCTGAGTACTGAAAAACCAGCACCCTGAGCACTGAGAACTGAGCACCCAGGACCCTGAGCACTGAGCACTGAGCACCCAGCACCCTGAGCACTGAGCACCCAGCACCCCGAGCACTGAGCACCCAGCACCCTGAGCACCCAGCACCCTGAGCACTGAGCACCCTGAGCACTGAGCACTGAGCACCCAGCACCCTGAGTACTGAGCATCCAACACTCTGAGCACTGAGCACCCAGCACGCTGAGTACTGAGCCCTGAGCACTCAGCACCCTGAGTACTGAGCACCCAGCACCCCGAGCACTGAGCACCCAGCACCCTGTGTACTGAGCATCGAGCACCCTGAGCACTGAGCACCCTGAGCACTGAGCACTGAGCACCCAGCACCCTGAGTACTGAGCACCCAACACTCTGAGCACTGAGCACCCAGCACGCTGAGTACTGAGCCCTGAGCACCCAGCACCCTGAGTACTGAGCACCCAGCACCCCGAGAATAAGCACCCAGCACCCCGAGCACTGAGCACCCAGCACCCTGAGCACTGAGCAAACAGCACCCTGAGTACTGAGCACCCTGAGTACTGACCACCCAGCACCCTGAGTACTGAGCACACTGCACCCTGAGCACTGAGCTCCCTGAGTACTGAGCACCCAGCACCCTGAGTACTGAGCACACAGCACCCTGAGTACTGAGCACTGAGCACCCAGAGAACTGAGCACCCAGCACCCCGAGGACTGAGCACCCAGCACCCTGTGCACTGAGCACTGAGCATTCAGCACCCCGAGCACTGAGCACCCTGAGCTCTTAGCACCCTGAGTACTGAGCACCCAGCACCCTGAGTACTGAGCACCCAGCACCCTGAGCACTGAGCACCCAGCACCCTGAGTACTGAGCACCCAGCACCCTGAGTACTGAGCACCGAGCACCCCGAGCACTGAGCACCCAGCACCCCGAGCACTGAGCACCCAGCACCCTGAGCACTGAGCACCCAGCACCCCGAGTACTGAGCACCGAACACCCCGAGCACTGAGCACCCAGCACCCCGAGAACTGAGCACCCAGCACCCTGAGCACTGAGCACCCAGCACCCCGAGTACTGAGCACTGAGCACCCTGAGTACTGAGCACCCAGCACCCCGAGTACTGAGCACTGAGCACTATGAGTACTGAGCACCCAGCACCCTGAGTACTGAGCACCCAGTACCCTGAGCACTGAACACACAGAACCCTGAGTACTGAGCACCCCGAGCACTGAGCACCCAGCACCCTGAGAACTGAGGACCCAGCACCCTGAGTACTGAGCACCCAGCACCCTGAGCACTGAGCACCCAGCACCCTGAGTACTGAGCACTGAGCACCCAGCACCCCGAGCACTGAGCACCCAGCACCCTGAGCACTGAGCATCCAGCACCCGAGTACTGAGCACCCAGCACAATGAGTACTGAGCACCCAGCTCCCTGAGTACTGAGCACCCAGCACCCCGAGTACTGAGCACCCAGCACCCTGAGTACTGAGCACTCAGCACCCTGAGCACTGAGGACCAAGCACCCTGAGTACTGAGCACCGAGCACCCTGAGTACTGAGCACCCAGCACCCTGAGTACTGAGCACCCAGCACACTGAGTACTGAGCACCCAGCACCCTGAGCACTGATCACCCAGCACCCTGAGTACTGAGCACCGAGTACCCTGAGTACTGAGCACCCAGCACCCCGAGCACTGAGCACTCAGCACCCTGAGTACTGAGCACTGAGCACCCAGCACCCCGAGCACTGAGCACCCAGCACCCTGTGTACTGAGCACCCTGAGTACTGACCACCCAGCACCATGAGTACTGAGCACACTGCACCCCGAGCACTGAGCTCCCTGAGTACTGAGCACCCAGCACCCTGAGTACTGAGCACCCAGCACCCCGAGAATGAGCACCCAGCACCCCGAGCACTGAGCACCCAGCACCCTGAGCACTGAGCACCCAGCACCCTGAGTACTGAGCACCCTGAGTACTGACCACCCAGCACCATGAGTACTGAGCACACTGCACCCCGAGCACTGAGCTCCCTGAGTACTGAGCACCCAGCACCCTGAGTACTGAGCACCCAGCACCCTGAGTACTGAGCACCCAGCACACTGAGTACTGAGCACCCAGCACCCTGAGCACTGATCACCCAGCACCCTGAGTACTGAGCACCGAGTACCCTGAGTACTGAGCACCCAGCACCCCGAGCACTGAGCACTCAGCACCCTGAGTACTGAGCACTGAGCACCCAGCACCCCGAGCACTGAGCACCCAGCACCCTGTGTACTGAGCACCCTGAGTACTGACCACCCAGCACCATGAGTACTGAGCACACTGCACCCCGAGCACTGAGCTCCCTGAGTACTGAGCACCCAGCACCCTGAGTACTGAGCACCCAGCACCCCGAGAATGAGCACCCAGCACCCCGAGCACTGAGCACCCAGCACCCTGAGCACTGAGCACCCAGCACCCTGAGTACTGAGCACCCTGAGTACTGACCACCCAGCACCATGAGTACTGAGCACACTGCACCCCGAGCACTGAGCTCCCTGAGTACTGAGCACCCAGCACCCTGAGTACTGAGCACACAGCACCCTGAGTACTGAGCACTGAGCACCCAGAGAACTGAGCACCCAGCACCCCGAGGACTGAGCACCCAGCAACCTGTGCACTGAGCACTGAGCATTCAGCACCCCGAGCACTGAGCACCCTGAGCTCTTAGCACCCTGAGTACTGAGCACCCAGCACCCTGAGTACTGAGCACCCACCATCCTGAGCACTGAGCACCCAGCACCCTGAGTACTGAGCACCCAGCACCCTGAGTACTGAGCACCGAGCACCCCGAGCACTGAGCACCCAGCACCCTGAGCACTGAGCACCCAGCACCCTGAGCACTGAGCACCCAGCACCCCGAGTACTGAGCACCGAGCACCCCGAGCACTGAGCACCCAGCACCCTGAGCACTGAGCACCCAGCACCCCGAGTACTGAGCACTGAGCACCCTGAGTACTGAGCACCCTGCACCCCGAGTACTGAGCACTGAGCACTATGAGTACTGAGCACCCAGCACCCTGAGTACTGAGCACCCAGTACCCTGAGCACTGAACACACAGAACCCTGAGTACTGAGCACCCCGAGCACTGAGCACCCAGCACCCTGAGCACTGAGCACCCAGCACCCTGAGCACTGAGCACCCAGCACCCTGAGTACTGAGCACCCAGCACCCTGAGTACTGAACAACCAGCACCCTGAGCACTGAGAACTGAGCACCCAGGACCCTGAGCACTGAGCACTGAGCACCCAGCACCCTGAGCACTGAGCACCCAGCACCCCGAGCACTGAGCACCCAGCATCCTGAGCACCCAGCACCCTGAGCACTGAGCACCCTGAGCACTGAGCACTGAGCACCCAGCACCCTGAGTACTGAGCATCCAACACTCTGAGCACTGAGCACCCAGCACGCTGAGTACTGAGCCCTGAGCACTCAGCACCCTGAGTACTGAGCACCCAGCACCCCGAGCACTGAGCACCCAGCACCCTGTGTACTGAGCATCGAGCACCCTGAGCACTGAGCACCCTGAGCACTGAGCACTGAGCACCCAGCACCCTGAGTACTGAGCACCCAACACTCTGAGCACTGAGCACCCAGCACGCTGAGTACTGAGCCCTGAGCACCCAGCACCCTGAGTACTGAGCACCCAGCACCCCGAGAATAAGCACCCAGCACCCCGAGCACTGAGCACCCAGCACCCTGAGCACTGAGCAAACAGCACCCTGAGTACTGAGCACCCTGAGTACTGACCACCCAGCACCCTGAGTACTGAGCACACTGCACCCCGAGCACTGAGCTCCCTGAGTACTGAGCACCCAGCACCCTGAGTACTGAGCACACAGCACCCTGAGTACTGAGCACTGAGCACCCAGAGAACTGAGCACCCAGCACCCCGAGGACTGAGCACCCAGCACCCTGTGCACTGAGCACTGAGCATTCAGCACCCCGAGCACTGAGCACCCTGAGCTCTTAGCACCCTGAGTACTGAGCACCCAGCACCCTGAGTACTGAGCACCCAGCACCCTGAGCACTGAGCACCCAGCACCCTGAGTACTGAGCACCCAGCACCCTGAGTACTGAGCACCGAGCACCCCGAGCACTGAGCACCCAGCACCCCGAGCACTGAGCACCCAGCACCCTGAGCACTGAGCACCCAGCACCCCGAGTACTGAGCACCGAACACCCCGAGCACTGAGCACCCAGCACCCCGAGAACTGAGCACCCAGCACCCTGAGCACTGAGCACCCAGCACCCCGAGTACTGAGCACTGAGCACCCTGAGTACTGAGCACCCAGCACCCCGAGTACTGAGCACTGAGCACTATGAGTACTGAGCACCCAGCACCCTGAGTACTGAGCACCCAGTACCCTGAGCACTGAACACACAGAACCCTGAGTACTGAGCACCCCGAGCACTGAGCACCCAGCACCCTGAGAACTGAGGACCCAGCACCCTGAGTACTGAGCACCCAGCACCCTGAGCACTGAGCACCCAGCACCCTGAGTACTGAGCACTGAGCACCCAGCACCCCGAGCACTGAGCACCCAGCACCCTGAGCACTGAGCATCCAGCACCCGAGTACTGAGCACCCAGCACAATGAGTACTGAGCACCCAGCTCCCTGAGTACTGAGCACCCAGCACCCCGAGTACTGAGCACCCAGCACCCTGAGTACTGAGCACTCAGCACCCTGAGCACTGAGGACCAAGCACCCTGAGTACTGAGCACCGAGCACCCTGAGTACTGAGCACCCAGCACCCTGAGTACTGAGCACCCAGCACACTGAGTACTGAGCACCCAGCACCCTGAGCACTGATCACCCAGCACCCTGAGTACTGAGCACCGAGTACCCTGAGTACTGAGCACCCAGCACCCCGAGCACTGAGCACTCAGCACCCTGAGTACTGAGCACTGAGCACCCAGCACCCCGAGCACTGAGCACCCAGCACCCTGTGTACTGAGCACCCTGAGTACTGACCACCCAGCACCATGAGTACTGAGAACACTGCACCCCGAGCACTGAGCTCCCTGAGTACTGAGCACCCAGCACCCTGAGTACTGAGCACCCAGCACCCCGAGAATGAGCACCCAGCACCCCGAGCACTGAGCACCCAGCACCCTGAGCACTGAGCACCCAGCACCCTGAGTACTGAGCACCCTGAGTACTGACCACCCAGCACCATGAGTACTGAGCACACTGCACCCCGAGCACTGAGCTCCCTGAGTACTGAGCACCCAGCACCCTGAGTACTGAGCACACAGCACCCTGAGTACTGAGCACTGAGCACCCAGAGAACTGAGCACCCAGCACCCCGAGGACTGAGCACCCAGCAACCTGTGCACTGAGCACTGAGCATTCAGCACCCCGAGCACTGAGCACCCTGAGCTCTTAGCACCCTGAGTACTGAGCACCCAGCACCCTGAGTACTGAGCACCCACCATCCTGAGCACTGAGCACCCAGCACCCTGAGTACTGAGCACCCAGCACCCTGAGTACTGAGCACCGAGCACCCCGAGCACTGAGCACCCAGCACCCTGAGCACTGAGCACCCAGCACCCTGAGCACTGAGCACCCAGCACCCCGAGTACTGAGCACCGAGCACCCCGAGCACTGAGCACCCAGCACCCTGAGCACTGAGCACCCAGCACCCCGAGTACTGAGCACTGAGCACCCTGAGTACTGAGCACCCAGCAGCCCGAGTACTGAGCACTGAGCACTATGAGTACTGAGCACCCAGCACCCTGAGTACTGAGCACCCAGTACCCTGAGCACTGAACACACAGAACCCTGAGTACTGAGCACCCCGAGCACTGAGCACCCAGCACCCTGAGCACTGAGGACCCAGCACCCTGAGTACTGAGCACCCAGCACCCTGAGCACTGAGCACCCAGCACCCTGAGTACTGAGCACGAGGCACCCTGAGCACTGAGCACCCAGCACCCTAAGTACTGAGCATCCAGCACCCCGAGCAGTGAGCACCCAGCACCCTGAGTACTGAGCACTGAGCACCCAGCACCCCGAGCGCTGAGCACTCAGCACCCTGTGTACTGAGCACTGAGTACCCAGCACCCCGAGCACTGAGCATCGAGCACCCTGAGTACTGAGCACTGAGCACCCAGCACCCCGAGCACTGAGCACTCAGAACCCTGTGTACTGAGCACTGAGCACCCAGCACCCCGAGCACTGAGCACCGAGCACCCTGAGTACTGAGCACCCAGCACACCGAGTACTGAGCACCCAGCACCCTGAGTACTGAGCACCCAGCACCCCGAGCACTGAGCACCGAGCACCCCGAGCACTGAGGACCCAGCACCCCGAGGACTGAGCACCCAGCACCCTGAGTACTGAGCACCCAGCACCCCGAGCACTGAGCACCCAGCACCCTGAGTACTGAGCACCGAGCACCCTGAGTACTGAGCACCCAGCACCCTGAGCACTGAGCACCCAGCACCCTGAGCACTGAGCACCCAGCACCCTGAGCACTGAGCACCCAGCACCCTGAGTACTGAGCACCCAATGTACTGAGCACTGAGCACCCTGAGCACTGAGCACCCAGCACCCTGAGTACTGAGCACCCAATGTACTGAGCACCGAGCACCCTGAGCACTGAGCACCCAGCACCCTGAGTACTGAGCACCCAGCACCCTGAGCACTGAGCACCCTGAGTACTGAGCACTGAGCACCCTGAGTACTGAGCAATGAGCACCCTGAGTACTGAGCACCCAGCACCCTGAGTACTGAGCACCCAGCAACCTGAGCACTGAGCACCGAGCACCCTGAGCACTGAGCACCCAGCACCCTGAGCACTGAGCACCCAGCACCCTGAGCACTGAGCACCGAGCACCCTGAGTACTGAGCACCGAGCACCCTGAGTACTGAGCACCCAGCACCCTGAGCACTGAGCATCCAGCACCCGAGTACTGAGCACCCAGCACAATGAGTACTGAGCACCCAGCTCCCTGAGTACTGAGCACCCAGCACCCCGAGTACTGAGCACCCAGCACCCTGAGTACTGAGCACTCAGCACCCTGAGCACTGAGGACCAAGCACCCTGAGTACTGAGCACCGAGCACCCTGAGTACTGAGCACCCAGCACCCTGAGTACTGAGCACCCAGCACACTGAGTACTGAGCACCCAGCACCCTGAGCACTGATCACCCAGCACCCTGAGTACTGAGCACCGAGTACCCTGAGTACTGAGCACCCAGCACCCCGAGCACTGAGCACTCAGCACCCTGAGTACTGAGCACTGAGCACCCAGCACCCCGAGCACTGAGCACCCAGCACCCTGTGTACTGAGCACCCTGAGTACTGACCACCCAGCACCATGAGTACTGAGAACACTGCACCCCGAGCACTGAGCTCCCTGAGTACTGAGCACCCAGCACCCTGAGTACTGAGCACCCAGCACCCCGAGAATGAGCACCCAGCACCCCGAGCACTGAGCACCCAGCACCCTGAGCACTGAGCACCCAGCACCCTGAGTACTGAGCACCCTGAGTACTGACCACCCAGCACCATGAGTACTGAGCACACTGCACCCCGAGCACTGAGCTCCCTGAGTACTGAGCACCCAGCACCCTGAGTACTGAGCACACAGCACCCTGAGTACTGAGCACTGAGCACCCAGAGAACTGAGCACCCAGCACCCCGAGGACTGAGCACCCAGCAACCTGTGCACTGAGCACTGAGCATTCAGCACCCCGAGCACTGAGCACCCTGAGCTCTTAGCACCCTGAGTACTGAGCACCCAGCACCCTGAGTACTGAGCACCCACCATCCTGAGCACTGAGCACCCAGCACCCTGAGTACTGAGCACCCAGCACCCTGAGTACTGAGCACCGAGCACCCCGAGCACTGAGCACCCAGCACCCTGAGCACTGAGCACCCAGCACCCTGAGCACTGAGCACCCAGCACCCCGAGTACTGAGCACCGAGCACCCCGAGCACTGAGCACCCAGCACCCTGAGCACTGAGCACCCAGCACCCCGAGTACTGAGCACTGAGCACCCTGAGTACTGAGCACCCAGCAGCCCGAGTACTGAGCACTGAGCACTATGAGTACTGAGCACCCAGCACCCTGAGTACTGAGCACCCAGTACCCTGAGCACTGAACACACAGAACCCTGAGTACTGAGCACCCCGAGCACTGAGCACCCAGCACCCTGAGCACTGAGGACCCAGCACCCTGAGTACTGAGCACCCAGCACCCTGAGCACTGAGCACCCAGCACCCTGAGTACTGAGCACGAGGCACCCTGAGCACTGAGCACCCAGCACCCTAAGTACTGAGCATCCAGCACCCCGAGCAGTGAGCACCCAGCACCCTGAGTACTGAGCACTGAGCACCCAGCACCCCGAGCACTGAGCACTCAGCACCCTGTGTACTGAGCACTGAGTACCCAGCACCCCGAGCACTGAGCATCGAGCACCCTGAGTACTGAGCACTGAGCACCCAGCACCCCGAGCACTGAGCACTCAGAACCCTGTGTACTGAGCACTGAGCACCCAGCACCCCGAGCACTGAGCACCGAGCACCCTGAGTACTGAGCACCCAGCACACCGAGTACTGAGCACCCAGCACCCTGAGTACTGAGCACCCAGCACCCCGAGCACTGAGCACCGAGCACCCCGAGCACTGAGGACCCAGCACCCCGAGGACTGAGCACCCAGCACCCTGAGTACTGAGCACCCAGCACCCCGAGCACTGAGCACCCAGCACCCTGAGTACTGAGCACCGAGCACCCTGAGTACTGAGCACCCAGCACCCTGAGCACTGAGCACCCAGCACCCTGAGCACTGAGCACCCAGCACCCTGAGCACTGAGCACCCAGCACCCTGAGTACTGAGCACCCAATGTACTGAGCACTGAGCACCCTGAGCACTGAGCACCCAGCACCCTGAGTACTGAGCACCCAATGTACTGAGCACCGAGCACCCTGAGCACTGAGCACCCAGCACCCTGAGTACTGAGCACCCAGCACCCTGAGCACTGAGCACCCTGAGTACTGAGCACTGAGCACCCTGAGTACTGAGCAATGAGCACCCTGAGTACTGAGCACCCAGCACCCTGAGTACTGAGCACCCAGCAACCTGAGCACTGAGCACCGAGCACCCTGAGCACTGAGCACCCAGCACCCTGAGCACTGAGCACCCAGCACCCTGAGCACTGAGCACCGAGCACCCTGAGTACTGAGCACCGAGCACCCTGAGTACTGAGCACCCAGCACCCTGAGCACTGAGCACCCAGCACCCTGAGCACTGAGCACCCAGCACCCTGAGTACTGAGCACCCAGCACCCTGAGTACTGAACACCCAGCACCCTGAGCACTGAGCACTGAGCAGCCAGCACCCTGAGCACTGAGCACTGAGCACCCAGCACCCTGAGCACTGAGCACCCAGCACCCCGAGCACTGAGCAACCAGCACCCGGAGCACCCAGCACCCTGAGCACTGAGCACCCTGAGCGCTGAGCACTGAGCACCCAGCACCCTGAGTACTGAACACCCAACACTCTGAGCACTGAGCACCCAGCACGCTGAGTACTGAGCCCTGAGCGCCCAGCACCCTGAGTACTGAACACCCAGCACCCCGAGCACTGAGCACCCAGCACCCTGTGTACTGAGCATCGAGCACCCCGAGCACTGAGCAACCAGCACCCTGAGTACTGAGCACCCAGCACCCCGAGAATGAGCACCCAGCACCCCGAGCACTGAGCACCCAGCACCCTGAGCACTGAGCACCCAGCACCCTGAGTACTGAGCATCCTGACTACTGACCACCCAGCACCCTGAGTACTGAGCACACTGCACCCCGAGCACTGAGCTCCCTGAGTACTGAGCACCCAGCACCCTGAGTACTGAGCACACAGCACCCTGAGTACTGAGCACTGAGCACCCAGAGAACTGAGCACCCAGCACCCCGAGGACTGAGCACCCAGCACCCTGTGCACTGAGCACTGAGCATTCAGCACCCCGAGCACTGAGCACCCTGAGCTCTTAGCACCCTGAGTACTGAGCACCCAGCACCCTGAGTACTGAGCACCCAGCACCCTGAGCACTGAGCACCCAGCACCCTGAGTACTGAGCACCCAGCACCCTGAGTACTGAGCACCGAGCACCCCGAGCACTGAGCACCCAGCACCCTGAGCACTGAGCACCCAGCAACCTGAGCACTGAGCACCCAGCACCCCGAGTACTGAGCACCGAGCACCCCGAGCACTGAGCACCCAGCACCCCGAGAACTGAGCACCCAGCACCCTGAGCACTGGGCACCCAGCACCCCGTGTACTGAGCACCCAGCACCCCGAGTACTGAGCACTGAGCACCCTGAGTACTGAGCACCCAGCACCCCGAGTACTGAGCACTGAGCACTATGAGTACTGAGCACCCAGCACCCTGAGTACTGTGCACCCAGTACCCTGAGCACTGAGCACCCAGCACCCTGAGTACTGAGCACGAGGCACCCTGAGCACTGAGCACCCAGCACCCTAAGTACTGAGCATCCAGCACCCCGAGCACTGAGCACCCAGCACCCTGAGTATAGAGCACTGAGCACCCAGCACCGCGAGCACTGAGCACTCAGCACCCTGTGTACTGAGCACTGAGCACCCAGCACCCCGAGCACTGAGCACCGAGCACCCTGAGTACTGAGCACCCAGCACACCGAGTACTGAGCACCCAGCACCCTGAGTACTGAGCACCCAGCACCCCGAGCACTGAGCACCGAGCACCCCGAGCACTGTGCACCCAGCACCCCGAACACTGAGCACCCAGCACCCTGAGTACTGAGCACCCAGCACCCCGAGCACTGAGCACCCAGCACCCTGAGTACTGAGCACCGAGCACCCTGAGTACTGAGCACCCAGCACCCTGAGCACTGAGCACCAAGCACCCTGATCAATGAGCACCCAGCACCCTGAGCACTGAGCACTCAGCACCCTGAGTACTGAGCACCCAGCACCCTGAGTACTGAGCACCCAATGTACTGAGCACCGAGCACCCTGAGCACTGAGCACCCAGCACCCTGAGTACTGAGCACCCAGCACCCTGAGCACTGAGCACCCTGAGTACTGAGCACTGAGCACCCTGAGTACTGAGCAATGAGCACCCTGAGTACTGAGCACCCAGCACCCTGAGTACTGAGCACCCAGCAACCTGAGCACTGAGCACCGAGAACCCTGAGCACTGAGCACCCAGCACCCTGAGCACTGAGCACCCAGCACCCTGAGCACTGAGCAACCAGCACCCCGAGCACTGAGCACCCAGCACCCTGAGCACTGAGAACCCTGAGTACTGAGCACTGAGCACCCTGAGTACTGAGCACTGAACACCCTGAGTATTGAGCACCCAGCACCCTGAGTACTGAGCACCCAGCACCCTGAGTACTGAGCACCCAGCACCCCGAGCACTGAGCACCCAGCACCCTGAGCACTGAGCACCCAGCACCCTGAGCACTGAGCACCCAGCACCCCGAGCACTGAGCACCAAGCACCCTGAGAACTGAGCACTGAGCACCCAGCACCCCGAGCACTGAGCACTCAGCACCCTGATTACTGAGCACTGAGCACCCAGCACCCCGAGCACTGAGCACCCAGCACCCTGAGCACTGAGCACCCAGCACCCGAGTACTGAGCACCCAGCACAATGAGTACTGAGCACCCAGCTCCCTGAGTACTGAGCACCCAGCACCCCTAGTACTGAGCACCCAGCACCCTGAGTACTGAGCACTCAGCACCATGAGCACTGAGGACCCAGCACCCTGAGTACTGAGCACGGAGCACCCTGAGTACTGAGCACCCAGCACCCTGAGTACTGAGCACCCAGCACACTGAGTACTGAGCACCCAGCACCCTGAGCACTGATCACCCAGCACCCTGAGTACTGAGCACCGAGTACCCTGAGTACTGAGCACCCAGCACCCCGAGCACTGAGCACTCAGCACCCTGAGTACTGAGCACTGAGCACCCAGCACCCCGTGCACTGAGCACCCAGCAACCTGTGTACTGAGCACTGAGTACCCAGTACCCCGAGCACTGAGAACCAGCACCCTGAGCAGTGAGCACCCAGCACCGCAAGTACTGAGCACACAGCACGCTGAGTACTGAGCACCCAGCACCCTGAGCACTGAGCACCCAGCACCCTGAGTACTGAGCACCCAGCACCCTGAGTACTGAACACCCAGCACCCCGAGCACTGAGCACCCAGCACCCTGAGCACTGAGCACCGAGCACCCTGAGTACTGAGCACCGAGCACCCTGAGTACTGAGCACCCAGCACCCTGAGCACTGAGCACCCAGCACCCTGAGCACTGAGCACCCAGCACCCTGAGTACTGAGCACCCAGCACCCTGAGTACTGAACACCCAGCACCCTGAGCACTGAGAACTGAGCACCCAGGACCCTGAGCACTGAGCACTGAGCACCCAGCACCCTGAGCACTGAGCACCCAGCACCCCGAGCACTGAGCACCCAGCACCCTGAGCACCCAGCACCCTGAGCACTGAGCACCCTGAGCACTGAGCACTGAGCACCCAGCACCCTGAGTACTGAGCATCCAACACTCTGAGCACTGAGCACCCAGCACGCTGAGTACTGAGCCCTGAGCACTCAGCACCCTGAGTACTGAGCACCCAGCACCCCGAGCACTGAGCACCCAGCACCCTGTGTACTGAGCATCGAGCACCCTGAGCACTGAGCACCCTGAGCACTGAGCACTGAGCAGCCAGCACCCTGAGTACTGAGCACCCAACACTCTGAGCACTGAGCACCCAGCACGCTGAGTACTGAGCCCTGAGCACCCAGCACCCTGAGTACTGAGCACCCAGCACCCCGAGAATAAGCACCCAGCACCCCGAGCACTGAGCACCCAGCACCCTGAGCACTGAGCAAACAGCACCCTGAGTACTGAGCACCCTGAGTACTGACCACCCAGCACCCTGAGTACTGAGCACACTGCACCCCGAGCACTGAGCTCCCTGAGTACTGAGCACCCAGCACCCTGAGTACTGAGCACACAGCACCCTGAGTACTGAGCACTGAGCACCCAGAGAACTGAGCACCCAGCACCCCGAGGACTGAGCACCCAGCACCCTGTGCACTGAGCACTGAGCATTCAGCACCCCGAGCACTGAGCACCCTGAGCTCTTAGCACCCTGAGTACTGAGCACCCAGCACCCTGAGTACTGAGCACCCAGCACCCTGAGCACTGAGCACCCAGCACCCTGAGTACTGAGCACCCAGCACCCTGAGTACTGAGCACCGAGCACCCCGAGCACTGAGCACCCAGCACCCCGAGCACTGAGCACCCAGCACCCTGAGCACTGAGCACCCAGCACCCCGAGTACTGAGCACCGAACACCCCGAGCACTGAGCACCCAGCACCCCGAGAACTGAGCACCCAGCACCCTGAGCACTGAGCACCCAGCACCCCGAGTACTGAGCACTGAGCACCCTGAGTACTGAGCACCCAGCACCCCGAGTACTGAGCACTGAGCACTATGAGTACTGAGCACCCAGCACCCTGAGTACTGAGCACCCAGTACCCTGAGCACTGAACACACAGAACCCTGAGTACTGAGCACCCCGAGCACTGAGCACCCAGCACCCTGAGAACTGAGGACCCAGCACCCTGAGTACTGAGCACCCAGCACCCTGAGCACTGAGCACCCAGCACCCTGAGTACTGAGCACTGAGCACCCAGCACCCCGAGCACTGAGCACCCAGCACCCTGAGCACTGAGCATCCAGCACCCGAGTACTGAGCACCCAGCACAATGAGTACTGAGCACCCAGCTCCCTGAGTACTGAGCACCCAGCACCCCGAGTACTGAGCACCCAGCACCCTGAGTACTGAGCACTCAGCACCCTGAGCACTGAGGACCAAGCACCCTGAGTACTGAGCACCGAGCACCCTGAGTACTGAGCACCCAGCACCCTGAGTACTGAGCACCCAGCACACTGAGTACTGAGCACCCAGCACCCTGAGCACTGATCACCCAGCACCCTGAGTACTGAGCACCGAGTACCCTGAGTACTGAGCACCCAGCACCCCGAGCACTGAGCACTCAGCACCCTGAGTACTGAGCACTGAGCACCCAGCACCCCGAGCACTGAGCACCCAGCACCCTGTGTACTGAGCACCCTGAGTACTGACCACCCAGCACCATGAGTACTGAGCACACTGCACCCCGAGCACTGAGCTCCCTGAGTACTGAGCACCCAGCACCCTGAGTACTGAGCACCCAGCACCCCGAGAATGAGCACCCAGCACCCCGAGCACTGAGCACCCAGCACCCTGAGCACTGAGCACCCAGCACCCTGAGTACTGAGCACCCTGAGTACTGACCACCCAGCACCATGAGTACTGAGCACACTGCACCCCGAGCACTGAGCTCCCTGAGTACTGAGCACCCAGCACCCTGAGTACTGAGCACACAGCACCCTGAGTACTGAGCACTGAGCACCCAGAGAACTGAGCACCCAGCACCCCGAGGACTGAGCACCCAGCAACCTGTGCACTGAGCACTGAGCATTCAGCACCCCGAGCACTGAGCACCCTGAGCTCTTAGCACCCTGAGTACTGAGCACCCAGCACCCTGAGTACTGAGCACCCACCATCCTGAGCACTGAGCACCCAGCACCCTGAGTACTGAGCACCCAGCACCCTGAGTACTGAGCACCGAGCACCCCGAGCACTGAGCACCCAGCACCCTGAGCACTGAGCACCCAGCACCCTGAGCACTGAGCACCCAGCACCCCGAGTACTGAGCACCGAGCACCCCGAGCACTGAGCACCCAGCACCCTGAGCACTGAGCACCCAGCACCCCGAGTACTGAGCACTGAGCACCCTGAGTACTGAGCACCCAGCACCCCGAGTACTGAGCACTGAGCACTATGAGTACTGAGCACCCAGCACCCTGAGTACTGAGCACCCAGTACCCTGAGCACTGAACACACAGAACCCTGAGTACTGAGCACCCCGAGCACTGAGCACCCAGCACCCTGAGCACTGAGGACCCAGCACCCTGAGTACTGAGCACCCAGCACCCTGAGCACTGAGCACCCAGCACCCTGAGTACTAAGCACGAGGCACCCTGAGCACTGAGCACCCAGCACCCTAAGTACTGAGCATCCAGCACCCCGAGCAGTGAGCACCCAGCACCCTGAGTACTGAGCACTGAGCACCCAGCACCCCGAGCACTGAGCACTCAGCACCCTGTGTACTGAGCACTGAGTACCCAGCACCCCGAGCACTGAGCATCGAGCACCCTGAGTACTGAGCACTGAGCACCCAGCACCCCGAGCACTGAGCACTCAGCACCCTGTGTACTGAGCACTGAGCACCCAGCACCCCGAGCACTGAGCACCGAGCACCCTGAGTACTGAGCACCCAGCACACCGAGTACTGAGCACCCAGCACCCTGAGTACTGAGCACCCAGCACCCCGAGCACTGAGCACCGAGCACCCCGAGCACTGAGGACCCAGCACCCCGAGGACTGAGCACCCAGCACCCTGAGTACTGAGCACCCAGCACCCCGAGCACTGAGCACCCAGCACCCTGAGTACTGAGCACCGAGCACCCTGAGTACTGAGCACCCAGCACCCTGAGCACTGAGCACCCAGCACCCTGAGCACTGAGCACCCAGCACCCTGAGCACTGAGCACCCAGCACCCTGAGTACTGAGCACCCAATGTACTGAGCACTGAGCACCCTGAGCACTGAGCACCCAGCACCCTGAGTACTGAGCACCCAATGTACTGAGCACCGAGCACCCTGAGCACTGAGCACCCAGCACCCTGAGTACTGAGCACCCAGCACCCTGAGCACTGAGCACCCTGAGTACTGAGCACTGAGCACCCTGAGTACTGAGCAATGAGCACCCTGAGTACTGAGCACCCAGCACCCTGAGTACTGAGCACCCAGCAACCTGAGCACTGAGCACCGAGCACCCTGAGCACTGAGCACCCAGCACCCTGAGCACTGAGCACCCAGCACCCTGAGCACTGAGCACCCAGCACCCTGAGCACTGAGCACCCAGCACCCTGAGCACTGAGAACCCTGAGTACTGAGCACTGAGCACCCTGAGTACTGAGCACTGAGCACCCTGAGTATTGAGCACCCAGCACCCTGAGTACTGAGCACCCAGGACCCGGAGCAATGAGCACCCTGAGTACTGAGCACCCAGCACCCTGAGCACTGAGCACCGAGGACCCCGAGCACTGAGCACCCAGCACCCTGAGTACTGAGCACCCAGCACCCTGAGTACTAAGCACCGAGCACCCTGAGTACTGAGCACCCAGTACCCTGAGCACTGAACACACAGCACCCTGAGTACTGAGCTCCCCGAGCACTGAGCACCCAGCACCCTGAGCACTGAGGACCCAGCACCCTGAGTACTGAGCACCCAGCACCCTGAGCACTGAGCACCCAGCACCCTGAGTACTGAGCACCCAGCACCCTGAGCACTGAGCACCCAGCACCCTGAGTACTGAGCATCCAGCACCCTGAGCACTGAGCAGCCAGCACCCTGAGTACTGAGCACTGAGCACCCAGCACCCAGAGCACTGAGCACTCAGCACCCTGTGTACTGAGCACTGAGCACCCAGCACCCTGAGCACTGAGCACCCTGAGTACTGAGCACCCAGCACCCTGAGCACTGAGCACCCAGCACCCCGAGCCCTGAGCACCCAGCACCCTGAGCACTGAGCACTGAGCACCCTGAGTACTGAGCACTGAGCACCCTGAGCACTGAGCACCGAGCACCCTGAGTACTGAGCACTGAGCACCCTGAGCACTGAGCACCCAGCACCCTGAGTACTGAGCACCCAGCACCCTGAGCACTGAGCACCCAGCACGCTGAGTACTGAGCACTGAGCACCGTGAGTACTGAGTACCGAGCACCCTGAGTACTGAGCACCCAGCACCCTGAGCACTGAGCACCCAGCACAACGAGTACTGAGCACCCAGCACCCTGATTACTGAGCACCAAGCACCCCGAGCACTGAGCACCGAGCACCCCGAGCACTGAGCACCCAGCACCCCGAGCACTGAGCACCCAGCACCCTGAGTACTAAGCACCCAGCACCCTGAGTACTGAGCACCCAGCACCCCGAGCACTGAGCACCCAGCACCCTGAGTACTGAGCACTCAGCACCCTGAGCACTGAGCACCCAGCACCCTGAGTACTGAGCACCCAGCACCCTGAGTACTGAACACCCAGCACCCTGAGTACTGAGCACCCAGCACCCCGAGTACTGAGCACTGAGCACTATGAGTACTGAGCACCCAGCACCCTGAGTACTGAGCACCCAGTACCCTGAGCACTGAACACACAGAACCCTGAGTACTGAGCACCCCGAGCACTGAGCACCCAGCACCCTGAGCACTGAGGACCCAGCACCCTGAGTACTGAGCACCCAGCACCCTGAACACTGAGCACCCAGCACCCTGAGTACTGAGCACGAGGCACCCTGAGCACTTAGCACCCAGCACCCTAAGTACTGAGCATCCAGCACCCCGAGCACTGAGCACCCAGCACCCTGAGTACTGAGCACTGAGCACCCAGCACCCCGAGCACTGAGCACTCAGCACCCTGTGTACTGAGCACTGAGTTCCCAGCACCCCGAGCACTGAGCACCGAGCACCCTGAGTACTGAGCACTGAGCACCCAGCACCCCGAGCACTGAGCACTCAGCACCCTGTGTACTGAGCACTGAGCACCCAGCACCCCGAGCACTGAGCACCGAGCACCCTGAGTACTGAGCACCCAGCACACCGAGTACTGACCACCCAGCACCCTGAGTACTGAGCACCCAGCACCCCGAGCACTGAGCACCGAGCACCCCGAGCACTGAGCACCCAGCACCCCGTGCACTGAGCACCCAGCACCCTGAGTACTGAGCACCCAGCACCCCGAGCACTGAGCACCCAGCACCCTGAGTACTGAGCACCGAGCACCCTGAGTACTGAGCACCCAGCACCCTGAGCACTGAGCACCCAGCACCCTGAGCACTGAGCACCCAGCACCCTGAGCACTGAGCACCCAGCACCCTGAGTACTGAGCAATCAATGTACTGAGCACTGAGCACCCTGAGCACTGAGCACCCAGCACCCTGAGTACTGAGCACCCAGCACCCTGAGTACTGAGCACCCAATGTACTGAGCACCGAGCACCCTGAGCACTGAGCACCCAGCACCCTGAGTACTGAGCACCCAGCACCCTGAGCACTGAGCACCCTGAGTACTGAGCACTGAGCACCCTGAGTACTGAGCAATGAGCACCCTGAGTACTGAGCACCCAGCACCCTGAGTACTGAGCACCCAGCAAACTGAGCACTGAGCACCGAGCACCCTGAGCACTGAGCACCCAGCACCCTGAGCACTGAGCACCCAGCACCCTGAGCACTGAGCACCCAGCACCCTGAGCACTGAGAACCCAGCACCTTGAGTACTGAGCACCGAGCACCCCGAGCACTGAACACCCAGCACCCTGAGTACTGAGCACCCGGCACCCTGAGCACTGAGCACCCAGCACCCTGAGCACTGAGCACCCAGCACCCCGAGCACTGATCACACAGCACCCTGAGTACGGAGCACCCAGCAACCTGAGCACTGAGCACCCAGCACCCTGAGTACTGAGCACCCAGCACCCTGAATACTGAGCAACCAGCACCCTGAGCACTGAGCACTGAGCACCCAGCACCCCGAGCACTGAGCACCCAGCACCCTGAGCACTGAGCACCCTGAGGACTGAGCACCCTGAGGACTGAGCACCCAGCACCCTGAGCACTGAGCACCCAGCACCCTGAGTACTGAGCACCGATCACCCTGAGCACTGAGCACCCAGCACCCCGAGCACTGAGCATCCAGCACCTTGAGTACTGAGCACCCAGCACCCCGAGCACTGAGCAACCAGCACCCTGAGTACTGAGCACCCTGAGTACTGAGCACCGATCACCCTGAGCACTGAGCTCCCAGCACCCTGAGTACTGAGCACCCATCACCCTGAGCACTGAGCACCCAGCACCCTGAGTACTGAGCACCCAGCACCCTGAGCCCTGAGCACCCAGCACCCTGAGTACTGAGCACCCAGCACCCTGAGCACTGAGCACCCAGCACCCTGAGTACTGAGCACCCAGCACCCCGAGCACTGAGCACCAGGCACCCAGAGAATGAGCACGCAGCACCCCGAGTACTGAGCACCGAGCACCCTGAGCACTGAGTACCCAGCACCTTGAGCACTGAGCACCCAGCACCCTGAGCACTGAGCACCGAGCACCCTGAGTACTGAGCACCGAGCACCCTGAGTACTGAGCACCCAGCACCCTGAGCACTGAGCACCCAGCACCCTGAGCACTGAGCACCCAGCACCCTGAGTACTGAGCACCCAGCACCCTGAGTACTGAACACCCAGCACCCTGAGCACTGAGAACTGAGCACCCAGGACCCTGAGCACTGAGCACTGAGCACCCAGCACCCTGAGCACTGAGCACCCAGCACCCCGAGCACTGAGCACCCAGCACCCTGAGCACCCAGCACCCTGAGCACTGAGCACCCTGAGCACTGAGCACTGAGCACCCAGCACCCTGAGTACTGAGCATCCAACACTCTGAGCACTGAGCACCCAGCACGCTGAGTACTGAGCCCTGAGCACTCAGCACCCTGAGTACTGAGCACCCAGCACCCCGAGCACTGAGCACCCAGCACCCTGTGTACTGAGCATCGAGCACCCTGAGCACTGAGCACCCTGAGCACTGAGCACTGAGCACCCAGCACCCTGAGTACTGAGCACCCAACACTCTGAGCACTGAGCACCCAGCACGCTGAGTACTGAGCCCTGAGCACCCAGCACCCTGAGTACTGAGCACCCAGCACCCCGAGAATAAGCACCCAGCACCCCGAGCACTGAGCACCCAGCACCCTGAGCACTGAGCAAACAGCACCCTGAGTACTGAGCACCCTGAGTACTGACCACCCAGCACCCTGAGTACTGAGCACACTGCACCCCGAGCACTGAGCTCCCTGAGTACTGAGCACCCAGCACCCTGAGTACTGAGCACACAGCACCCTGAGTACTGAGCACTGAGCACCCAGAGAACTGAGCACCCAGCACCCCGAGGACTGAGCACCCAGCACCCTGTGCACTGAGCACTGAGCATTCAGCACCCCGAGCACTGAGCACCCTGAGCTCTTAGCACCCTGAGTACTGAGCACCCAGCACCCTGAGTACTGAGCACCCAGCACCCTGAGCACTGAGCACCCAGCACCCTGAGTACTGAGCACCCAGCACCCTGAGTACTGAGCACCGAGCACCCCGAGCACTGAGCACCCAGCACCCCGAGCACTGAGCACCCAGCACCCTGAGCACTGAGCACCCAGCACCCCGAGTACTGAGCACCGAACACCCCGAGCACTGAGCACCCAGCACCCCGAGAACTGAGCACCCAGCACCCTGAGCACTGAGCACCCAGCACCCCGAGTACTGAGCACTGAGCACCCTGAGTACTGAGCACCCAGCACCCTGAGTACTGAGCACTGAGCACTATGAGTACTGAGCACCCAGCACCCTGAGTACTGAGCACCCAGTACCCTGAGCACTGAACACACAGAACCCTGAGTACTGAGCACCCCGAGCACTGAGCACCCAGCACCCTGAGAACTGAGGACCCAGCACCCTGAGTACTGAGCACCCAGCACCCTGAGCACTGAGCACCCAGCACCCTGAGTACTGAGCACTGAGCACCCAGCACCCCGAGCACTGAGCACCCAGCACCCTGAGCACTGAGCATCCAGCACCCGAGTACTGAGCACCCAGCACAATGAGTACTGAGCACCCAGCTCCCTGAGTACTGAGCACCCAGCACCCCGAGTACTGAGCACCCAGCACCCTGAGTACTGAGCACTCAGCACCCTGAGCACTGAGGACCAAGCACCCTGAGTACTGAGCACCGAGCACCCTGAGTACTGAGCACCCAGCACCCTGAGTACTGAGCACCCAGCACACTGAGTACTGAGCACCCAGCACCCTGAGCACTGATCACCCAGCACCCTGAGTACTGAGCACCGAGTACCCTGAGTACTGAGCACCCAGCACCCCGAGCACTGAGCACTCAGCACCCTGAGTACTGAGCACTGAGCACCCAGCACCCCGAGCACTGAGCACCCAGCACCCTGTGTACTGAGCACCCTGAGTACTGACCACCCAGCACCATGAGTACTGAGCACACTGCACCCCGAGCACTGAGCTCCCTGAGTACTGAGCACCCAGCACCCTGAGTACTGAGCACCCAGCACCCCGAGAATGAGCACCCAGCACCCCGAGCACTGAGCACCCAGCACCCTGAGCACTGAGCACCCAGCACCCTGAGTACTGAGCACCCTGAGTACTGACCACCCAGCACCATGAGTACTGAGCACACTGCACCCCGAGCACTGAGCTCCCTGAGTACTGAGCACCCAGCACCCTGAGTACTGAGCACACAGCACCCTGAGTACTGAGCACTGAGCACCCAGAGAACTGAGCACCCAGCACCCCGAGGACTGAGCACCCAGCAACCTGTGCACTGAGCACTGAGCATTCAGCACCCCGAGCACTGAGCACCCTGAGCTCTTAGCACCCTGAGTACTGAGCACCCAGCACCCTGAGTACTGAGCACCCACCATCCTGAGCACTGAGCACCCAGCACCCTGAGTACTGAGCACCCAGCACCCTGAGTACTGAGCACCGAGCACCCCGAGCACTGAGCACCCAGCACCCTGAGCACTGAGCACCCAGCACCCTGAGCACTGAGCACCCAGCACCCCGAGTACTGAGCACCGAGCACCCCGAGCACTGAGCACCCAGCACCCTGAGCACTGAGCACCCAGCACCCCGAGTACTGAGCACTGAGCACCCTGAGTACTGAGCACCCAGCACCCCGAGTACTGAGCACTGAGCACTATGAGTACTGAGCACCCAGCACCCTGAGTACTGAGCACCCAGTACCCTGAGCACTGAACACACAGAACCCTGAGTACTGAGCACCCCGAGCACTGAGCACCCAGCACCCTGAGCACTGAGGACCCAGCACCCTGAGTACTGAGCACCCAGCACCCTGAGCACTGAGCACCCAGCACCCTGAGTACTAAGCACGAGGCACCCTGAGCACTGAGCACCCAGCACCCTAAGTACTGAGCATCCAGCACCCCGAGCAGTGAGCACCCAGCACCCTGAGTACTGAGCACTGAGCACCCAGCACCCCGAGCACTGAGCACTCAGCACCCTGTGTACTGAGCACTGAGTACCCAGCACCCCGAGCACTGAGCATCGAGCACCCTGAGTACTGAGCACTGAGCACCCAGCACCCCGAGCACTGAGCACTCAGCACCCTGTGTACTGAGCACTGAGCACCCAGCACCCCGAGCACTGAGCACCGAGCACCCTGAGTACTGAGCACCCAGCACACCGAGTACTGAGCACCCAGCACCCTGAGTACTGAGCACCCAGCACCCCGAGCACTGAGCACCGAGCACCCCGAGCACTGAGGACCCAGCACCCCGAGGACTGAGCACCCAGCACCCTGAGTACTGAGCACCCAGCACCCCGAGCACTGAGCACCCAGCACCCTGAGTACTGAGCACCGAGCACCCTGAGTACTGAGCACCCAGCACCCTGAGCACTGAGCACCCAGCACCCTGAGCACTGAGCACCCAGCACCCTGAGCACTGAGCACCCAGCACCCTGAGTACTGAGCACCCAATGTACTGAGCACTGAGCACCCTGAGCACTGAGCACCCAGCACCCTGAGTACTGAGCACCCAATGTACTGAGCACCGAGCACCCTGAGCACTGAGCACCCAGCACCCTGAGTACTGAGCACCCAGCACCCTGAGCACTGAGCACCCTGAGTACTGAGCACTGAGCACCCTGAGTACTGAGCAATGAGCACCCTGAGTACTGAGCACCCAGCACCCTGAGTACTGAGCACCCAGCAACCTGAGCACTGAGCACCGAGCACCCTGAGCACTGAGCACCCAGCACCCTGAGCACTGAGCACCCAGCACCCTGAGCACTGAGCACCCAGCACCCTGAGCACTGAGCACCCAGCACCCTGAGCACTGAGAACCCTGAGTACTGAGCACTGAGCACCCTGAGTACTGAGCACTGAGCACCCTGAGTATTGAGCACCCAGCACCCTGAGTACTGAGCACCCAGGACCCGGAGCAATGAGCACCCTGAGTACTGAGCACCCAGCACCCTGAGCACTGAGCACCGAGGACCCCGAGCACTGAGCACCCAGCACCCTGAGTACTGAGCACCCAGCACCCTGAGTACTAAGCACCGAGCACCCTGAGTACTGAGCACCCAGTACCCTGAGCACTGAACACACAGCACCCTGAGTACTGAGCTCCCCGAGCACTGAGCACCCAGCACCCTGAGCACTGAGGACCCAGCACCCTGAGTACTGAGCACCCAGCACCCTGAGCACTGAGCACCCAGCACCCTGAGTACTGAGCACCCAGCACCCTGAGCACTGAGCACCCAGCACCCTGAGTACTGAGCATCCAGCACCCTGAGCACTGAGCAGCCAGCACCCTGAGTACTGAGCACTGAGCACCCAGCACCCAGAGCACTGAGCACTCAGCACCCTGTGTACTGAGCACTGAGCACCCAGCACCCTGAGCACTGAGCACCCTGAGTACTGAGCACCCAGCACCCTGAGCACTGAGCACCCAGCACCCCGAGCCCTGAGCACCCAGCACCCTGAGCACTGAGCACTGAGCACCCTGAGTACTGAGCACTGAGCACCCTGAGCACTGAGCACCGAGCACCCTGAGTACTGAGCACTGAGCACCCTGAGCACTGAGCACCCAGCACCCTGAGTACTGAGCACCCAGCACCCTGAGCACTGAGCACCCAGCACGCTGAGTACTGAGCACTGAGCACCGTGAGTACTGAGTACCGAGCACCCTGAGTACTGAGCACCCAGCACCCTGAGCACTGAGCACCCAGCACAACGAGTACTGAGCACCCAGCACCCTGATTACTGAGCACCAAGCACCCCGAGCACTGAGCACCGAGCACCCCGAGCACTGAGCACCCAGCACCCCGAGCACTGAGCACCCAGCACCCTGAGTACTAAGCACCCAGCACCCTGAGTACTGAGCACCCAGCACCCCGAGCACTGAGCACCCAGCACCCTGAGTACTGAGCACTCAGCACCCTGAGCACTGAGCACCCAGCACCCTGAGTACTGAGCACCCAGCACCCTGAGTACTGAACACCCAGCACCCTGAGTACTGAGCACCCAGCACCCCGAGTACTGAGCACTGAGCACTATGAGTACTGAGCACCCAGCACCCTGAGTACTGAGCACCCAGTACCCTGAGCACTGAACACACAGAACCCTGAGTACTGAGCACCCCGAGCACTGAGCACCCAGCACCCTGAGCACTGAGGACCCAGCACCCTGAGTACTGAGCACCCAGCACCCTGAACACTGAGCACCCAGCACCCTGAGTACTGAGCACGAGGCACCCTGAGCACTTAGCACCCAGCACCCTAAGTACTGAGCATCCAGCACCCCGAGCACTGAGCACCCAGCACCCTGAGTACTGAGCACTGAGCACCCAGCACCCCGAGCACTGAGCACTCAGCACCCTGTGTACTGAGCACTGAGTTCCCAGCACCCCGAGCACTGAGCACCGAGCACCCTGAGTACTGAGCACTGAGCACCCAGCACCCCGAGCACTGAGCACTCAGCACCCTGTGTACTGAGCACTGAGCACCCAGCACCCCGAGCACTGAGCACCGAGCACCCTGAGTACTGAGCACCCAGCACACCGAGTACTGACCACCCAGCACCCTGAGTACTGAGCACCCAGCACCCCGAGCACTGAGCACCGAGCACCCCGTGCACTGAGCACCCAGCACCCCGTGCACTGAGCACCCAGCACCCTGAGTACTGAGCACCCAGCACCCCGAGCACTGAGCACCCAGCACCCTGAGTACTGAGCACCGAGCACCCTGAGTACTGAGCACCCAGCACCCTGAGCACTGAGCACCCAGCACCCTGAGCACTGAGCACCCAGCACCCTGAGCACTGAGCACCCAGCACCCTGAGTACTGAGCAATCAATGTACTGAGCACTGAGCACCCTGAGCACTGAGCACCCAGCACCCTGAGTACTGAGCACCCAGCACCCTGAGTACTGAGCACCCAATGTACTGAGCACCGAGCACCCTGAGCACTGAGCACCCAGCACCCTGAGTACTGAGCACCCAGCACCCTGAGCACTGAGCACCCTGAGTACTGAGCACTGAGCACCCTGAGTACTGAGCAATGAGCACCCTGAGTACTGAGCACCCAGCACCCTGAGTACTGAGCACCCAGCAAACTGAGCACTGAGCACCGAGCACCCTGAGCACTGAGCACCCAGCACCCTGAGCACTGAGCACCCAGCACCCTGAGCACTGAGCACCCAGCACCCTGAGCACTGAGAACCCAGCACCTTGAGTACTGAGCACCGAGCACCCCGAGCACTGAACACCCAGCACCCTGAGTACTGAGCACCCGGCACCCTGAGCACTGAGCACCCAGCACCCTGAGCACTGAGCACCCAGCACCCCGAGCACTGATCACACAGCACCCTGAGTACGGAGCACCCAGCACCCTGAGCACTGAGCACCCAGCACCCTGAGTACTGAGCACCCAGCACCCTGAATACTGAGCAACCAGCACCCTGAGCACTGAGCACTGAGCACCCAGCACCCCGAGCACTGAGCACCCAGCACCCTGAGCACTGAGCACCCTGAGGACTGAGCACCCTGAGGACTGAGCACCCAGCACCCTGAGCACTGAGCACCCAGCACCCTGAGTACTGAGCACCGATCACCCTGAGCACTGAGCACCCAGCACCCCGAGCACTGAGCATCCAGCACCTTGAGTACTGAGCACCCAGCACCCCGAGCACTGAGCAACCAGCACCCTGAGTACTGAGCACCCTGAGTACTGAGCACCGATCACCCTGAGCACTGAGCTCCCAGCACCCTGAGTACTGAGCACCCATCACCCTGAGCACTGAGCACCCAGCACCCTGAGTACTGAGCACCCAGCACCCTGAGCCCTGAGCACCCAGCACCCTGAGTACTGAGCACCCAGCACCCTGAGCACTGAGCACCCAGCACCCTGAGTACTGAGCACCCAGCACCCCGAGCACTGAGCACCAGGCACCCAGAGAATGAGCACGCAGCACCCCGAGTACTGAGCACCGAGCACCCTGAGCACTGAGTACCCAGCACCTTGAGCACTGAGCACCCAGCACCCTGAGTACTGAGCACCCAGCACGCTGAGTACTGAGCACCCAGCACCCTGAGCACTGAGCACCCAGCACCCTGAGTACTGAACACCCAGCACCCTGAGCCCTGAGCACCCAGCACCCTGAGTACTGAGCACCCAGCACCCTGAGCACTGAGCACCCAGCACCCTGAGTACTGAGCACCCAGCACCCCGAGCACTGAGCACCAGGCACCCAGAGAATGAGCACGCAGCACCCCGAGTACTGAGCACCGAGC
Organism: Microtus oregoni; assembly: GCF_018167655.1. Classification (NCBI taxonomy): domain Eukaryota; kingdom Metazoa; phylum Chordata; class Mammalia; order Rodentia; family Cricetidae; genus Microtus; species Microtus oregoni. Next base: position 1,798,436 of record NW_024544005.1, read on the forward strand.
ACCCTGAGCACTGAGTACCCAGCACCTTGAGCACTGAGCACCCAGCACCCTGAGTACTGAGCACCCAGCACGCTGAGTACTGAGCACCCAGCAGCCTGAGCACTGAGCACCCAGCACCCTGAGTACTGAGCACCGATCACCCAAGCACTGAGCACCCAGCACCCTGAGTAGTGAGCACCCAACGTACTGAGCACCAAGCACCCTGAGCACTGAGCACCCAGCACCCTGAGTACTGAGCACCGATCACCCCGAGCACTGAGCACCCAGCACCCCGAGCACTGAGCACCCAGCACCCTGAGCACTGATCATGAGCACGGATCACACTGAGCACTGAGCACCCAGCACCCCGAGCACTGAGCACCCAGCACCCTGAGTACTGAGCACCCAGCACCCCGAGCACTGAGCACCCAGCACCCTGAGTACTGAGCACCCTGAGTACTGAGCACCGATCACCCTGAGCACTGAGCTCCCAGCACCCTGAGTACTGAGCACCCAGCACCCTGAGCACTGAGCACCCAGCACCCTGAGTACGGAGCACCCAGCACCCTGAGCCCTGAGCACCCAGCACCCTGAGTACTGAGCACCCAGCACCCTGAGCACTGAGCACCCAGCACCCTGAGTACTGAGCACCCAGCACCCCGAGCAGTGAGCATCCAGCACCCCGAGAATGAGCACCCAGCACCCCGAGTACTGAGCACCGAGCACCCTGAGCACTGAGTACCCTGCACCCTGAGCACTGAGCACCCAGCACCCTGAGTACTGAGCACCCAGCACCCTGAGTACTGAGCACCCAGCACCCTGAGCACTGAGCACCCAGCACCCGGAGTACTGAACACCCAGCACCCTGAGCACTGAGCACCCAGCACCCTGAGCACTGAGCACCCAGCACCCTGAGCACTGAGCACCCAGCACCCTGAGCACTGAGCACCCAGCACCCTGAGTTGTGAGCACCCAACGTATTGAGCACAGAGCACCCCGAGCACTGAGCACCCAGCACCCTGAGTACTGAGCACCCATCACCCAAGCACTGAGCACCCAGCACCCTGAGTAGTGAGCACCCAACGTACTGAGCACCGAGCATCCCGAGCACTGAGCACCCAGCACCCTGAGTACTGAGCACCGATCACCCCGAGCACTGAGCACCCAGCACCCTGAGAACTGAGCTCCGAGCACCCCGAGCACTGAGCACCCAGCGCCCCGAGCACTGAGCACCCAGCACCCTGAGCACTTAGCTCCCAGGACACTGAGTACTGAGCACCCAGCACCCCGAGCACTGAGCACCCAGCACCCTGAGCACTGATCACCCAGCACCCTGAGCACTGAGCACCCAGCACCCTGAGTAGTGAGCAACCAGCTCCCTGAGTACTGAGCACTCAGCACCCTGAGTACTGAGCACCGAGCACCACGAGCACTGAGCACCGAGCTCCCCGAGCACTGAGCACAGTGAGTACTGAGCACCCAGCACCCCGATCACTGAGTACCCAGCACCCTGAGCACTGAGCACCCAGCACCCTGAGCACTGAGCACCCAGCACCCTAAGTACTGAGCACCCAGGACGCTGAGTA